>NC_041395.2:125628428-126299499 GCF_900747795.2 Erpetoichthys calabaricus | reverse complement strand
ACTTCGCGGATTTTCTTATTTCGCGGGTGGCTCTGGAACGCAACCCCCGCGATGGAGGAGGGATTACTGTAGTTGGCGGGATTTTGGGGTAACCATGTTTTGCACCCTGTTTGCAAATACTGTGTTGATGTATATGTGTGTGTATGTATGTGAATTTTAGGGCATCCAGTGTACAAATGCGGTGGAAGTAAACATTGTTTGGTTGCTGAATGGAATATAACCAACAAAGTGTAGAGACTTCATGTGTGTCACAAGGACACCCGCATGTTTGTTAGTGCTGGTAGTAGTGAGTCCCTAATTAAAGTGATAGAGAGTGGTGGAACATTGCATGCGTCATTCATACAATATTTAAGTGGTTAAAATGATAGGGAGTGATGGGACATGCATGCGTCATTCATACGGCACTCTATTTATTTTAGAATCTTGGTGTATGTATGTGTATGTTTGCTTACAGGGGCAAAAGTAGGGCAACCCATAACGAAGGTGGCAAATTGTATTAGAGTAAAATTGTAGACTCAGAAATGCCTAAATTTATATTAAAGTCAGCCATCTTCCAGTGGAGGGGCAGAGGTAAGCAGGCTAAAGCTAGGAAATGCAAACCTGTAGTGCAGGTAGAGAAAGCAGAAGTTGAGCTGAGCATGCCACAAAATGGAAGGGGGCTGGAAGGATTAAAAGCAGGAAAACAGAGATCAGGTATAAAGAAGACAGCTGCTGTTATAAGAGATTTACTATCTTGTATTATTGGTAATAAGGAAGATCAGTATGAGAAAGAAAGTGAAAGTTATGGAATGTTGTGTGAAAGTTTTGAAAGATGTAACAGTTGGTGTGATAATTGTGAAGTGCTAGCATGTAGAACACCCACTGCTGAAGTGGAAAGCACAGAAGAGTAGAAGGAGTAGAAGAAGAAAGAGAAGAAGAAGAAGAAGAGTTACAGACGAAGACGGCACTGGTCGTCAGAAAGGCATCATGAACATCAATTGCTAAATCAAACGCCTCCCTGGGACATTCATCCTTGTCATCTGTAACTTTTTCGGAAGCTTTTCGTAAAGACTATATTTATTCAGACTTTTCTATCAGTACCTATTTTCTATTATTCTTTGTTCCTGTGGTATTATTATTATTCTTGTAATAAATACCATGCTGCTTTTAACTTTCTATGCTTTGTCTTAATGTCTAGAGTGATTGAATTAATAAGTTAGATTTCTTTGAGCACCTGGTGTAGCCAGATTTTTTGCCATTATTTCTGTGCTGCGAGGTTTATAAGGCTGAGAGTGAGGAGCTCCACTCAATAGAAGGGACAGTACGATAAAAAAGAAAGTATTCTTGGCTGATAAATGGCCTATAGTCAAGAGTGCTGAGTCTTAGTATGTTTAAATGTATTCTTGTAAACCAAAAGTAATATTTAGGTCTGAGATATCACTAAAACATTGTATGTTGTTCGTGCCGATAATAAGTAAGTCTCTTGAAGTGCTGAGTGACATGCTGATGTTTGGTTTAAAGTGCTAGAGGTTAATCAGCGTGTGTGTGTCATTCATGAGGCACTGTTGTGGTTAGGGTCTGTGAGTGTGTGTTTATCTATGTGTGTGTGTGTTCATTTTAAAGTGCAACAGTAGACCAACCTGATAACGAACTTGATGAGAACATTTACCCTTGAGAAAACAGGTAAAGGGTAAGTAGAGGGAAATACTACAATAATATATCAGTGATACACTGAAACAGACATTATTAAAATACAGCATGCCGAGTAAAATGAATGAATGTCTTTGTATTATCTCAGGTAACTCAAAGCACCCATTCATTTTCTGAAGCCACAATGCTATTACAGGATTTCAGTGACCTGGAGCCTGTCCTTGTGGTATCAGGCACCAGACAGAAATTAAAACCAGGGAGAGTTCCTCATAGGACACTCTTTCATGCACACAAACATACATTTAAGAATTCATACCAAAAAGAGTTAGACAGAAAAAAAAAAAGTCTGGCATTGCCTGTCCACATAGACATTCAACTCGGGTCTTTGAAGTTATGAAGCTATAAGACCCCAACTCTAATACCTCCAATTTAAAAATAACCCACCTATTCACTCGAGCTCCATATGCGCAAAGCATAGAATTATTCAACTAAAAATTATATATCGAGCTCATCTGTCTCGCTTAAAAATGTCCAAAATGTTTCCAGGGCAAGATCCAACCTGCAAACGCTGCAACCAAGCTCCTGCCTCACTGGGTCACATGTTCTGGGCCTGCACCAAACTAACATCATTTTGGACCAAAATTTATAAGTGCCTTTCAGACACCCTTGGTATCACAATTCCTCCTAACCCATTAACAGCTGTATTCGGTGTTCTTCCAGACGGACTTGAAGTGGAGAAGGACAAGCAAACGGTGATTGCATTCACTACACTTTTGGCATGCAGACTGATTCTATTAAATTGGAAGAATCCTAACTCTCCTCTGATAAGTCAGTGGGAAACCGATGTTTTATATTATTTGAAATTGGAAAAAATCAAATTCTCAGTTAGAGGATCTGTACAAATTTTTTTCAAAACCTGGCAGGATCTAATCAATATTATTTTAGAATAAGAGAAATAACTATTACCGCATTTAATTCCCTTCTCCATTTCTTATTTACCTATATATTTATTTCTCCCTTTCTTTTGTTTATTGTTGCATTATTAAAAAGCCCTAAGTAAAAATAATCCACCTGATCCTCAAAAGCCCAGAAAAGTCACTATATGAGAGTGCCTTCAGAAGTTGACATCCACAGTCTTACTCTGAATATTTGTGGCCATATACAGACTTCAAACATTTTAAGGTAACACTTTAGCTAACATATTCATTACAAAAAGCTACAAATAGTTTGCATGTTATAAAACAAATTATAAACCTTGATATATAAAAAAAATTAAAGTGTATTATTGTTGAAATCATAATTAATAAATTGTTCACAGATTGTTAATAGCTGCTTTATAATGGATACCTAAACGAATGTGTGCCTGACCTGGTTAACTGAAATGAATTTATATTCTATCATAATGGCTGGATGTGATTCATTTTAGTATTGTCATTTCTAAAAAAGAAAAGGTGTACAGACATTTCCAAAGTTATTCCAAACCTGAGAAAGTGTCTTTGGTGTATTTAGAACTGTGTGAGCCTGTAGCAATCTTTGTTATCACTGCATTTTTTTTCCTTTAAAAAGCTATGCTCCAAAGAACAAAATAGTGTATATCCCTGAAAATGGCGTGTGACATTGGCAGGTATAAAATTATAGAGTACTTCCTCCTTGGGTTACATCTAACTTTTGAGATTGTCCATCTATTCTAGATGTCTTTGAAGAGATATTAATGATGATGTATTACATTTTTGATGCCTCCATTTGGAGCTCAAAATGTATCCTTTGGGTTCATTAGAAGTGGTTTCCTTTTTTTACTTTCACAGGGTTCATATATCCTCATTATGTTTTTATGAAAATTGGAGGTCTATTTCTATGTGCATGATGTGATTATAACTTAGAGCTTACTGTACTTTAACTGTTATCTTACTGACAAATGTTCCATTGCCTTTCCCACGTGTTTGTGCTATTCTGATCCAAGTGGATCCTCCTTGTTTTCAGGTTAGGCTTTGTCACCCCATGTCCCAAAATAGAATAAACAAGATAGTGTGTATAAATAGAAAGTTACAGGGTGATGATGACAGCTTCATAACAAATTGTTTAAATTCTCAAAACTAAAAACTGCAGGAGGCAAACCCTGCAAACCAATTACTGGAAAATTGTTACGGAGTTAATGTTATCACCTTCTTTAATGTCTTAGAAATGTGCAGAATTGTCCGCCACATGTAGGCACACAGTCTTTATATTAGTATTGTTCAAATATAAAAGTGTAAAGTAATCAATACCCGCACAGTTTAACCTTTCATTCCCTTCCTGCTGTGGGATTACTTTGAAATATTGTTGCTTTGGTGCCAAAACATTATTTACTTTGATTGGATGGTTTGACAAACCATTGTCACTTGTTAGTTTAGCTTGCTGATTAAGAACTAACTTTCTCAATAACAAATTGAACACATCATGACTGAAAATCATTTAAGAGATTTGACCTAATATTTTTACAACATGATTCTGTATATCTGCAATTATTTATTTAGCTGATGTTTTATTTAAAGCAGCCCAAGACAATTACTTTTGCATTTTCATTAATTGAACACTAGGTAGTTGTATGCATTGTATAGGGTCAAAGAATAAATCAGTGATGGGGACTGAACTGAAAGTCTGGTGATTTACAATGCATGACCCCCCCAGGCCCCCGACTATACTGTGCATGACTAAGGCACATATCTAATCTGATTTGGTAATTTGAACCTCTTCCTAGATAGCCTGTTTAATCTGATTTGCCATTCATTTTCTAAAGTAACTTAATTTTGTATCCTGATAATAGGGAGTTGCTATAATAAACAAGCTCTATACAAAATAATATTGTAAATGTGAATAACAATATTGGTAAATTGAAGAAAATTATTATTTTTTTAAGTGTGGCTGTGATTTTTTAATTTTTTTTGTTTTCCATGTTTTGCTTTTCGCATTGTTCTTTTGTCTTTTTCTAATTCCCCTTTTCCTTATTCTTAAAGCTCTGTTCTGGTTTCTATGAATAATACACATGTCATTAAATAAAGAACATTCAAATACATTTCAAGCAACATCTGAGAAGCACAATTTCAGAATATCCTTGTGTAAAGAAAGAACGTAACAAAGATAAAGGTTTGGGGAGCCACCCCATGTATTGTAAGGTTCCTGCAGGAGAAATGTTTCGTAATACTCCACCGAGTAATCACTAATGACTGAATCACGAGATAGGACTTAGGGCAACAGCAGAGGTGGTGGGTTTTTGTAGCTGAGGGAGAGGAAGAGGTCATCTGGAGGGAAAAGTGGAAGTGACATCATTGGTGGGTGTAGTCTGGAGCTGGAAGAGGAAGTGGATTAGATCTTACTTGCTCCTGTAGGGATGGGGAAAAAGGTATTAGTACACCTGAATAGCCCCCCATACCAGATGTTTCAGCAATAACCAAAGCCCCCTGCTGCCTCCCATGCGTGTGTGTGTGACACCTTGTTTAAAGGTACACTTGATGTACGAAGTCATTCAGTATATCAAAATGCAAATGGTGTTGTATTAACCAGACAGCATTAAAATGTGTGGATACATCGCTATTTTAATAATTAAAGTTATTATGAAAATGAGTGAATGCAAATTTTACCTTAAAAACAGACATTGATTATCAGGAAAAGTAAATATGGGCATTCCTGAAGGGTCAGTGAAAGAATCAATAAATGAGCATAAATGCAATTTGAAACTGTAAACTTGGAATCCACTGTAAAATATTTTCATTCATTATTGTAACAGGCGATAATCCTCCAGTTAATTTTGAACTTTCACTAAGTAGGAGTATTAATAATACAATCAAAAATATGTGCATACTAAATATACATACTGTATATCAACTCACTAAAGAGAGTTAATAAAGAGACTTGTATGCCTATAAATTGCTTCCATTTGTTCTTACTTTATCTTACTTGGTTATTGTGTTTTATATATTTTCAGATTTTTGTACATGGTACAGTATCTTTCATTTTATAATTTGCTTTTCATGTGGTTACTGACATTTTGTGTGTTTAATTCATGGTCAGGGCCATATGTGCAGCAAGCTGCTGGAAATGTTCTACCAGTCGATAGTAGCCAGTGTGTTGCTCTATGTATGCAGTCTCCTGAGCAAAAAACATGCACAATGCTTGAAGAAACTTATCGAGAAAGCCTGCTCCATCACAGGGTGAAACCTGGACATACTGGAAACTGTTGTGTAAAAGAGGATGGTGCTAAAATTGGATGTCATTATGAAAAGTCCTCTACATCCCCTCAAGGAGGCACTCTCTTGGAGCACTTTCAGCCACAGGCTCATTCTGTCAAGGTGTGCTAAGAATGCCCTCCGGGAGTCTTTTCTGCCCACTGCTATCAAGCAATTCAATTCTTCCACCCGATATACTTGTTAAGTTTATTTTTATTTATTGATTGATTGATTTACCAATTGACTGGTTAGATGTACAGTGGCATCTGTCCTGTGAGTCTGTATTCTTGTTTTTTTATGTTTCTGCTGCTGTATGAATTTGAATTTCCCCATGGTATTAATAAAGTTTATCTAATCTAATCTAATCAATGTTGATGGCAAGAATGCCTGTTGTTGGTCTCAAAGGCATGGAATGTGACAGCATTGTGTTACAGCTATTTAAGATGGCAATCTGTATCCTAGCTTCTGGAACCTTAAAATAAAAAGAGCAATGCCTTAAGTTGTCATATTGTAGTTAGGAACGGGAACTTTTTGAGTTAGGAGTTTTGACTTAGTCTTTCATGTTGATGTATGATATAGAAGGAACTTCCTTGTTCAGATCCTTTGTACTGGACTACTCTTTTCTCTGCTCAGTTAAGAGTTTATTATAACTTGTTTTTAATTACTGAATTCAAATGCAATTTCTTACTGTGAAATCATTTTCTGGGAAAAATATTATCAATTGCTTTCTATGGGGTGTTGTTTCTGGGTAACACAAATGGAACAAAGTCTGACCAGAAATATAATGTGCCTGACCATTTTTTTTTGACCATACCAAATGCACTAAATAACTTCCATCTAGCTCCATCTAGCTAACTCCCAGTGCAGGATGGGGGCTTGCCTATTTTTATAGCTATATATATACCGTTAAACAGGAGAAATTACAGTTTAAAGGATACGTTTGGTATGGTATTTTTCACGTCGAACTTATTTCTTCACAAACATAGCAAACAGGCATTTGCCACATGAAATTGTGTTCTAAAGTTAAGTGTCGTCTATTAATTTTAAAAAATGCAGAGCCTGTCCTGGAATTTTACAATGGAAACCATGGTGCATGGAGCCCAAATGGAGAACAAAAGCCTAAAAACTTATCGAATATGTCTGCTTCGACATGGCAAAAGTTTCAATATATGAAAACATATAACAACAAAAGGGATCAAGAAATAATCTTTTATCACATTGTAAAAGAAAATGTTCTTAAAACTGCTGCCCTGTTTAACAGGGACATCCTGACTACATTTAAATTAGAAAATGAAATAATATATACTATTTAACAGCTTATACATAAGAAGTCATTCCTTTTAACCAGGTATCACCCATGATTCTTGCATGATTTTGGGACTTTACACAATATTTAATAGCTGCAACATACAAATTCCTGGTACTATTTTTCTAGAGACAGGGAAACATTTCTGTTTGCTTTTTTAATAGCATTGGCTTTTTTGGGAGGAGTTCTCAAATAAATATGGGGGTAAATCAACGTGTGGCAGGAATAGTTTAGTGGGATTTTGTCTTTCAAGAGAAAACTGTACTCTTGGGGAAGAGAGGTTGTTGCTGATGAAGACAAGCAGTGAGGTAGTATACACACCTGGGGCCTCATGTATAAACAGTGCGTAGGCACAAAAATATTGCATAGCCCGTTTCCATGCCTATATCGAGATGTATAAAAACTAGACTTAGCGTAAAGCCACACACATTCTCACGGCAGCACAACCAATTGCGTACGCACATTTCCGCTCGGTTTTGCAAACTGGCAGCACCCAGCGTCAAAGCAGTGCTGCTGTTCCTGTGTAGTTTCCCTTTTTTTTTTTTAGATTCACTTTCATGATGCCGGCTTTATCAAATACACTGAAATTAACCGCATATTGTTTATAAATTTAATACACCTGATTGTAATCAACCTGTAACAATATAATGGTGCACGGAATGCCCAAATTATTCCAAATACGACAGCTGCTTTAGCCTTGTTACTCTCAGTGCACCACTCAGAGTATTTTGACCCACTGTATCTGTGTGTGGAATCACAGCTCTACAGCAGCTGATCAGAAAGCTCTACGGCAGGTTGATCACAGAGGATGATCAGAATACAGCTTCCAGCCCTGGAGGACATTTATAGCACACTCTACATAAGGAAAGCCACCAGCATCTACACGGATTCCACTCAGCCGTGCGCACAGACTATTTGAACTTTTCCCATCTGGCAAACACTTCACAGCATTTCCTGCAGACTCAGACTCAGAAACAGCTTCATCCCAAGAGCTATAAACGCACTCAATCAGTCCATCAAATGCTCACAGTAAACTTGCACTACAGCTACAATATTGCACAACCTGAATGAATCATTTGCACTATCTGCACAATATGTACATGCATATTTTACTTATGCTTTCATAGTGTATATTTTTCATTGGTTTTATCATATTATTATTATTGTTATTTTATTATTTTATAGAAAAATACGTTTTTCGAGGATTTGCATAATGAATCTCAGTGAACTCAGTTCAATTCAATAGAAGACAGTGTGTGATTACAGATGATAATGACTGGCTTCTAAGTCGATTTAGATTTCCAAGCGCTATCCTTTTGGAGCTGTATTCTGTTAGAATACTATGATGTATACTTGATATTGTTTTTCAGATGAAATTAGTGTATGCTTGCTGGAATTGGTGCGACCCTGGATGGTTAGATGGATGGAATAATTAAACACGTATTACGAAGATTTTTCAATGCTTCTTAAAAGTTTTGGAGAATCAGCGTTCTAAGCTTGTAGCTGGTTTGACATTTATAACAGAGCATATACTGTGGTGATTGGTTATGTGGAAAAAGAAAACAGAAGGACAGGAATTGGGGGTTGGTACATTTGACAGGAAGGTATTGCTGCTATATATTTTCATCAAGGGTTGCGTGCGCCACAGCAAGCATCTTGCTGTAGGCAGGAACAATCCATGGACAGTGTTCCAGCTCATCGCTGCATCACCATGCCTCCACATGTTTAATACATGCTTTAATTAATTTTTCTCATGAAAATGATATCAAGTATACATCTTAGTATTCTAAAATGTTCGGGGAGCTGTAATATCATGAATGTAATGCATTCTGTGTGGAGTTAATTGCCCACACGTTCGTTTCTACAAAATAGATAGCCCATTTAAGCACATAGTGATTCACGCACATAGAACACAAAGCATTTAACGTGCTACTTTAGTTACAATAGGATTTGAGAAACTCTAGTAAACTAAACATCGATTTTAAGGTGAAGTTTTTGACGTATCTACTTTAATAACAAAATAAACTGTGAGATTAGAGTGGAAATTTCAAGATTAAAATTGACATTTCAACCTTTTTTCTTCACTGTATCCTTATTTTTTTTCTTTTCTCTGTACTCTAATACGCTTCTGTAGGACACTCAGACAGTGGGCTGCAACTCACTTTTTCACAGCGATTTTGATATCTGACCACTTATTTTTTATTTCGGGCACTGTGTGACTTTCTGAACTTGAACTTTTGAGTGTCTCTGCCACTCTGTATCACTCGATCAAAGTCCTTTTGTTGCTTATACCAGTGTTAAAGCCAACAAATAGTACATTTTCCCTTGCCTCCACTTTGCATTTATTAAAATTCATGTTTTTTCCCTGTGCTTTTGCCATTGTCTTTTCACAAAACGCTGAACTTAAAGGGCTATTTATATTGATTTGCATATTTAAAGGGGCATAATTCTGGGAAGAGTAGAGGTGGGGTGGCAGGTGCATGCACATACGTTACTTTTCATGATGACTGGGATTTATGGAGTTGAAGTGTGTAGAAATTGGCTTAAGCACGGTTTTGTATATCTGAAGTTTTTTGTGCATATGCACATTGCCACTTTTGTCCATACAGCATTTTTTAGTGTGAATTCTATGCATGGAGTTATACATGAGGCCCCTGGTCTCCTTTTTAACATAGTGTTTTCTATAAAAAAAAAGTGAGATATATAAGCTATTTTACAATGAGCTGGCAATCGCAAGATGGGGATCAGTGCTGAATAACTTTGAAAACTGGACATAGACAGTAAGTTTTTAGGCTTTTACCTTCCAGTCAGACTCTGTTCCCAATGACTTTCATTATAAAATCCCAGGACAGGCTCTGTATTTTTTTCAGTTTTTAGAAACCCTTAACTTTAGAACACAATTTTGTGTGGCAAATGCATATTTACTATGTTTGTCAAGAAATAACTTTGACTTGAAAAATACCAACCTTATCCTTTAAAATATTTTCACACTTAATTCATTTTTTATTTCATGCATGAAAAGAACAGTAAGAATATATGATTATCCTTTCTTCCATTGTACAATCTTGCTCACTCCATTTTTAAGATCACAGAGAATATCCTTATAGTATTCTCTGACAGTTTGTAGTTTTCTGACAGAGATGTTTGTTCAAACACATATATGGTAATATAACTTTAGGATAAGATTATTTATGCCATTCAATTTACAGGCTACTTAATAAATGTCTCTGATATATAAGTTTGCTTCAGTGTAATAGTGTAACTGCAACCAGGTAGTATTTCCTGCCTGGATGGTCAGTGCTCTGGAAGTCAGCCAAGGTTTGCCTTTAAAAGGACCTCTAATCTCTCAGCCAGGTCATCTTGCTGTCAGATCTGCAGAGGAGTCAAGGGCTAACTATGTGCAGAGGAGGAGGAGGTCAAGAACAACGACATGGACAAGGGGAAAGCAAGAAGTAACAGGTGGGGTTGGATTTTGTGGGTTAGGGAAGCTAAATGAAGTTAAGACTGAGTGAGGCCAGCTTTTGTATTCTGCGTATTTTTAATTTTTATCTCACCCATTGTTAAATTGGCTTTCAGTAAATTCTCATTATTCTGAATGGTACTTGGTGTCCAGTCATTGTGTTGGGTATGGGGCTGCTTGAAAGCACATATTTGCATTTCACACTACACATATTTTAGAAGATGAAGCAGACTTTCAGACCTCTGGATATCCATAATGTGTGCCTGAAAGTGGAAACAAATCACATACCATTATTGTTTTTGAAAGTGTTATTCATCCATCAACACATCAAAAGACTGGGCACCATGGGTACTATTGAACACCAGCCATGTTGAATATTTTATTTACATATTTTAAACCTCTTTTTGAGATTTCAGATTAGAACAGGTCATCACTGGTGACCTTTTAACACTATTAACTTGTCATGCCCCTGGCAACCGGAAGTGCGACCCAACAACTAGAATAACATAATAATAACAATAATAATAATAATAACAATAATAATAATAATAATTCATTACATTTATATATGGTGGCATGCATAAAAGTCAAGCTGGAATTGAAAATAAGACACAAAATATCCATAACTATTTGAAAGAAGTATTTAGAAAGAAAATAATTTTACAAGTTAATTCTATGACTCCAAAAATATATAATTTAATATACAGAACAGTAAAATAGGCTCAGAAGAACTAGTAAAAATGAGTAAATAATACCAATCATAAGACCAGTATACTTATCCCAGATCATGATTTCAGCAGAGCGATTCCTGTCTTCATATTCCAATGGAATACACATTTCTAAATATCTTGCTGCAAAGCATATTTTTATTATTTGGGTTGTTTAATATTAAATTTTTTTAATTTAAGATTTAGGAATGGTGGAGTTCTTGTACACTGATCATTGTTATTTTAGCAGAGTTAGTGTGGCTGATAAGATGTTTGCTGCTTCCACTAGATTGTCAGTGGCATTTAATTGTGTCATTAATTACTATCTAAAAATAGAATTCTAAGTCAGTACAAGATGATCCAAGGGATTAGAATCCTATAGTTGTTGCTGCAGATCCCTGTATTTGCCCAGATGTGCTGTATATGATGCATATTTGGCTTTGAATCTAATCAGTTTAAATTGAATGTTGTTATATTTCAGGAAGAAAAATTGCTTGGCCTGGAGATGAGTGGACAGAAGTAGCTTCAACTGGAGGAATTCAAGAACCTTAGTGTACTGTCTACAAATTCAGGGAAAAGCGATTGTGAAACTGCCACAGTATTGATTTGTTGGCCAATTGTAACACAGACATTGTACTAGAAATGGATGGTTAGGTGAGCGCTAAGTCCTCAGATAAAGCTACCATCCTTACCTAAGATTATAAGCTCTTGGTAGTATGGGAAAGAATAAGCTTGATAGCACAATTGCCAAAATGAAGTTCCTGTACAGGGCTGCTTGCCTCACTGACCATGGGGGAGTTCAACAATATGGGAGGACATTGGAGAAGAAATACTGTCTCACTGGACTGAGAGAAGCTAGTTGAAGTTGCTCAAGTATGTAATGAAAATCCACAGGGAGAAGACCCAGGACAAGCTTCTGAGATTACATGCCCCAGGAGACCTAAGAATTGAGGTGGATACTTTTGTGGGGTCTAGGAATGTATGATCTGTTTAATGTAGTCTGTTGCCATCACAACAATAATTTTACAATTTCTCCAAAGCGGCTTACAAACACTTACTAGAAAATACAGACACAGACTGAAATGGCATCATTGCAGAAAGTTTTTTTTAAGTTGCTTTTTTAATTTATTTTTAAGAAAGATGTTTAGGGGTGAAATGGTAGAGTAAGAACATGGTGAGGCTGCCTTATCCAGTCACAATCAAAAACAGAATGCCTTCGGTGTAAAGCTTTTATGTGTTATCTCTATTTATGTGGGTTTCATCGAGGGACTTCCGTTTCCATAAATACATGTCAGTTGTTTAACATCTCCAAATTGGCCCCATTTGATTTTTTTGAAGGTCTGCGAGTTTGGCCACCTCCAACTCTGAATGGATTAATGCAGCTATAAGAAAAAGATGAATGGGTATTATTTTAGCATAGGTTTAACCAACCAGCTGTTATCACAAATGTGCACTGCCTCATTATAAGATACCTACAGTACATTTTTGCTGTAAAAGTAAGCTTTCCAGGTTAAATGAATCCTCAGGAAAAGATGTTGTTTACATTAGAGACTGCTCTGCCTAAATGGCAAAATGCTTGTTAAGCCAGAAGACTACAAAATATCACGTGCAATTTCCAGCTGAAATGAACTGAAAATGCCACACGTGATGAGCCAAATTTAGAAGTAAAACTACTTTTCAGGACATATTAAATCATTCCTCTGAGAATTTACCAGAGTGCAAAACATGTTTGAGGGAAGGAAAGATGGGGGTTGACTACTAAAGTGTGCTCTCTTCTGCTATTCTCTGTTTTCCAGTTCTTTTTAAGCTTGTGTAATTCATATTTGGTTTCCTGACATTTATATGCAAGATTTAATGTTTTAAAGATTTAATGCAGGTCACGGTTAGCAGCCAGTAAGATTACTCATCTCATAGTTTTACCAAGTCGGTTTATTTAGTTTATAGCTGTAATAAAAACTGAGTTTGAAATTGAGTGCAAAATGTCTTGTTTGCCTCTTGTTTCTAGAATCTATGAAAAAAAATAGCTGAAATGAGTAGAAACCTAAAATTAATAACACAAAAGGAAGAGGGAAAAATCACAAAAAATGAATGTGCTCATTGATGTGATATGAGTTTCTGTAATTATTTTTCAATAACATTTGTTTTCGTCTGTGAAAAGGAACCTATTCTTTATAATTAGGATAAATCTGTACTTATGAAAACAAATTCTTGGTTTGCAGTTAAATTATAGGCTATTGGCAGTAATGCTGAAATATTGCAAAACTACATGAAGGAAATCTTTAATTATTTGCTGCCTTGTTTATTCATGGGTGTTCAATGGCTGCCAGAGTTTTAATTTCACACATGGAGAGCCTTAAGGTCAAGTAAAGGCAAGAACCAATGCCTGTCAATGACAACCACCGAGCTCTGTCAGCCTACATTACAGTAAACCCCTGAATGGTGGCACACAAGTCTTAGATTTTAGCTTTGGTAACTCCAAAGCTTTTTTAAAAAAGTGTTTTTAAAGTAAAATTGAAATGAAGAGTAATAAACACATATAAATGCAATGTTGCTTCAATGTGGGCAGTCAATGAACTACAAAGTTAATTTTGAAAACAGACTCTTGTCTTTTAACAAATGCATCTTGTTTTTCTTAAACTGCTGCTCAAAGCATCTTTGTTTATGCATCTGTCTTTTTAAAGAATTTGGCATTAATGAACCACATGGCTAGGAAAAATGTTTAAAGGTGGCTTCAGCCTTACTGGACACCCTTGTATTAAAATGCACTGCTCTTTAGAGTTAATTTTTTAAGGATTTGAAGTTTTACTTTAATATCACACGCACTGTTAATCAAAGGAGTAAAGATTTTAACTTTCATGCTCCTGGAACCTAAGCACTGTATGAAAGGTGAACAAGAAGTGCATTACATACAGTAAGTGCAGACCTTTAACACAACTGGGATAGCTAGAGCCGATCCTGACAGCACTGGACACAATTCAGGAACCAATCCTGGACAGAGTGCTGGTCCGCTCACTCATATTGGAACAACTTGGAGTTGCCATCCAGGATAATCAGAAAATCAAAGTACCTTGAACACTGGAGCATGTGCACACTTCACAGAGAGATCTAAAACTTGGTCCGCCAGTCCCACTTGGTCAGCTCTTAAATGAAACATGCTTTTTATATCATGCCTTATTAAAATAAAGTTGACAGAAATTCATTTTTATATGAACCATGAAGTTCAAACTGCTTTGATTCTATTATTTACCTCTATGAGTTACAAATAGTTATACATTTTTAAAAATGCATAATGAGGTCTCCGGGACTCTAAACAAATCCAAATCATATTCTGTGATATCATCTACTGTTAAATTCTGCTCTGTACTTGTAATAATTTTATTTTACTATTATACTGTGTTGAGGATTACTTGTGTTTTGTTCTGTGTATTGTATTGTATAGACCACATTCTTTTTGAAACCCACTGCACGCCCAACCTCCCTGAAAAGGGGGTCTCTCTTTGAATGGCCTTTCCTAAGGTTTGTTCCATTTTTTTCCCTACTAGGGTTTTTTTGGGGAGTTTTTCCTTGTCTTCTTAAAAAGTCAAGGCTGGGGGGCTGTCAAAAGGCAGGTCCTGTTAAAGCCTATTGTGGCACTTCTTGTATCATTTTGGGCTATACAAAACATAAATTGTATTGTATTGTAAATTGTATAATGTATAACTCATGTTGTTTTCCTATATTGATATTCAGAAGCTGTTTAATAAACTAGAAAAAGACTAATAAAAATTGAAATGGAGGTATGAGTATAATTCAGCTGAATATGCTGCCCTTTCAAAGGAGCATCAGTGAAATATGCATGGAGGCAGCTGTGGAAGAGAGGAGAGAGGCTCGAAGCAGTGAGAAAGAAAAAAAAATGCGACTGTAGGCAGCTGGCTAGGTGCCGCGGAGGGTGTAGGCAGAAGCCACCCAGCTGAGCTCTATTCTAGCCTTGACTTTCTCAGCTTTTTTTATTAAAACTTTTGCACAACAGGTAATTAAGAATATAGTGTTAGCATGTGATAAAATGGAGTAATAACTACACTTGAACCCTACTTAAAGGAGACAAAGATACAAGACTAGATTTGTGAAATGTGGAAAAGAGTAGTCCATAGTCTTCCAGTTACTCCAAGCTTCCCCCAGATATCTTCCTATTAAGGGAATTAAACAGGTACTATCTATCTATCTATCTATCTATCTATCTATCTATCTATCTATCTATCTATCTATCTATCTATCTATCTATCTATCGATCGATCGATCGATCTATCTATCTATCTATCTATCTATCTATCTATCTATCTATCTATCTATCTATCTATCTATCTATCTATCTATCTATCTATCTATCTATCTATCTATCTATCTATCTATCTATCTATCTATCTATCTAGAATATTGTGCCTTTCCTTTTTGGCAGAAATCATGTCTCCAGTGAAATTCACAGGAGAATATTCCATTACTCTAGTGGAAGCTATGTATTGCACTTGCAGACCTGATTGTTAGATTAGGCCTTTCTTCTGTCATTCTTCTGCTACATCATGTAGGATATGGCACTGAGCCAAGGCAAGAACCCCATTTCAAATAAATTTTGGGCTCTATCTCCCTGACTTGCTTATTGTCCACAAGAGTACATTAGCAATAACATTAAACCAGCCAGTGGGGTGATATAGAGGAGTGACGCCAGCACTGTGCATATTGCTTTTAGTTGCTTGATATGGGCTATGATATTTTTTGAGTAAGTCTAGCATCTCGATCAGGAGTACTTCCTATAGTAAACCAGTCTCTGAAGGTATTAAATTAGATTTTGATAGATTAATTTTATTAATCCCATAGGGAAATTCAGAATATGGTTCATATGGTCTCATTATGATCTCCCTATTATGGTGAACAAGTAAATACTGACTTGAAAAAGAAAGTTGTGGGTGCTAGAAAAAGACTCCAGGGCAGCATGACTGAAGGATTAAAAGTCAAGAAAATATCACAGTGTTAGGATACATACCATGGATTGCTATGATTTATTTCTGGTGATTTATTCAGCTTTGAGAAACAAACACAGAAACACAAAAAGTATTAGCTTTTAGACAGTTAAACTAAAACAAAAAAATGAACACAGTTCAGAATACAAATAAATTATTTAATTGCATTATGTTCTTATTTATTTTATCCACATGGTCACCGCGTAATACAAATCACATTCTAAAAGACGCAACAACATCAAATAATTCTAAACCTAGTGTTTCAATACAATTTGTGAGATAAGTTGTTGTTAAGAATGATAATGGCCAAAAAGTAAACTTTAAGAAGTTAATAATTGAAGTTGAATGGAAATATCAAGTTGACAGTCCTTTAGATCTTGAATTGAGATATTTTCTCCCTTAGATGGCACTGCAGTACTGATGGTGCTAATACTGCAGTTGTCTTAACTCATAAAGATTACATGGAAGTGATACGTGACAGTGCTTTTCTCTTTAAACATCTAGTAGAAGAACATATTCCCATTGTTATATTGCTTTCCATGAAGTTGAATTATTTATTGTATTTTTATAGACCTGGTTTATAGAGCTGGTATATTTAAGGCTTGCAGTTCTGTTTGTAGAGTAAAGCTGCCTGAAACAATGAGAGAGAAAAAGAACAATAAAATGTATGTTGAATGAGTTTTCAATGAACCTATAGATATGTGGATGATAATTCTCTTACACATAAATGTGGGAAATACATACCAAACATGGCAAAGCATATACTGTCCCCTGGAAATTTCTTTTGTTGTTCACTTCAGCATTGAATTTGTTATAGTTTGGAAGACTGCATTCACAGAGAACTGCTGATCTAAATTTCCTGCTCAGTCCCGGGCCACAGATTTACCCTCTTGAGAATCTGAAATACTAAATGAGAACAGTAACAACTCTCTGTGTAGACAGTGAAACAATTCCCAGCAGGCACTACTCTGTCCTCCTGGCTGACAATCCATTTGATAGTTTTCATGCATTTTATGCATTAATGCACTTACAGGACTCCTTTGAGGTGTTGAATTGTTCCACATAAAATCAGGTTTGAATTATTTCTCAAGTATTACAAAAGAATGAAAAAAATAATTTGAGTAATCTAATCAAAAGCAGGAAAGGTAATCCTAAATATTGTATGTTCCACAATGTGTCTCATTTTAGTAATAATAATAATAATAATAATAATAATAATAATAATAATAATAATAATATTCTTAAGCAATGTAATGAAAAACAATAAAGGAAATGATAAAATAAGGCAAAAAATAAGTTGGTCATCTTAATGTACTGTATTAGCTCTTAGCAAATAAGCAAAACAGAACTAGGATAATAATTACAAAATTGTGGGGTTCAAATTAGTTTAGTGTGCTGATCCAACATCTACAGTACCACTACTTGACAGCCTCAGCTTACATTAAATAAAAAGCCAGGTCTCAAGTGAGCTGTTTTTATATACTATATACTGCAAATCCTCTTCATATATCTATCAGTGAGAATGCCATAACTCTTAAATCAAATTCAAATTCTAAATTTATCCAAGGCATACTCTCCCCTTCACTAAATCAGACGTCATCCATGCCAACTGAAGTTGAACATACCATACCATACCATACCATTTTTATTTGTTAAGCGCTTAAAAACACAGCATTACAACTGACCGAAGTGCTGTACAGTTAAAACAAGCAAGACTAAAAGCAAAATATTAAAACAAACATTAAGAGAGAATTAAAACAGAGACACTAAAAACAGGTCAGGGGACCCAATAAAACAGAGAAATAGCAAAAAGCAAGTGGAAATAAGACAGGTTAAGAATTAAAAGCCAATGTGAAGAAGTGCGTTTTTAGGTGTAATACATGAAAATGTTTCTAATCAATCTTAATTACATTTAACATGATTTACTGTCTGCGGTGGGTTGGCACCCTGCCCGGGATTGGTTCCCTGCCTTGTGCCCTGTGTTGGCTGGGATTGGCTCCAGCAGACCCCCGTGACCCTGTTTGGATTCAGCGGGTTGGAAAATGGATGGATGGATGGATGATTTACTGTAAAGCATACACCATCATAAGATAGTTTTCTGTAATCTTGTTTGCCCCATAAACAAACAGAATATGAGGGGATTTGAAAGTATATCTGAGTATCAACAAAGAGAGGAGTTTTCCAAAACTTCTAAGTATTATCTTCTAAAGGCACGTTAAACAAAGAGAGAGCACTGGACCATGGGAAACAGATATCTAACATCAGATAGAAAAGAGAATGTGCTGTGATTGAAGCTACTCACATACTAAAAACAGTTTGATAAGACACCTAAAGATAGAGTCATACAACCTAAAATAATCTCTGTTTTATAAGATAACTAGCAAAATACCCGCGCTTCGCAGCGGAGAAGTAGTGTGTTAAAGAGGTTATGAAAAAGAAAAGGAAACACTTTAAAAATAACATAACATGATTGTCAATGTAATTGTGTTGTTATTGTTATGAGTGTTGCTGTCATATATATATATATATATATATATATATATATATATATATATATATATATATATATATATATACATACACACACACACACACACACAAATATATATATATACATATACACATATATTATACATATCTACATATACACATATCTACATATATACATATATATATTGTGATGGACGACCGGCTATGGACTCCGGTCGCCACCCCCAGGCCGCTAGGAGGAGCCCTCCGGACAGCATATTCGTGCCCCAAGTTCCAGCAGGGCCTCATGGACTTTGTAGTGTTGTGACACAGCCCTGCTGGATACCTTGGGGGCCGCCAGGAGTCGCTGTAGGGGGGCTAGTGGGATCTTGCGTGCCCTATAACCCGGGAGTGCGTCTCAGTCACGTGACTGGAGGAAGCGACGTGCTCCCGGGATGAAGAAGAGGACTGTTTGCCCTGACCCGGAAGGAAATGGACTTGTGGGTTGTGCTTGGAACCACTTCCGGGTCAGGAGCTATAAAAGGACTAAGGAAAGCCCAGTACACTGAGCTGAGCTGGGTAGAAGGGTGGCAACGTGTCTGGGAGTGGAGGATTGGTTATTGATTATTGTTGTTATTATTATTTTTGAGTATTGTGGAGTGGAGGGTGCTTTGTGCACAATATTCTTATAAAATAAAGAATATTTATACTTTTACCTGGTGTTCAGAGTGGTACCTGAGGGTTCAAGAGGTGGACAAAGCCTCTATCTGTCACAGTTGGCGTAGTCGGCAGGATTCTCTGGGCCGTCGGATTTGGCAGAGGACCTGAATTTAAATAAATTTACTGTGGACAGAACCCTGAGAAGACAGCGTCAGGACACACAGAAAAGTTCACCATACTCCGTGGGGCTGCGCTGATGAATCTCGCCTCGTATCTGGTCGAGATGGGAAAGAAGTCGGGGAAAAAGAAGAACAACACCGACTGGGTGAAGACCGCGACCGATGCCGAGCTGACCCTGGGCTTACCTGACTGGGTGTGAGGAGGACCGGCAGCCGATAAAGGATGAACAAGCCCGAAGGGCAGAAGCAGCAAGAAGGCTGCCAGCAATCGGCTGCATCAACAGCCCTGAATGAATCGGGGACACCGCGGAAAAATCCGGAGGTATGTGCCGGGGCAACCCCTGATGGGCAAGAGATGTGTTATTCCTATTTTGCAGAGGCCTGCCTTCGGAAAACTCCCGGTGAATCGGATACCTGCCTCGTACCGTGGCAAGATGGCCGCGATACCCAGAAGGCAAGTCGGGCTGGAAGTCGGCTGGAAGTGGCCAACCCATTCGTGGGATGTGTCCACGTGACCTTGCGCGACGGCGACCAGGAAGAAGGTCAGTTTGGAGCCGTCGGTGAGGTCAATAATTCCCCAACACGTCTGCGCTCCCTGAAGGGGAAGGGGGCGGCGAGCGAAGCAGCGCCAATGTTAAATAAAAAGAAAGAGGGGCGGGATGTGACTGAAGGATCTGCCATAAATGGTAAAAAGGCAGACCTCAGTCGGCTTGTTGCAGCCACCCGTCCCTCAGAAGACTCCATTTCCCAGAAGCCTCCACAAAGCCCCGCGCAGCACGTGCCGACAACGGACGTGCACATTGGCTCTCGGCCGGTAGCAGCACCCAGGCCGTCTAAAATGCGGGACTCAAATCCCCAGGAGCCTTCGCGAAGCCCAGCAGAGGCACGTGCCAGGAGGCGGACGTGCTTATTGGTTCCCGGTTGGCAGGTGATCATAACAAGGAAGTAGCCTTGCCGCCGGGCCGAGACAAATAACTTTATAAACTTATGGGAGCTCGACAAATATCTCGAGCCCCTAAATGCTTTCTTCCAGGGATTACAAGAGTTGAGGAAGCGTGTGGAGGAGCTGGGAGCTACAGCGGAAGCACCGTTGAAGGGACTGCAGGAGTACCTTCGGCGGTTAGGCCGTGAAGCCCCGGCCTCGATTAATGCGGCGGTGCGGGTAGGTGCCCTCTGTACCGTATATAATAAGGGGACACAGTGTGAACCGGCACCGCGTTTAAAAAGTAGCGGTTGCCAAAGCGCTGTGAACCCGACATTGGAGTGGTGGCACAATGACGGAGTGGTCGGGCAATTGTCCGATAGAACCGGAGCGGCGGTATCAGACGCCGCTCTGGACCAATGCGGACCTTAAGAGCCCGACCCGCGTGAAGAGGGGGTTGTCGCTTGTTACTGAAGGGGCGGGGGGGGAAGTACGATCACCCCGGTGCAGCTGAATAGTGCTGTTACCCGGTAGCGATACAGTACTAATGACGCCGGCCTCCGAGTTTGCATAGGACAACGGGTGTGCAAACAGCAAAGAGGCCTCTCTTTTTCATAGAGAGCCTCATACTGTGCACAAGCCCCAGAGAAAGCAGGAGATCCCCGAATTAAAACGAGGGTCTCCTGACAGATTAAAGAAAAGGGCAGAGAGCAGCAAAGCGGCTGTTAAACCCTCCTTGGCGGAGGACAGGGTGGAGCTGACGGAATTCCCAAGATGTTTCCGGTCTCGGGAAGAGAAGCCAACAGGAGGACGTCGGCGGTGCTACAACTGCCGGCAACCGGGCCACGTGTGGCGTAGTTGTCCCCGGAGGACAGGGGAGCGGTGGGATAGCAGATACACCGTTCCCCCCAAGGTTCGCTGGGGGATCTAAGACAGCAGGAACCACGGCCCGGATCTCGCGTCCTCCTGGAGGAGGACTGTCCCTCGCGGGAATCAACGCTCCGCCCCACTGGTCGTCGCTAAAGGGGAGGGGACTGTAATGGACGACCGGCTATGGACTTAGGTCGCCACCCCCAGGCCGCTAGGAGGGAGCCCTCCGGACAGCATATTCGTGCCCCAAGTTCCAGCAGGGCCTCATGGACTTTGTAGTGTTGTGACACAGCCCTGCTGGATACCTTGGGGGCCGCCAGGAGTCGCTGTAGGGGGGGCTAGTGGGATCTTGCGTGCCCTATAACCCGGGAGTGCGTCTCAGTCACATGACTGGAGGAAGCGACGTGCTCCCGGGATGAAGAAGAGGACTGTTTGCCCTGACCCGGAAGGAAATGGGACTTGTGGGTTGTGCTTGGAACCACTTCCGGGTCAGGAGCTATAAAAGGACTAAGGAAAGCCCAGTACACTGAGCTGAGCTGGGTGGAAGGGTGGCAACGTGTCTGGGAGTTGAGGATTGGTTATTGATTATTGTTGTTATTATTATTATTGAGTATTGTGGAGTGGAGGGTGCTTTGTGCACAATATTCTTATAAAATAAAGAATATTTATACTTTTACCTGGTGTTCAGAGTGGTACCTGAGGGTTCAAGAGGTGGACAAAGCCTCTATCTGTCACAATATATATATACATATACACATCCACATATATCTACATATACACATACCTACATATATACATATATATATATATATATATATAGTATATATATATACATATACACATCCACATATATATATATATATATTTGCAGTTGGAGATCCACAAAGGGAGAAAAAACGAATCACGTATCATAAAATAGTTTTTATTCCTGAGCTTTCAACCTCTATCAGGGGTCTTCATCAGAGGATAATGCTTAGACTTACAAGAATCAAAGGCAATATATAGCAGCACATTCGGGGGGGGTGGGTGGAGGTTGACTAAGTCCGTATGATCAAAAAGGCGGGGGGGGGGGGGGGGGGGTGTTTATCGTTAAATTAAAGTGCATATGTCCTTCTTAAGTTGGCATATGCTGGATTTATGTCCAAGTGTCTGTTGATGGCGTTTTCATCTGATAGCCAAGACTCGGCCAACTCTCTGGCACTTTTTGTACTGGCCTTAAATTTTACTTTCACGTTGTCCCAGTTGAATGTGTGTCCTGTCGATTTAGTATGTGCATATATCAAAGATAGTGCGTCCTTTCTTCTGACGGCGTTGCGATGTTCCTGTACACGTGTTGAGATTCTTTTTTGACGTTTGTCCTATGTATACAGCTGAGCAAGAATTGCATGGAATACTATAAACTGCGTTTTGTGTTTCGGCTGTCGATTTCTTGTTTTTAGCATTAAACAGGACCATGCGCAGATTGTTCGTGGGTTTATGTGCTATTTTGATGCCCCACTTGGTCAGGGTGCGTGCCGTGCCTTCTGACACATTATGGTGGTATGGGAGTGAATGCCAGGTGGGGTGGGGGTTCTGATGTACGTCGCTTGTATGCTGATTCCTTTGGCGTCTGCTGTGTAGACTCCGATTAATGAATGATTTTGAGTATCCGTTCGAGGTGAAAAGTTGAAACAGATAGCGTCTCTCATTAATTTTTGTTTTCTTGGTATTACAATGCGTGTGGACTCGTTTAAATAGGGTTTTCACGCAGCTCCGTTTATGAGATACCGGGTGATTGCTGGCGAAGTGTAGAATCTTGTCTGCGTGGCATTGTTTGCGGTAAACACTTGTGGTCAGGGTGGCGTCACTATTTCTTTTGATGTAAATGTCCAGGAAGTTGATGTGTCGATTAATTTCTTTTTCCATTGTGAACTGGATTGCAGGGAATACTGTGTTAATATGATTGTAGAACTCATTCAGCTGGTTCTTTCTTAATATGACGAATGTGTCGTCTACATAGCGTATCCAAATTTTGGGTGTAATCTGGGATAAAGCTATGTTTTCAAATCGTTGCATTACCAGTTCAGCTAGGAGTCCAGATAACGGTGATCCCATTAGCATGCCTTCTTTCTGTGTGTAATACTTGCCGTTGAAATGAAAGTGCGTTTTTTGGCAAAGTGATATTAGGTGCATTAAGTCTTTGATGGACAGTTTGGTTCTTGTCTCTATGGTGGGGTCACTATCCAGTTTCATTAATAGTGTTTCTGTGGCCAGTTGGATCGGGATCATGGTGTATAGCGATATAACATCAAACGAGACCATGATCTCGTCCTCGGCGATGGATACGTCATTCAAGCGCTGTAATGCCGACTCCGCACTGTTGACAGAATAATCTGAGTCGTCAGTTGGAAAAGTCTTTTTGACAAGTTGTATGATGGTCCGCCTATTAGGCTAACCACTGGTCTGTATTTTAGTGGTGTTTTGTGTATTTTTGGGAGTCCATAAAATTCCGGGCAGTTAGCATCATTGGATTTCATTTTGTGAAAGTTCTGTACATCTAGGCGGTTACCATTTCGGAGTTTGGTCAGAGTATAGTTTATTTTATTCTGTGTAGTTTTTGTTGGGTCGTTATTTAGCTGTTGATAAGTATTAGTGTCCGAAAGCATTTCTTCATAGCTGTGGAGTATTGTTCTCTGTCTAGGATAACAGTTGCGCCTCCTTTGTCAGCTGGTGTAATAATAATGCTGTTGTCATTCCGTAAAGATCTTAGAGCTTTCTGTTCACTTGCCACAATACGTGTGGTTGGTTGTCTTGTGTGTAGCTGGCTGGCGACGTTGCATCTTATTTCTTGTGCCTGTTCTGTTGGTATTTTTTCAGTTGTTAAGATATGTTCTAACGAACCGAGGAAGTTCATGCAGACAAGATTCTACACTTCGCCAGCAATCACCCGGTATCTCATAAACGGAGCTGCGTGAAAACCCTATTTAAACGAGTCCACACGCATTGTAATACCAAGGAAACAAAAATTAATGAGAGACGCTATCTGTTTCAACTTTTCACCTCGAACGGATACTCAAAATCATTCATTAATCGGAGTCTACACAGCAGGCGCCAAAGGAATCAGCATACAAGCGACATACATCAGAACCCCCACTCCACCTGGCATTCACTCCCATACCACCATAATGTGTCAGAAGGCACGGCACGCACCCTGACCAAGTGGGGGCATCAAAATAGCACATAAACCCACCAACAATCTGCGCATGGTCCTGTTTAATGCTAAAAACAAGAAATCGACAGCCGAAACACGAAACGCAGTTTATAGTATTCCATGCAATTCTTGCTCAGCTGTATACATAGGACAAACGTCAAAAAGAATTTCAACACGTCGTACAGGAACATCGCACGCTGTCAGAAGAAAGGACGCACTATCTTTGATATATGCACATACTAAATCGACAGGACACACATTCAACTGGGACAACGTGAAAGTAAAATGTAAGGCCAGTACAAAAAGCGCCAGAGAGTTGGCCGAGTCTTGGCTATCAGATGAAAATGCCATCAACAGACACTTGGACATAAACCCAGCATATGCCAACTTAAGAAGGACATATGCACTTTAATTTAACGATAAACACCCACCCCCCTTTTTGATCATACGGACTTAGTCACCTCCACCCCCCCCCCCCCCCGCCCCCCCCTCAATGTGCTGCTATATATTGCCTTTGATTCTTGTAAGTCTAAGCATTATCCTCTGATGAAGACCCCTGATAGGGGTTGAAAGCTCAGGAATAAAAACTATTTTATGATACGTGATTCGTTTTTTCTCCCTTTGTGGATCTCCAACTGCAAATATGCAAACCGTATCACAGACCTTCTCTTCCATTCATATATATATATATATATATATATACACATATCAACATATATATACACATACATATATACACATACATACATACACATACACATACATACATATATATACACACATACATACATACATACACACATATATATACACAGACACATATATATATATACATATATATCTACATATCTATATACATATGTACATATATATACACATATCTACATATATATACACATATATATATACATATCTACATATATATATATATATATATACACATATATATACATATCTACATATATATATATATATATATATATACACATATATATACATATCTACATATATATATACACATATATATACATATCTACATATATATATATACACATATATATACATATCTACATATATATATATATACATATATATACATATCTACATATACATATCTACATATATATACATATCTACATATATATACATATCTACATATATATATATATATATATATATATATATATATATATATATATAATATATATATATATATATATATATATATATATATATATATAATAACTGATTACCCAGTGGATTCGCTCACTGAGTGCAAGAGAAAAAAATAAAATGTATGTATAAAATAAGTTTGTTAATTGCCAAATTTATTTTCCCACAAATAAAGAGCACTTACAATAACATAGAAATCAATATAAACAACATTAACATCATTACCATATGAGAATATGAAGTAATATATAAGAAGCACATTGCATATAAATATAAATTATTAAACAGTAAAATGTTCTTCTATAATACGCTACCGTGGCTATTCGTTTGTCTGTCCAGGATTTTAAATCAGCTGTAGCTCGCAAACCGTTTCACCTATTAACTTGAAATTTGGTACACATATACTACGTCACGTCTACTATTCGCTTTCCCACACATATGAACATATATATATATATATATATACACATACATATACACACACATACACATATATACGTATACATACATAGTGCGTTGCAACACGGGCTGTGATTGTTACATGGGAGGGAGACGACAAATCACAGCTTCCCGCTTTCTAATGGGGCCTGTGATTGCTGCTTTGACGGATGCCCAGATCCCACAGTATTTCCCCTTAGAAGAGGCGTTAGGCAAGTGTAATTGAATAGCAGTGCTGTAAGTTATTACTCTTTTTATCTTTATTTTATTTTATTGTAGAATCAACTCACAGCTGCGCGCACCAGTGCGTCCGTGGCGGATGCGTACGGCTGCCGTTTTCATTCTCTACCACCTTCGCTAATCATTCTTGAGGCAGATTGAAGACTTAAGTGCCAGCTTAACTGAAAAATTAAAGAAAACATACTAAGTTTTAAAAAAAAATCAGTTTTAACGGGAAAAGATGCCGACGAAAGAAGAGAAGCAGCGGGACGCTAGGGTCAAGAGCTGCTCATTAAGCAGAAAGCGCATCAACCTCTGAGCAAACGAATGGTAAACGTACAGAGAAAGAGGATAAATACTATGAATGGTCATGTCAAGTGTATTCACTCCACGTTATCGTGCAGTGCGCTGTTACTGGTATTTTGATAAAAGAATCTGAACAACATATAAGAAGCATATAAATTATTAAACAGTAAAACATTAACATTTAAGAAGTAAAGATACATTGAGTACTACTGTAGTGCTTTCGGGTATAGTACATTTTTTGTTTGCCCATTACATGCATAAATGTATACATTTTTTGGTGTACCTACCCAAGAACACGCGACATGACCCGGCAGTTAAAAATTTATCGCTCCAGCAATTTTAACTCAGTCATCTAATATGGTATTGCAAACGGCAGCAGAAGCATTTCTATAAACTCAATTTAAACTTACTGTTTACACCGTGCTTTGAAGATGCATAGTATGCGACACGTGTTTCGCCGTAATTGTAGGCTCATCATGCGTACACACTCACTGCACTCCCTTACGGGAATCGATCCTCGGACGTAGAGGCGAAGCCCCTAACGTTGTGCCACGGCGTGTCATTTGTTCATTTGACAGCATGTAGATCGGGGTAATTACATTGCAGGCATTCGTAGTCTGATTCACAATCTGATTGTATGGGTGGTTACCTACCAGGTAACGCTTGTGGTTGGTGAGCAAGTCGGCTAACTTCTGCCATGGTGCCCTCTTTCAGTTGCGAGAAGCAGATCATACAATGGTTGAAATAGTTTAATATATATAGCAAAATCACCGCGCTTCGCAGGGGCGAATATGGTATTGCAAACGGCAGCGTTTCTATAAACTTAATTTAAAGTTACGGTTTATACCGTGCTTTGTTTCATATTCTTTTCCTACCTTATCAATTGTGTAATGTGTTTTTTGAACAGGTTTGATTCATTGAAGTGATCACTCCTGCTGCGTTCAGTCACTTCACGTGAGCCGCTCTCTTGTGTGATGTTGCAATGTCCACGGGTTTATTTAATGTTAGCTAAGACCCGGCAGTTAAAAGTTTCTCGCTACAGCAATTTTAACTCTGTTACAAAGTGATGCAAACTCTCACTTATACCTCGTGTCTTCTCATTAAACTTGTATCTCACGAATATGGTATTGCAAACGGCAGCGGGAGCGTTTCTATAAAGTTAATTTAGACTTACGGTTTACACCGTGCTTTTTTATACCTCGTGTCTTATGAAGATGCTTGTATGCGTCACTCACTCGCTTCTTATTGTTTCGCTGCCTTGTCAATTGTGTAATGAATGTTTTCTTCAGCGCTCTTTGGGGCTCCTTCTTCTTTTCTACGTACTGAGTTCACAGTCAGTTCACGTGATTACGTGGGAGGCGTGATGATGTGACACGCAACTCCGTCTCCTACGGCCATCTTGCTGCCTTCCATTACAGTATATGGACAAAAAAGAGGATCCAGTTATGACCATTACGCGTATAATTTCGAAATGAAACCTGCCTAACTTTTGTAAGTAAGCTGTAAGGAATGAGCCTGCCAAATTTCAGCCTTCCACCTACACGGGAAGTTGGACAATTAGTGATGAGTGAGTCAGTCAGTCAGTGAGTGAGTCAGTCAGTGAGGGCTTTGCCTTTTATTATTATAGATACTTAAGTCTAGGTCTGTAATATGTTTAGCAATGAAGTTCAAGGTATTAGTTGAAACCCAGAGAAAACTTTATTTACAGGGGATAAAAAGAAACCAAAAATAGGCAATTTCACACAAATTGATGTAAAATTTGTAAAATGTTGCGATTTCTTTCTAAAAATTAACATATTATAAGGAGTGGACTGGTTTACACAGAGTATTTATTGAGCATCATTTTTTTAACATTTCAGCATTTTCTATATTGATAATACAAAACCTTACTTACATGTCCATGCAACATGCTGACACTTTGCAGTGCCATGGCCTGAGAGTAATAGTCAAATATAGACCTAATCTTGAAAGCTCTGGATTCTTTCTTTCCAAAACAGCACTTTGCAAATAAAACAGATATTAAAAAGTAATGCAGTTCAAGAGTTATTAAAAAAGTCTAATGAAGCAAATCAATATTTGATGTTGCATCTCAGGATACTGGATCACCAAAAACAATTTAAATGTCAATGCTGTAGGCTGGCAAAAAAGTCTTTTTGATATATACAGTATATATATTAATTGCAGTTCTAAAATAAAGATATTGGAAACTATTTTTTTCATAAAAAAGAAAATGTACATTTGAAATTAGTCTATAAATTGAAATCAGTTAATTATAGCTGTGTCAGGCACACTGCCTGTGGAGTATTATACAGGCTCGATTCAGGTACGAACAATGGGAATTGAAAGTGATATCACATCGAAATTAACAATGTTTCGTTCTTTGCATTTTGACTGGATGAAAACTCAGGAGGACTACTGATATCATTTCTCTTTTCAAGCCGAAAGTACCACCACTTCTGTTTCCTTCACTATTTAAAAACAAAAGAAAACCGGAAGCTGGTGTAATTAAGAGATGCATCAAGATCTTTGGCTGCAACTGTTTCGATTCTCCATTAAACGGGCTTCAACCATGACTCTCAACACTTTATCTGTGTCAACCATTTTGTTTTACTTAGCATAACATGCTTTTGTGCAATAGCTTGAAACTGTGGAAGTCTTATGTTTGCTTCAGTTGTATTCCATTGAGTTTCTACACCCACCATAATGCCAAAACACATAATAATTAGTTTGTGCCTTCAAGCCAACACCACACATAATGGAGGGCACAGAACTGAGACATGTACAAGTACAATAGGAAAAGCAGAAACAACAAAACTATGTTCCCTCAACAGGCAGTTGCTTTATTCTGCCAATTAGCTAGCCACATACCACACAAAGAGTATTCTCTGTCTCATGCCAGGGGTCTCATTTATAAAATTTTGCATGGATTGGAGCATGAAAATATGCATTTGGCAAAAACAGGAAGATGGAATTTTGAAAACCTGACTTATACACGTCTATACACAATTTACCTTTATAAAACTTAATCATCTTGTAAATGTGCGTACATAAACATGCCTCAAACCTTGTCTGGATGCCACACTGAAACAACCATAGAGTGCATCCAGAAAGTATTCACAGCGCATAACTTTTTCCACATTTTGCTATGTTACAGCCTTATTCCAAAATGGATTAAATTCATTTTTTTCCTCATAATTCTACACACAACACCCCATAATGACAACATGAAAAAAGTTTACTTGAGGTTTTTGCAAATTTATTAAAAATAAAAAAAACTGAGAAATCACATATATGTAAGTATTCACAGCCTTTGCTCAATACTTTGTTGATGCACCTTTTGCAGCAATTACAGCCTCAAGTCTTTTTGAATATGATGCCACAAGCTTGGCACACCTATCCTTGGCCAGTTTCGCCCATTCCTCTTTGCAGCACCTCTCAAGCTCCATCAGGTTGGATGGGAAGCGTCAGTGCACAGCCATTTTAAGATCTCTCCAGAGTTATTCAATTGGATTCAAGTCTGGGCTCTGGCTGGGCCACTCAAGGACATTCACAGAGTTGTCCTGAAGCCACTCCTTTGATATCTTGGCTGTGTGCTTAGGGTCGTTGTCCCGCTGAAAGATGAACCGTCGCCCCAGTCTGAGGTCAAGAGCGCTCTGGAGCAGGTTTTCATCCAGGATGTCTCTGTACATTGCTGCAGTCATCTTTCCCTTTATCCTGACTAGTCTCCCAGTCCCTGCCGCTGAAAAACATCCCCACAGCATGATGCTGCCACCACCATGCTTCACTGTAGGGATGGTATTGGCCTGGTGATGAGCGGTGCCTGGTTTCCTCCAAACGTGACGCCTGGCATTCACACCAAAGAGTTCAATCTTTGTCTCATCAGACAGGGAATTTTCTTTCTCATGGTCTGAGAGTCCTTCAGGTGCCTTTTGGCAAACTCCAAGCAGGCTGCCATGTGCCTTTTACTAAGGAGTGGCTTCCGTCTGGTCACTCTACCATACAGGCCTGATTGGTGGATTGCTGCAGAGATGGTTGTCCTTCTGGAAGGTTCTCCTCTCTCCACAGAGGACCTCTGGAGCTCTGACAGAGTGACCATCGGGTTCTTGGTCACCTCCCTGACTAAGGCCCTTCTCCCCCGATCGCTCAGTTTAGATGGTGGTTTCGAACTTCTTCCACTTACGGATGATGGAGGCCACTGTGCTCATTGGAACCTTCAAAGCAGCAGAAATTTTTCTGTAACCTTCCCCAGATTTGTGCCTCGAGAGAATCCTGTCTCGGAGGTCTACAGACAATTCCGTTGACTTCATGCTTGGTTTGTGCTCTGACATGAACTGTCAACTGTGGGACCTTATATAGACAGGTGTGTACCTTTCCAAATCATGTCCAATCAACTGAATTTACCACAGGTGGACTCCAATTAAGCTGCAGAAACATCTCAAGGATGATCAGGGGAAACAGGATGCACATGAGCTCAATTTTGAGCTTCATGGCAAAGGCTGTGAATACTTATGTACATGTGCTTTCTCAATTTTTTTATTTTTAATAAATTTGCAAAAATGTCAAGTAAACTTTTTTCACGTTGTCATTATGGGGTGTTGTGTGTAGAATTCTGAGGAAAAAAAATGAATTTAATCCATTTTGGAATAAGGCTGTAACATAACAAAATGTGGAAAAAGTGATGCGCTGTGAATACTTTCCGGATGCACTGTATGTGGAGCATTCTAATCAACCTGATACATTTGGAATTATGATGCTACAGAACTTCATTCACTGATAGAGCAATCCCCCTCCTGGTCATCAAGAGCCTGCCACCCATATTCAAGAGTATCTAGCTGCTCTGTTCAAGCTGCAGCAAGGGGTACTTGGCTTAACGAGCAAGATCATGTGTGGCATTACAGCGCCTGTCCTCTTCATTCTGGGGGGCGAGGAAATACATAAGGAACAAGTGTCTGAGCGAGTAGCATTATTACCTGGCACATGTAATGATTACTGTTACAATGAATAATATAAGCAATATGAAAAACTGAGATGTCCTTATTGCAATATGAGAACAGTAAAGTGTTCCAATTACATTAGAAGAATCAGACACTGCTGGAAATTGCTTCTTTATGTTGGCAAAAACATATTATGTTTCATGTATGTATTGACACATCATAAAAAAACTAGATGTAGCGCCTCGCTTGTAGGTTAACGGATTCCAGCACATCCAGCATGACCGGGTGAACTATTTTCTGAGATATTCTTGACCTGTTGGTAAGTTCCCTGAGAAGTGACATCAATGAGTCTATGCAAACTGACCAGAAATGTTCTTCAGTGCAAATACGCAGCATTGGCCCTCTTAAAAGGAAACTAATATATTATCATTTTCATCACTTTTGAGGTGTAATATGTTTGTTACCTCAACACACATTCTAATAATGGCTCAGTGATATGAATTATTACACACAAGTTATTTCTCTACTTGATCAAGGGTGTCGTCATTTCCCAGTTTCTCCAAGATGTTGTAAATGTATAGGTCAGGGAAGCCATAAACATAGGCACTTACTCCTGTTAAGTTCTTTTTTATATAAATCCTGATGTTTGCGTGGAAATCCCATGTGTATATGCACATTTCGAGTCTCTTTTTTTTGCATACACAAGTTTTATAAATCTGATCCCTGGTCTTTACTCCTCGTGCCACTTAGCCTTTGCCCAAACTCGACACAAATCCTAAATCTATTAAGTCATTGGTTTGGAGCAGCTTTAGTAGTAGCAGTAGTGGTAATAGTTACATACTATACAAGATACATAAAAAACAGAACTTCGTTATATTGAATAAAAATGACAAAACAACTTACTCGATACACTTCTTTCTATACTGTACCTCACTCCGGAGTCACTGGAGTGTTCCTCCACAATTCAGATATTTACAGTGTTCCAGGAGATCCCTTTTACCTTAACAGTACAATAGGGTCCCTGTCATTTTCTGCTCTTCCTTTTCGGGTGGAAGAGTAGTGATTCTATGCTAATCGTTTGTGGCCTTGCTCTAAAATGGACAACCAAGTCCTAGCCACTAAAGTTGTGTTGTGTTGCCTCTTATTGATCAGGATGCATTGTGGCCCTGTACCTGCCCTTTGTGACTACCCTCACGTATATGGTCAGGATTCCATGGTATTTAGTGAAACCTCTAGCATTCAAGGAGAATCTTGTCTGTTTCCTTCCTTGGTCTGACTCCTCATTTCTTTACTTGTCCAAGAACTATGTTAAGACTTGGTCTACTACAACCTATTTACATACACTGACACACAGATAAGGTTTGTCCTTGCTAATACAGTCCTGTCTTTTTTAATATGATCAAAGTCTGCCCTTATCACATCCCAGGATACTTCTTGCTAGCCAGGTTCTCCTTTACAAAAATCATAAGTGAAATAAAACATACTCTTGTTCTGAATGTTAGGCAGGAAATGTATGAATATCCTCCTGCTGTACACAGTAGCACATTTCTCAAAAAAGGAGCATTTTATAATATGAATAATTTTTCAAAGAGGAAAAAAAAATGTTTTAAAAGAATGTATATTGTATTTTGGAACTTTTATTACGGACTAGGCATTCCTTATTTTGGTTTTGTGTGCTAACTGTGAAAGTAATTGAGTGGGCTGGAAAGAGGTTTTGAAAATTAGCTTTTCTTCAGTCAATTATGCAAGCTTTCAAGGCAACTCGGGCCCCTTCATCAGGCATTGCCTAAAAAAGGGGCCCGAGTTGCCTTGAAAGCTTACATATTGTAACCTTTTTAGTTAGCCAATAAAAGGTGTCATTTTGCTTGTTTTTTCTCTACATTCATAATGGCTAACACGGTACAACACCCTAGTACTTCAGTCACCTACAGTATAAAACATTTTCTTTGTTGAGGATTTAATTTAATTTGCATATAAATGTACCTAACTCTGGTGCAATTGTATTTGCATTTAAATTTATTGAAAAGAGCAACCCAGTGGTCAGCACAAATCCCTCCCTCATGCAGTGTATATGTGAGGTTTGCACATTCTCTTATAGGGTTTTCTCTAAGCTCATCAGATTCCTCCCACAATCAATCAGGTTAATCAGAAACCTAGACAAGGATCTTGGCAAATGACAGAAGTAACAGAATGATAGACAAATATATAAATTAATATGTTTTGCAACTACAGTACAAAAAAAATCTCAGTAACAAAACTGAGAGTTTGAAGTAAACTTGAAATGACTGTACCCTGTATGTAATATTTAAAAACAAATACTATGCCCAGTATATGAGGTTTTGACACATTCAGGTGCATGATTATTCTTTACTTGCACCAAATATAGTCATTTGCACCAATCAACATAAAAGCTCCTTTGATTTTACTTTTAAACAGTTACAGCTAATGTATTATTTAACCCTCACTGAGTACCCACTTCCCATACAGCCAGAGGCATGTTCTTGTATTACCTCTAAGGCTGTCATACTGTAATTATCTTTATAATAAAAGTGTTACTGGTTTATTCTGTTGGTATAAGGTACAGTGCTGGATTAAAATCCCACATGAGCCATTTTAGCATGAGACCAATAGCAAATTTAAATGTGTCAGCCCCAAAAGTGGTAGAATTACACATTACTTGGAGCAATTTTAAAAATATTAAATGATGGCATATGAACCAAAGTCCTTTTGTCTGCAAATATCTAAGTTTGACTGAAAAAAAATTAAATCATAACAAGTACAAAATATTTAAAGGTGTAATACATAATTAACAAAATAGGATGTTAAGCTTGTTCTTAGGAAAATATTTAGCATTTAAGCTTGGGAAGAACAGATTTATTTACCTGTACCACTGATTGTAAATAATTACAGGCACACAATGAGTAAAAGTACTTTACTGCAAGTGGATTTTTCTGTAAATTTCTTTATCCAATAAGCTGAAAAAATATTGCAAATAGAAACCAAATGAACTAAATCAGTTATATGATACAGTGGTCACTGAAATGGTGGTAAGAATGTAGGTTGGTTGAGTTCAGTAGCTACACAAAACAAGATGAAAACTGGCAAACAATGAAAAAGCTAACTGTGCAGGTGCAAAACACATTGGGTATTATGACTGGGCATGTTTTTGTAAAAGTTATAAATGGCTCTGAAGCTGTGGAGGTTCCAGACCAAATTTACCAGGGAGGCCAGGGTGGGGCCAGTGTTTTTTCATGGGGGCACAGAACAAAAAAAAAGGGCAATATTTAATTGTTTAATTTATTAAGTGAATTTATTTGGAGCACAAAGAAAATGAATTGAACATTTAACAATAAAACATACAAATGAATTTCAAACAAAAGATTTCACATTCTGTACATACTGCGGTGGGCTGGCGCCCTGCCTGGGGTTTGTTTCCTGCCTTGCGCCCTGTGTTGGCTGGGATTAGCTCCAGCTGACCCCCGTGACCCTGTAGTTAGGATATAGCGGGTTGGATAATGGATGGATGGATGGATACTGTACATATGCACAATAAACCTTTAAACAATTTTTACTTTTTGTACAGTGACATTTCTCTTTTTTGTATACAAGATATTTTTCTTTTTATGTAGATATGTATTTATTTTGTTATAAAGTGACTTTTTTACAGCATGAAACTTAAATGTACACTCACATTTTCTTTTCAGTAATCTCTCATCCTCTAGCACTGGCAACACAGTAGCCTGTAACATTATAATAACAGTATTCTGTGTTTGTGATTTCTTGCAAACCGGTCCACAAATGCATCAAGGTTCAAAGCCTTGGCTCTTCTGGATTCAATGCTTAGCACCCCTAGATTGCTAAAACGCTCATCAGTAATGGTGGACCGGAGGTAGGTTTTTACTAATTTTAATGTGGAGAAACTCCGCTCACAAGTGGCAGAACTCACTGGGAGCACAACAGCTATTTTGCAGTCTAAAGCAAGAGTTCCCAAAGTGGTCGATATTGACCCCCTGGGGTCGATTTGAACTTTCTAGGGGTCGATAGTTTCAATGAAAAGATTTGGGGGTCAACGACAGCAAACATAGACCCCCTTACTACTGCTATTTGTTTGTTACTTCAAAATATCTATGATTCCAATAGGTACCTAATTAAGAAGTAAAATCATTTAAAAAAACACATTACATACCAAATTTGCGAACGAAAAGGTAAAATGTGTCATTAAAAGAGTCACACGTAAGAATGCATGAAAATACATGTAGCACAAACATGTCTGTTCATTGTCTTATCGAACATATCAAAGCAAGTGCAGATATGAAAAACCATTGCATGTAATTAGGTGGTCGACGGTTTTAAAAGTTTTTGGTAAAGGGGTCTGCAGCTGAAAAAAGTTTGGGAACTCTTGGTCTAAAGAGCTCGTAAAATATCCCTTTGGCTTTTGAATCACACCACTCTTTATTTTTCTTTCCAAAAGTCTCTTGAACTGATGCAGTTCATGCCCCAGGTCATCAATATTGGCATCATAAAGACAACCAAATTCAAACAAAGTGGTGTCTTTCAAAAATGCATCACTCTTGGGGTTAAGAGATCGGATACTGCTCATCAGCTCACAATTGGTCTTTGAAAAACGTCTGCTCAGTTCACTAAGCATGCAGTCAATGACAGGATAAAAAAAAGGAAGACCGATATGTTTCTTTATCACAATCTAGCTCCCTCTGACCAACAGAGCTTAGTTTGTGGTACTCACGGAGTCTGGAGCTTGTCTCCCTTTGTCGTTTTGCCACCGACTGTGTGGCAGCATTACATTACACACAAATGTTCAGTACTTCGTCCCACAAGTTATCAAAAAAGGACTCCTGCCTGAAATCTGTCAAAGTTTGAACTAAACCTTCCACTAAATCAGCTGCTCTTGAGAGGTCAACAGTTGTTGACTGCAGCATATCAGAAAGAAGCTTCGTTTCCCCAAACAATTTACGGAGCGTATCTAGATGCACAACAAATTCTTGGTCGATCTGGGCCAGAAGACCATGGGCCTCAGAAGATTTTTCTCCTCTGCGCTCTTGTGCCATCTCTTGCAGGATACGTTTGAGGGTAGCTAATCTGTCCATTATGTTGCGTAGAGCTATGAATCGACATGCCCATCATGTGTCACTCAATTGTTGGAGCTCTCTTGTGCTGCCATACATCTCACTTTGTACAGCCAGCCATTTGGGGTGCACATATGAGCCAGAAGTGAAAACATAAAGACTCTGTAACAGAGCAAAGAATTCCTCTGCTTCTGGGACTGCTTTGATTGCATCAACTAGCACTAAATTGACAGTGGGCACTGTAGTGGATGTAAAAGGCATATCTAGCTTTCTCTTTGATTCTAGCCTGGACCCCTGAATGCTTACCACTCATTACAGCAGCACCATCATATGCTTGGCCTATAAGGTTGTTTTTGTAGTCTAAGCCATGGCGTTCCAATAAGTGGACATCCTTTTCAGTAAGTCCCACTGCATCTAGTCTCTCAGCAGATTCAAAATAGAGAAAACTCTCCTTGATGGTTCCATTATAATAGTACCGGAGTACAAATGAAATCTGCTCTTGTTTTGAAACATCCTTTGTCTCATCTGCCATGATGCTGAAATATTCACTATTTTTTACATTTTCAACAATTTCAGAACAGACCATTTCTGCCAAACAATCCAGAACCTCATTCTCAATTATCTTGCTTGTGTACTTTGCGTTGTGAATGGTTGTCAATCTGTGTTTAACTGCTGCATCATGGTTTGCAACTGTTTCGAGAATTTCCCTAAAGTTGCCTTTGTTATTTGATTCCTCAGACTCATCGTGTCCTCTCTGCGCAATATTTTGTCTGGCTGTAAGCAATATCACTTCACCAATTGTTTTAATATATTCGCGATTTTCTTTAACTTGTTTACTGTGTTCCTTGTTAAGGATATTTGCCAATGTTGTATTAGTTTTCACAGCCCTCTGGTAGTCCCTCCATGATATTGCTTGCTTGTGCCTGTCAGATTTTGCATGTACTGAAAACCCCCCTCCCCTCTCAGTTGCTTTCTTCCAGTTCCTCAAGCCAGATGATGAGTCAAATACACTGTCTGACATATTTGGTGGACTGAAATGTCTGAACGTATGACAATAGGCAGAGTCCATAATTACAGAGTATTCAACCCAAGGATGACTTTCATACCAGCTTGGCTGGAAGCTGTGTCTCCTGTCCCCCATTAATGTGGTTGGAAATGTCCTCAAATTGGGCTGCACTGGTGGATCATCCTTGCACTTGCTGATATCTGAAAAGAGATGAATGTACAGTAAACATGAGGGTGTAACTGAGAACAATGTTAATTGATCATCATTAACTTTTTACTTCATTTTTTCATTATTATTAATTAAATTGAGATCAATAGTCAACACACTTCACAGTGTATGAATTGTAATCACATGACACTCACAGAAACACAGGTTTGTTCAACATCACAAACCTGATGGTACTGTATATGGTGCACATGATGGATGATCCACTGGTTGTCCCTCTTTCTGTTCCTCACTCTCTCTCTCACAGCCTGTCTTCCTCCTCACTCTCAGGATTGACTGTCTCTGTTTCTGATCCCTCACTCTTTGTATCCTCTCCAACTAACTCCTTTGTCTCTCTTTCATCCTGCTCCTCAGCTCCCTCATGATCTTCATCCTCTCTCTCTCTCTCTCTACGCTGTTCTTTGCTAACAGGGGCAAAATAGGACGTAATGTCTTTTTTTCTTTTCATGGCAACTGATGTTGTTCCCAGCTCTGTGAGAAAGCAATAGATAATGAAAACTGTGATCCGACCTCATTATGTCGGAGTCTAAAAGTGCAACACCTTCATGTTTAATTTATCGTTATGAAAGGAAAAAATGAAATTGGTTCCTAACCCTATAGGGACTGGATTTGGCGCATGTTAAAACAAGCTGGATTTCATTGTAATGAACAACAGCAGTAACACGTGAAAATGTGCCAAACACTGATGTTACGAAACTGAATCATATTGCTTACCTTGGTCTCTTCACCTCTTTTCACTTAAGTCGGCTTTAACAATTTGCGCTAGTGGTCTTCTTTCTCCTTTTTTCCTCTTCTGCTCCAAAATCCGCCAGCAAAAAAGTGAGCGTGCAGCCCCCTAAAGAGTCTGTGTGGAACTCTCCGGCATGTTAGTTCTGGTTTCCATGCCAGCGCATATCACCGTAAGTAATTAATTAAAATTTTATCTCTTCAGCACAGGGGCCATAACAGGGGCCGGGGCCAGGGCCAGTTCTACAGGGGCACTGGCCCCTGTTGGCTCCCGTCTAAAACTGCCACCGAAATGTTTGCTTGCTTGCTTGCAAAAAATTATCAAACAGTCTTCCGTCAGCTGAATCAAACTACATAAACTCCTGTTCAGTAAGATATAAAATACACAGCAAACATCAAAAACATACAGTGCATCCTGAAAGTATTCACAACGCATCACTTTTTCCACATTTTGTTATGTTACAGCCTTATTCCAAAATGGATTAAATTCATTCTTTTCCTCAGAATTCTACACACAACACCCCATAATGACAACATGAAAAAAGTTTACTTAAGGTTTTTTGCAAATTTATTAAAAATAAAAAAATTGAGAAAGCACATGTACATAAGTATTCACAGCCTTTGCCATGAAGCTCAAAATCAAGCTCAGGTGCATCCTGTTTCCCCTGATCATCCTTGAGATGTTTCTGCAGCTTAATTGGAGTCCACGTGTGGTAAATTCAGTTGATTGGACATGATTTGGAAAGGCACATACCTGTCTATATAAGGTCCCACAGTTGACAGTTCATGTCAGAGCACAAACCAAGCATGAAGTCAAGCTAACTATGATTGACTTAATACTGAAAAAAGACATAAATGCTGTAAATGAAATATGATACATATTTGTTTGTATTTAGCTCAGTAAAACACATGCTTCCTAGGTAGCAGATACTAATGTTTCACAAGGTAAGTGGGAAAGTTAAAAAGAAAAATACTTCTCTTAAGCAGTCTACATTGCTAATGTTATTTTGGCTGAAGTTAAATAACTGTGTGTTACATAGAATCATTGTCAGAAAATATGAAAGAATTTATTAAGCAGATAATATTTTCCTCACAAATGTTATATAATTACAGTACTACTATGAAAAGACAGTGGGAAGCAAAACAGTACATAAATATCAGGGCCAAGTATTGTGGTGTAAAAAAATGTTCCTTTAAATTCTGGGCTTAAAATAAGTGAAAACAGTGTTTTTTTAACCTGTTCTTTCTCCCCTAAAAGCTGCCAGCCCACTTACCAGGGAGAGCACCTTATCTAAAAGGACACCAGGGTAACCTTACTTTTATCCTGTAAGCCACGGGTTTTCGAACTTTTTGAAAATTCATCAAAATAATATAGGCTATACTCGATACACACACATTGTAATGCAGGTTGTTTACATTCATCATATGATTTAAGCCAAGAACTTACTTTATTCAGTGGGATGGTTGAGCTTGTTACTGACACACTATCTTATGAATTTGGGGTTGAATGCTGGACACAGCAAATCTTAAATTGTTCTCCACTGTTAGTAAACGTGAACGAGTACTTCCTTTTGATGTACGATAGGGTGGAAAACGTTGCTTCACAGAATCAAGTTGATGCAAATGGCAAAAGTACACCAACTGCACGTCTTGATAGTTCAGGATATTCTGTTGATGCCTCACATTAGAAACAAAAGGATTCTGAACCCAGACATAGATATTTACTGAAATATGCAGCAAGGTCTTGTAGGTGGATAGCAATATCCATTTTTATAGTATCAATGCCAAGTTCGTTCTCAGTGATAAGCTCATCCAAAGTGGGAAACATGTCCACATTGCCCTGCTCTGTCTGCACTCTCCACCACTCCAGTTTTTCCAGAAATCCCTCAAATTTGTCTGATGCACATTTGAATTGGGCCCCTGAAGTGATGAATTAAGGATATTGAGTCTATCAAAGATGTCCAAGAGGTACGCAAGATGATCAAGCCATTTTGCGTCAGTAAAATATTCTGCATAGGAAGATGCATTATCAAGAAGGAAAATCCACATTTCACCTCTTAATGAAAATAATCTATTAAGGACTTTTCCTCTGGTGAGCCATCTCACTTCTGTATGCAGGAGTAACGATTCACGTTCAGACCCCATTTCTTTACACAGCTGGCCAAAAAGTCTGGACTTTGTTGGATGAGTATTAATGTAATTCACAATTTTAATTACTGTTTGCAGCACATTGTTTAATGCTATAGGCAGTGTTTTTTTTAGCAAAGGCCTCCCTGTGAATCATACAGTGAGTGAAACAAACTTGTGGACTTGCGAATCATTGCCATAAGTCCTTTATTTTTCCCCACCATAGCACCTGCTCCATCTGTGCATACCCCTACACAGTGTTCCCAGGACAAACCCACTTTACCCAGTTTCATACTGAGCTTCCTTCTAGTTCACAGCAAAACAACAAATTCTCATTCAGCTTTCCATCAAGCAGTAGTGAACAAAAACAAGAAGTTGAGAAGCACTGGAAATATCTGTCGACTCATCAGCTTGCAATGAAAATTTTCCTCCATCCTTAATTCTCTGTATTAGTTGGCATTTAACATCATTTGCCATGTCACTTATGCGGCGGCTAATTGTGTTATCGGATAGTGGAATTTTCTCAATATCATTGGCAAACTTATCTCCGTGCAAAGTTCTAGAAATCGCAATTGCTGCTGGACGAATTAGAGTCTCTGCAATCATATATGGCTTTTTCTCTTTAGCGATCTAATATGCCATTTCAAATGAAGCCATCAGTGTTTTAACTGGTACGACAGTTTGGCTGAACATAGTTTGTTTTGGCTTGCCAACCCTGACTCATTATGGCAAAAAAAGTCAGCAGTTTTACCTTTAAGGTTTGGGTGCTTCATTGTCAAGTATCTTGTTAATTTAACAGGTTTCAGACTGTCATTTGCTGGTACCTCAGAACATATAACAACACATTGTGGACGTTCTTCACTGTTTACTAAGACGCAAGTAAATCCATATTTATGTATCGTTTATCATAGATCCTTCTCTTACTTGCACTTTTTTTTTTAAATTAATTTTTATTGTAATCATTCCATACAAATAGATCAATTTATAACCAAACACAATTGAAGACAAATCAAACCCCACCCCTGAGAAGGAGAGCTTAGCTAAAGGAGAATTGCTTAGGGCTTTTTAATAAGACAACAATAAGCAAAAGAAAGGGAGAAATAAATATATATGTAAACTAGCCAACCCACGGCGTAGCATATGCCGCATAATTATGTATTGATGGGTGAACACTTCCTGAACGACACAGTTATCCAAATGGGGTGGGTTTGTGGATACCACTGTGAGTGAATGAAAAGATAGACCTCTGGAGTGAGCAACATATAATTGTCCGTGACTGAAAGCGGGATTGTCTGTGACGAAGAAGGCCACGCTGGTGAAAGTTACTTCGTCGGTAGGGATAAGTGTCAGTACTTGTAGGTTAAGGTGTAGCTAGTCTTTGTTGTTGACGCTTAATATAGCTTGCGTACTGAGATGTTACAGAGTCACAGTTGAGAAACACTTTTTTAATGTCTTTTAAGCACAGGGGAAAAAAGGAACATGTGAAACATCCGCAATGTAATAAGCCACCAAGAAAAGTAACATTGCAACAATGCTATCTACGACCCAATCTCTGTAAACAGAAGTGAAAACAAAATCGAGCCCGGTGTATTCTTTAACTGCCTTGTGGCACTGTAATAGTGCTGCTGCTTTGCAGTAGGGAGACTGTGGAAGATTGTGGTTTCGCTTCCCGGTTCCTCCCTGTGTGGATAGCGTTTTGAATACTGAGTACACCGCTATATCAATGTAACGAAGTATTAACAGGAAATTGTCTTCGTGTAATATTAAAAGGCAAATTATCTGCGACAAATAAACTGTTTTACACGCTGCATACCAACCCGCGGCGTAGTATACGCCGCATAATCACGCCGCTTTTTAAATGTTTTTTAAGCAGAGGGAAAAAATGAACATTTGCAAAATCCGTAACGCTGCTTTCAGTAAGTACAATGCACACACGTTTAATTTGTCGGCCACTTTTTGCCAGCCGTCTTTTCTGGTTTGGGCTGCTTTTGCAGTGTTACCGCTTGTGCATATTAAATCTTGAAATCCTTCGAGTAACTAATTAACTAACTAACACCAACCCACCCACACACACAGCTTGTGTGAAACAAATGCGCTCGTACGTTCATAATTTTGTTGCAGCCTATAGTGGAGTCAGGCACAGAGAAGGTCAGCTGCTGAGAGAGCGTCTCGACTGTTGCAGGGCCTGCATCGGTGAAGCAGGTGAGACACTAATGAAACAGAGGCACAGGGCTTATTGGTTTTTAAAGACTGCTTCCTTCATTGTGTTTTAACCTCAGTTTTAAAGGATTGTTTAAAGGATCCCATGGGATACCCCTCGCAAACTGTTTTAGACGCTGCATTCAGCAATTCTCATCCGCGACAAACATGCCTCGTCTTACATGGTCCTGCCACGTCCACCCTCGTTCTCAAAGCATACACACTGCCTGGTCATTTGCCCGCTCGCAAAAGCTACTCACGGAGACCCGCCAACCAACTCTAAGACCATGGCGTGTAAAACAGTTTGCGATTGTGGTGCGTGCATCATAACCGAAAAGAATAATGAAAAGTCAATGTGGCTCAGAGGTGCATGTGGACTCATAGCACAGACAAAAGCGACTTACAGGATGGTCGGTGAGTTGTTGCGTTCGGGCACATGAGCAGGCAGTGGGAATGCCTAGAGAGCAAGGGTGGACACGGGCCGGGGAATAAGTAGTGTTGGTGGGCGGGGAAACGTTTTTCGTGTTCCTGCAGGACCATCTAAGAAGACGCATGTTTGTCGCGGATGCAGTGGACGCGGGCTGGGGAATAAAGAGTGTTGGTGGGTGGGGAAATGTTTTCCGTGTTCCTGCAGGACCATTTAAGAAGACGCATGTTTGTCGCGGATGCGAATTGCTGTATGTAGCGTGTAAAACAGTTTGCGATGTTGCACGCGGTTGTGCGTCGTAACCGAAAAGTCAACGTGGCTCAGAGCTGCATGTGGACTGTAGCACAGATAAACAGAAATGACGGCGTGTTTTCCAAGGCGTCGCGTCCGAGTTGGTGGGCATGGCTCTGCAAGTTTTCATTGTATCCAATGGTCTTAGAGTTGGTTGGCGTGGCTCCTTCCTGCGTGCTTTCATGGGTGTGGGCGTGGCTCCTTCCTGCGTGCTTTCATGGGTGTCTTGCCCGCTCTGGCGGCGGCTTAGAGAATTATATATATAGATAAGAGATGGAGAAGGGATTTTAATGCGGTAATAGATATTTCTCTTATTCTAAAATAATATTGATCAGATCCTGCCAGGTTTTGAAAAAATTTTGTACAGATCCTCTAACTGAGAATTTGATTTTTTCCAATTTCAAATAATATAAAACATCGGTTTCCCACTGACTTATCAGAGGAGAATTAGGATTCTTCCAATTTAACGGAATAAGTCTGTGTTCCAAGAGTGTAGTGAATGCAATCACCGTTTGCTTGTCCTTTTCCACTTCAAGTCCGTCTGGAAGAACACCGAACACAGCTGTTAGTGGGTTAGGAGGGATTGTGACCCCAAGGGTGTCTGAAAGGCACTTAAAAATTTTGGTCCAAAATGATGTTAATTTGGTGCAGACCCAGAACATGTGACCCAGTGAGGCAGGAGCTTGGTTGCAGCGTTCGCAGGTTGGATCTTGCCCTGGAAACATTTTGGACAGTTTTAAGCGAGACAGATGAGCTCGATACATAATTTTTAGTTGAATAATTCTATGCTTTGCGCATATGGAGCTTGAGTGAATTCTCTGCTTTGCTACCTTCCACTCCTTTTCTGATATATTGATTAAGAGATCTTCTTCCCAATGTCCTCTTGGATCTTTGAAAGGTAGGGACTCTAATAGGATTTTATATAATGCGGAAATGGTGTTTCATTCCTCGAAATTGATCAGTATTTTTTCCAGCATTGTGGAGGGTGCGAGGTGGGGGAAATCAGGCAATTTCTGTTTAACAAAATTTCTAATTTGAAGATAGTGAAAGAAATGTGTAGCTGGGAGGCTGAATTTTGAACGTAATTGTTCAAAAGATGTAAATATGTTGTCTATATAAAGATCTCTGAGCATTTTAATCCCAAAACTTTTCCAGGTATTAAAAACTGGATATGTTTGCGAGGGTTGAAAGAGGTGGTTCTCTTGCAGAGGTGCCACGGATAAAAGATTTTCCATCTTAAAATGCTTTCTAATTTGGTTCCATATTCTAAGTGAGTAAAGCACAATTGGGTTATAAGTATATTTGCGATAACTTGCATTTATTGGAGAGCAGAGCAGGGAGTATAAAGAAGTACTACAGGATTTTACTTCTATTGCGGCCAAGCCTGTGTATGTTCATTTATTTGTGTCCAGGTTTTTATGGCTTGTATGTTTGCTGCCCAGTAATAAAACTGAAAATTAGGTAAAGCCATGCCACCTTCTGCCTGAGGTCTTTGTAGGGTTGCTCTTCGGATACGTGGGTGTTTTGAGTTCCAGATGAATGAGGTTATTGTTGAATCTAACTGTTTAAAAAACATTTTATTGATATATATTGGAATGTTTTGAAATAAAAAAAGAAGTTTAGGAAGGATATTAATCTTAACAACGTTAATTCTTCCGACTAGAGTGAGATGAAGCGTTGACCATCTATCTAGGTCTTGCTTAATTTTTCCATACAGACGGCAAAATTTTGTTGATAAATAGCTTTATGTTTACTTGTGATATTTACCCCTAGGTATTTAAACTTATCTGCTATGGTAAAAGGAAGGGTGTCCAATCTAATATTATATGCTTGTGAATTCACTGGAAAGAGTATACTTTTATTCAGATTAATTTTAAGACCAGATATCTTTTGAAATTCTGTTAGTGCTGTTAGAACTGCAGGGAGTGTTTTCTGGGTCTGATATATATAAAACCATATCATCTGCATATAGAGAAATTTTCTGTTCCAGTCCTTCTCTGACAATCCCCTTTATCTGATAAGAATTTCGGCAGTGAACCGCCAGTGGTTCAATAGCGATTGCAAACAGCAGTGGCGACAAGGGACATCCTTGTCTGGTGCCACGTTCTAGCTTAAAGTAGTCTGAGAAAATGTTATTAATACAAACTGAAGCTTCTGGATTGGTATACAGTGATCCCTCGCTATATTGCGCTTCGCCTTTCGCGGCTTCACTCCATCGCGGATTTTATATGTAAGCATATTTAAATATATATCGCAGATTTTTTGCTGGTTCGCGGATTTCTGCGGACAATGGGTCTTTTAATTTCTGGTACATGCTTCCTCAGTTGGTTTGCCCAGTTGATTTCATACAAGGGACGCTATTGGCAGATGGCTGAGAAGCTAGATTGCTTACTCTTCTCTCTCTCTTGCTCTGACTTTCTCTGATCCTGACGTATGGGGATTGAGCAGGGGGGCTGTTCGCACACCTAGACGATAAGGACGCTCGTCTAAAAATGCTGAAAGATTATCTTCACGTTGCTATCTTTTGTGCAGCTGCTTCCTGAAACGACATGCTGCACAGTGCTTCGCATACTTAAAAGCTCGAAGGGCACGTATTGATTTTTGACTGAAAAACAAACTCTGTCTCTCTCTCTCTCTCTCTCTCTCTCTCTCCCTCCCTGCTCCTGACGGAGGGGGTGTGAGCTGCCGCCTTCAACAGCTTTGTGCCGCGGTGCTTCGCATACTTAAAAGCCAAACAGCCCTATTGATTTGTTTGCTAGAGATTGTTTTCTCTATCTATGTGACATTCTGTGCTCCTGACACGCACTCCTTTGAAGAGGAAGATATGTTTGCATTCTTTTAATTGTGAGACAGAACTGTCATCTCTGTCTTGTCATGGAGCACAGTTTAAACTTTTGAAAAAGAGACAAATGTTTGTTTGCAGTGTTTGAATAACGTTCCTGTCTCTCTACAACCTCCTGTGTTTCTGCGCAAATCTGTGACCCAAGCATGACAATATAAAAATAACCATATAAACATATGGTTTCTACTTCACGGATTTTCTTATTTCGCGGGTGGCTCTGGAACGCAACCCCCGCGATGGAGGAGGGATTACTGTACAGTACTTTGATCCATGCACTAATATTCGGGTCAAACCCAAATTTCTCCAATGCAGTGAAAAGGTAGTTCCATTCAATCATATCAAATGCTTTTTCTGCGTCTAATGATAGTAATATCTGGGGGGTGTTTGATTTTGCTGGTGAATATATAACATTAAACAAGCATCGGAGATTGGAAGATAGATGTCGGCCTTTAATAAATCCAGTTTGATCCTGTGATATTACCGAGGGCAGCACTTTCTCCATCCTTCTAGCTAGAATTTTTGAGAGTATCTTAACATCATTATTCAGGAGTGAAATTGGTCTGTATGATGCACATTGTAACAAGTCCTTATTTTGTTTAGGAAAGATAGTGATTAATGCTTGTCGAAATGTTTGAGGTAGTATTTGGTTGTCTCTAGCTTCTGTAAATGTTGCCAATAAGAGGGGAGCTAGCTGAGTGGAGAATTTCTTATAAAATTCTACGGGGCAACCATCAGGGCCTGCTGATTTCCCGCTTTGTAGTGACTTTATAGCATCTAGTAATTCTGTTAGCGTTAGAGGTTTATCCAGTTCCTCAGCACTTAAAGCATCTATTTATGGTTCCTGTAATGCAGTGGTCCCCAACCTTTTTGACAGCAAGGACCACTTTATTAAATGCAAATTTTTCCACGGACCGGTCGGTTGGGGGGGGTTGGGGGGGGCAGTTTTATAAACAATTTACATAACATTTCTATTATTATTAAGCAGTTTGCATACGTTTGCAATACGAGATTTTTCTTCTTTTTTTGCATATAACAAAGACATATGCCTTGCATTTGCCATTCCAACAGACTGCACATCACAAACATTAACACTGTTATCATTTTTTTCGTGTCTGCCGTTTCTATAGGAGGGTGACAATGAGTTAAATTCCAATGGATGTTTTTCAGATGTTGACAAGCAATTAGCAAAAGGTGTCACTGAAAACCACAGAAAACAAAAACATCAAAAAAAAACAGTACGAGGAAAGTTCAAAGAAATAATTTTTTTTACAATGTTTCTGTTTGGGGATCGTTGTGTAGCCTAAATGTGTACAACTGAGCTGCGGCCACAGATCTAACTGCTCTGTGGATGATTCATTCAAGCATTTCAAGGTCACCTCGTTGTAATGAAAGCATCTGCTGAATGTACTTCATAGTAACGAGATTTCTATAGTCTTGTGTCATATGGGAAAACTGTCGGGACCGTAAAAATACTTTGTTGTAATACTCTCTCACCTCGGTCTCTCTCCTCTCTCTGGGCCGCTGTATAGCCCCGCCCACCAAGCATTCTGAAAAGTCTGAGTGAGTCTCCGTTGCCAAAAGTTCTCTCGCGGACCGGCTGTCAGACGGCTGCGGCCCGGTAGTGGGTCGCGGACCGGTGGTTGGGGACCCCTGCTGTAATGTATCCAGAAATGCATTAGATTGTGTGTAGTCTTCTTTGAGCTCAGTAGAATATAAGGATTTACAATAATCTCTAAATGCGTGCATTATATTTTTATGGTCTATAATTTCTTCTCCATTCGTATTGGTGATTACTGGTATTGCATTGTGAACTTCTTGTTTATGAATTTCTTGAGCTAAAAGCTTATTAGCTTTTTCTCCGTGTTCATAGTAATGATGTCTTGACTTATAAATAAGTTGTTCAGTTTCTTTAGTTGTTAAGATGTTAAGTTCTGTATGCAGGGCCTGCCTTTTCCTGTGGAGAGCTTCACTTGGACGCCTGGCTTGTTCTTCATCTATTCTAGTAATTTCACTTCTTAGCTCTGACACTTTCTTGGTTTCTAATTTATTTCTGTGGGAAACAAATGAAATAATCTGTCCTCTTAAGAAGGCCTTTAGAGTTTCCCAGAGTGTTCCTGCGGAAACCTCTGTGGGCGTGTTTGTCTCTAGGAAGAAGCTGATTTGTTTGTATACAAATTCTGTGTAGTTCTCGTCTGCCAATAGAAGAGGGTTAAGGCGCCATTTGCGAGGTGAGTGTGAGGGGCTTCATTATTTTAGCTCCAAGACTAGAGGGGCATGGTTGGAGATAACAATTGTGTCGTATTTGCATGATTTAATTGTAGGCAGGAAATTATTATCTATAAAAAAATAATCAATTCTTGAGTAGCTATAATGCACTGGTGAGTAGAACGAATATGTTCTTGAGTTTGGTTAAGAAACCTCCTGGACCCTGATAAGTTGTGATCATTTAAAAACTGTGTAATTGTCTTTGCAGTATTAGATGTCGTCCCCCCTGTCACAGGAGTCCTATCTAAGAGTGGATTTAAAACACAATTAAAGTCCCCAGCCATTATAATTTTATGAGTGTTCACATTGGGAATGGATGCAAATAGATTTTGCATGAATTCCTTATCTTGCTTGCACTTTTGACAGCGTGCTTTCTCTGTTCTGATACTAGCGCTGCATGTGATGTTGATGGCTCATCATCGTCGGGTTCAGCAGTGGATTTTGTTGCCATTACCCTGACATCTTTGTTGCTGTCAGTTACATCAGTAGTATTTCCTACTTTTGTAGTATTTGCCTACTTTTTTATTGTGGCTAGCCACTGTTTCATTTTTAACCATGATCTTTTTAGCCTTCTACAGATTTGCCCTTTGTTAGAAGCAGTACGCACAAACAAAATGTCACCCGTGATTGCAAAACAAATATGGTTATTGTTGTGAGATTGCCTGCTAGAGGTCGAATAATGAATTAGTGATTTTCAAAGATAAATAAGATTTCACAATGAATTTTCGATAAAACTTTGCACTTTGTGTGTCCACTCTCCACTCAGGGGGCGTGCCCCACAGGTTGAAAATCACAATCCTCTTGAACTGCTTGTGTTGGTATGTTAATAATATGTGTACCTCTCACAGTACCCAGGAGAGAGTAAAGAGAATATATTCAGTTTTGGTTTTGTTAAACTTTCAGCATTAGATTAACAGAAATAGGCATCTCAATTCTCCCAAACTTTACAATTTTCATCAAGAACAGTTAAATATTTAAGGATGCTTTGTGGTGTAGCGGGACCACAGCTCATGTCAAAAAGGCCACTTTTTAAATAAATAATCATCGTCTTCGCACTTATAGAGAGGGCGTGGTGGTGTGGCCAGAAGCGGTTCCCGGGGAAGTTCGTGATGCGGGTGGTCCTGGGAGGTGCTGATTGCCACACCTAATCCACGTCCTCGTGATAAATAGAAGCACAAGGCAGCTAGGAGGGAGAAAAAGGAAAATTAAGGAAAAGAAAGAAACGGAGGTTATGGAAGAAGGCAGCTGGAAGTTAAGGAGCTGGTGTGTGCATGGAGAGAGCAAAAACGAGCAACCGCAGGCTCGAAGGCAGCTGAGCAGTGAGCCTGGGTGTTTAGCCTGCACCCAAAGAGCATTCAATTGTAGTCGCTCCCACTGAGCATTTTGTGAAGAGCGGGAGTGACCGGAAAGAGGATGGCTCGCCGCGTAAGGCCAAGAAGGCAGTGGGAGTCGGGTCTTGGGATGTGAAAGCCCCAGCGTGAGCGCCCTGGTCTCTGGGGAGCCCCGGTCATGGTCTGGTTAAGCCTACTGGAGCCAGGGAACGGTGAGGCGAATAGACCAGCAGGAGAACGCAGAGAGAAGGTCAGCTGCAGGTAGAGTGGCTCCCCTGGTGCATAGCCTGGACGGGAGAAGCAGGGAAGTCACCCGTAGAAGAAAGGCACCAGGCTTTGTGTTTTTTAAAGGGCCAGCTTCCAGCCATTGTTTTAACCTCGGGTTGTAAAAGATTTTTTTTCTATTGGATTTTAACCACCACGATTTCACCTTGTTTTTATTGGATTATTTATTTGAAGGTTTTGATGCACTGCACAATTTATTTGAACACTGTTTTGTTTTGTTGATTTTTAAATAAAAGCACTTTGCACTTCTTGCACCATCCCCTTGCTTCATTGATTGTGCCTCACTGCCTAGCTCATCGGTTACATTACCGATGGTGTTGGGTTCCAGAGCTCCCAGAAGCAAGATGGAAGCATGGAGCGGAACCCGCATCGTCACATGCTTCCCAAAAAGAAAAACAAAAGGCATGGACTAGACAGACATCCACATGCAGGAGGTGGCACAGGACCCTCTCTCACTCTTGTCTTTCTTGGATCTTAGCTTACAACTTGTTGGGACACTGGAGCATCCTATCTTGTCAAAGTGGTGTCTGTTTAGTTGCAGCAATATGATTATGCAAAAGCAGGTGTCCCTTGGGCCTTACAATGTACTGAATTATATGCTTAAAGATACTTGTTTTCATGAAATACATCAGGTTACAAAGTATGACAACATATTAGTCAATGGCTTGATGGGTTATTTTATATGCAAATGTTCATCAGCTCCTACAACATATGACTTTTTAATAGTAATGTGCTTTAATAGCCCATCCCATGCAGTACTTTGCCATCAATGAGGCTCTCAGAATATAGGCTCTTAACTTGGCTGGCATCAAATCCATCAGCATATGGATTTGTGTTTGCAGCTCAGCACTGAGGCCCTCTATTATGAAAAAGAATTTGTGCTTATCTATATGAATATACTGTATGTTTCCATTTAATATTTTTGTAAATCAACTTTAAATCATAACTCAGGCAAATAGGACTTTGTTTTCATTTTTGCCACAGAATTGATGGATAAATATTGCTGGGTTCCATTTATGTATAATTATTTCAAATTACTTTGTTTTTCTGCCTGCGTGCAAAGCTGTTTTCTGCCTGGAATTAGTGGCTTCCTTTTAGAATGTGGTACCTTCAATAGAAAATGTCAACCATATGATAAATAATCTGTACTGCAAGTAAGCTAACATGCATCCTATTTGGAACTCTGAGTTTGGCTGGATTTTTACATTGTAGATAAGAAATAATGAATAATTTATTTAATTAGAAAACAACAATATTCTTTTGAGTCATCAGAAAGTAACATCTGTACCCAGCTATTGTTTATTGTGTCATGTGCCATGCTGTCCACTCACGTATGATATAAGAGTGATGGATAGTGGTGGATTTGGGTGGGACTTAATACCTTTAAAAATGGAAAGCTAAAATAGAAACTAATTCAGAGTTCAAGATGAATACATTTTTATAAAGACCTCCTATTTTGTCACTTAATTAATGTGGTTATTTTTACCCCACAATTATAGCAGGTCATTAATTGTTTATGCTTGTCTCAGTATCCTCATCATCCATAATAATGCAGCTTTATGCAAAACAATAAAGCTGCCAGTCACCTATTCATATGCATTGCTCAATCATCTAATAATAATACATTTTATTTATATAGCACCTTTCCCATGCTCAAGGCACTTACAGAATATAATAAAGAACAGCAGCGTATACAGTATATAGCATTGTACAAACCAGATAAATAAATAAAGAAGATTAAGACAGTGAATTCTAAAAAAAAACAGACAACATAATTGATGGTCTAGCACACACACACAGGTTACATTAGCATCTTGACAGAGAAGTAAACTAAGAGAAGGGTAATAAAGTCAGGTAGAGCTAAAAGCCTTCCTGAACAGATGAGTTTTGAGTTGTTTTTTAAAACAATTCATGGAGTCAGCTGACCTGATTAATTTTGGTAGGTCATTCCAGAGTCTGGGCGCTATACAGCTGAAGGCCCTGTCACCCATGGAGTGTAGATTAGTGTGGGGTACAACAAGATTGCCAGAATCAGAGGACCTTAGTGGGCGGGCAGGCACATAGTGATGGAGAAGGTCACTGATGTAGTTTGGCGCAAGGTCATTTAAGGCTTTGTAGGTTATTAGTAGGATTTTATATTCGATTCTGTAAGACACAGGGAGCCAGTGGAGACGGAGCAGGATGGGTGTGATGTGCTCGCTGCTGCTGGTTCGAGTAAGGACTCTTGCAGCTGAGTTTTAAATAAGCTGGAGCTGTGATATGAAATTAGAAGGGGCACCTGCCAGTAGGGAATTACAATAATCGATGCGGGATGTGATAAAAGCATGGACAAGTTTCTCAGCATTAGAGAAGGAGAGGAAGGAGCGAACACGGGATATGTTACAGAGGTGAAAGTAAGAAAATTTCTTAATGTGATTTATGTGGGCGGAATAAGAGAGGGAGGAATCAAAAATGACACCAAGATTTTTTACAGTAGAGGCAGGTCTGATGAGATCACCGCCAAGATAAATCTAACCAGGGGATTAAAGAGAAAATGAAAACTGGTAAACAATAAGGGCAAAAATAATAACTCATTCATAAAGTTCAATACAAATTACAGAAATCAAAGTCAAAACAAACATACTAACATCCAGAAAAGATTTTTAATATAGCTAATTATTAGGTTTCTGAACTCTTTTGGGAACCCTTAACCCCCCCCCCCCCCCCCCCCCCCCCCCCCCCCCTACCCACCAACATGCCGAAGTGTGTCCTGAAGTGCAGTGTCGTGGAAGATTGCTCATCCATTGCCGGGGCAACCAAAGGCTAACAGCGCTGCAGTGGAGTGCCGCAGATGCAAATCCGACCCAATCAGCGCTGGCGCTATATGCGCCTGTCATCAGTGGGTGATGCAAGGAACATTATAAATGCAGGGAACAGTATTACTTGGCCCCGACCCAGCCTGACTGTTGTGTCTGTGGATAGGAGAGTGGTAGACCCCACTAAAATAAATAATAACTGTTTCAAGCTGAATAAAGCTGGTTTTGCTAAAGCAATGAGACTCAGCCTCGTGTTTTGGGGTGCAAGACAGTGGCTCACGCATCACATAACACACAAAGTTTTTGAGAAAATATCCAAAAACATGAAAACTGTTGGCAGTTTTCCACCATCTTAAATAGGGCAGACATGGTGACATCATATGTCATGTGATTCCCTGGTCATGTGAATGGCAATGGGGACCATTATCATAAACAATATAGTCACAGCCAGCTCTGAAAATGACAGCAGTCACCACCTTAAACCACAAAATGGTGTCACAAAAATAACAATAAAAATACTACCACCATAATGAACAATGTTAATTCACAGAATAATGACATAAATTAAACCTTGGAGAGTCTAAACTATTAATAATATAAAAAATGTACAAAACATCATAAAATATGTGAAAATTTTAAAAACCTCTTAAATCCTCAGAATCACTACAATGTAAGAGAGAACTATGTATTTGAGAAATCAGGGTTTATAGGAAAAATTTGATACGGGCTCAGAAACAGGAAAGTTTAGTATGAAATAAAACATTTACAATCTTTAAAGAGATAGAGGACTGGACAAAAATCAAACATTCATAGCTAGATGTTCAGTATTCACGTTCTCTAACTCTGATCCCATCCTGCTCATTGTTCTTTATTGTCCTCCAAAACACAATGCAATATTTTTAAGTGAACTGGCAGTGCTCATCTAGGCCACTTTTCCTAGGCTTTCTTTCTCCTTGGTATTTTTAAAATTTAATATATACCCTGATATTTGTACACGTAAGCCTCCCACTAAATTTCCATTCCTGTTTGACTGTTTGGGTTTACATATTAATTCTCAACCACTTTCAAAGTGATATATTGGACCATTCACTGTGACTCCAGTCCACTGCAGGCAATCTGAGTAAATTATGCTCAGTCAGTGACAACGCCTTCAAGTCTGTTGCATGCAGGCTTTGTAATGACCTTCCTAAAGTACTTAGATGTGTTGACTCCATTTATTTTCTTTAAAAGGAAACTTAAACTGGGCATTTCACTTACACTGACATTCTTACCTTCTCTCTTAGGTCAGTAATGATGTTACTCTTATGATGAAGCTCTGTATCTAAAACTATTTTTATTTGTTTTATGCGTTCTAGGACTGTGTATTGTATTACAATTTATTGCATCCTTGTTGTAAGAAAGAATTTTGTGTTTTATTTATTGATCATTTTACTTGGTATAAAGGATGGGGCACTAGTCGCTATTACAGTCTTTTTTGAGTATTTGTGAAGCACTATTATCATGGAAAGGTTCTTCTATTTGGATAAAATATATTATTTTATTAATATTATAGACTAACTGCACAAACAAAAGTTCATTGCTCATAAAGAGAGGCAGTCCAGCTGCACAGAACAGCAGAAACAGTCAGTGGCACAAGTTGAGACAGGAACAAAGACTGCAGCCACCAAAGACAGGGATAGGGCAGCTGCACAGTCAAGCGTGATGTAGTAGCTGTTGGTTTTTATCGTGTTTAGCAACAGTACAGTCAAACAAACAGAAACACAACAAGGTAGCCTGAAGGGCTTCTTTGAGTAAATACAAAAATAATACCTTTCAGCAATAAGCACTCAGACAAAAACAAAGAGGAAACTGTTCAGAACAAACGCCACTGAAAAACAAAAAAGGAGGAAGCTGCTGGATTATTATGCTCAAAAACCTCATAAGAAAATTAAAAAAACTAAATAAAGCCTTTTTAAGTTTTCTTCGATTTGTAAAGAAAGAACCAACATGATTGTTGTCCAGCTTTTGTAGATAACAATGTGGCTTGCAAACGCGTGCATGTTCATAGCATGGTAATGCTACGTGCATGGTAATAATTGAAACAGCCCACAATGATTACATAACTGACAGACAACATCATGAATGTCAAAACAACCAGGAAAAACAGTACTTATGGCATGCTGAAGCATATAAGATAATTGATTATTAGTAACACAATAAATAACAATTATTAAACCCATCTAGAATCATGAACACCAAATGTTGCTGATATTTACCATTTCAAAATTCAAAGTAGAAGGAGGAAAAAAAAAACAGACGCAATTTTCTTTAATGTAATGGATGGCTTTTTCCCTCCTTACTTAAAAGTACCCTCTGCTTTGATGCTTTTGTAATTATTTGCAATTAAATGGAATTTATACAGTGCTCTCAAACTGTTATTTTTAGAACATAATGGTAAAACCAAGGCAAAATATCGTCAAATTGAGTGCATTCATAAAGGCCCAGAAATGTTCAAACAAAATATTCCATTCACTACAAATCAAAATTTTATTGACTAATTCCGCTGCAAATCAGAAATCTAAAAGCATTTGAATGGTGGGCAGCTCTATTCCAACCACTAGACACGATCAAAAAAAAAAAGTCAAGGACTAGGTAAATTTTACAAAATCTTTATGGTACATTTTTCCGATCTATTTGAATTGATTCTTTCTATTGTTAAATTATAGAAGGCAATTTAATGATGTCTATGACATGAGTCAAAAATGCAATATATACATAGATAATATTAAGAAACTCCATAGCAAGTCTTGAGGGTTTTACTCTGTTGTAATTGTATTTGACGTGCAAGCCTGTTACAGACATTGATGGCACCTCCCAAGAAAACAACAGAAATGAATTTGTTGGTTAAAAGATAAAAGGTTTTTTTCAATGTATTGGCACATGCTCGCACCATTAAAAAGTTTTAAGTATACCAAAGATTCAAACTAGAAAAAAATGTCTTTATGTGCTGAGGAAGGAATTGTTAAAGAATCTATCAACTTGATCTTCAGATTATTTGTAAATTTTAGACAGTACCTTCCAGCTTTTCCAAGATTCCAAATATCCCACATCCTGATGCAAAGAATCACATGAAAGAAAATTAAACTGATATATTTTAGATGGTGACACATTTGGTCAGTTAGCAGCATCATCTGTCAGCATATCTTCATCCTTAAAACTTGAAATCCCCAAAGTGTAAAGTTTTCAGACTTTTCTGAATTACTAGTCCGTATAAGCCTTGCAAAATCACTGATGATCTCAAATGAAAACAGTACAGTAAAGGCCTTTACTTTCTCAGATATCTGTGGAAAGCCAAGATATCTTCACCTTGTGTTCACCAATTTCTAAATGTATAAAATGGAGTCCATCCTTACTAATTACATAACATTTTTATGGCACCTTTTATGGTACCTGAAAGATGAAATTGGCACAAAATATTATTGGACTTATATAACAAACAGTGCCTAAAGAAGGACCTCAGCCATCCTTCACAGTTATTTTTCTCCTTTCTTCATTTTGGGAAATGGTACAGAACCAATAGCACTCGCTCCACTAAATTCAGAGTTAGTTTTGATCCTCAGGTTATAAGGCTGCTCAAGAGCATCTTGCACTAACTAGTGCATGTGCATACATGAAAAGTGTTTATCATATACAATATCTGTTGTTGTATTTAATGCATGATATTGTCTTCACTTACTGTTGTTGGTATTGTATTGGTCCATTGTAGATAATGCAATTAAGAATTGTATTGCTCTATGCCCACATAATAATAGGCTTGAATTTGTACATTTAAATTGTGATCTTGTGGTATTAAAGGTTGTGTCATACTTTGTGGCCTCATGAAAATAACTGGTTAAAAACAGTAACTAGTATCCCATCTTGCATTAAATTGTCTTTGCCATGTCTTCAGATCTAGTTTTACAAACATACACACATCATTTTTTCACACAAATTTAAATTTACAATTCTATTGTATCTTTGCTTTTAATGTTCAGTATTGGGTAAGGACACTACAATATTAATATATCTTCTGGCTTGTTCTGGGAATGAAAAGTGTTAATCTCTTTCTGTTGATATCTATGGATATTTTTCAGTTCTACACAAAGTCTTAAATGGATCCTGGCAGAGCACTGAGAATGGTGCTACAAATATCATATGAGTGAGTCAAATGGACATTTTGGAAATGATCTGATTATTTTAATGTTAGTAACAAGAATAGACTTACATTATGGTGAACAGATACGTCATGTAATAATTCACTAAAGCATGAGACACTAATAATTCATATTACTACAATCAGTGCCTCAAGCTGTCTCAGTCTTCCATTCTAAATTCCATTCCAGGTCAAATACAATGGCAAAAATGTTTCGTATTTAAAAAAAAAAAAAGAATCTCCTACAATTTGAGTCCTTGGTCTGGTCACTGTGCATATTCTTTCTGTGTTTAGGTGGAATTTGTCCAGGAATTCTACCCACAAGCCAATGATGTGCAGATAAGGTTAAATACAAATTAACAGCAAAATGGAAAAAATCAGTCCAAGACACAGGAAAGGGTAACATCTTACACTAAAGAGTAAAGAAAAACACTATTGGTAATGTATCGGAAAGTGAATACTGTAAACAGTAAACAGGAGTTGAATAAAAAATATTAGACATGAGAACTGAATGACTAGAGTCTTTGTAAATGGAGAAACAAACGAGTCTCAAGAGACCATCAAGTTAATATCTTTCACAAACAATAGGAAATGGAGATGAAGAAGTGTGGCTAGGAGACTGCTCAAGACACTGTCATGACCAGATGATATACAGTATTAAACTGTATAATAATAATTACATGCACAAGAGGTGCTGCTGAGGAGTTCAGTTGTGGCAGATGCACAAATAAAAAAAAGGAAACAGTGTGCAGTATTAAAAGATCTTATAGGTCACCGTGTTAAAGAAACACTCAACCCAAAAATTAAAGATTTTTTATATATTAGTTACCCCATTTAGTTTGTAGTGATGGCCAAGAAAAAAATTTAATCTTGTGTTTTCATGCTGAACGTAAGAAAAAAATCATACAGTATAATGGAATCCAGTGGTGACCAGTTCTGTACAATGGCAAAAAATATGAAAATGTTCCTGGAAAAAATAAAAAAAATTCACACATTACTGAGTGACTAGTCTGATTCTAGGGCTACACCTGATGAATTATGAGGAAAGATAAAAAAGCTGAGCCTTTTCAGTTTAAGCAAAAGAAGAGAAAGAGAAGACACAACTGAACTGTTTAGAATTATGAAGAGAATTAGTCCAGTGGTTCTAGACTGTTCATCAAGAACATGGGAACACAGAAACTTTTTAGGAGGAAATTTCACAAAACTATTAGGAAGTTTTTCTTTACGCAGAGAACCATAGACACATGGAATAAGCAACCAAGTAGTGTGATAGACAGTAAGACTTCAGGGACTTTCAGAACTAGACTTGATGCTATTTTTAGAAGAATTAAGTGGACAGGACTGGCAAGCTTTGTTGGGCTGAATGGCCCATTCTTGTCTAGATTGTTGTAATGTTCTAATCTCTGTACCCTGCAAGCCACTCTAAATGTAACAACTGTATGGGATAAAAATGGTGAATAACTCATACTTTTGCTCTCATTTTGTGTAACTGAAATACTAGTATACAGTATGATGGTTTGGAAGGCAATAGTGCTTGATCTCTAATGTAATTCTAGGCTGGGTACTTATTTTATGGAGGACATTTAAGATAGATAGATAGATAGATAGATAGATAGATAGATAGATAGATAGATAGATAGATAGATAGATAGATAGATAGATAGATAGATAGCAGCTTAGCACCTTTACAATAATCCTTTCAAAAGAGTGCTACACGTGAAATTCCCACAGAGAAGGTGAATAACATTATCTTAGGTCTATCAACAAGAAGACAGACATAAGGGCTTTAAAAAAAAACTGAGTTGAAAGATTTCAAAATTCTTTCCAAAATTCTGACTGGGTCACCTAATTAATATGGTTTGTGACGCCTATACCGGTAGGCTCCTTTTAATTATTTCTTTATTGTCAGTTCAAACTGTTCTTGCGTGTAGAACTACAGGAAAAATAATTGCATTGATTAAAATGGCATGAAACAAATGATACCAAGCACTCTGGCTTTGATCCCCAAAGTCTGTAGTGACAAAAATCCAGAAGAAACAATTTGTAAAAGCCTTGACAAATAAGAATGACCTAAACAAATTTCTCCTCTTGGACAGGCAATGAACTGGTTTATGCTAAGCTCTTTTATCCTTTTAAGCCATAAAGATGTTGTGTGGTTTACCTTTTGCAGATTAATTGCTGTCCAGCTTTGACCTCCATCTTGTAACAATACACAAGGAAGGTTTTACCACTTTATTTTCCCAGCACATCATGAAAACCTACATTGTTCTAGCTGGGATGTCTGCCAAAAACAAGACAAGGTAGTGAACCTTGAGAATACTGTCAACTGAGTTTCTCAATACTTCATTCGCCAACACTATTCATCAGCTTCAGCCAAGTCAGCTTTCTGCTTCACAAATGATCTATCCCTAATGGTCCATATATCACAGCACAGAGTAGCAACATTCCTGTACTCCCTTCTCCTAACTCTATTGTACTTTTAGTTACTTAAATTCTGTTGCTCTTTGGAAAGCTGGTTTCAGCAAAGCGTAGAACCAGGAATGATGATTCAGCAAGTCAAAGACCTTAAAAATGTGTTAACAGGCACATAAAGCATACGTTCTTTGTTTGTTGTCATATTCAATCATTGTGACTTTGCCTGCTTTGCAGGTACAGCATCTGCCTGAAAATTGATGAGAGGAGAACATTTATGGCATCTTTCAGTAGCATGTTAAAGCTGAAACAAATTCTATAGAAATTATTCTCTATAATGTCATATTTTCTGGTACAGCCAAACATTATGAAAGCTCCTTAAATTCTGACTGTTTAAGAAAATGTATTATTAATGTCTGCTGAACAAAATGTACCTTTTTATATATAGTAAGACTGTACAATCATATATTTCTTACAGCTTAAATTATATATTTAAATTTCATTTTATGGGTTTGTTAGCATTCACTAAATGTAAATGAAAAAACATGTATTCTCATTAGAATGTTTGATTTCTTAATTCTACATACTATATGAAATCTGTTATTGTCATTTCCATATATACGACTGTGAATAAAGATACTAAATTGTTATTTAATAAATACATGCTGTTAACTCACTGTGCCGATAAAACATAGAAAATCATATTGCAAAATCTACATGGACAGCTTATGATTAGCTATAATATGCCATCCACCTGTCTATCCTTCTATTTCATTACCCAGTTCTTTCAGATCAGAATGGTCACAAACTGGAGCACATACTATCAGAAATAGCTCTATGTATGTGACTGACTCTGACCACTCAGACCTGACAAATTTATGCTCAGTAATGAACTAAAAACATAAATGTAGACTTTAGGATAAATTGCAAGTCCAGCAGGAATCCAGCCAACCTAGAAACTGGATCAGTGTCCAAAAACTTTGTGGAGTATTTGTATTTTTCTATCATTATTTAATGCTAAATCCAGACATCTTGTGACATATCTGAATGTCAGTAAATGTAATTAAACATAAAACCAACAAAATAAGTCAGTCATGTTTAGGGTTGGCGGAATAGAAAATTAGAAATATGGGACACTCTTAAAACCTCTCTCTATATTACTATATATAAAAATTTATACATGCCCCCTACACACCCAGACTAATATATTATATAAAAGTAGAGACATAAATTAAAAACATAAAGCAAGGATTTTAATGGGTTATGAGGAAAACAAAAGTAAAATCATTTGAAAATTATTTAATACAAGCTAAAAAAAATTCTGTAAAAGTGAAATCTTTTCAAAATATGTATTTAATACAGACAACAGAGAAATATTATTATTTAATACAGGCAGTTAGAAAAAAAGTGGGCGATAGCAAGTAGTAACAACACACTTTGTTGAGACTGCATGTTGCAATGCTGATACAGAACTGCACAGCAGCGCAGCTGGAGAGCAAAACATTAACAGTGTCGCTGTCCTCAACCAACCATAGCAACTGAACAAGTTGCGAACAGGCAGCAAACACTAGTTTCCTTATTACATTTGGGTTATTTTCATCAAGAGAATCTGAGAAAAGAAAGTCTAATTACTTATAAAGTTACAACTAAGTACCGTAAGAAGGTAGTAAAAATATATTTTTATTACAAGATTTGAAAATGAACTAAATATGGGACATTTGGTTGTCCCTGAAAGGTCAGTATGGGACAGGGGACAAAATGATCAAATATGGGACATGTCCCGTATATAAGGGACGTCTGGCAATCCTAGTCATGTTAGTGCTTAAAATGAGGACAACAATATTTTTAGTAGAATCCTAAATTTAATCTCTGATGATCAGTTGCCATTGAGATTAAAACAAAACTCAATGGTGATAGAATCAGAGTAGTGTCACATGCATGCTGTGGTGGCCCTTCAGTTAGCATGACAGCCTCAGAGATCCTGGCATATGAAATCAATTGCCAATTCTGTCACATTTTGAATGGAGTCTGATTGTCCTCTTTGTATTTGAAATCTGTATTTTCATCCATTATTTCCAAAAATCTACATTTACTTAGGTGAACATTTGATACAACCTCAACTTGGAAAAAGTTGAGACGGTAATGGAAAATGCGAATAAAAACAGAAAGCAGTGATGAGTAAATGATAGTAAATGACCTGAAAACAATATATACAGCCAATTATTTTATGTTACAACTAATGAATTTAGGCGGCACGGTGGTACACTGGTAGCGTTGCTGCCTCGCAGTAAGGAGACCTGGATTCGCTTTCCGGGTCCTCCATGCATGGAGTTTGCATATTCTCCCCGTGTCTGTGTGGGTGTGCTCCGGTTTCATCCCAAAGTCCAAAGACTTTGATCCATAGATCCATATCCCTGATGCAGCTTTATAAATACACTGAAATTATCTGCATATTGTTTATTAGTTTAATGCATCTGATTGTAATTAACCTGTAACAAGATAATGGTCCACAGAATGGTCAAACTATTCCAAATACCATATCTGCTTTAGCGTTGTTACTCTCACTGCACCTTCTTCTTCTTCTTTCAGCTGCTCCCATTAGGTGTTGCCACATCGGATCATCTTTTTCCATATTACTCTCACTGCACCACTCTGAGTATTTATATCACTGTATCTGTGTGTGAATCACAGATCTACAGCAGCTGATCGGAAAGAGAATTATTGGTATACAGCATCAAGCACATGCTGCCTCAGCCATGCTGTCTATTCAACTGCTCTCATATGACAAATGCTTCAGAGCCTTTCCTGTACTGATCTCGCAGTTCAGAAACAGTTTCATCCCAAGAACTCTAAATGCACTCAATCAGTCCATCAAGTGCTCCTTGTAGAACTGTTTGTACTTATAAGTACAATTACCTCACTGTAAACTTTCAATAAAGTTATAATATTACACAACCTGAGCCACTTTATAAAGCGTGAATTTACATATGATGATGATATCATTTTTAAGATCAAATGCAGCAAAATATGTTTATTATATTATACAGATAAAACTTTAACTTTAACTACACGGTGCCGCTGGTGCACCGTTCACGGATTGTTCCTGCCTCGCACTGTATTGTTGCTTGTGCTGACGCGACACTGGAAGGATAGATGGATAGAATAATTAAACATGTACTACGAAGATATTTCAATGTCCCTTAAAAGTTTTGAAGAATCTGTGTTCTAAGCTTACAGATGGCTTAATGTCTATTACAGAGCTGATTGTGTGGTGATTGGGTATTTGGAGAAAGAAAAGTAAGGACAGGAATTGGAGGTTAGTACGTTTGAAAGACACAGTACTGCTACAATAAAGTATTTCATCGAAGGTTGCACATGGCGCAGCAAGCATCTTGTGTGAGACATGAACAATCACTGCGCCACCGTGTTCTCATGTTTCATAACTAGCTTTAACTCCTATCATCACGAAAATATTACGTGTACATCTCAGTATTTTAATTATTCAGAGAGCTGTAATATCACAAATGTAATGGATTCTGTTTTCTTTTGGAGGAACAGAAAGCCCGGAAGCACGTAGTGATTCACACACATAGAGCACATCGAAGACCAAATACAAAACAAAGCATTTAACGTACTACTTTAGTTACAATGGGATTGAGAAACTATTAAATTAAATGATTTAGGATGAAGTTTATGATGTTCTACTTTAATGACAAAATAAACTACATGATTAAAGTGGAAATTTAGAGATTACAGTTGACATTTCGTGCTTTTTTCCCCACTGTGTGCCTTTTTTTTTTCTCTGTACCCTAATAAGCTTTCATATGACACTCAGATGGTGGGCTATGACTCACCTTTTCACGGTGACTTTGATATGTGACAACTTCTTTTTTATTTCGGCACTGTGCGACTTTGTGAACTTGAGCTTTCAAGTTTCTCCAACACGCTATGTCACTCGATCAACTTCCTTTTGTTGTTTATACAACTGTTTAAACCAACAAATAGTATGTTTTTCCTTGCCTCCACTTGGTATTCGCTGAAATTCTTCTATTTTCCCTCTTGCTTTTGCCATTGTCTTTTCACAGAAGGCTGAGCTTAAGGGCTATTTATATTGATTTGCATATTCAAAGAGGCGTAATTCTGGGAGGAGTTGGGCGGGACAGCAGGTGCGTGCACATGCGTTAGTTTTCATGCTGACCGAGATTTATGGAGCAGAAGAACATGGAAGTTGGCGTTCGCACAGATTTATGCATCTGGATTTTTTTGTGCGTAAGCACATTTCCGCTTCTGTGCTTACGTCATGTTATATTGTGCATTCTACGTTGAACATCATCTATATCTATTCACATCATAACTTTTTTTTTAGTTTTAGTCATTATCTCCCTGAATTGCCTTATCCCAACATTTTTGGAATATGTTGTAGGCCCTCAATGGCAATAATGTATATATATTTTCGGAGCAATGAAGTTGATGAGACTAAACATTAAATCTAGAACCTTGCCTTTATACTTTTTGTGATGGATTACAACTCAAGGTGAATTTTGAAATGACTACTTTCTGTTTTTATTTGCATTTATCATACCATCCCATCTTCTTCCAAGTTGGGGTTATATTTACACATAATAAGTGCATGTGGATGTGTGCCTAAATGTTTCTTTTGCTGGAATGGTGTCTTGTCTGCCTTGTGCCCAAAGCTGCTAGGATACGTTCCTGCTCTAATTATCATATAATATTAAAGTAGGTTAAAAATTGATAAATGATAGATTAATCGATGGGTTTTCCAAGACGTAAGATAGCCATATACTGTACTTAAGGAGAAACTATGACAGGCCACATTTCAAAGATAATGTTTTTTGATAGTTTACTGTGTTTAAATGTTTATATCTATACTATCACTTTATCACTGTAGTAAAAAGGTGGGTACATTGAGTCACATATACAGAAACTCCATAATGGAATGCAGACACGCTTTGGCAAAGGTTGGCCCCGAGGTGGCTTGGAGGGCTACAGGCACCCACTTGCTTTTGGGTGAAATGAGACCATCATCCTGGCAATTTTCTGCCACTGTGTAAGAAAGTGTGTGAATGGAACTTTGAGAAAGGACCCATAGGAATAACTGAGAAAGTCACTAGGAAGTGCACAGAGTGAGAAACCTTGTATATACAAGGACTGGAAGTGAAAACACTGAAGCTGAATAAAATACCTGTGTTAATGTTAGGGGTCATCTTTTAGCCATTTGTCTGCTTTACATTTGAAAGCAGTATTGAAAATGCTTGTAGGATTATTAGGAACATGTAGTGAACTGTTTGCATATTTAATCTTCAGATTATTTTTATTCTTTTTAGGAAAACTTCCAGGATTTGATATAATCTTTGGCAGGAAGAACGCCTTTTTGGCAGGTGCAACACATGTCCTGTACTCTTTGTATTATACAGGGTATATGTATTTTTTTATTTAATATATATATGTTTTTTGCCACAAGCAAATAAATGCATATATGCAACATTTCAGTTTTACTTACCTTTTCCAGGCAAGGTTTGCAGTGGCACGCTAAACTGGGAAGACCAGAGCACCTTGTCCTATTTGCGCTTCCTATAAAATGTCAACATTCTCCCAAATCAGTTGAGAGTTCCAATTCTTTCAGCGGTGCCTGGATTGCACAAAACAATCTCATCTAATTTTCTATCCATATTTGCTAATAATGTTGTGTTGTCTAAACCCTCCAGAAGTCTCCACCACTTTGTGTAGCATTCCCCAGGTCCTCAGGCCAACTGAGAGATGTATCCTCTACTGCATGTCCTGGGTCAGTTCAGAGTCTTCTCCCAGTTGGATGTTCCTGTTACATGCCCTGAAGAAGATGTCCAAGCAGCGTACTCAATAAATGCTCACACTTCTTCATACTTATTCCTCTTGATTCACATAAACAACAGTACTACTCTGGGGCCCTACCATATTACTGACCTACTCACCCTATCATAAAGAGCCAGACCACAAACACTGCAAAGAAATCTCATTTCAGTCACTTACGCTCACAGTGTCATTTTCCGTCTTTACCCATAATTCATGGACATAAGTGAGAGTAAGGATGTAGACTGATTAATATGTCAAGATCTTTGTCCAAGTACTTAATACCCCCTTTAACACTACAGTTCAGTGTAACATCCACAAAATTGTGGCTGCTGTACAAATTAGCAGTGAAGTGGAATGAGCAATTTTATTTATTCTAAATAGAGGATTTTAGAAGGATTCACTTACCTTTACTGTATATACACAAGTAATGTCATTTTACATTTACATACATTGCATTTTACCTACACATAAACTGATAATTAATTTAATAGTTTCCCGTTTACATGATTATAGCTTAAAAGCTGCTTGCCTGCCTGTGAACCAGTAATATTAAGTTGCTCACTTAATGCTTCCTTAATGTGTGTGTTCTATAATTATATGCTAACCTAAGTTACTTAACACAGCAGTATTAGCTAAATATGCCATAATTATAATTTGACAACCATTTATCTAATGAGATTTACCTGAACTTTAAGTAATTTCAGGAGATGGAAGTCACGAATTTCTACATCATATAGTACCTCTTCATCTTAAATAATCAAAGTGTATATGATTACTATATTGGCATCTAAATATTAACACTTTAAAAGTTTGATTATTTTGCTAAAGATGTGAAATTAGATTGAACCTAATGACATCAAAAGACAGTTTGCCTCTCCTTTCTTAAAATGTTTCCCTTAATATGTCTATTTATCACTGTTTGATTTCTATTCTTTAGTTTAGTGTGAAGGCTTTTACATCTCGACAATGGTGTGTGACAAAATTCTGGGGTTTTATTTAACTTCAGTTATTACTATCTCAAAATAAGTCTGAAATGTTTTATAATATGTTAAAAAATGTCAGACCTCACTATACCTGGTTTGAAGATTTAATCACATATTCTACATTCTACAGTCTATTCCAGCAGTTTGCAATTTTCCTTTTTTGCTGAGGATTTTAATTATTTTACTAAAAATATATATACTATATATATATATGATATATATATATATATATATATATATATATATACACATATATACTACAGTGATCCCTCGCTATATCACGCTTCGCCTTTCGCGGCTTCACTCTATCGCGGATTTTATATGTAAGCATATTTAAATATATATCGCGGATTTTTTGCTGGTTCGCGGATTTTTGCGGACAATGGGTCTTTTAATTTCTGGTACATGCTTCCTCAGTTGGTTTGCCCAGTTGATTTCATACAAGGGACGCTATTGGCAGATGGCTGAGAAGAAACCCAACTTACTTTTCTTTCTCTCTCTCTTGCGCTGACTATCTCTGATCCTGACGTAGGGGGATTGAGCAGGGGGGCTGTTCGCACACCTAGACGATACGGACGCTGGTCTAGAAATGCTGAAAGATTATCTTCACGTTGCTACCTTCTGTGCAGCTGCTTCCTGAAGCGACATGCTGCACGGTGCTTCGCATACTTAGAAGCTCAAAGGGCACGTATTGATTTTTCATTGTTTGTTTTTCTCTGTCTCTCTCTCTGCTCCTGACGGAGGGGGTGTGAGCTGCTGCCTTCATTGTAACTGCTTTGTGCCGCGGTGCTTTGCATACTTAAAAGCCAAACAGCCCTATTGATTTGTTTGCTTTTCTCTGTCTCTCTGACAGTCACTGCTCCTGATGCACACTCCTTTGAAGAGGAAGATATGTTTGCATTCTTTTAATTGTGAGACGGAACTGTCATCTCTCTCTTGTCATGGAGCACAGTTTAAACTTTTGAAAAAGAGACAAATGTTTGTTTGCAGTGTTTGAATAACGTTCCTGTCTCTATACAACCTCCTGTGTTTCTGCGCAAATCTGTGACCCAAGCATGACAATATAAAAATAACCATATAAACATATGGTTTCTACTTTACGGATTTTCTTATTTCGCGGGGGGGTCTGGAACGCAACCCCCGCGATGGAGGAGGGACTACTGTATATATTATATATTGTGAAGGATGGCTGGCCATATATTCTGGCCTACACCTCCAAACAGCCAGGTGGAGTCCTCCCAGCTGTATGGAGGCTCCCCGTATTCCAGCAGGGCCTCATGGACCATGTAGTTTTTATAAACAGCCCTGCTGGATACCATGGGGACCACCAGGAACCACTGTAGGGAGGCTTACGGAATGCTACATGCCCTATGACCAGGAGGTACGTCCTGATCACATGACCAGAAGGAAGGATGTGCTTCCGGGTTGAAGAAAAGTAGCTTTTATCTGACCCGGAAGTGTTCACGGTCACATGGACAGAGAGAGGAGAAACACTTCCGGGTCAAGGACTATAAAAGGACAGTGGGAAATCCCAGATGTTGAGCTGAGCTGGGTGGAAGGGTGGCAACGCGTCTGGGAGTGGAAGATTGATTGATTATTGATTTATTATTGTGTTATTTATGAGTATAGTGGAGTGGAGTGTGCTTGGTGCACATAATTATTATAAAATAAAGTCATATTGGACTTTTATCTGGTGTCTGACGTCTGATCTGAGGGTTCAACGGGTTGACAGTGCCTCTATTTTTCACAATATATATATATATTATGGAAGTCCAGCCCCGGACACAGACAGGCAAACATCGATGGTTCCAACACCCACGTTTATTTACAGCTATTTACAAATGTCCCACACAAGCATAGTGCCCCTGCACCAATCACCCTCTTTAAGTCCGGGCCTTCCAACAGTCCTTCCTTCACTGCCTCCACTCCTCTCCTCCGAGCTCTGTCCACTTCCATCCGACTCTGGCCAATGACTGGAGGGAGGCGGCCTCTTTTATTCCCACCTGGACGTGCTCCAGGTGTCCCTTGATGATCTTCCTGCGACACTTCCTGGTGTGACGGAAGTGCCACATGAGCTCCCGGAAACACTCTGGGTTTCCCTGGTATTCCTTCCCTCAGCACCTTCGGGTGTGGCGGAAGTGCTGATGTCCAGGGCTCTTCAATTGTCCGGGCACCCCCTGGCGGTGGCCACAGGCCCCTATAGGGTTGAGCTTCCATGTTCAATTCCTGTGGCCCCCATACCAACCAAGGCGGCTACCTCTCCTGGTCCTTCCAGGCATCGCAGCTGGGCACAGCCCCCAGCTGACCACTACTATATATATATATATATATATATATATATATATATACACACTTTATATACATACATACATATATATATAAACTACATAAAACACAGATGCCTGGTAAGTGTAGGTGCACCCATAGGCAAACCCCATATAATTGAAACAAAATGTGGGCTATAGACCTGTTGAAAATGAAAAGAAAACATCTTTGCAGATGCGAGTCTCAGAATTGACTGATCCAAGATGCCGGAGTGCCTGGTAATAAGGACACTGAAATTGGCGTCAAGGGTGCTAAACCTGCCAGTCTGAAGAGGGAGGAAGAGATAAGGTGTTAGTAAACAGTGCAATCCTTTGTTCCTGCAGAAAATTACCATAACCCAAGCCTTGAAATTTCCCCCATGTGTGATGGTAGATAAATAATTTTTGCAAGGTAAGTAAGAAAAGTATAATGATATTTTCAAATAGTATGTTAATATAAAAATTAAACAGTTTTGCTTTTACAAAGAAATGCCAGGTTGGCCAAGTTAGTGTACCTTCTCAGCACAGTAAATAGATCCAGGATTAATAACTCTGCCAAACAGGGTTTTCCATTTCTAGTTAAATAGTTCTTTGATTTGGTTAGAGGAGGAGCACTAGATGCGACTTAATCTAATTTTAAACATAAATGTTTGGAATGTACTGTTTATTGTATTTGATTAATGTAATTTACAATCTCAGTGTGACTGCAAACAAAAATGGTTCAGAAGCTATTCTTTATTAGATCGTAAGTAATTTCAGTAGTTCAGTGGTTAGTGCCACATCCAGGGACTAGCCACTGCCTGTCTGGAGTCTGTATGTGTTGTCTTTGGGTACTCTGGTCTTCCTCCCTAAACTGTGCATGCTGGGCAATCTCGCAGTACTAAATACGTCTGCTGTAAGTGACTGTGTGGGTGTGTGTGTCCTTGACTGGCAACCTATTTATAGTTAGGGATTGATCTTAACAGACTACATGGTATTGTACAGTTATGAGAGGACTCCCTCAGGGGTGATTGTTATTATTCATAATTTATATAATGGCATTGATTCAAACAGAGGGACTAAATATGGTAAATTTGAAAATGACTACAAATAATAAAAAATGAATTAATTAATTTAAAAAAAAGACCCTATAAAGGTGACACAAGCAGGGAAAATTAATATATTGTTTTTACTCCAAAGTGAGTAATTGGGGATTAAAATAATTAGATTCAAGAGGAGGATTTGTGATTGTATGTAGACCCAAAATTCTAATTATTTGAGCAATGTGTAAATGTAATTAAAATGAGAAATAACAAATTTGTTTATTCTGAAAATACTTGAATAGAAGACAAATAAAATTATTATCCAACACTTGAAAGCATTAGTAAGATCACAGGTGGACTATAAGAAGACAGCATTTGAAGAAGCTGTGAAGAGAAGAGCATCTAAATGCCCCTGTACTGAAGGGCACTTGGTCTAGTTAAAGAATGGGGGAATCTATGTGGGGACCAGAATCTAGTCTCCAAATTTCTCAAACACCCTATGATAAGAAATACCTAAACTTTAGGGAGTTTATTTGAACTTGAATTCTCCACAATGTTTCTCATTGTTTTGGGAAATGTCTGAAAAGTTAAAAAAGAACAGACTACAATAACAACAAATAGCAGTGTCTTGTACTCATAGACTTTCAGAACTTTTCTGGTGTAATAATTTCTTAGAAATTGTGTATCTTGGTTTTGCCTTAAGTTATCATTTTAAAATTATTCTTTGTACTACTGTAATTGTTTAGCGCTTTCACATCTAACGTAATGTCTGTAATTATACATAATGCTACATACAACATTACATGCTATATACATACAGTAATGTAAATAAACATACATAATGTGTGTAAATAATTATAATTAATTGTAAAATTGGTTCTTGTTTTATTTCAGAAATTTGTTTTGTGTTTGTAAGCATTATTACTTCTGTAATCTCTCTTTCTATATAAAATCCAACATCTGTCTGTTTGTCTGTATGTCTGTCCACTTTTCACGAGAGAACTACTTAACGGATTTATATCAGGTTTTTTTCTATAATTTGCTTGAATATTCCGATTGATTTGGCGACTTCTCTTATCGCGCTACGTATCATAGTTCGCTTGTGGCACCGATTTATTCACATGTATCTGAGAGACAGGCTGCGGGCCGAGGGAAAGGAGAGGCTGGACATCAGGAGTAGGGAGCCAGGCGGTGCCCTCCTAACTCACGTGCCAGCCTCCGTTCGAGTCACTCTACCTCTCGGCATGTGTTGGAGCATACCTTTCCTCCTCTTAGATAGCGATACCTGTTTGTTCAACAGACATTATCATCTACAGATAGTTAAGGAGTAACGTTTGACATTTTGAGAGAGAGATCACATCTACGTGTGTTTTAGCTGAACACGGTCAGAAACAGTGCCAGCGTCTGACGTTGAAGCATACCTATCTTCTGCTTGGCCAGAGATTCCTTACCAACTTTTTACATTTTTGCCAAAGAGATCCCAGCTACATTCTCGCCTACAATAGCAAAACCAAAAATATTGTATATCAAGAAGCCCTCCGATACAAAAGCTATCAATATAAATTCTTCTCAATCCAAATTTTTACATTTTTTTAATTGATTTTTAAAGTTTGTTCTGTTTCACTACTACATGGGTGGAGCTGCGGGGGACAGCTAGTTTCATATAAGAATCAACCTATCTCACAGAATTCCCTCAGATGAATATTTAACGACTATTAAAAATTAATGAGGATTCACTCCTAGGCACAAACTAGGAAGCACTTCTTCAAAAAAGAGCTGTTAAAATATAGACATGTAGATGAAGCATGTGTGGTAATGTCAAAAAATAGACTGATACGCAGTGCAATTCAATATCCGATCATCTGTTAAATTTCTTAGGATCATCTGTTCTGCAGGGCCCAGCAGCTCATCATATTATAACCTTGGAAAGAGGCATTCCACATTGGCTAAAGTGATTTTTTTAATGAAAGTAACATAAAGTCAAGAAACCAAGACCTGTGAGAAAAGCACCACATGTTGTGATTTTTAAAAATATTTATTTTCACTTTATCTCCTTAAACAATGTTAACATACTGTGATCCCTATCAGTGTAGCATTCATACTTTTTTTTAAAGAAAAGGCACTGAAACTGATAAGCATAATCTGTTTTTAAGGACTGAAGCTTTGATTAACCCTAAGTCAATGTGGAGCCCTTTTGATTTTTATAAGCCAGTTATGATTTGAAGCAAAACCATTCAACTTGTAACTAAAATAACAGTAGAAGCGCTTCACAAGCAAGTATAATTTGGACAATGTAAATATGCCCAAAACAACCAAATATATCACAATTACAGCTCTAGCAGCTTAATTTTCTCCATATCTTTTAGAAAGCAAGATTTAAAAAAATCACTCATACAGATCTTGTTTGATGAACTGCCAAACTTCAATTGATCTCATTAGGAGAAAGAGAATCATGTGCTGTCACTTTTAGAATCCAAACTATGAAAGATTCATTGCCTGTCAGATGGCAAGAGGTCAGCGGACTGCAAATGTGTCATCTTTCTATTAAGGTGTGTCTAGTTGATGATGATTCATAAATCAAACTTATCCAATTATTTGTTGTCTACATGCAGGCAACATAATATCTTTTTTCTTACAAGCCAACAGCCTTTGATAAATTGTGTTAAATTGTAATCTTAATCGTTTTTTAAAGCAGTAAGGGACTGATAAATGCAAGTGTTCACTTTTGGTAAACAAACATGCATAGTCAACTGTGTTTGTTTTTGTTATTTTACAAAGAATTATATTTTATTTATTTACTGGATGTAATACTGAGATGTTATTGCATTATAAATTATAGCATAAAAAGAAAGTTAAAAAACTCACATGATTCCAGAATTAGTTTTTCAGTTTTTTTATAGATGTGATGGTGCAATAATACAAAGTGTGTTATTGTTTGCATCTCTATATTCATGGTTTATTGTTATACTTAAAGGATCAGTTTGGTATTTTTCATATCAAAGTTATTTCTTTAAAGTCAGGTATATGTTGATTTGCCATATGAAATTGCTATGAAGTAAAGCATTTTTTTTATAAATTTTAAATAATACCAAGCCTGCTTTTGCCTATAATGGAAGTGAAGGGTGCAAAGGTCCCAACATAAGAACAGAAGCCTTACAACAATCTGTCCATTTTGAAGCTACAAATGTTTTGATTTAAGAAAATGAGTACTCTCCATTTTTGAGGCATGCTTGTGACAACAAAATTAAACTGGAAATAATGTGTTTTATCACAGATTTCTGGTACTATTTCTAGAGGTAAGAATATGTTTCCTGTTCACTTATCTGCTTGTAAAGTGCTTCATGGCTGGAGTTTTGTCAACCCACCCAATCCATTCACCAAATTTCCAAAGCTTTGTCTCTGGAACGCTGTTTTTGAATGGCACTGCTTCCATTTTTAATTTTTAATAAATTTGCAAATCGTTCTGAAAAAATGCTTTCACATTGTCATTATGGGTTATAGGGAGTAGACTGACAGGCAAAAATAGCAAATTTATAAATTAAAGTTAAACTTACAACACATGTAAAGAGTGCAGAAAGTGAAGGGGTCTTAATACTTTCTGAATCCACTGCAGCATATATAAAATAACAATACAGAATATAACAGATGAAAAGTTGGTGCCATTAGTGAAAAATATTCAGTTTGAGCATGCATCTGTCTGTTGTTACAAGCTATAGCTTAACATATCCATATCCATTTAAAATTAAATCTACAACAGAATAAAGCGTCCTGAAATTAAGCCTGGTAGCATGGTGGTATTGTCACACATAAGAATTTGATTGTACTTTGTACATTGTGGTCGGACGGTGGAAGGACAGACTGGAAACAGTTGAAATGATGGGATGCCAACTGAGTCGTTTCTTTTAATCATTGCGAGACGAAACAAACAAAATAAAGAATTAACAAAAAACAGCACCAATGCACTATCCCTGATCAGGGATTTCCTCCTTCTGAAGGACGTTTGAGAGTCCCATGCTCCGCCATGTGGCTCGTTCCGGTCTTCCAGCAAAAGACACCTTTTCCTTAGTTGGCGCTTCTTTTATAGCGCAACTTCCGGAAGGGGTGGGGTTAAGTGCTCTTACCAGGCGGCTTCTCGGAGCTATGAGGGAAGAGAACAACAGGACAAAGTCAGCAGTGGCCCCCCTCTCATCTTGGGGGGATATTGTGCACCTTTCCCTGGCCCTTACAGGAGTCCTCCGACGCCAATGCGTGACAACACATATTAAATTTGAACTTAGCTGATTACACTGAATTACATTTTCTATAAATGCCTTAGAGCTCTGAAAGAGCCAAGCCGCCTGCGTGTCAATACTACGTTCACAGGGCCAATTAACACTCACTATTACACAGTATCTGTGGCATATGGTGTACCCATGTGATAAAAATACTGAGAAAAAGTATAACTTTTTCAGTGATTATTTTCTAGTAGTCGACGGAAAAGAGACAGCAAGTTACGTCAGGGTGTCAACATTGAATAATGTTAATAACAGTGCTGGGAGACAGCCTTTATAAGTGAAAAGTATGTGCTGGAGGAAACCGTGCCTCTGTTACAGATTTAGATTTAATGTATGCTGTAACATCAAACACACAATGAAAAATCCATTTAGTGTATAACACTGCCACAGCACACTTCCACCCAATTCACTCTCCTTTCATAGCACCCAGAAAATGATCATATTCTTGTCCTGCTTCTGTTATTTTCATTTCGATGTAACACCCCCTCAAAAACCTGTCTGTCATTTCCTTCTTTCTCGCCCTTTCTTATACATGTCTTTGATTGTTTAGTAGGATGTGAAATAATAGGTGGGGACCTACTGTTATATTTCCATGCCACAGAAAATAAAGCTGTAAGTGATGCACCAATGGCATTGTTTCGCATACTGACTCAATAAAAAGTATGTACAATAGTGGGTGATATATTACTCAACACAGAATTTTGCATTTCAATGAACTTTACCTAATTTTTCTACACAATCATGTGGCAACCCATCACAAACATCACTAAAGAAACTAATTCAGTGTAATTATCAGCTTGCCAAATCATTATCAGGTTTCAAATGCAGTTCTCCAACAGTCCATATTTTTCAGACCAACTGTAATAACATAGGCATACTTAACTGAATTACCTTTACTGACTCTGTACTACTTATCACTGTCCTGCTTCCTCTCTTCCTTTAGTTTGTTGTTTTTCCCCAAATTTTTACTTCTAGACATGTAAATCCTCTTCATAATGTATAAAAATGACGCTGATTACATTTAACATTACTAAATAAGTAATGTTCATCACATACACTCTCACAACGGAGACTGGGGCCTCCTCGGTAAGAGGAGGTTCTAATGGTTTCATTGTAGTGTGTATCAATGCTAACCTTCAACAGTTTTGTCGTTGCCGTGAATGCCTATGTAAATGGATTGCCTGCCTTGCCCGTCCTGTCATTGCAACTCTGGTCCTAGCAGCACTTCAAGTTCTGACAACTGACTAAGAATTATGTTGTGATTATTACCAAAGGTCAAATACAAAATGGCCAAAAACCTTGCACAAACACAAAAAGTATTAATATTTAATTTCATTTATTAAATTGAATAACTTGTAAAAAAAGAGGCTAAAAAAATGACATGTTTAAAAAAAATTACAGAAATTCCATAACAAAATGTTACATTTTAAAAGCAACAAAATGATAAAAGTAAATACTAAATTAACAATAAGATAAAAGAAATAAGCAAAAAACAAGAACCAAAAAGCAAAATCAAAAAATGAAAAAAACTAAGCATCCAATGGTTATAAAACTGGCCTATTCAAAAAAATGAATTAATAAAAAGGGAGTCAAACACATCTAAAATCACATCTAGCTTATGGCAACAGGTATCTTAAATAGCACTTTTAGGTCACATCTGACAGCCCTAAGCAGCTAATTATGGTGATGGAGATTGGAGCAAAAGTCAAATAACATGTAAACATAAATGGTAAATTGTGAAAAAACAAAAAAAGACTAGAAAACAAACCAACAATTGTAACAAACTACTTACATCACTTTTTTTATTAGATGATGTTGTTTATTTGAGGTTGGGCCAACATTTTCTTTTTGAGTTTTATGAGCCCAGCAAATTATAACACCTTTATAACCTGCTACCAGTTTTTGTATTACAGTTTTCCACTACTTTTATGCCAGTTACGAGAACACGAGTTGGCCTAACTTCTAAGCAGCAAATATTATTTGAATGTTTAACACAACCCAACCAAGAGATGTGTGTTTCTTTCAGGAATACAATAGAAACAAAATACTTCCCAGAGGGTGACAACAGAATAAAATATTGATGGAATCCTTTTCTAAAACATTTGAATTGTTTTGAAGCTGGAAGTTTTAACTGTAATAGTAGCAGTACAAGAACTGCAAAGAGTCATTTACCAAAATTTTCTTATTTTAGCAAAGCCGAAACACTAAGATGAAAACCAAGCTGAGACAAAAAATCAGAGTATCATAATCAAAACTATCTAACCACACTTGTTCACTTATCAAACCCATATATCAGACAAACAGGCTCCTGCACTGTTATTTATTAGTGAGTCCTCCTGATGCGAGTCAGGGAGGTGCTCCCTAGCAACCAGGAAAGTTTCACTAGCAACCCATTATACACCCATAGCAGATTCTAAAATGTGAGAGACTTAAAATTTATAGACAAAAGAAATGTAAGTCTTTATTAAATCAAAAATACAATTTTTGTTAAGCATGTTATATTACTTGTTAGTTATTGCATTTTTTTTTATATGTTGAAGTTCAAGAGGCGGGGTTCTCTGACACTGCAGCTATACTACTACTCCTGACCTATATACTATAAGTCCCGAGACTGGCCCTGAGGCACTAGCTTATACTTATGTTTGTTTGGCTCCCTTGTTTGACAGGCGGATCAGTCAGGTGCCTCAATTTTGCCTTTGAAGTAGTGAATTGTTCTACCTGCACCCAATTAAAGAGGTCAGATAAAAAGGAGCCTGCATGGCAGAGAGGAGGAAACAGATGAAAGATCATCAAAAGAGTAAGTAGAAGAGATGTTGATTTTAATACTAGAATCTCTGAGCCCTATGAAAATATTCGTAATGCTGGGCCACCTTAAATTCCCTTGCACCTCGCCTCATCAGCAGTGTCTTTGTTTTGCAAATGTATCAATCAGCACAGGAGCAAGCAGCCTGCTATTCCAAACCCAACCGAGGCAGCTCAAGTCAAGTCAGATGCAAAATTCTCAGAGCTGGGAGTAAGGTGTCTGGAATTGTATAGGGTAAATAATATATCATTATTTGGAACACAACAATCTGTGTAAATGTAGGATGACAGGAATTGCAAGACAAGAAATGTTGAACACCTAACTAAAACAAACTTTTTTCATGTTATAGTAATAATTGACAAAATGTTGATGTGAAGTGTATAATGTGTGAAAACTGAAGTCCAAATATCAAATAAACAATTTCACAAAAGGTATAACAAAACAAGTGCACTTTTATTCAAGAATATAACAGAAGAAATATAAATTGTTCAATTTACATGTTACTGGCAATCTGTAAAAACTGAAGCCCAACTATCAATCGATAGAAAGCAAACACGTACACTTGGCTGGTGAAGTGGTAAGGACTGCTACCTCATAACCAATAGGCTGCGGGTTTGATTCTGGGCCCACCTTGCATTTACCGTTTTGAGTACTGAGCTGCTGTTATTGTTACTATCACAGTATATAATAAAAGCATATGTTTGTTTTGAGTTTCTGACAGCCAGTGTAAGTTTATGGTACTTTTAAAAGGATAAAAACAGAAACACAAACGCAGCTCAATCATTTCTTCTTGGTGTCTTGTTTAGCAACAGACACTGCAGTGTCTATGGTGGATGTTACTTTTCCTCGTACATAGACATTCACATCAACATGTCATTTGAACGATTTTTTTATTCAAGAACCCAAGAATAAAATGAAATTAAAAAATCGTTCAAATTAAGTTTTATTCAAGAATTAAACTGAATAAAAAATCATTCAAATTCGGTTTTATTCAAGAAACCAAGAATAAAACTGAAACAAAAAATCATTCAAATGACATGTTGATATGAACGTCCGTGTGCGAGGAAAAGTAACATCTTTTACGAGTACCATAAATTTACATGGATCTTACAGATTCGCATCAAATGTATGTTTTTGTTATATGATAATAACAATAATAGGAGCTCACTACTTGCCGGTTGGGTGAACGCAGGCGTGTTTTGTCTGCCGCTACCCGTTTTTGTTGTTGTGTCTGTTGCAGGATTTTTCTTCATGTTCCTGATTGGGACATTCTGAGTCTAATTTTTTCCCCTGAGCATTTTGGAGATCTATGATTGTTTGGAAATCTATCTGCAGTTGCTTCATTGCCTTCGTTAAGATCTTGCTGGCCGTATTAAGGTTTGCATGAGCCTTCGTTTGCTCATGACACTTCTGTCTGACCCAGCATACTGTTAGTAAGTCGCAACTTTTTTTCTGGTTTTGTTCGGTTGTCCATCCATTCTGCCGTGACGCTGGCTGGCTAACGTGTTTGTTTGAACCTTTGTGCCAGGGTGGCATGTTGGAGAGCAGGTGGCCGCGTGAAGAGTGACTAGTTTTTATTGTATATAATTTTTTCTAGATCTGATACCCTGTTCTTCAGCTTATGGTCTAAAGCATATGCATTTTCATGGCGTTTACTTATTCATCTGTTGATCTGAGGAGTAGATGCCTCGGCTAGGAGCTGGATTATATAATCACTGTGTTGCCCTAGGAATTTTAAGATGGCCCCGCTATATACATCACAGTTCTCATCAGAGGCTGCACTGGAGTATGCCCTCTGGTTTCCTGACTGTCAGTTTAATTCTTACCATCCGTCTTGCTCCTGGATATTCTCTGTGGATCAAGTTATCAAAGTAACTTTGATAACCTTTGCTCACTTCAGTACTCACATATGATAAAGATCAATCAAAAAGACCGTGAAACACCTTCAAACTGCTCCACGAAGATGGCCTTAATGAATGTTTGGTCTGTAGCCAACACATCTTTTATTTTAAATGACTTTTATACGCGTTGCATGCTGAACTTTCTATTTATGTCAGAGACTTGGCAAATCAATTTCCCTCCATGATCTCTCACCTCCTAATTGTACCTTTTTTAGCTCACCTAGAATCGCTGGTCTAGGGGTTGGGCTTGCTACTGTTTTTTCAGAATCGTTTTAAATGTAGACTTTTGACTGTAGAAAATCTCTCCAGTTTTGAGGCTCAGCTGTTTAAAATTGATCTTACAAATCCCGTATTGTGTGCACTGGTTTATAGACCTCCTGGATATAATAAGGATTTTGTCCCGGAGTTCTCAGAGTTCTTATCTTTCATGGTGTCAAGAATTGATAGAATGCTGATTCTGGAAGATTTTAACATTCATGTTTGTTATCCAACAAAACCCCTGGTTAAAGATTTTTTAAGTCTTGTGGACTCTTTTAATTTTACTCAGGTGGTGTCAAGTCCCACAGAACATACATTGAACTTAATTCTAACTCTTGGCCTCTCTTTTTCCAGATGTTTTTGAAATTAAGTTTTTGTGTCTGCCCATCAATTTAACTAAACCACAGCACTTTTCACCCAGTATAAATGCTGACACAGCACGAAAATTCTGTGATATCTTTTCTGATAGTTATTTACCCTTGGTGTCAGAAGTCCTCTCTGTGTGTCCAGATATTACTGATATGGGTAAGCTTCTCAGTCTCACTTGTAAGGATACTCTGGATCTGGTTGCACCCTTAAAGTTAAGGTGTGCCAAGGTAAAAGCCAGTGTTCAGCCTGGTTAAATTATGCCACTTGTGTGCTCAAACAGGAATGCAGGCAGTCTGAACAGAGGTGGAAAAAGGACAAACTGCAGCTCTTTTATGAAATTCTCAGAACTCGCTGGAAATCCTACCAAGAGGCTGTGACAGCAGCAAAATCACATTTTATTATAATGTCTATTTGCTAATGCTACCTCAAAACCTAGGGTGCTGTTTAGCACCATAAACACTCTCTTAAACCCACCTGTCAGCGGCTTCCCTGAAAGTACCCTTGAGACCTGTAAGCTTTTTCTCAACTATTTTATAAATAAAAATCCAAGCCATTCATTCCAGCATTACTCTTTCAGGTGCTGATCACTGTGGGATGACACCAGCCCCTCTAAGGTCAGTGCACAGCCAGTTTACTTTCGTTCAACCTATGTCTTCTTCTCCGCTAGCTGATACAATCCTGTATATGTAACCTTCCAATTATCCGGTAGATATCTTACCCTCACTCCTATTTAAAGATACTTTCAGAGCTTTTAGTCCAATTGTTTTGGCTGTTATTAACGACTGTCTAAAGTCTGGCATAATGCGAGACAGCTTTAAACATGAAATTGTTCAGCCTTTGCTAAAGAAGCCCACATTTGACCCTACAGCTCTTTCAAACTATCGGCCTATTTCTAAGCTCCCACATCTGTCCAAAATTATGGAGAAAGTGGTTTCTTTGCAGTTAATTTCATATCTGGAGGATAACAATGTATGTGATGTATTTCAGTCAGGTTTTAAAAAACTTCATAGCACTGAATTCGGCTTTCCTGAAGGTGACAAATGATATTCTATTAACTTTGCACTCTGGCTCTTCTGCAGTATTAGACTTCCTGGATCTCAGTGTGGTATTTGACACAGTGGACCATGGAGTTCTGTTAAAATGACTTGAGGATTAAGTAGGCATCTACCTTAAAGGTAGATCTATGTCTGTTAACATAGATGGGAATTTCTCTCAGTCAGCTCCTTTCACACAAGGTGTCCCACAAGGTTCCATCCTGGCTCTCCTTCTATTTTCCCTTTATCTGCTCCCCTTGATGGCCATCTTTTATAAACATGATATTGCGTGTCACTGTTATGCTGATGATATGCAGCTGTACCTCAAAGTTAGTCCTGACATCACTTCATCTGTAAAAAAAGCTGTTGAAATTCTTTGAGGATATTAAATATTGGATGGCACAAGATTTCTTACAATTAAACGAAAATAAAACAGAGATCATTATTTTTGGTCCTATTACATCTGCAGTTAAAATCAGCACTGATTCATAATGTCAGAAACCTAGGTATCATCTTCAAGTTATCACTAAGTTTTGAAAAACAAATCTCCATGGTAGCAAAGTCCAGTTTTTACCAACTGAGGCAAATTTCTAAACTAAAATCCTTTCTATCACAGAAGGACTTGGAAACATCCTCATCCTCACAGGTGGCGCAGTGGTAGTGCTGCTGCTTTGCAGTAAGGAGACTGTGGAAGATTGTGAGTTCGCTTCCCGGTTCCTCCCTGTTTGGATAGCGCTTTGAGTACTAAGAAAAGCGCTATATAAATGTAATGAATGAATGAATGTTTTTAATTAATTAATTAATTCAGTCATTTATGCCTTTATTACATCTCGCCTAGATTATTGTAATTCCTTATATGTGGGTCTGTCAAAATCTGCTCTGTCGCCCCTTCAGCTGGTTCAAAACATTGCAGCTAGACTTTAATTGGGTTAAGAAAAAAGGATCATATCTCCCCCATTATTGCCTCTCTCCACTGGCTACTGGTGAGGTGTCGCGTTGATTTTAAAATCTTGTTGTTTGTTTTTAAAGCTTTGCATTGTCTCTTTTCTGCCTCACTCTGAGCTGTCCGTGAAACGCAGCCGCAGAGAGCTTAAACAACTTGGCACATCCCACATGAAAACGACAAGGGGTGAGCTTTCTTGAAGGCTTTTACTGGATGTACCTCGCTGTAAACTGAAATATATGCAAAAGAAACATACAGGTATATGCAGGTGTACAACCAAAGACATTAAAGAATGATTTACAAAGCAATACATAAAAGACAGTATACATTAAACAATAAAGCTTTAAAAGACACTTACAAGGCGAGTGATTTCCACGGTTGGATCAAGACAAAGAGAAGCGCGTAGACAGAGGTTCAAATTGCTGTGTACCACAACTAACCAGACCCAGGGGTTTATATAACCAAAGGATATGCTTCGGATGTGACCGAAACAAGAGATAAAGGGGTGCCTACGTGAGACACATGGGGTATATTGTATTCAAATGTTTATTATGGGACCTGCATGCTTTACGTGAGTTTCATAGACTTTTATGACACCACTGTCAGTGTGGGGCATGACTGACAGATGTGTTAATAAATAACAAGATGAAGAGGGAGCACAGTTCAACAAATAACAGTAACAGCTAACAAGATGTGGGGCAGAACAGTCTCGCTCCAAAATATATCTGTGACCTCCTTCACCGCTATGTGGCACCAAGAGAGGTCATCTGGACAACTATTCCTTGTAGTTCCTGAGCTGAAGTCTAGGGGAGACCGAGCTTTGTCAGTTGTTGCTCCTAGGCTTTGGAATGACTTGCTTTTTAACATCAGGTCTTCATCTTCTATTGAGGTTTTTAAAAGTCGGCTTAAAACCTACTTGTTTTCTTCCGCCTTCTTCCTGGTAGATGTTATAATTGGTGTGGTGAACGCTGGCGTGACTGCTCGCCGCTGCCTCTCCCCCCCCCTTTTTTTTTAGAGATTAATTCTTAAATACTTTTTAATTAACTCCTCTTAAGCATTTTTTGAACCCATAATAACTTATAACAACTTTTGTGGACTTTCTGTGAACTCTTCAAGTAAACTTTTAGCCAAATTGAACTCGATTTGAAACCTTATTGGGATTGTCGGGCGCGGTTAACAACTCCTAATGATGGCAGGATCAGTGCAAGGAAACTGGATATGCAGGGCACTTACCTGTCTTGTACTAGCCCTCTGCCTCCTGTCAACAATGATTCAGCCGGTTTTAAGCCTGTATCAATATTCGGCGGCGGATCTTCTTCGACTTCGTCCAAGGATGACTGGATCTCCTGTGGACGTCCTGTTAACTTTCCCGGACATCTTTTTTCGGCCACGACGGAGATATATCCATAGAGGCTCCCGCCGGAATTTTCAACAGGATACACGAGCTCCAATAACCTCTTACTGGTCCACTTCTCGTCCATCGCTGAGGCCATCTGGCAGAACTTCGGATCCGAGTGTGTTAGCCAGCCTAGATACGGTGGCTAGCGCTCCTGCTCATCTCAGCGAGGATACCATTAACTTTGCTCATCTCAACATCCGTTCCCTTACAGGTAAGACCCATCTCATTCAGGATCTTCTTACGGATCGAAACATCGACATCCTTTCTCTAAATGAGACGTGGCAGCAACCCCAGGACTTTACTTTGCGCAACGAAGCAACACCTCCCGGGTTTGTTTACATGGCGCAGCCTCGCAACTCTGGTCGTGGAGGAGGTCTTGCGATATTTTACCGCGAGACAATGCGAGTTACGCCGCTGACAGTCTCTTCCTATGGTTCATTTGAGTCTCTTGTCTGTCAACTACCTGGCTCTATTCCCACCATTGTTGCAACTATTTACCGTCCTCCTAAATTCAACAAAGAGTTTCTGAATGACTTTTCTGCTTTTTTAGCTTATTTGTCCTCGTTATCTTCGACCATAATAATAATGGGTGATTTTAACATTCATTTGGATAACAGTAAGTCCTTGGCGACCAGAGATTTTATTTCTTGCCTTGATAACTTTGACTTTCAGCAGTTTATTGAAACCCCGACACATGTCAAAGGACATATCTTGGATTTGATTTGCTGTACTGGACTTACTCCGAATGACTGTACTGCGGAAGAATTTCCCTCTTCAGATCATTTTCTCCTTACATTTAATATGACTCTTACTGTCTACACCATTAAACCTCTTCGTGTAATAACTTTTAGGAATCTTAAAAATATCAACATGAGCAATTTTCAATTAGGTATTGATATACTTGTGGAATCATTACAAACTATTTCTCCGCCAGATTTAGTTAACTTTTATAACGAAGGACTTCTTGACATTTTGAATTCGGTAGCCCCACTCAAAACCCGATCAGTTTCATTTACACACACTGCCCCATGGTTTACACCAGCTTTGCGCAGTTTAAAATCTAAAAGTCGGCAGTTGGAACGGCTGTACAGGAAGACAGGTCTTAATGTTCATAAAGAAATGTATTTTAGCCATATGCATCACTATAGGGGCAGCATACGGCATGCTAAAGCTGCCTATTTTACTGCCCTAATTTCTTCCAACAAGGGGAACTCTGGAACACTTTTTTCCTTGCTTAGATTGCTAACAAGTCCCCCAGACTCTCTTTCCTTGTACTGCCTTTCTAATGAATTTTGTAACACCTTAATGACATTTTTTCATGATAAAATCCAGGCAATACATTATAATTTAGGCTCTGTTGCTATTGACTCCACCATTGATGATTTTCCTCCTCCTACTCATTCATTTTCCATGTTTGAGCTTCCTTCCACCTCAGAAATCATGGATCTCATCAATAGCTCTAAGCCTTCAACCTGTCACTTGGATCCAATTCCCACTGTTCTGATTAAAACCTGTCTTCCCTCGCTAGCTCCTCTTGTTGTTTCAATTATTCACTTGTCACTTTCCACCGGAATTGTTCACCAGTCTATGAAAACTGCAGTGATTCACCCCCTATACTGAAAAAACCTGGGGTTGACCCTACTGACTTTAATAATTTCCGACCAATTTCTAATCTTCCTTTTATTTCAAAGGTTCTTGAAAAAACTGTGGCTTCCCAACTTCATCAGTATTTATCTGCTAACAGTTTATACGAACCATTCCAGTCAGGCTTCCGACGTTTTCACAGCACTGAGACGGCACTAGTTAAGATCACTAATGATCTTTTAGTGGCTGCAGACTCAGGCCTAATCACAATCCTTGTTCTTCTTGACCTCAGTGCTGCATTTGACACTGTCTGTCATTTCACCCTGCTAAAAAGGCTATCTGCACTAGGTATTTCTCACATTCCGTTAACTTGGTTTAAGTCATATCTTACAGACAGAACTCAATTCATTCAGCTGGATACATGTACCTCCACTCCCACTCCTGTAGTATCTGGGGTTCCTCAGGGTTCTGTCCTTGGCCCCTTGCTGTTTATCATTTATCTGCTTCCTTTGGGTGTCATTTTTCGTAAATGGAAGATAAACTTTCATTGTTACGCAGATGACACCCAGTTATATATTTCCACTTCACCATCTGCATCGCTTCCACCATCCTCACTTACTGATTGCCTTGCTGAGATCAAGTCTTGGTTATCTTCCAACTTCTTGCAGTTGAACTCTAATAAAACTGAGGTGCTTCTTATGGGCACAAAATCTGCAATAGCGAAGGCATCAAAGATCTCAGTAGTAATAGACAATACTTCTGTTACCTGTACTGATCAGATAAAAAGCCTTGGTGTAATTCTGGACAGCACGTTATCTTTCCAGTCTCACATCAGTTCTGTTACTCGAGCAGCTTACTTTCACCTGCGAAACATTAATCGCTTGCATCCATTTTTGTCAAATCACTCTACTGCCATTTTAGTCAACAGTTTGGTCACCTCCCGCCTGGACTATTGCAATTCACTTCTCTTTGGCCTGCCTCAAAAGTTATTACATAAACTTCAACTTGTTCAAAATTCGGCTGCTCGTATAATTACTAAAACACCCTATTCTGATCACATTACACCCGTTATTCAGCAGCTTCATTGGCTGCCAATAAAGTTTAGGGTCAACTACAAAATTTTAGTCCTTACAAATAAGGCCATTCATAATCTTGCCCCCACATATCTCTCACAGCTCCTACAAGTCACTAAACCCTCTCGTATGCTCAGATCCTCTTTTTCCATTAACTTAAATAATCCACCAGCACGTCTTGTTACGATGGGATATCGCGCATTTAGCAGATCGGCACCTTCCTTATGGAACTCATTACCTGCTTATCTTAGGAATATGACTACCCTTCACCAATTTCAGGCTAATCTTAAAACTTATCTGTTCAAAATTGCTTATTCATTGTAACTGTTATTGCTGTTTTATCTGATGTTTTATTTGGATTTTAAATTTTCTAGTTATTGAATGTTTATTTTTTAACCCGATTGTACAGTGACCTTGAGTTTTTTGAAAGGCGCTTCAAATAAAATGTATTATTATTATTATTATTATAATTGGTTGTTTTATTAATCTGCTTCTGCATGATTGTTTGCACTGTGTTTATTTTAATGCTTCATTGTACAGCACTTTGACGCAACCTCTGTTGTTTTAAATGTGCTTTTCTAAATAAATAAATAAATAATCTACTCTACTATACAGAGAAGACGCGGGATTTGAACTTATTACCTCGCCATTGCTAAACAGTAGCTTATCCACTCCACAGATCTGTGACGGAGCAACATTACCATTGTGACAACTGGTTGAAAATGAAACGCGCAAACACACACATATGCGAACATCCTTTATTTTGTACTGACTGATAGTTGGGTCTCAGCAACAGGCCAATTGAGCAATTTCTTTTTCTTCAGTTTTGTTCTTGAATAAAAGCATACTTGTTTTGTTACACATTTTGTGAATGTGTTTCTTAGATATTTGGGCTTCACACATCCTACACTTCACATCAAAATTATGTCATTATTACTATAATATATGAAAACATGCTCTGTTTTAGCCGTGTGTTCAACATTTCTTGCCTCTCATTTCCTCTGTTACCCTACATGTACACAGATCGTTGTAGACACAGAACACACATGAAATGTATTCATTTCAAATCAGGATATTTTATTACCTATACTGTATAATTACTTACAAACACATTGCCAGATAAACAGTTTAACACAGACTTGAACTGTGAGGATTGTAGCAGTGCGATGCCTTTATCTGACTGAATTGGGGGTTGAGGGTATACCAGGCTGCATTTTGCTAAAATACAGTATTGCAAAACAAAAGTGGGCTATTAATGCAGTGATAAGGAGTTATGAGCTTCTTGGTGTATGTCAGGAACATTTAAGGAGATCAGAGACAACAAAAAAAATCCTAAACTTCAGGGATTCTAGTATTTAAAGGGATGCACCGGGAACTGAAATTTTAAAGGACATATTCCTGCCTGTGTTTTTAACCTTGCCTTATCAAATTATTGACTGGTTTTAAACTCCACATTTTACACTGTTTTAATGGAGTATTTATTTCTTGATGAAAATTGCACTGCACTGTGTGGACACTGTTTTTGTTGCCATTAATTTTAATAAAAGCACCAGTTCACTTTTGCACCTACCTCTTTCTGTATGTATGTGTCGTTATTTGCTCAGCTCATCCTTGGTTACATTATCAACAGTGGCAGGTTCAAGAAGCACCCAAAGGCAAACAAGAGCATGGAGCCAACCTGCACCATGACACACATGCTGGAACCCTGCCCTGTAGCTCACCCACTTGCCTACATCACAAAGTGACACAAGGCACAGCACTTTTTAACCTCTCCCTCCCTTTCTCTGTATTCCCCTCGTGTGTCTGGCATTTCCCTACAACTGGTGATCCTTTGCCCCACCACCTTTTCTCTGAAGTGACTGAAAACCCACTAACACTGTCACTTCTGGTCAAAACCTATAATCACATCCTGAGTCTGGAAAAACCCTTATTTGGTGCTACAAAGACACAAGGCTAGGGATCCTTCCTGCAGTAATATAGAAAATAAACTGTGAACTGCACATGACCTCAAGTGAGAAAGCTTTTCTGCATATAGAAACACAGGCTCTGACTTCAAGCAGAATCATGAGTGATAACAAGTGAAACCCAGCAACAACGGAAGCCAGAAACCTTTTAGAGTGAAGTGCTTTTAAAGCAGGCAAATATGCTTCTGAAAAGATGTCAAATCAGTATTTTGTATTTTTAATTACTTTAAATTTTTTTAATAGGATTACTCAGAATTGCTTCTTTAAGAGCTGAATATGCTTGACTGTGGATTTTCAGTTTATTTGTTAATTGCCCTCCTGGGCACTCATTTAAAATAAATAAGTCAATAAAAATATGTGGAAATTTCATATAATTGTGTGTAAGTGTACAAATTGAACATATTCTGATTTTTATCTAAGTTTGTCTTTGCGCTGGTAATATCCGTCAGCAGCCCACCCTTTTTTTCTTTGAAGTTTATGACCTTCTTGAAAAATCATTATATTCCTGTTAAACAATGTGGCTGACTGTGTGTGCTTGTGTTTGTCGGGGCACCTTTATGTTAAACCATAAGTACAAAAATTGCTAAGCATCACCCACTTAAAAGTTTGGATTTTTGAAAGCTAGCTAGAACTATAGAGATATTAAGAGATTTGCTTTTTGCTGTCTGATACAGTGATAAAAGAATAGCTTTGAAAAAAATGTATAATGTACTATACAGTATATAAATGGAGGTACAGTAATATAAAACTCTAATATTCTAATATTCCAGCATGCACTGTGTCAAATAAGTTTACACTCTTACAGTCGCACAATATAAGGAACAAAACTGTTGCTATTACAATTCTTTTTTGCAGTTTCAATTCAGGGCATACATAGTTGTCTTTTAATTCAACAAAAATGAGAGTTGATGCTTTTAGATTATTTCCTTTGTAGGTTTTAGTTAAAAGTGTCAATTAAGTGCAATAAATAGCAACAGTTAGTACAACTATAAGTTTATTTTATTTTTGAAATATAAGGTATGTTAGCTGTTTCTATATTTTATAAGCATAAGGTGGGATGAATAGCAGTAAGATATGAATGGAAAACTTGTAATCTTTTTGAAAACTGATGACACTATCACTTGCATCTATACTTTTCTTTAAAATACACGAGAAATATCTTAACAACATTTCTTTTAATATAATATAAAACATTGCTTAAAGTGAGCCGATGCTAACCGGTGCTCTGTACCGGCACTTCCCTGTTCTGCCTTAAGGAATTCTGGAAATTAATATATGCATGCTGGTACACACAAAAAACAAAAGTTTATATATAATTTACAGGCAATGTGGTGTAGTGACTAAGGCTTTGGACTTCAAACCCTGAGGTTGTGGGTTCAAATTCCATTACTAACATTTTGTGACCATGAAATTCCAAAAAACAAGGATCAGAAAATATATGCATAGAACCTGGTTGGAAGAAGATAGGGGAGGAGATGGCAGATAAAATGAGGGCCATGGCTCAGAATGTGTAGTTTGCAAGAGGCACATATGTAAACTGAGCAAGCTTCTCATTACAAATTCTTATGCAGCTACAACACATAATATAAGCCACATTATGCAACTACAATTAAAAGAAGCCTACTTCAAGGTAAAAGAGAATTCATTTGAATTATCTGATGCTTATACACTTAGAATTGATCACAGACCAATAGTCCATAATTTATCATGGATTTATCTATCCATCCATTATCCAACCCGCTATATCCTAACACATGGTCATAGGGGTCTGCTGGAGCCAATACCAGCCAACACAGGGCACAAGGTAGGAAACAAACCCCAGGCAGGGTGCCAGCCCACCGCAGGGCACACGCCTACACACTTCAAGCACATACTAGGGACAATTTACGATTGCCAATCCACCTAACCTGCATGTCTTTGGACTGTGAGAGGAAACCGGAGCACCAGGAGGAAACCCACACAGACACGAGGAGAACATACAAACTCCACACAGGGAGACTGCGAGGCAGCAGTGCTACCCACTGCGCCACCATGCCGCCCATTATGGATTTAGCTTGGCTTTAATATATTTAAAAGTGATATCCCATTAGAGAGGTGAGGATATTTAGACTGCAAGCCCATTGAAAGAGAACTTGTAACTTTCTGAGAGGGAAGAAGGAGCTTACAAAAGAGAAGATTAGGAATAGTCTTTTTTTCCTTATGAAAGACACATAGAAACTCCTAAAATCTTTCTAAACATTGCATTTGTAATTTTGATGTATTTTGTATCCACATTACAAGATTGTCTTACAAGTTATTTGGTTATAAAAGAATGTAATAAAGATATGTGTTCTCACACATTTACTACAAGTACTGGGAGGCCAAAAAAAATTAAAGAAAGACTAAGACTGCACTAGTAGAAGCACTGACAAGACTGCACAGCATCTAGCTTGTGACTGCACGTCTAAACAAATATGTAAAGGAAGTTAACATTATTATTAGAAAAGCAAACAGTCCAGGCCAGAATAGCTGCAGTGTTTAAACCCGTAAAACTGTACGTATATTCATAGACTACAATGCTAATCTAGACTCTGTTTGCTGTTATGTAGTAATCCAATAGTCAAAATAACATAAAGATCTTGTAGCAGGCAAGCATTTCTCAAATGCATGGAACCAAGTACTATCTCTTCTTTCACAGCACTCATTAAAATGTACAACTTAATCATTGGGCTTCAGTTAACTTGTGCTATTGAGCTCCTGAATTGATAACAGCAATTTTGTTTTTATTTTATCTCAATGTTAAGTTTTTTGTTCATTTTCTTTTGCTCTCTCTCCCCCTAAACCCCAAAGGTTCAAAGCGCACAGACTGGAATTCCAGCATATAAGTAAAACATGACCTCCGCTATCCAAACTCATGCTGACTCCTCATTTACACTGTTGTTATTGCCATGTAATGCTCAACCTTTTCCTTAAATACCCCTTCCAGTAATTTACCCATGATGCCCATTGGGCTTATTAGCCAACAGTGACTTGGATCCACCTTAATCACCATTTTTATGTAACGGATAATATTTGCTATCTTCCACTTCTTAGGAATCTCCACAGTACACTATAACTTTTGGAAAATATGCGTGAAAGATTTATAGATGTACTCACTAACCTCCTTAAACCCTCAAAGATAAATGCATTTGGTTTAATTACAGCCTTTCAAATCCAAACAGCACTTCTCCCTCTACAATTTCCAAATCACTAAGTACCTCCTTGGTAGTCTCTGTTACTTTTGGAAAGTTACTGACTTCTTCACACATGAACACTTCAGAAAAATGCAAGTTAAGAGCATTTGCTATTTCACCGTCTATTTAAATTCATTATCACTGTTACATATACATATATTTAACTACTGTATAAGGTAAATTTTTTCACAGTGTAAGATTCCTAGTAAGCTGTTAACAATGCTAAATAAGATAACCTTATTTGTTTAACCTTACCTTGTTTACTGAGTTTATGTTTTGCATGTATTTTTGAAATTTATATGTACAGTATGTATGCAGGATTTGGTGTTTAAACCCTAAGGTTGGGGGCACAAATCCTGCTACTGACACTATGTGACGGTGAGTATGTCACTATACCTGCTTGTGCTCCAATTGGAAACACAAAAGAAATGTAAGCAATTGTATCTCAAACTTTATAAGTCACCTTGGATAAAGGCATCAGCTAAAATTGTATTTATTCAGTGTAACAGTTATGATTGTGTATTTTCATTACTTTCATCACAAGTTATTTTTGTTTTTTTAGTTCAGTCACATTCTTCTGAAGCTATATGGAGTTTCACTATACGCTGTGAAGTTTTTTCTTACATATATTATTTGTTTCTTATAAATTATTTTTTAGGGTTAAATTATTCAGTTTTTTCTGAAACTGCCAGGCCTTTGGTCAAGGTTGTCTGCTACTTTCAAGTCTATAAATTCATTCTGCAATTTTATTCCGCATGATATTAAGTACGCACAGACATCACATGGACTCAGTAAGTTTTCTGTCATTTATTTATTTTTTAATAATGGTGTATACAGAGGTTTACTGAAGTTACCAGGGTTTTTCAGTGACTAATTCAGGATTTCAATTTATTTTTAAGCATTGCCTTTTAAATGGATAGAGAACGTCTTTGCTTTCTCACCACATCCTGTGGCATGTTATTAAGGCAGGCTTTCAAAGCCCAAAGCAACTATCTCAGGAGGACCTTGAAAGTAGATGAAAAGCAAAGGTCAGCCTTACACTGAATTTTAGGCTTGAATGATATTAATTCTTCATTGTCCACCCTGGTTTATTTGTCTTCACCATACATAGACATTAAAGTGCACAAATAACACAACAAGGTGAAGAGAAAGGAAATTAAATTCACATTCTCTTTTAGTACCATTTGTATGCACTTCTGTTGGCCTGTCTATCACAATGTGCATCAAGAAGAAGGTGATTTCAATTAACTGAGTTGATTCTATGGGATCTCATTACTTATTGGCCAGGTCAAGAAAATCAAGCAGGAAAAACGACATATTGTCCTGGAACCGTAGAATTGTGACAGCACATAAAGGTGTGAAGAAGATTATGTTATTTAAAGGGAGCACTGGGGATTAGAGCCAGCTGCTCCCTCATGTACAATTTACCAAGGAGCTGCCTCACTCCATTAGAGTCAAGTGTTTTGTTTTGTTTTTTTCAGAGCTGTGCATGCACAACCTTTATTAAAGAAAAAAACTTCATCCATCTGATATATTTCTGTAAGCCAACATACAAGTGTTAGACAGCATTTGTAAAATTGCACACTGCAGTTAGTATGTGAAAGGTGTGAATTGTCCTGAAACGTTATTTGATCTTTCCTTAGGGATTTGAACGTACAGATTTTTATTACCATATCTTAATATTTAATATACAGTATTGTACATGTTAAAAATAAATAACTTTTACAAACAATGAAAATGTCTTGGTAAAGAAGAAGTATATTTGCTCTGAAATATGCTTCTGTATAAACATCTGGGGTATGGATTTTAAAAGTTGGGAATAAGGCAGCGTAAGCTTCTTTAAAAAAGCCTCTCTGTCACCACTTGATTGGAAATTTACCTAAAGAAGTAAGAACTGAGTACTGGTACACAAAATAAAACAAAAAACATAGACAACATTGTGTCTGGTAACTGTATACAGCATACTGTATGTCAATCATCAGTAAATAGCTTTGAATCATTCATAATGAGAATCCCCAGAATAGCCATTGCCAAAATTTTAAGTTAAATTAATATTACAAAATAATAATAAGACACCCAAAAAGAAATAAACAAGGGCTTTCATACCATACTGAATACCTAAACATAAAGATTAATATGGCATGAATGTAGGCAACAACCATAGCAAGCAAGAACAGTGTTAGGCAAAGAAGAAGAAATTTTAAGGCAAGTATTAATAATATATTGCATCATAAACAATGAATTTCACTACTATTAAACAAATGTGGATAATGTTACCTCTATGACACTGTTTGGCAAAAGCACACTGCATCCCAGAATTATAAATACACATATTTTTCCGTAGACACCCAATGGATCGCTACTGCTATATGAAAATTTTGCTGTCAACTTCCTAACTGTTAGACTAAATAGTTTTTAAAGTAAAGAATGGGGTAAATGCAAAAAAAACTAATTGCACACATACTGTATGTCTATAACAATTTTAAACCTGCTTTACCAGTTCATTGTCATAGGAGGCCAAAGCCTACCCAAGAGATTCTTTGCACAAGCCAGGAAAGAGCCCTGGACAGGATCCCAGTCCACCACAATACAGATAAATATTTTATTTTAAAAAAGACAACAAGCATAGCTAAAAACCTGAATTGTGATCAGGGATACTAGAGTCAGAACCAGAAATTCAAATAGTGTTCATAGCAGCATCATAACTAGTGCTACATGCTGCACTGAACAAAAGATGTCGTCCATGCAGAAACATGAGTAGCACCAGAGAAACTGTAAACCTCCACTGAAATGAACAGACTCCAATAACAAGACAGCTGTTTCTTGTGAGAGCTGGCCACCTGGACAGGAACAAAGAACTGCTGCTGATGAGAGAAAGCCAACAAGCCTTCACAGACAGATTTTGCAGTAACCTTTTTTTATTTTATATTTTCTAGCTGCACTTTGTGGTTTTATTTTTATTTGTCATGGCAAAATGACATCCTCACAATAGTTACCCGATATTTTTTCTTCAGCTGGAGGGCACGTCTTCCCTGTAATCCCTCCAGCCACAACACAGTCCCAAGCACCAAAAAGTCACAACACCACTATCCTCTCTCTCCGAGCACCACTTTTCCACAAGCTTAGTCCTCCTCCTCCCAACTCTGGCCATCGAGTGGTGGTTTCTGGCTCCCTTTTATCAGGCACCCGGAAGTGCTCCAGGTGGTTGATTTCTGGCCTCCAGCTGCACTTCTAGGTGCGGCGACACCAGTGCCCAAAAGGGGCCAGTCGGTCCTGTTGCAGCACCCCCTGGCAGTGCCTGCGGAACCCCACAGAGCTCCCCCATGAAGCCCTGGGGGAGCCAAGGCAACGCTGCAACCCCGGGTTGCTGCCACCTTGCATCCAGGGGGAGATACTGGGCTTCCCATCCTTGTCCCCCTGGCAGATATGGTGAAGGGGCGTCCTGGCCAGGCATGGGCCCTAGCTATCTATCTATCTATCTATCTATCTATCTATCTATCTATCTATCTATCTATCTATCTATCTATCTATCTATCTATCTATCTATCTATCTATCTATCTATCTATCTATCTATCTATCTATCTATCTAAGCTCCCTTGATCTATACTCAACATATTGTGCTGCTTGTAATTTTGGTTTGGAACAATAGTTTCCAATTTTGTGCTTTTCATATACTTGTACTTAAGGTTTGTAATATTTCTATCAATATAACCGTGATGTTGCCTCAGCACCATTTTGAACTACTGTTGCCACATTCTATATAGATATGGTGTCCATTGCTGGCTGCGTGAACCGGTGACATCGTGACAGCAGACATAATCCCACAATTTTTGTTTAAGAAGGTGGAATGCTAAACTAATTGTCCTTGTATTAGATTCAGTTTCAAAACATACTTTATGACTTTTGTTAGTTAGAGGAAACTGCAGTAGTTAGTGTAAGGTCCTTTTTGCAACATTTTCTTTGATTGATATTTTGATTGTGTGCTTTAGTTCTGACAACCAAAGTGCACTTTATTATACCAACTTCCAGGTGTTCTTTTTAAATTATTTTATTAGCTTAATGGAAACTAAAGAGGCTTCCAAAAAGACTTTAAAGATCTGATTTCCTGGATGGATATTTTTGGCAAAATCAATCAAAGATCATAAATGTATTATGTAACCTAATATTCTGTTATACTTCTTAATTGCTTCTGTACATGGTATGAAAGTGTACTGCCACTCTTAAGTTCTTTCCATAAGTTGGGCATTCAAATTTCAGACTGCCCCTTGTGTATTCAAAGCTAAAATTTTTACATCCTATGTACAATACTTTACAATTAGGGAAATTAAATTCCATCTGAAAATCAAACAATATGAACCTCTATGTTTAAAGGAATCTGTTGCTTCCTCAAAAAATTCTATCATGATATTGACACCCCATCTAAAATTGTTTTGACTATCAAAATACACCTGTACTTGAAAGTGTTTGTCCATCTTCTCATATATAATTGCTTTCATTAATTTTACCATAGTAGACATTAAGCTTAACTGCTTATAGTTACTAGGATAAGCCTGATTGCCTTTTTATTAAAATGGAACATCTGAAATTTCACAGGTGTGCAGCAATTTCTGAAAAATATGCTAACTTCCTTGAGCATTCTAGGATAAACATTATCTATTCCCAACAAATTATATGACTTCAGGCTTTTTAACTATAGCACTTAACTTTCTGTTATCTTCAAACCACTGAGTAAAATCATTATAGCCTTAGTAGCTACAGTGAGTTTGACTTCTTCACACATGAAAACTTCAGGAAAATATGAATGTAGACGATATGCTATTTCAATTTTTGTATATTTAATTTCACCCCCCCTCTCTCTCTTTCTCTCTCTTCCAGGGCCTTCTATTTCTCCTTATTTTTCTGTCCATTAACCTCCATCTCTCTTCTATTTTTGTCTCTTTCTCCTGTTTGGCGTGCAGGCTCCTCTTATCTAGGCTCTCCTAAGTGGGCCCAGGTGTGATGCACCGCTCCCTCTGAGGCAATATTGAGGCTCCTGACTGACGTTTGCATTCACATGTGCATATGCCATCAGCCAGAGCGAAGCGCATTCACGCACCCACTCACGCCTGATTGGAGCAATTATTTATTTAAAATCAGCACAGCTCCATAGACCACTTATCACACTCCTATGTTCTCACAACCCACATGTTTAAAGCTAAAATTATTTTTTTGTACATGGTATACAGTATCATATTCTTTTGCAATTTCTTTCTTAGCACCTATTTCATCCACTGTGGATTTCATTTAAATTTTGTAATGTTTCTAAATTTTAAGATGAACTCATCCTGAATTATATGCAGAATCATTTTAACCCTACTCCTCAGCTCTCTCTATACTTAAAAGCATGACTTGGTTGCATTTGCTCAAAATGCGCCTTACTTCAAAATTTCATTTAGGACTTTTAGCTTTAGTTGTTTTGTCATTTTAACATTTATATCTGAGAATGTATGATGACTTTAGGGCATGTTATCTTGTAATTTCACCCTGTGTTGAGGGATCGCACTCACCTAATGCCTCTCATTTCCGTTCACACTCAGACCAGCAGATTCATGACATGAAGAACTGTGATGTCACTTTCGGCTCTGCCCCTTCCTCCAGAGAGGATTTCAAATAAGACATCACCAGATGCATTTCAGTGTCTAGCAAACCTTTCTCTGAAGAAGATGCAATATTACAGTGCTAAGCTGCTATTTTTGTTTTTTTTGCAACGCACTTTTTTGCTATTATTTCAATCAATTACACGTAGTTCATCTCTGGTGCCTCAACTCTTTACGGTTGGCATTCCTTTTATATTACAATATATTGAATTGAAAAAAGAATCTACAAATTCCTGTATTCCACTATCTAAAGGGCTTTATCACTTAATATACCCTGTAAATTTGCTTTTTTGGGGGGATCAAATTTTTATTGATAACATAAAAAAGAATACAACAAAAGAAAACCAGCCAAAATAACTGATTTTGAGCTACAGTATATATGAATAACACCCATTCCACCCCAACCTACACCATCTTAGACAGCTCTTTAAACAAAAACACAAAAAAGGGAAAAAACAGTTGGTGAGTAAACTGGCACACACACCATTCAGGAAAGTAAGACAGAGTAAACAAAAAAGAGAAAAAAACAAGAAATAAAATAAAAATAAGAAAAGGTGTACATGGAAAAACTGCACCAAGGAGCAACCTCCATCAAGCTCTTTACTAATTGACCAGTGTGAAGCCAGTTGTGGATAGTAGAGTCAGAAGAGTTGATCCAAGATTCAGAAAGTTCAAGAAGGACAAGAATGTAAGATGAAGATTTCCAGATACCAGGAGAGACAAGGACAGGAAGATTTCCAGAAAGAGGCTAAAAGCAATTTAGGTGCAATGATTGCGGTTATTAACAGCTTCCACTGAGAAAGAGAGAGTGAGGGAAGAATAGAAAGGTCTAGGAATGTGGAAAGAAAGAATCAGGAAGCCACAGCCAGGGGGCATTCCCAGAACATGTGAAGAAAAGTGCCAGAGACTTGTAAGAGGGCAGAGGTGATATAAGTGATGTAATTCTACTCCCATTAGATGGTGTCTCCAGGGAGTAGGGTGAAGTTTGTGAACAAATTTAAATTGTTTAATTGATTTTTGCACTTTTTAATATTTTATACATATATTAAATATATTTTTTTCCAACACAATACAGAGGATGGGGAAAGGTCTGTTAGCCAATTAGACATGATTAGGAGAGTTCTGAAGGAAGCTTATACTGAGAAAAGCGCTATATAAATGTAATGAATTATTATTATTATTATTAAGAAAATAAAGACCAGATACTGGTTTGGAATTATGATTAAGGGATAAAGCAAATGAGTACAGGGGATGCATTGGAAAAGAGGAAGAAAGGAGGATTCCACATATCCTGAGTACAGACCTCAGCTGCAAATAAAAAAATAAGAAGTGGAAGGGACAGGATGCCTGGATTGAAGAGAAAGGAATCTGTCCAGCCCTGAAATAATGTATATAATTCTAGCACAGATATACCAGACTGAAACCAAGGGAAAGAGAAAATTGGACAGACTCCAATATTTTGGGCAGAATAATAAAATAGAGGAGTGGGGAGGTACCATCTTGACAGTGGACCCATCAATTTCAGTTCTCCATGCCTGAAGTGCATAAGAGACAATGGGGCCAACATTTTCCTCTTATTTTATTAGAAAGAACTGGAAATGAAGTTGCGGAATGGAGGAAAGTATATTTTGTCTCTAAGAGCTACCAGGAAGGAGGATACTGGGGTAAGCATTACCAGTCCCAGGTGTCTGAAAGACACTGTCCAAGGATTGAATGAGGGAAATATAAAGAGATGACAGGAAGAATTTAGTGTGAAAAGAACATAACCAGACAGGACTTCATAGACATTAAAGAGAGCAAGGACATGGGGAAGAGCAGCAGGTGCATTTCCAAGGTAGAGAAGAACATTGTCTGCATACAAATGAAAATTTTGGGGGTACAGTATATCTTTAATCAATATAGGACAAATATTGTCTGAGCTGCGGCGAGCTACTGACAGAGGCTGTAATGAAAGAGTAAAGTGAAGCAGCGAAAGAGGACGGCTCCTGGAAACACACGAAAAGGGGAGAAATGTTGGTGTTAGTAAGAAGGACAGAAGAGGGGGACGCATAAAGGGTCTGAACCGTGTTTATAATGACCATTTTACCTAGGATCTTCTATAAAAAGTTAATCCTGTTAAATCCCTTATTTGATTCTAAGGAAAAAAATAGCAGAAGGCAAGGAAAGATCAGGGGCAACATGCAAAACAGGAAGCAAGTGCCAAACATTTTCAGCTGCATGGTGGGACTTAATAAAGCCAGTTTAATCAGGATGATTCAGTTTAGGAATCACATGCAAGTACCTTTGCCAGCAGCTTGACATCAGAATTCAAGAATGACCGTGAGAGATGAGATGACAAAAGAGCAGAGTTAAGAATCTGGAAGAGTGGACTGAGAGCTGCTTCCAAAAAGTGGACAAGACCTCAGGGGGCAACCCATCAGACCCCAGAACTCACAGAGTCCAGGGCTTAGTTCATTAAGTGACGGGGGACTATCCAGAGCAGAGGCCTCTGACTCTGAAAGCTCAGAGAGATGTAGGGATTTTAGAAATAAATCCATATCAGCAGGACTAGAGGGAGAGGATGAAGAGAACAGATCAGAATAGAACTGAAAAAAATGCATATTAATATTGCCAAGGTTTGTAATGAGACTCCCCCTCCTTGGTTCTTATGGCAGGAATCAGAGTGAAGGAATCACATTTGCAAAGCCTTTAGAGCCAGAAATTTACTAGACCCAGATACATAGTAGTGTGTCCTGGTGTGGTGAACCAGAAAGTTTGCACGATGCACAGCAAAGCATTCAGTTCTTCCTTAGTACTAGAAATGAGAGTTTCATGGTCTTTGTCCACCACACAGGGGCGATCTCTTGATGAGATTTGTGGGCCAAGCCACTGGCAAAAGCAATAGTAGCTTCATGAAGGAAACCTTTAACAGCCATCCAGCAAAAGGCAGGATCTTGAGTTGACCCAGTATTAATAGAAATAAATTCTTCAAGCTTAGGAGCCAAATAAGCAATAAATTTAGGGTTCTGAAGCAGTGATGTATTATATTTCCATTGTGGTGCCCGGGAGACCAGATAGGGGATCAGATGGGAAAAAACATGTGAAACACGACACACTTATGATCAGAGATGTTGGAGGAGAGGAGACTAGCATTAGTAGCGCAGAAGCTAGCGAGCAAGAAACAAAAATATAATCTCTGCAAGACTGAGACTTAAAGAGGTGAGAGAAAAAGCCATACTCTTTAACAGAGGGGTTAATTAAACAATATAAATCAACCATTTTAAGATCAGAAATCAATGTATACAAACTGCAAGTTGAAGGAGAACTGGGTCAAGCACAGCATTGGCATCTGTGCCAATAACAAACTCAAAGTCATGGTGTGTAAGGAACTGACTAGCCAGTTCCTGGAAGAAGCTGCCATGAAAGCAGGTGGGAGTGTACACTGCAATAAATCCAATCTTCCTAACACCAAGATTGGACAGAAGAAATCAATACCTACCATTAGAATCACCTCCAGAGCCCAGAACCTCAAGCTGAAGGGATCGCCAGACAAGTATCGCAACTCTACATCTGCAGGAGAGGGCAGATGACGATGAGACAACCATATAATGTTTGGAGGCAGCCTGCATCATATCATGCTTTAAAAAATGCATTTCAATTAAGAAAGCAAGATCAGTGCAGTGTCTACGCAAAAAGTCAATCATACAAGTCCTTTTTTCAGGTGTCAACAAGGATTTCTTATTCCAAGTAGCTATATTCAAATTAGCCTTGTTCTGAAATAAAGCAAACAGTAAAGGCAGTAACATGATAGGAGCATTTGCAGTGTTAAGTTAATCTTGAAGACGGAATGTGATTCATCTGGATCAGACATTCATTTATAAAACACTAGGGGGCTCTGCCCCCTGCTCGCTTCGCTTACCAACCCCTGTGTTTGGTTAATCCATCCATCCATCATCCAACCCGCTATATCCTAACTACAGGGTCACTGGGGTCTACTGGAGCCAATCCCAGCCAACACAGGGCGCAAGGCAGGAAACAAACCCCCGGCAGGGCGCCAGCCCACCGCAGGGCGCGCACACACACACACACACCAAGCACACACTAGGGACAATTTAGAATCGCCAGTCCACCCAACCTACATGTCTTTGGACTGTCGGGAGAACCACCCGGAGGAAACCCACGCAGACACGGGAGAACATGCACACTCCACGCAGGGAGGACCAGGGAAGCGAACCCAGGTCTCCTAACTGTGAGGCAGCGGCGCTACCCACTGCGCCACCGTGCCGCTGTTTGGTTAATTGGATATACCATTTTAAAAGCTTTTTTTTTCTTTGGAATTGTTTCAGTTTCATTAGTTGCACTTTTACTTTAAAGGTTTATTAAAAACAATATTTGGAATTACCTTTTCTTCAAGATCGCAGAGAATTTTGAATCCGTTTTTGGAGATACATTGTGACAACACAACGTATAATCGCCTGTGAGTGAATATTGTTTCTGTTTCTCTAATAAATAATCTGACGTTTTCTAATGGTTGTCCCTGTGATTTGTTAATTGCCATAGCAAAAGCTATTCTCACGGTAAACTGTAAACATTTTAATACAAATGGCATATCACGATCTCCTTTGGTGTCTACGGTTATTCGCGGAATATATACGTCACCTTTCTTGTCTCCTGTTAAAATTTGTATCGCTTCTCCGTCATCATAAATATACACCTGACCGAATTGTGTATTCTTTGAAATTAAACTTGTCGTTGCTTTAACTGTTGTGGGACGACCTTGCTTTGTCCTGCTATTTTTTCAGTTACACCTGGCTCTGATGATTAATTACCTGTTGTTTGCACTAATGAGATCTTTACTATCTTTTTTTTTGATACTGTAGCGACTGATGTAATAAACTGTCACAAAAGTTTTACTTGAACAATTGTCAACTTAGTAACCCCAAACACAACTGTCTAGCACCCTCTCCAACCCCTCCTCCTCCTCCGGGTCTCGCCTCCCCCTTACCGCATCAATCAGTACCCCACTATCAGTCTTCCGTGCTTTACTCCGCCCCCTCAATTGGACCTATCATTTACTTAAAACAAAAAAGGCTTCAACCTGGCTGGGACGCTACAATACTTTCAATTGTACTGCTTTCATATTCTGTACCTTTCTCTGCATGTGTGTCGTGCCATCGTTTGTTTGAGCCTTTCGAATATAACTGCTTTCATAATTTCTTATCTGCCTTTTTATCTCTCCAACGCTTTTGGGTCTCTTTTCTCCGCGTTGCTCTTTCTTCTTTGCATTGTTTCATTTAGAACATATTGTCCTTATACACTTTATATGTGCTCAGAGCACATGATCTGTGCATGCTACGGATGTACAATTTAAAGAGATTGTTATTTTCATGGGAATTGTTACTTATGCATTATTTTCACTTTTACGTTAAAAACTTTTGTAAAAACAATACTTGCCCTTTATTTCCGGCCCCGTGCATCGTGACATCTCTTTCTCGCAAGAAGTATAAGGCTGCTCGCATTGTAAGGGGGAGCGGTCGGCTGAACGCACGCTAAGGATATGCTGTCGGATCATCAGTGGTCTTTCTGCTGCTGGTGAGCTGCCTGTTCTGCTTATCGCATGTCTTTGTTTTAAGAGCATGGAGTACATGATGCATGTCTGCCAAAAGCAATCCAACAACTGCTTGGTTAGATGTCTGTGGACTTGTTTTAAATGATGGCTCACTGACTTATCTCGTGTGACGTTGTAACAACAATAATTGTCCTTTATTTAAGGCCCCAGGCGTGGTTAAATCTCTTTCTTGCAGGACGTATAATGCTGCTCCCATTGTGAAGGGGGGGGTGGGGGCAGCTGCTGTCGCATCGTGTCTTGCACGAATTTCATGTTCTATATCCCCGCGAGACACTCCGTGGCCATTCTCTTTCGTCTCGCGGGTCTTTTATTTGTCTTCCATGATGATCACGTATCATCTCCTAGTCATTCCATCCCACAGGATTTTCTTTTATAATAGAGAGATATAATAAGTACTGTATTCTTGTTCCTAAGCATCATGAGAGCTCATCATTTCCCAAAATCAATTTTTATCAGCTTTTGTAAACTCTTACCTTCATTTCTTTTATGCTTCCACATTATCACCTTGAAAATGTTGCAGTGAGCCTTCAGTATATCACAATGTTATGGTGATCCATGGTTTCTTATTATAAAATATGCAGATTGTTCTTCTAGACACACTGTGGTCTACACATTTTTTGAAGAGTCTAGTTAAAACCATTGCATACTTATCTAGCACCTCAAATAGTACTACGTAAGTATGGTTTATGTTATGTATTATTTCTGCATTTTAGCCCTTTTAATAGGGTTAATTTGTTATGTTTAGGGAATATTTTAGAAAAGTTGTACTGCAGCTTTAAGGTCTAAAGGAGCATCACATTACAGGTAGATTCTTATATTCTGGCTGTTGGTGTTCTGCAACATAAGCATTTAGTAGTATATTTGAAAGAGTAAATGAGGGAGGTTTGAGTTTGGAGGATGAAGATGATGTTTGCTTGGTGTTTATCCAATGTAACAACCTTCTATGCACATTTTTTTGAATGGCAGGAAGCTGATGTTGACAGGGAGAAGATTATTAAATTAAATGCCAGGAGTCAACTTGGAGGAAAAGCACATTCTGTATACTTGGGTCCTGTTTATCATCTTTACAATGGAACCTTTTAAATCATAATTCATTCTACTTGATTGTGTTTGGATCGACTGTTTAACTTGCTATATTCCTTCATCGTTATTGCAATGACTACCTTATTTATTCACAGCTTTGTGTGTTTGGTCATTGCATACTTTATAAACATGGTTTGTATATTGTAAAAGGAGGGTAAAGGACCCTGTTGGATTTCTTATCTCTCTATTATAATAAAAAAATCCTGGGACGAGAAGAGACTTTTTAGCCTGGGACAAGACGTGGCTTTTTTCAGAGAAATACTTTCAAGTCCCACAAGATGAGACTTTGTGCCAAGAGATTTAACCACACCCGGGGCCGTAAATAAAATACAAAGAGTAGATGACAAAGTAGAGCGTCGTAAAGAATTAAAAAATGTTGGTATGATACACATGCAGAACAGGTTAGAGATAATGAAAGTACTAAAATTTGAAAGTCAAAAAAATGGTAGTAAAGATTGCATTAGCTCAAACAAATGTGAATTATTACTCGGAGAAATACAGAACAGAGAAAAGAGATCGAATATATTGTTCAGATTTAAATTTTAAGTCGGAGACTTGTAGATTGTTTAAGTAGTGTTTCTTCCCAATGAAGTGGCATATCCGCGAGAATTAAAAGATTTGTTGTTTGGTGAAAGTGAAATCCACATACGCAAGCGGCAGAGACACAAAGTGGATGGCATGTAGCACAGGTCTGGGGGGTTGGCGAGCAAAGCTAGCAGGTTGGAAAGCCCCCTAGTATTCTTATATATTCAAGCTTAGAGTATTTTTATGTAAATATTACGAGATTCACTGCTACAGTTTGGGCTGACATCCCCCTTCAGTTTGAATTTATTTTGAAAATAATAGTGAATGATTTATTGGTTTGATGTGTCGTTTTTAACTTTAATACCTGTGTTTCGTTTTATTTTTACTTATTTTTGAGCTGACCAATGCATTTATTTTACTGTTAGTAAGTGTTAGGTTGAGCGAATAGTTAGACCAGCCAGCTAGCCAGGTACAGACTTAGGAGGAACATGAAAATAACACACAGACAGTGAACCAGAGAGATGTGAAATTAAATGTGACGCTGCATATTTAGTTACTAATATTATATTATATTATATTATATTATATTATATTATATTATATTATATTATATTATATTATATTATATTATATTATATTATATTGTTTGCAAGTGGCATCTAATGTTCTTTCCAGATTCATGATGATTTCCTTTCCTGATTTTAGTTTACTCCATTTATAAATAATTATGGGGTTAGGTTAGGTTGGCATATCTAATCTGGCAAGAGTAGGTATATATAGATATATCAGTTTGTGCTGTCTGTGTGATCGCCTAGTATTCCAACTAGAAAGTGCTGATAACTCATGTCCTTTGCTGCTGGTGTAGCCTCTGTTGAAATGACTGCCTTTTCAAGATGAGTATCTGAGAACAGCAAAGAAAAAATTATATATGTATAGATTGCTCTGTTCAATAACTGGAGTTGCTTTGTGATCTGAAAGGTTATGAAAAGCTACTCTAGCTCAATGAGGCCATATGTGCTGGTGCTATATAAGGATCCTTTGTTTCCATGACTACATGGCACCAAAGTGTTGCCATGGTAGCAAAACAGGTAAATCACAACTGTCACTAAAAAGGAGTAAAACTGCTTTTAAACAGAAATCACTTAAGTTATAGGATAACTAATAATTTACCTGTATTGCTTGATCAGCAAAGAGTAAGTTGATTTCATATTGAATAAAAATCCAAAAAACAATGACAAAGTCAGTCTTACAAATAGCAAGATTTATGAACTCTGTTGATTGTTTTAATTTCCTCTTTATTATATTTAATTCTAAGCATATTTTATTATTACCTAAACTTACATATAAGAATCAAGAATCCAGATCTTTAGAATCAGATACATCCTCAAGCCTGTTTCAGCTAGAGAAGGAAATGTTGTTATGGTCTGAAATACTGGTGGTCCTATTAAAATAGTGCAGTAATCTGCTACTCCTGGAAAGTTTGTTTCATTGCTCATTTTACTGTGTTATTTAATAGAGTTTAATACAATACATAACTTAATGTAGTCTGGTGTTGTGAGCATTTTATAACTTAAGGAGATACATGCCTATGTCAAAGATGACTCTGATAATTAATTCTTCATATCCCTGCCTTGTAACAGTGTAGTCTTTCAAATGAAGAACAGTTAAGAGTGTATAATTAGAAGGTATATGTGTTAATAAATGACACCCTTTTAAGTATGTGCTGACAATCTGTTTTGTTTTTCCTAATGGTTATGGGGTTGTGTGTTTTTTTTTTTTTTTGTAATATCTTGGACCCTATTTTAGGTTCTTCAATAGCTTCCTGTTTGAGCACCCACCATTAGGTCAACATCCTGCATTTCTAACAGTGTGGCTTCAGAGGTTGTGACCTATTTGCAATTGGTGAGATAGGATAAAAGGTTGGCTACGGGTTCTCTTTCTTATCCAATCTATGGGTACCAAAAAACCTTCAAAAGATGTTCTTGTGAGTTTAGTTCAGTTAGAAAATTACAATGAAAAGCCAAGATCTATGTTAGGCCTCCTCCAATGTTAAAAACATTTAGTACCTAAATTTTGCCAACATTCATACATAGGTTTTGCAGGGAATACAATCTCAGGTGATGCACAATATATAAAATGACACTTCATTTTCAAGTCTGACATCTTTTGATTTTAAATGCTAAATTATCTTCCCGAAGGATTCACACACCAGATATGACACAATTCAGCTCTCCCTAAAATTAAATTCAAGGTAAAACTGCAAGGAGTGGTCAGGTCATAAAAATGAAGGTAGTGCATAATGTCTGTATCTTAAAATACCTCTGAAATCAATTAAGTATCTTCTTTACTAATTAAATCTGAAGCTATCAGCAAGATGAGAAAACTGGGTGTTAGGGTATTTTCTAGAAAGTTGTTTTGCATTTCAAGGTTGTACATTTTAGTTGGTTTTTAATGTATGCTGTGATATTAGTAAATGTTTAGTATTAACTATTTTGGTGTAGTTTCATATCTGATACATACAGTATAGCAGAATGGCTACCAATTTGTACTAAGTCAAAAAGTTCAAAACAAATGAGACTTTTTCTGCTCAGAACTGGTGAAAAATATATTTTCTTATTGAATTTATTATTAAACGTGTAAAGCACTTTGAACCACATTATTGTATGAAAATGTGCTATATAAATAAATATAAATATTGTTTTTGTTGTAAACATAAATGTTGCACACAAACAAAGTCTAGCACTTGAAGGTATTTTTCATGAATGCGATTTATTTTGCCTGAGGTGATGTATTTCTGGGAAATGAAGGCTGACAGACATATTATTTGGAGGCTGGGTTCCTGTGCATAAGGAGATGTAATGACTATACTATAATTAGTGTCATTGCCGCTTTGGTGGTGCACTGCAATTGTCCGGAGCACCAGTGATGGAATTCTAAAATAAACTTCTGAATGAATGCCCCTCCATTTTATTTTTATTTTATTATATTTAAAGGATAAGTTCCATATTTTCACATAGAAGTTATTTATTTCTTCACAAACATGCTACATATGCATTTGCAACAGAAATTGTGCTCTGAAATTATTCTTGTTCTAATACGGAAGGCAAGGATCAATACACAACAGCTGTCTTGGTTTCTAAAATGGACCTATCTTTTAAGTTTTTCCTCTATGCCCCATAACCCTCCTTTGTAAAGTGCCAGAGCGGGCAAGATATTTTTTAAAATTTATAGAAAGCCATTAAATTTAGAACACAGTTTTCCATAGGAAATGCATATATACCACATTTGTAAAGAAGTAACTTTAACTTGAATAGTACCAAACTTAAGGACAATGTGTAGTGTGTGGAATTGAAGAATGTCAGGAAGGGAAAGTGTAATTATTCAGAATCTGACTTTTCTTGTTCCAAAAGACAATGGATACCCAAAAGTTAATTTCCTTTAGGATACTATAAACTGGAGTTTTTATGTTTCTCTGGTGTCAACTGGCCATATTCACATCTTCTATTACTTTGACCTTCCTTGTGCATATTCACATATTAATCAAGTTAATGTATTTCTCAACATTAGTGTTTCTTTGACTTAATATATGTGTATGTATATATACTGTTATTGATAGCAGCAGTTCTCCAGTACCCAAGCCAGAAGTACTTAGGCGTGTTTAAGGGATTGTTGTTTGTTTTTATTATTTACATATTTCTCTTCCTCGAACTTCTGTAAAGTTCTAATTTCCCCTTGGGGACAAAGAAAGTACATCTATCTATCTATCTATCTATCTATCTATCTATCTATCTATCTATCTATCTATCTATCTATCTATCTATCTATCTATCTATCTATCTATCTATCTATCTATCTATCTATCTATCTATCTATCTATCTATCTATGTCTTTCTTTATATATGTGTTCTGAACAGGAGATGGCACATTCATAGTGATCCTAGTACTGAGATTGATCCCAAAAAGGCCAAAGCCAATAAAACAGCATGTTTATTACAAAATAAAGCACAACGAAGACTGGATAAAACAATGTCAAAAAAAAACAAACTAATCAGAGTAACAAACTGTAGCCTCGGTGGATCTCTGTCAACTAGGTTGGGTTGCTTGACCACTTACCCATCAGCCCAGCACATCTGCTTCCTAACATACCCCTTTTTGATTCATTTTTCCATGCTGGTCTCTGTTTCTCTGGCCTGGGAACCAATGCATAACTCATCGTGTTGCCCAGGTAATATTAAATATTCATCTAGGCACTTAATCCAATTCAGCATCATAAGGTGAGAAAGCCTAGCCATTTAACAAAATGTGTTTGTCTTTGGGACATGCAATGAAACTCATAGTACTTGGGGGGGAAAATATGAAAACAAGAACACTGAGATAAAGGATTGTGCAAGAAACATCAGAAGGTGGGGAGGAACATGCTAGAAGCATGCTAGACTAAACTGGTTTTCTAGAGAGACTTTTTAGTTATCTTTTATTGTTTTTGGACAAGACTTTGCATAGGAGCCCTGTTCTGCTGTGGATCACTGACTACTCATAGACTTAGTGTTGGTTGTTTTCTATTCGAGATGCCCTTGGCTGTCCATGTTCAGAATCATTACCATTTACCAGAGCATCTGCGTGGCAGCTTTGCTTCCTAATTTCTCAAACTTTGCTGTCTTGTTGTCTCTGTCTGTGTATTTGTGTATACCTTTGGAATGGCCATTTGATTGTTTGAACAAGGATAGAAAGGGTGTGAAGAAATCACTTTCAGAGGAAAGTGTGCCTTCCAAACTTTTTCTTGAGGTTAGCCTTTATCTTTATGACTATCTATTTCACTGGATTTTTTGTTATGCTGTTGTACTCCTACTATTCATTTGTCTTAGAATTTCATTCAATCTCAAGAGCACCGTTTTGTTTTCTCAAGAAACTTTGTATATTAATTGGGGATCTGGATGCAGAGTAGTTATTCACTTTCTCAGCTATCTGCCGTATCCACTCCCTGCCTATGCAGACTATTCATACATGCATATCTAATCCTAAGAATTTCTGCTGGATCCAGTGGTCAGAAATTACCACTAGGTTTTCTCTTTTCAATGCACACCGAGAAATAAATCATTGCTTTTAAATAACTTTATAATTGAGCACAACATTGACTTGACATCTTTAAGGCGACTTTCTTCTGATGAATGACGTTGCTTTAATGAACTATAAACATTTTCAACTTGTTAGGATTCTTGTTGAGAGAAAGAACTTGCTGTGTTTTGCAGAGTATTATCATTATTTTACTTGTCCTGAATCATCTGCCAATTGGTTGTTTGGCACTAGAGTGGCAAGGTTCATTATAGTCTCCTAAATTATGTTCTTCATTTAAGCACTTTTTAAAAATCCGTTAATCTTTGTATGTCCTACCTTTACAAAATTCATTGTGCTAGTTAATTTTAATATTCACATTGACGTCTCAAGCTGCTTACTTGCATTAACTCAGCATGTGAACAAATAAAAAAAAAGAAAGGTCATGGACTTATTATAGACTTTCAATCAATCTTGACAGATGTGCCCCCTGTCAAACTGTGCACTGTTTCTTTCTGTGCTTTCTATGCCTGGTACACTGATGAGCTCAGAAGATTGGGCAGCAGGTCGGAGCTCAGATAGAAAAAATCTGGCTTAACGGTCCATCTACCGTCATTTAGAGAGCATCAGCAGTCATATTCTATTGCATATTCATTCGCTTCCCGGATCCTCCCTGCGTGGAGTTTGCATCTTTTCCCCGTGTCTGCATGGGTTTCCTCCGGGTACTCTGGTTTCCTCCCACAGTCCAAACACATGCAGGTTAGATGCACTGGCGATTCTAAATTGTCCCTTGTGTGTGCTTGGTGTGTGGGTGTGGGTGTGTCCTGAAGTGGGCTGGTGCCCTGCCCAGGGTTTGTTTCCTGCCTTGCGCCCTGTGTTGGCTGGGATTGGCTCCAGCAGACCCCCGTGACCCTGTAGTTAGGATATAGCGGGTTGGATAATGGATGGATGGATCTTTCGGTCATTTGTTTCTATCCACCTACAGTACTGAGATAGCATTAATCAGGGTTGTAAATGAACTTCTTATTAGGTGAAGACTCAGGTCCTTGCAGTCTCCTTGTCCTGTTCAGCCTGACTACCGCCTTTGAAACTCTTAGATATGGCATCATATTACTTTACCTCAGCAAGGTTGCAATCTCTGTTACTTTATTGGAATGGTTTAACTGTTATCTAACTGAAACGAAATAACGAAATAAAATATTGAATAACTACTTATTTTGTCTCCTCTTCAGGTGGTTCTTCAGAGATCAGTACTCAACTCAATTCTTTTCTTTATTTGCATGCTACCCCTGGGTCCAGTTTTATGCCAGGGTGATTCTGTTTTATCACCTCAAAAATATATTGAAGCTCAGAACATCTTTGTCATTGCTAGGTGCTGAGAAGCTGATTCATGCTGTTGTATTGTCCTTTTTGGATTAGTACATCCCTCTCTTTGTTGGTCTACCCTAAAAGATCATCCAGATGTTAAAGCACATCCAAGGTAGCACTGCATGTGTTCTTACTAATACTCAAAAGTATTCCCACATAGTCCCTTGGTTTTTATCTTTACATTGGTCGCCTTTTAAAGAGCAAACCTAATGTAAGATTCTGCTCCTGGTATACAAGTGTCTTACTGCTACTGCACTGTTTCTTTGGGACTTTCTTCATTCACTACTGCTATCTTTCTCCATTCTGCATCCTCTAATCTGTTTACTGCAATGGGTGACCAAGCCTTTTGGCCTGTGCCAATGGAAGAAACTGCTAAAGTCTGTTCATACCAAGCCATCATGGGCTGTTTTTAATTGTAAAAAAATTGTGTCCCCTTCAATGTGCTTTTATTGATTTCTGGATATTTATTTATTTAATTTTCTGAATTTTAACATACAGTTTTTAGTCTAGTGTGTTTTCTGCCTCAATGTAAATCACCTAGAGATAACATTGTTTATATTGTGTACTATTTAAATAACATTTATTATTATTATAGAATGTGACCAGATTAAGATTCATATCCAATGTATAAGGAGGTGAGAGGAACCACCATGCTACCCAGAGCATTAAATATAAGGAAAGTAATGAAAAATGTGCACTGCCGGTAAACAATACATAAACTACAATATGCACTACAATACATCCAATGATACAACATAAACAACTGCCAGAAAAAACAATGTGCTTCATTTAGCCATCCTTAGCATTGACTTGGATGGACTGGGAGTGGAATCATCCTTACTATGGCACACTCCCAAAACAGCTAGCCACCTCTACTGAGGCAGATGATCACATGTTTTACAAATACCATGACAATGTGATTACCCACTTCTGTAAGGTGATGCATACAGTCATATTCACTCTTCAGCTAGAGCAGGAAATGTGGAATTACATGTACATCCATTTTTTCTTCAGCATACCCAGTCAACCCTGCTCCTAAGGAAGAGTGGCAGTTACAACTTCAGAGACTCAGACTGAATCTCATATGATTCAGCTAGATGTATCCATCAATGCTGAGCCATGGCTCTCAGAATTTCAAAGCAGATTGTTTTTTGTCACCTTTTCAGATAGTGTTGTGTGTCCACAATGAGCCCTTTATTTTGATGACGTTTAGGGCCAGGCTGGGTGAATAAATATGTCCCACAGAGTCTCTCTGTTAGATTAAAAGCCTTGGAATCCTGCTTTCTCCATAACCAAGGCCAGATGATCAAAGAAACTGAAGTGGAAACTAATGAATAGCACATTCATTTTTGTTATTAAAAACTGGACATAAAACACAGAATAGAACAAAAACCCACTACAGAAGATGACATCTTTTTAAACTGGTGTCATTTTATGAGATTTGCTGTATATTTTAAAATTTTTCTTTAAAAACACTTTTCAGAAATGGCTTTCTCCCTAAATGTCATGACAAACAGCTACTCATAGTCTAAATAAAAATGCAATCATAAATAAACATAAATATCAATACATTTTCTCATTCAAAATATTTTATACTACAGCCACACATACACAATGACAAAAATAGTTACTGTAATATATTGCTAACATGAAATGGTTTGTATAATTATAATAACATATCTCATCTCGTTATTTTAAAGAACTTCTTCTGTTGAGGGTTGTGGCACAATAAAATAAAATTCATATAATATATTAGATGCTCGCAAAAATAGTAACAATAATGAAAACACCAAAGAAGGTACATGAGAAGTACACCCTCAGAAGAAAACAATATGATGCATAAATGAAAAAAATGTAAATGGATTTACTATAAATAAAATGATATCTGTTATTGACAGGCAGTGTCAAATAAGCATTTCACACATCCATCCATCCATTTTCCAACCCGCTGAATCCGAACACAGGGTCACGGGGGTCTGCTGGAGCCAATCCCAGCCAACACAGGGCACAAGGCAGGATACAATCCTGGGCAGGGTGCCAACCCACCGCAGGACACACACAAACACACCCACACACCAAGCACACACTAGGGCCAATTTAGAATCGCAAATCCACCTAACCTGCATGTCTTTGGACTGTGGGAGGAAACCGGAGCGCCCGGAGGAAACCCACGCAGACACGGGGAGAACATGCAAACTCCACGCAGGGAGGACCCGGGAAGCGAACCCGGGTCCCCAGATCACCCAACTGCGAGGCAGCAGCGCTACCCACTGCGCCACCGTGCCGCCCCATTTCACACATTCTCTTACATATTTGTGTCTGTGCTACTTATATATATATTGTGGTGGACGGCTGGGACGCCCTGACTATGGAAGGACCAGGGCATTGAGTATTTCCAGGACAGTTTCTCCCCCAGACCGACAGAGGGCAGCCCACTTGGTTTTCAGCGGGGCCAGAGGTCATGAGCTTGGAAGCTCAACCCTGCTGGGGGCTGTAGCCACTGCCAGAGGGTGCATAGACACTTTCAGGGCCCTATTTACCTGCACTTCCGCCAGACCCGAAAGTATGTCCTGAAGAAACTTGTTGGGCACCTGGAGTCCTTCCGGGTGCCCAATAAAAAGGGGCCAGTCGCCAAAGTCGGGAGTACAAAGGCTGAGGAGGAGTGAAGGTGGAAGGACTGGTGGCAAGAGGGACTGTATTGTATTGGTGATTTGTGCACTGAACTGGAAATTGTAAATAAACCCGTGTGCTGGGTGGCAATTGGTGTCCTGTTTTTTTACACGCCCAGGGCATCACAATATATATATATATATATATATATATATAGTCCTGCGGTGGGTTGGCACCCTGCCCGGGATTGTTTCCTGCCTTGTGCCCTGTGTTGGCTGGGATTGGCTCCAGCAGACCCCCGTGACCCTGTGTTCGGATTCAGCGGGTTAGGAAATGGATGGATGGATGGATATATATATATATATATATATATACACTGTATATAAACACACACTGTATCTCCCCTCATAATTATTCCAGGTGAGGGTTTCAGTGTTGTATCAAAGTGTTGGTGAAGTGGACAGAAAAAAACAGAGAGGAGAAGCAAAAGCAATAAGAGAGGGAATGGCTGGAAAAACTGAGTTACCAGTAGTGGAATGTCTCATAGATGGAAATTTAAGGGAGGTGAGTTTTGTTTGCTTTTAGTTAACAAAGAGTTACCCAAAAATCTGGGTTAGTCAGTCTTTAACTTCCTTCTATGTAGGAGATTTTTCCAGATTCAGTAATCTATTTTCTGAAATATGTTGGGTCGGCCAGTTATGTGTGGTTGCTAAGAATAAAGCCAGTGCACCTCTTGGAATACATAAAGTGAAATAACATTTATTATAGTTAGCTTTATTTTACAAAGAAAACATTGTTTTCTGTTTGCAAAAGGAAGAGAATAAGAAAATGAATCACTTGAGTCAGTAATTGGTAATATTTAATTTAAGTAGTGCAAAAATGCATCTATTACTCATTTACTCTTTTGTAATAAGATCCTAACAATGACTTTGTTTGGTGTTCATAACACTTACATAGCATCATTAAAGTGGTTCTTCATTTTTACCATGTGGCCTACTCCAATTACTTAACTTTGGAACAATCAGAGGTTGCTTAAGTAAGACATATTGAAATTGCATACTTCAGTATAAGGCTTATGAATCCATCACATTCATAAGTAATTTTACTGGCATATCAAATGCCACACTGCACAGGTATGAATAGCCGCTTTATGGATGCTTTGTGTTATGAACAAGGAAAGAAGCTTTTGTTATGGTCCTGTTACATAACCATAAATGAGTAATAGATGTATTTTTGTAGTATCTAAACTAAAGTGTTACCCAATATTTTGCAAAATTATGTTATTGGCTAAAAATTCTATTAAAAAATGAATGCATTTATTTAATTAATAAAACATGGAAATTATATTTTGTACATATAAGAATTTAATGATTTATTTTAATCAAAGAAGGATCTTCTGTTATAAACCAGAATAACATTGTGGTCAAGGTGAAGTAGCTTTTTTATTCATGCATTACGGACGGTTCAAAGATTTTAATAATGTAAAAGTCATTTATGAGCACTGTTGGAATTGTCTTTGAAAATGTCTTATAAATTAGAGGAAATCAGTACAGTATATGATAATTGTAGACATGTCTACCAATGTCAGAGTCAACCCAGCTATACAATGATTACATGTTATGTATAAATGAGTGAGAATGCTACAGTTGGACTACTGAAAGAGACAAAGACCTGCACACGGAAAGACAAAACATACAGTGAGCACCTGTTTGGCATCTCCCAGCTGCTTCTTTCCTTTACCCACCCCTCTCTGCCTCAGAGGCAACTCATATGCCCACTATCCACTGGTCCTGAGAGCCTCACTGGTGACCACACACCCAGACAGCTGGACTCTAGGAGCCTGGAGACGCATCTGCAACATAGCAATCACAGAGCTAATTTTATGCCAGCTTCTCCAGGTAGTCCTGTCCTCTTCAGACAGGTCTCCACCACCCAAGGAGGTTGTCTCTCAGGTTCAGGCCCAAATGCGTTACACTGTTATTTCCATGGAACACCAAGGTAGCTGTCATGGTGCACCAATGTCCCATGGCACACTAGACTAATAACTGAATATTATAGCTGTGCTAAATAGTGCAGAGGAAGAAGGAGCAAGGTGCAATATACTTTTCAGTAGCACACTACTCTGAAAAACAAAAAAGAATTCAGAGATTTAATTTCAGAGCACCACAAGATCAAAACTCTGCTAGCCCCATTCCAGTCACATGATGAAATATATGCAGAAAGACACATTTACATTTCAGATTAAAACCAAGAAATGCATTTTTAGCAAGAAGATAGTCGGAATCTGCAACAGTGTTTTAGTCATGATATTATAATAAATAGCCTGTTAATGTTTAAAAGGTTAATGAATGATACAGCATTGCAAAACCTATGTTTGTAGTGTAGTTTGTTTGTCCTGTATGTCTGCTAAGCAATTTGTTTGTAATGGTGGGGCACTAGACACCAAACAGCCTCAAATCACTGCTTGAACCCGTACTCCAAAAGACAAAATATCTAGCTAAACAGCTTTACTGCATACTAATCTTGTAAGGTACCATTGATTAAGGTGTCAGACAAATATATAATAATGCTTTAACTCCAACCCATTTTTGCTGAGTAAAGATAGTGTGATAAGTTCACAATAGACCCAAGCAGAATGCCAATAGACTTATTTTGTTATTTTATAAAGTATTATCGCTTCTGACAGATTGTTTTGATGATAATTGAGTGGCTACCCGAAATATTTATTTTGAATTAACAGTGTCAAGAACGTGACCATTCTGTTTTGCTAATGGGGCCTGGAACGCAGTAAAGGATTACATGTATGAACAGAGGTGTGATACAGTATGTCTCTGTTTCTTTTGAAACTCTCCAGCCCGAAAGGAGAACTTTGATCACACCTGTCTCTGCCTACTTTTCTAGCCTTTAAAAGGGCACCATCTAACAACAATTCATATTCTTTAGTGCTACGGTTACTACCAGCAATGTGCTAATACACCTGAGATGCTCACAAAAGATTAGAAGAGCAATGGACTGCAAACAGTTGTTTTAGAAAAGACCATGGCCCATATTTATGAAACGTCTCAAAATTACCCCCTAGAATTTGCACTAAAAGTCACACTAGGATAAGGATTATCCTACTTCAGGGTAGGGCATAAGAAGTATTCACAAACTGTCCTACATCTACTCATAGCTAGGAGTGAGAGTTCACGTTTGAAAATGAATGACTTCATGACACCCATTGGAAAGTCATGATAAGTTTTGTAGTTTACTGATACTAAGGCAGCATCACTAAGATAATAATAAAAATAAGAATAATAATAATAATAATAATAATAATAATAAAATTCAAAGTAGTAGTAGAAGAAGAGAAAACATAATAAGGGAGGATATTGCTCTAGCTGCACATAATTTTTGCAACTTTGCAATATCATGAATAATACTGTAACGAGGACTGAGATGGACAGACCGAGACGTACACACTGAGTGAGAGTAAAGCCTGATAATTGGATATGTTTATTTAATGATGAATGCACCTGGAACTGTTCCTAGCTCCCTATGCTTTCGAGATTGGTTAATAATAATAATTCTTTATATAGCGGCTTTTCTCACCAATCAAAGCTCTATAGTGGGTGGGGAGCCACTTCAACTACTACTAATGTGTAGCATCCACCTGCATGATGTGATGTCAGCCATTGTTATGCCAGAATGTGAACCACACATTAGCTATGAGTAGGGAAAGGGGTAAGAGAGATAGACGATTAGGGACAGGAGATGATTAGGACGCCAGAATGACTAGACCACGAAGGGCATTTTAGCCAAGACGTCGGGAAACACACTACTCTTTACAAAGTATGTCAAGGGATCTTTTATGACCACAGAGAGTCTAGACTTTTGGTTTTATCTGAAGAATGGTGCCATGTTTACAGCACAGTGTTCCCATCACTTCAGTGGGGCATTGGGATCCACATTCACACCACATGGTAAGTACCCCTTGCTGGTCACACCAACACCTCTTCCAGCCGCAACCCAAACTTTTCCTAGATGGTCTCCCATCCAAGTTCGGGCCAGACCTGAATATGCTTAGCTTCAGGTGAATGACCTCTTCTGAAGTGCATGTGGTATTGTGACACTGCTCAGGATAAAATGGGTTTCAAAAATGGAAGGATGGATAATTAACAGTTCTACTTTTAGATGAATCTCCTTCTCGCTCTCATGGCCACAGGGAACACCTCCATAAAGTAACAGCTACTGAAACTAGTCACAGCTATTCTTGCACTGTTTCTGAAGTCCCAATCACTTTGTACTGATTGTCGTCTACTGTGTTGTGCCATGCCTCTCTGCATGATCCCTCTTATCTTCACGAAGCTTTATTTAACCAATGCCCCAAGGGTTTCTGCCTGTCTTCTTAAATTCTCTGAGGCTTGTAAAGTGTAGCACGATTGTTCCACGGGGTTCATGGAATGGAGAGCACAGCATACTTGTGTGACATTTTGCTTTCAATCACCCATCCTGCCTTGCTTATCTTCAGGGTAATATGCTAGCTACTAAAATACAACGAAGACCACCTGTTGATACTGTGATATCGCTTTTGATTCACATATGTATGCTCACCCACACTTGGTCTTGGTATGATCTTTATGTGTATGCTGATTTTCATGAATGCAGCTGCTTTAGCATTACCTCACATACAGTGGTAGGAAAATATATAAATCTGAGTATATCTCACTTATTGTAAGGGCATTTAATGTGTAAAATTCGAGATGTGGTTGGTGGACATAACCAAACCATCACTAATTCAAAGCTGCATTTTACACATGGCATTAACAACACTTTCATTACGGTTGACAGCACATAGCTATTCCACATAGATGGAGTATTCATGAAAAGTACAAAATTTGTGTAGAATATTATTCCATCTCTGCCAAATTGGAATCTTTTTATGAGTTCATTGTTGTCCAGTGTTTCTTAAACATTCTATCTCTCCCGGGATGTTCATGCCAATCTGTGCGTCAGTGCTATCATCTAGTAGCTCTTAGCAAGTTAGGACAGTTTATGAGCTTTTCTAAATTCTGCTGAAGTTAGGAGTAGTTTCCAAAATTTGGAAAATTGCTAAAATGCTTTTACTCCAACTCTTAAAAGTAAGACCAAATTATCATCACTCATAAAAAGTTAGTTTTCATACTCTGAGACTCTTCATAAATATGGGCACAGGTGATGACACATGTTTAAGCATCAAGCAGAAATAAAGTCAGGGAGCAGGAAAAGGTTAGAATCTGGGAAAGAAAACATTTTGCTGATTGTCACTGCCAATAAATGTTCACCAAAAACACAAACCTAATCAAAGATCAATGACTTATCTAGATAGCATTTCCCTAACTAAATAAGACAAAGATTTTTTAAAATATAACAAAGGTATACAAAAATTTTTTTTTTTCAGGTGCTGAGATTTTTTGAATGGATTTAGAGTATTTTGAGGGTGCTGAATTCAAAAATCCCATTACTTTTGCTGAATTGGTTCTAGTTTTTGATGGACATCCATGAAAATAATGCATTCCCCCAATGTGACTTGTGTGTGATAACAAATGCAATAGCTTTTGGTCTGTCTTTTGACTCTTTAACAGTGTCTTAGGTAATGAAATATCCCATATAATTATTTTGTATTTCAATTTGTAGGCCTACAATGCTATAAAAGTGACTTTTTGAAGCCAGAATTCAACTGTGAATTTGTAGAGGAGAGAAGTTGGCTACAGTATAAGTTTGTCAACCCAGTCTTTGTTTATACCCAAAATGTTCTGTCTTAATAAGTATATAAATACATGTAAAAATTATGAATTCATCAAGAAGAGCCTGTATCAACAATCCGGATGTATTCTGCTACATCTGTGGAGAGTACAGGTTGAAAAACAAAGAAGAAATATCACAGAAGTGCATCGAGTATACCTGGCTTATTTTGGAGTACAGCTTGGAGACCAGGATAAGTCTTGGGCTCCACATATGGTTTGCAAAACATGTGTGGAGCATCTACGACAGTGGACAAAAGGTGAAAGAAAAAGTTAAAACTTTGGTGTGCCAATGGTATGGAGAGAACCGAAAAACCACCATGACGATTCTTATTTTTGTGTTGTAAAGATTAAAGGCTTTAATTGTTACAAAAAGCTCGGTGGGATTATCCTGATTTGGAATCAGCAAGACGACCTATTCCACATGGCAATGATATTCCCATACCAGTGTTTACCAGACTACCAAACCAGCCACTGTCCGACTCTGAAGAGAGGCAGAGATTGGAGTGTATGGCAGGTAGTAGCAGTGGAAGTGAATTTGAGGGAAGCTCTTCGATGCCTCAACCATTAAGCCAAAAAGAACTCAATGACCTGATTGAAGACTTACATCTGTCCAAGCAAGCATCTGAACTTTTTGCGTCCAGACTTAATGAATGAAATCTTATAAAAGCAGAAGTTAAAATTACAGCCTATCGGACAAGAGAAGAGAGGCTTCTCCCATATTTCAACCAAGAGGAAGAACTTGTATACTGCAATGATATCCCAGGAATTGTATTTCAAACGGGACTAACAGAATATCGACCAGAAGACTGGCAGCTTTTTATAGACAGCTCCATTAGAAGCTTGAAATGTGTTCTCTTGCACAATGGTAACCGTTATGCGTCTCTTCCCATTGCTCACTCAACAAAACTTAAAGAAGAATATGAAAATGTAAAAATCGTATTATAGAAAATCCGTTATCATGAACACCAGTGGTCGATTTGTGTTGATCTGAAGATGGTGAACTTCTTGCTTGGACAGCAATCTGGATACACAAAATACCCATGCTTCATGTGCCTCTGGGATAGCAGGGCAAAGCAAGATCATTGGACAAAAGTGTCATGGCCTACAAGGGAAGAAATGATTGTTGGCGCTGCGAATATCATCAACAAGCCGCTGGTGGACAAGAACAAAATCATTCTCCCACCGCTTCATATTAAGCTAGGATTGATGAAGCAATTTGTTAGGGCTTTGGACAAAACAGGTAATTGCTTCAAGTACATTTGTAGATCATTCCCTGGACTGAGCATGGAAAAACTAAAAGCTGGAATCTTTGATGGTACTCAGATTTGTAAACTCATGAACGATTCCAATTTTACCAAATGCATGAATGACACTGAGGCTGTGGCCTGGAAGAGTTTTGTCTCTGTTGTGAAGAACTACTTGGGTAATCACAGAGCAGACAGTTATGAAGAATTGGTGCAAGATATGCTTGCTAACTTAAGAAATTTAGGAGTTAATATGAGCATAAAGATGTACTATCTCCATTGCCATTTAAACAGATTTCCAGATTACCTTGGAGACTTCAGCAAGGAACAAGGCGAGAGGTTCCACCAGGATATGAAGGTGATGGAGGAGAGATATCAAGGTAGATGGGACATACACATGATGGCAGACTACTTTTGGAGTCTCCAACGTGATTGTCCTGATGACACACCTAAAAGGAAATCGCATAAAAAGCGTTTTTTGAAGCATTGACATTAATAACAATTAATAACTAAATAATATTGTATTAATTAATCAAATCATACATAACTTTTTTCCTGTCACTGTTAGATATTTTTAATTTCTTTTCTGTATGATGTTCGACTGTTTACTTACTAGTTGTAACTAAAATATTCTTGCAATTCTGAATGCTTTTCAAACATGTTGCGTTAATTAATTAATTAACTGTTAAATATCTCAGAAACTAGAGCCAATCTGGCAAAACCAAAGTCATATTCTTAATCAGCACCATAAACTTAATATAAAACTGTTCAGACATCGTTGGCACCAAAATCACTGTATACCATAATCTATCCATAAACCTGATTATATTGCTTAAAAACATTTTTGTTTTAGAGTTCTGCTAAACACAAGCACTCTTCTTTGGAACCACATTTTTCAGGTTTACAATCCCACAGTAAATGGAGTTGTGACTACATAGCACCAGTCACACAAAGATTCCTTCATGGATACAACTGATGCAGGGGTAGGCTGAACTTAAATATAATATGAAGTTTGTATAGGCTAATACAAGCATCTGAGCAGAAAAGGAGCAAGTTGACCAAATGAACTGGGTATGTTAATGTTTAGCCACTTGTGTACAAGAGAAAGGTCATCAGCTTTGTTTTCTGAAAATTCGCATAATGTAGATTTTTTACATCTCAAAAAAAGATGTGGTACAACTGGTATAGTATATGTATCATTTAATATTCACACGGCAGAATTGAAAGCATTAAATTACTCACAAAGGGCCAAATGTATAACATATACTTTTGGAGACAACCACACATGGATTGTGCTTAAAAGTTGCTGGGAACAATTAAATGATTCACTGCATTTCAAATTTCAAACCCACCACCTGATGAAGGTGGTGTTCAAATTAGGGGCAGTGATTTTGAACTGCAGCAAGCGTTGATGATGTCCTTAACCTGCTTCGACAGAAAGCAAGTTTCTGATTATGATTAACTGTCTACAGCTGAATAGCCTCCTAAAAAGACCCCTGTCAAACATAAATAAAATTTATTATTATTATTATAGTTTGTGTTGCATGTGCTAAGAGCACACGCTGCATGTGTTAAAAATAAAACTAACCCACTTCAAGGGAAAAACTTTTCTGTGAAATAAGATTTTACACATTTACATTTGAAGATATCAATGGACAAGTGGTCAAAGTGAATCAAAAGTTGTCACAGTTGCTGTGCACACTCTCTGCTGTTCTGTTTTCGATAATAGTGTCACAGTCGATGTGAAGTTAAAAAGACTTGGCAGCTACGTGTGAAAATATTAATTGAAAAATATGCATTCAATGAAAACAATGTGTCACGCCCTATCAAAAGAAGGTGAAGCAAACTGCTATTAAGAGAAATGATAATGAAGAACCACAGGAGGTGCTGACTTCTGTATGCAAAACACCAAAATCAGTAAACGTCCCTACCAACTGCGAGACCACTCCAGCAAAAAGATGGATGAGGCTGCACAACATCCACCTTTTAATTGTATGTCTACACAAATAACTAATGTTACTGTCCAATTGGAAATGCAGACATACCAGAATAAAGCCACTGTGTTTTAAAATTTCGTACATACATAGACTACAATGCTTATCTAAACTCTATTTGCTATTGTTATAATAGTGGTGTAATAGTCAATTGCAGTTGATGGGAGCACTTTCCAAACATGCGGAGCCAAGCAGCTGCGGTGGTCTATATGTGTGTGTGTTTGTCTCTTCTGTTGACTGCTCATTACAATGTATTAATCTTTAATCTTCAGTACCTAGTGATAATGAGTTCCCGAATTAATAACAGCAATTTTAACTTTATGTTTTCTCTTAGATTGTTCAGTTTCTTTTGCTCCCTCCTGTCTTTTCAAAGTTATTTTTCATATTTGGCTAATAAATATGTTGTTTTTGTTGTGAAACAGTGCAAACTTGAATGTTTAAAGGAAACAGATTTTAGAGAATTTGGGGGTAGGTTATTATAAAAAAAAAACCTTTTTGTCAAAGCATTTTTAGTGGTGGTTTATCTGCTATTCACTACAAAGTTTTTAGTGAGTTGTCCCTGGACTGTTGTTAAATTGACTCTTTTAGTGTCAAACTAAAAAGAGGTGGGAGTTCACGGTGTAGAGTGTAAGTGGATGAAAAATTGGCTCAGACACAGGAAGAAGAGGGTTATGGTGCGAAGAAACCCTATCAGTATTGGCTGATGTTCAGAGTGTTGTCCCTCAGGGGTCAGTGCTAGGGTTGCTGTTATTTTTAAAATATATAAAAGATCTGGATAGGAATATAAATAACAAGCTGGTTATATTTGCAGAGGATACTAAACTAGGTGTATTGGCAGATAATCTAGAATCTATGGAGGGCCTTGAACAGCATGCAGACTTGGAGAAATTTGTGGCAGATAAAATCTAATCTCTCTATTATAAATAAAAATCTTGGAAAACTTGGAAGGAGACGATACGTGATTTTCTTGGAGACACTTTAACATCCCATGAGACAAGGCACTGAGACAAAAGGACAGCTGCTGCACAGGCTTTTAAATGATTGACACGCAGCGCGACAAGCAGAACATGCAGCTCGGCAGCAGCAAGACAGCAGCTGATCCAACTGCATCTCCTTAGCGTGCGTTCAGCCCTCCCTTCACAACACGAGCAGCAGAGACATGAAGTGGCAAACGCAGCATGCCCCAGGGGGTGGGGGGGGCACAGTCCCCTAGTGAAAGCAAATGTAAAGTATACCATATAACAGTTCAAAATGTTAGGTTTTAATACACAATTTCTGAAAACTGAAAGGACACCTTATGAGAAGAATTTAGGAGTTGTAGTTGATTTGTTACTATCAACAGACAGACAGTTTTCAGAAGCCATTAAGAAGGCTAACAGAATGTTAGGTTATATGTCACAATGTGTAGAGTATAGGTCCATGGAGGTTATGCTCAAGCTTTATAACACACTGGTGAGGCCTCATCTGGAGTACTGTGTGCAGTTTTGGTCTCCAGGCTACAAAAAAGGACATAGCAGCACTGCATAAAGTCCACTGAAGAGCAACTAGGCTGATACCAGGGCTACAGGGGATGAGTGATGAGGAAAAATCAAATGAGCTGAGCCTTTTCAGTTTAAGCAAAAGAAGAGTAAGAGGAGACATGACTGAAGTGTTCAAGATTATGAAAGAAATTAGAACAGTTGATCGAGACTGTTATCTTTAAATGAGTTCACCAAGAACATGGGGACACAGTTGAAAACTTGGTAAGAGTAGATATCACACAAATATTAGGAAGTTTTTCTTCACACAGAGCAACATAACCAATAGGTTACCGAGTAGTGTGGTAGACGGTAAGACTTTGGGGACCATCAAAACTAGACTTGATGTGATTTTGGAAGAATTAAGGGGATAGATATGGTGAGGTTTGTGAGGCTGAATGGGCTCCCCTTGCCCAGATTGTTTTAAAACAATTTTACTCCTGGATTAATTTTTCGGATATTCAAGTCAAATCAGGTTTGTTGTCAGCTCAGTAGAATGAAATTCTTACAGATACTTTGTCTCCAATCTTCAGTGCTTGTTTATCTAATATATTCTTCAACAGTATAAGGTTCTTACTATCTTTTAAAGAGTTGAATGGGGACAGATATTTACAATGTTGCACAAATTTAGGTTTGGTCATAATATATCTCCATGGATTAAGTCACAGTATTCTGTTCCAGAAGCCTCAGTCCATATTAAAAATATAATTTCATATTATTACAAATAAGAGCATACAACCAAATATTGCCACCAGTGTTTTTTGTGATTGTTATTGAACCTCTACCTATCAATCCCTGGAAGCAGCTGGAGATCAAAGGGATTATTAGGAAAGGGCTTTAAAAAAAAGGAGCAAACTTTGCTAGGAGAATTTCATAAGATCATAACCCCGTGAATTCAATATTAATTTGAATAAGAGCATGCTTCTTCAATTGAATTCTCTCACATGACAGACCAAGTTTTATCACTTTTCACTGACTACATCAGTACAGTTTAGATATTTGGAAATTATTAAAACAATGAGGCAAAAGATCTTTTTAAAAATTTTTTAGCATTGCCAAACATTAAACAAAGTTTTAGGCACCCACCCTCCGACTTAATTTAGCCAGTAGAATTAATGTCTTCAAAATTTTAATTTCTCCCAAAGGTTATCTTCTTTAAGAGTATTCCTTCACATTGTGATGCATGAGTCACTGTCTTACACCCCAAAACAGAGGCTGAGTCTCAGTACTTTAGCAAAACCCGCTTTATTCAACTTGAAACAGGAACATCAGGGTTATTTATTGCAGTGGGAGCTACCACTCTCCTATACACAGACACAACAAACGGGCATAGTCGTGGCCAGGTCATAGCACGATTTCAATCAGCTCATAGTTGTTTCCGCGGCGTGAACATGTGGTTGCCTTGACCACGGAAAAGCAGTCCTCCACAGACACCACGCTTCTGCGTGCCATCCCGTTGGGAAGGGGTCCAAAAAAGAGTTCAGAAACCTCACAGCATATTAACAAATTCTTCTTTAAGAATATACAGAAATCTAAAGGTGACATGACACTCTTTTAATTGTATTACAGGCTGCAAATAGTCTTAAAACAAAACAATGGAACAACAAAATAATGGAAGCTGACAGAAGTCTCCAAAACTAAAACTGTGAAAAGGAAATCTTGCACAAATCAGCTCTGTGCTTTAGTCAGTACTAATTACCGTAAATTTACCATCAATGTAGCAGTTCATCATTTAATAAATATGGCATGAATTTATGACATATTGTAAGGCTGTGAAGCTCTGCGGCCCCATTGCACGGTAAACAAATTTTTCCAGCCTTATTTATCCCATGCAGTATTCAGTTTGTGGACCTCACTATCTATCAAGACATTCAGAGATCTCCATACTGATGTATTTGTGTCTTTTTGAATCCAAATTTAATCATCCAGTAGGACATTCTTTTTTCAATAAGCAAATTGGAAAGCATCCTACCCAACTTCACTCATCTTTCACCTTGATACGCTACAGCTGATACTGATTAGTTTGGATGAAGGTTCAAGCAGTACCTCCAGAATATGTCAGCACATTTCAAGAAATATATCAGATGATGATCTTAGACAATAATGGAAAGAGATATTTTAATTAAAATCTCAGAAAAGGAATGGAATTTAACAATTCACTAAATATATTCTAGCTCAATATGTGCAGAATCTTTCACAATGCAACTAATATTGTTGGTGGTTTAAAAATATCGTACATGTTTTGTTTGAAATGTACCCAGGACAAGATCCAGGTTGTTACCAATGTCAAGCGCCCACATCATTAGGTCATATGGTTTAGAAATTTTCTAAACTCAAACCATTTTAGGCAAATGATTAGGAAATATCAAGACTATTTCCTTGATAGTCTTGGATCTTAAGGTCTTTCCTAACTCTTTAACACCAGTTTTTGAAGTAATGCCAGACGGGATAAAAATTTGCTATGAAAAATATGCTGTCATATCCTATACCACACTTGTTGCTCAACTAGAAGAATTTTTATAGCTCAATGGGAAAGTGAATGTTTGTATTATATAAAATATGAAAAATCTAATTTTCTCACCAACATTCTGTTAAGAATTTTTTTCAGAAATTGACAAGAATTCAGTAATATAATTCTAATATAAGTAAGTCAGTCCTATGCTGAATCTTTTTATTTTATTTGCTATTTTGTATGAGTAACTACTTTAGCTGGATTTTGTCATTTAGCTCTATTAGTTGGGTGCGTATGTTGGGGGGGGGGGGGGGGGGGGGGGGGGGGGGCCGGGGGGATTGCTGAATGCTGAGTTTCATGTATTGTCTGCAACATATTTGATATGTTTTGTCATTACTTTTTTGCTCCTTGAATAAAAATAAATATGTAATAGTCATCAAAAGGTAAGTTATAACAAAACAAGTCAATCATTTCCCCAAAGGACCAGAAGAAGGTGCTGTAGTGCTTGTCTAAACCAACAAAATCCATTACCCCTTTGGGTCTCATTTGGTAAGTGCTTCTTTTATTTGTCACCAACCAGTGAAACCATCAAGCTACAAATGAGAAGAGAACTTAGTCAAGCACATGACACCTAGATAGTGCATTTACCTGTGCAAAAATTTTGTTCAAGGAACTTGCTTCCTAAATGATCTCATGTTTCTACAGTACAGCACATTATATTCATTAACAGTTTAGGACATACTGTAGTTTTAAAGGAATACAATTTAGCTAAAATTTCAAAGAGCATGATTCATTAAAACATTTTTTATCTATAGTGTGATATTATGTAACTGCACATGCAGTAGGTGTCTTTTGTGTAGTTTACGGCAATGCTTTTAGGTTGATTGGTAATTTAAAATCAGCTTTATGTGATGATGCATGTGGGGTGTGCACGTATGTCAGTGTTTTTAGCAATGGAATGGCTTTCCATCTCTGAAAGATTCCTGCCTCTTGTGCGTTTATACTTTGGTAGGCTTATGCTTCCTACAACATGGCCCATGCCCTGTAAACTTAACAGTTATACAGAGGCATATTCATTTAGGAGACCTGAAGAATTTTATTATTTATCTATATATGAGAGTACCACTAGAGAAAAAAAAAATAGAAAACGCACACAAAGTACAATAAACGAAGAACACTTATTTGATTAAGCAGCTACATTATTTTCCTCTTACATTTGCCAGGTCTCTGGCCAGCTATCCTTCACTACTTTGACAGAGTGTGTAGCGCCACTTTTGGTCCAAACATTGGTCTTGCCATGCTCGTTTTCTGGCTGGCAGGGGTATCTGCATGTGCTACCAAACTGCTGCAGATGACTCTAAATGCTGTGGCATGTCTTATGTTCAACCTTATGAGATGGGCACATGTCACTCCTCTTTACAGGCTGCTACACTGGCTCATTCTAGCGGCATGTATTAAGTTAAAATCTTTGATGCTTGTCTACAGAGTAGTCAATGGGTCTGCACCTTTGTACAGTATCTGGCTCTTTCCTGCTCACTCAGGTCTGCTAGTAAACTTTATTCTGACGATGCCACCTCTGAGTAACATCAAATGACAATTAAGTCTCTTTTCATGGGTAGTTGTAAGCTGCCCACCTCCATCCAAACTGCTGGCTTCCTCCGTGTGTTTAAGAAGCACTTGAAGACTCTCTTGTCCTGTGAATATCTAATTGTTAGAGACTTTATTCTGTTTGGGTTAAAGTTCTTTGCTTGTGATAATTAACTTTGTAACCTTGTCCTATAACACTTGTTTCTAAACAGCCCCCCAGACTGATGTTTATTTAATTATCTTGACCTATTTTGCTTTAGATAAATAAAAGCATTTGCTAAGGGAATAAATGTAAATGTCCTCTCCACTTGCAAACCTTCTTTGCCGTCAGAAGTATCTGGCCACCCTTAAACCCTGCTAGTGAGCCATTGTCATCTACTTTACAACTACAGTCTCAATGTAGCCTTTCAGCTGATGACCAGTGTTGCAGTTCACCTTCTTCATTCGTTCATTTAATAACACTGTTATGGGGGAGGAGGGGGTGCAATTATACTTGATTCCAGTAAGGAACAAGCTTTCAGTGGGATACCAGCTCATACCTGAACATGCTAACACAGAATCCCACACTGACTCATTGTGGTCCAAAAAAAAAAGACTACTTGGAGAAATCCCAGTAGACACAGGGAGAATGAGCAAAGACATTGTTTGGACTGCAATGTGAACCCTTATTCTAGATATGTTAGGCAGTAGTGCCAACTATTGTGCCACCAAGCTACCCTTCATGCAATTAAATTAAGTGCACCTCTTTCTATAAACAGAAGACCACATATTGGCAGGGTAAGCATGCTGTATGTGTATATAAATTTAAAAATTATATTAAATATAATCTTAAAGTATTTTTACAAATACAATGCAATATTTTAGTATTAGGAAACTACATGTTTGCAAAATGTTTTACTATTTGAGCTTAGGCAGGTTAAGTAGTGGATCACTAAGACAGTCAGAAGAGGGAATTTTTTTTTGTAGTGTACATTCCAATGCTTTAGTAAGTGGGCTGCACTATACAGTATAGCAAAAATTGAAAGGACAAGATTCTAAACTACATCCAAATATGTTGTTGTCTTTATCCAAATCATTCTGTAGTTTTCAATGTGCCAGTATCTCCATCTCATAGTTGGCCTGCCAATACCCTGGTTTTCCTTCAAAGTATTGAAGCAGAGCCCTTTCAGTTCTGTCCTTGGATGCCCTGATCCCACCTACTGACTTCAGGAGTGTAGCTTTGATTGCACTTGTTTCTGTAAAATCCTCACCAGTTGGGAGCCACTAAGTATAAATGTGACAAGTGGCTGTGCGACAACCATCCTCCCCACGCCAGTGAAATATATGAGTGGGTTCCCAGTAGTGCTCTTCTTTTCAGATCAAATGTTGGAAGCCTCCTAGCCCTGTGCTACATTGAGCACAATTCCTTTTCCTAATATGTAAGAACACTGTCCCCCCTATACCTGGGTCCCACTAAGTCCATCTCACTGCCCTGTTTCTTTTTAAAATAGCTGTGCATCTCAGATAAATGACACAGAATTATGTCTTATCAGTAAGTTTTTGTTCTCTATTTTTTCCAGTTTCTCACTGTTGCCTGCATGACTATACACACAATTACATAGTTTGACGTAATGAACATTTGTCATTCCTTTGCATTTTGCTAGTGTGAATCCTCTGGGAAGAATAACAAAAAATGCAATATCAGGGCATGCCCTTCAACTTTTAACTGTCTCTTGCTCAGCGTTGCTTATTTTTACAGAATATTCCTTTTTTGATGGGTCTTAACCTCTCAGCTGTTTATAGTCCAAGCTGCTGTTTACAAGACAGCGAGTTGTATTAACCTGTCAGGTTGCCTTCATTTAAATTTGTTTTCCAGAATCATTCGTACCATAGCTTGTGCTGACATTTAATACACAAGCTAAAATAATTGCTGATGCCAAATATCCTGAAAATATTACTATGTATTTGGATATTTTTGATTTTGTATTTTTAAAACCTCATTCTTAACAGTAGGAAGTGCTATGTCAGCTGAGGAACAGACATATATTATGGCTGTATTTTATCCACTGGAATTAGAAAACCTAATTTATGGCACTATCTGAGCTCTGGATATTTAAAAAGGATTTTTAAAGTTGAAGATTTTTCTTCATAACCCAAACCCGGATTTCTTATCAGGCCTTTGCCAGCTGCTTGGAGTGCCATTCAACCATCACTGATGACTGCACAAAATGCTAACCGGTTTCCGCTTAATCGTGCTTTTAAGCCTGCACCTTTTCCAGCTACTTATATCAGTTTTCTAATTCAAAGGTTTTTACCTTTATCATACCTAATCTTTAATTGTTTCCATTATCCATTTAAAATTGTATATAATTTGAAGGGGCTATTATTATGTATACTTACTGTATATACATTAGAAACTTTAAACTAAGGTCACCTTCACCTAAATATTTTACTATTGAGCATTTACAAAAGATTTCTAAGCTTGCACAAACTGGCAAGCCAATATAGCAATAAGCATTGTTCCTACTATGAATGGTAATACCTACAGTAAGTGGCAATCACTTATCTATTTTTTCACATGTGTAACAATGCATTTGTTCTGACTGTAGAATAAAGTAATTTTTCAAGCGATAAAAAAATTAAACCAGTAACTGTGACGAGATATATCTGGCATAGCGACAAAGTAAGAAGCATTACCTCTGCTCCATGTGTATACCTGGATTTGATACCTGGCTAAGACACAATCTATGTACAATTCTCCCATTGATAAGGAAAGTTTTTTGTATGGATCCTGCTTTGCATCTGCAGCCCTCTGCAGGACCTACAGAGAATGCAGTTTGTTGTGTTTTTGCGAAACCTGGCTAAATAACACCATCCCAGATGCCAACGTGGAGCTACCCGGGTTTAGCACAGTTAGAGCGGACAGAGATGCAAGTACCTGTGGTAAGCACAAAGGAGGAGGACTCGCTCTCTATGTTAATACACGGTGGTGTAACTCTGGACATGTTAACGTCAAAATCTCCACTTGCTGCAGGGATATCGAACTGTTGGCCATAAGTTTACGTCCCTACTACTTGCCCAGGGAGTTTGGACATGTCATTGTTGTCATCGTGTACATCCCTCCTCGGGCGGACGTGGAGTCAGCGAGTGACATCATCCATTCTGCTGTTGCTAAGTTACAAACGCAGCACCCTGAGGCGCTTGTGCTAATCGCTGGAGACTTTAACCATGTAACGCTGGACAAAACATTACCTGCATTCTCCCAGTATGTGGACTGTAACACCCGGGGAAATAAGACTATTGATTTACTGTATGCAAACATTAAAGACGCACACAGCGCCACCCCGCTGCCTGCGCTTGGGAAAGCAGATCATAACCTGGTTCTGCTTCAGCCTCACTATAAACCAAAAGTGAGAGTCCTACCTGTAACCACACGATCATTCAGGAAGTGGACCCCGGAGGCTGAGAATACTCTGAGAGAATGTTTTGGAACTACAGACTGGGATATCCTGCAGGGATCTCATAGTGAGAACATTGAGGAAGTTGTTGACTGCACTACTGACTACATCAACTTCTGTATGGATATTGTAGTTCCAGTAAGAACAGTACGCTGCTATGCTAACAACAAGCCATGGATTACAAGTGACATCAAGGGCCTTTTGAACCAGAAGAAAAGGGCTTTTAAAGACGGTGATCAGCATGAGCTCAAGCGCGTGCAGAAGGAACTCCGAGTCCAGCTCAGGGCGGCGAAGGAGCAGTACAGGAGAAAGCTGGAGCAGAAGTTGCAGAATAACATCATGAAGGAAGTGTGGGATGGGATGAAGATCATCACTGGCTGCAGCTCGAAGCGGGGTACCACCATCGAGAGAGACGTGAAGAGAGCAAACCAAATGAACAACTTCTTTAACAGGTTTGATCACCCTAACCCACTCTCACTCTCACCTCAGAGTACTGCACCCTCCACACATCCTTCTGCTGATACCAGCATAGGAAAGACATCCCCACCCATAATTACAACAGCGCAAGTGAGCAGAGAGCTGAGGAGACTTTATGCCAGCAAAGCAGCGGGTCCAGATGGAGTATCGCCACGACTGCTGAAGGTCTGTGCATTGGAGCTGGGGGGTCCTCTACAGCGCATCTTCAACCTGAGCCTGGAACAGGGGAGAGTCCCGAGGCTTTGGAAAACATCTTGTATCACCCCAGTACCAAAGGTATCACGTCCTAGTGAGCTGAATGACTTTCGGCCTGTTGCTCTGACATCACATGTGATGAAGACCATGGAGAGGCTGCTGCTTCACCACCTTAGGCCACCGGTTCAACACGCCCTTGACCCTCTGCAGTTTGCATATCAGGAGAAGGTGGGAGCAGAGGATGCCATCATCTACATGCTACACCGATCCCTCTCTCACTTGGACAGAGGCAGTGGTGCTGTAAGAATTATGTTTCTAGACTTCTCTAGCGCCTTCAACACAATCCAACCTCTGCTCCTTAGGGACAAGCTGACAGAGATGGGATTAGATTCATTCCTAGTGGCATGGATCGTGGACTATCTTAAAGACAGACCTCAGTATGTGCGTCTTGGGAGCTGCACGTCTGACATTGTAGTCAGCAACACAGGAGCGCCACAGGGGACTGTACTTTCTCTGGTCCTGTTCAGCCTATATACATCGGACTTCCAATACAACTCTGAGTCCTGCCACGTGCAAAAGTTCGCTGATGACACTGCTATCGTGGGCTGCATCAGGAATGGGCTGGAGGAGGAGTATAGGGACCTAATCAATGACTTTGTTAAATGGTGCGACTCAAACCACCTACACCTGAACACCAGCAAAACCAAGGAGCTGGTGGTGGATTTTAGGAGGCCCAGACCCCTCATTGACCCAGTGATCATCAAAGGTGACTGTGTGCAGATGGTGCAGACCTATAAATATCTGGGAGTGCAGCTGGATGATAAATTAGACTGGACTGCCAATACTGATGCGCTGTGCAAGAAAGGACAGAGCCGGTTATACTACCTTAGAAGGCTGGTGTCCTTCAACATCTGCAATAAGATGCTGCAGATGTTCTATCAGACAGTTGTGGCGAGCACCCTCTTCTACGCAGTGGTGTGCTGGGGAGGCAGCATTAAGAGGAAAGACGCCTCACGCCTGGACAAACTGGTGAGGAAGGCAAGCTCTATTGTTGGCATGGAGCTAGACAGTTTAACATCTGTGGCAGAGCGAAGGGCGCTCAGCAGGCTCCTATCAATTATGGAGAATCCATCTCCAGACAGAAGAGCAGCTTCAGCGACAGACTACTGTCACTGTCCTGCTCCACTGACAGATTGAGGAGATCGTTCCTCCCCCAAACTATGCAACTCTTTAATTCCACCCGGGGGGGTAAACGTTAACATTTAACATTATACATAGTTATTGTCGTTTTTCACCTGCATTATTATCATTCTTTAATTTAATTTTATTTATTGTATCAGTATGCTGCTGCTGAAGAATGTGAATTTCCCATTGGGATTAATAAAGTATCTATCTATCTATCTATCTATCTATCTATCTATCTATCTATCTATCTATCTATCTATCTATCTATCTATCTATCTATCTATCTATCTATCTATCTAAATCCATGACCCTAAATGCAGGTGTATATGTGAGTTGGCCTTTACGTGGATTGACGTTCAATCTCCCATTGATTCCAGCTTTATACCCACTGTGTACGCCACCCTTGACCCTGTTATTGAGAGGACAGGGTCAGAATGTGGATACCTGTTCTTGTGGCATCTGTTCATTTAGTGCATAGCTACTAGCTCATGCCAAAATAACTACACAATGTAATCTTTTTGAAACTTTAATAAAAGTTTAATAAAAGTTAGCTTTTTCTTTGAACTATTAAAAATCCAATCTAATTGAGAAAATGAAAGTGTGGGAAATACAGTATGTATGAATGAATGCAAATTAGCTATAATTCATGTACAGAGGTATAGATAAAAAAGCTCCACTATGTACCTAAAATAATGACAAGATAGTGGAGGGAAATTGGAAAATGTATTTGTGTGGCAGGTAATAATTATTCAATGCCTAGTAATGTTTCAGAAAAATATGGTAACAATGTAGAGCCTGTTTGAGTACTGCTTTAAAAATTTCAAAATAAAGTTCTCCTACTGCATTGAAAACTCATTTAAAAAGCTTGTCTGAAAGGAACACATTTTTATAGTTTAAAAAGCTGAAAAAGTGAAATATACTTGGAGCTTACTGAATCATTTAAAAGTAAATTATTGCTTGTACTTTTTTAGGGTTATATGAGCATAACATCAGATCAACAAATACATTTTTAAAAATGACAAAAAGGGACGCTTCATACCAACATAGATCAACATTGACTGAGCAAATTTGTCAATGGCAATATCAGGCTACTGCTTTTACTTTTGCTTACTCTCTGAAGGCTTCAAGATGCTGTATTCATTGTACGTAAGCCAGTTATGTGTTTTCTGTGCACAGTTCTCTACATGCTGAACATTTTTCAGATTATCTGTGTAGAATTTCCTGCTTTGTGTCCCAGTGAGCTCACAGTGCTTATATTGTTTTCATACTTGTATCCCTTCTTCTTCACTTTCGATGAAAAACAAACATTCATCTCACCCAGTCTTTCTTACCCTGTGGTTTTGAAATGATTTGACCAGTGGTTTACAATCCCAGTTCCACAGGGACCCCTCAGGCTGCAGGTTTTTGATCCAACCCCTTTGCCAATCAGTAGTCATTTTCCTTCTAATCGATTTCATTGTCTAATTAGCTCGTCTTTTTTTATCTTGTTCTGAATGTAGAAAAGAGTGATTGTGTGAGATTTACATTCACAACAAATTTAACCATATTCATAGTTTTTAGTTCTTAAATCTCTTTTGCCAGTTTCCCATTAAATCACATTTATTCTGTTAACTTTGCTCCCTTAATTGCATCCTACAAATGACAGGTAATAATGAACAATGTAACCACCATGGGTAAACAACACAGGATGATGAAAAGTTTCACCTCAGCACCTCAGTGAAAATGATTTTAATTAAAGGATCCATAAATGAAACAACGCAAAAAAATATATAATACAATCAGGGGCCAATACCAAAAAGATAAACCAATCTTTTGCCCAGCTAGAATTGTAAGCAAAAAATCAGAAACCGATGAACGAAAAGAACGTCAGAATACTGAGATAAGAAAGATACGGAGAATCACATGTAAAGAATTTTTATCAAAACACTTATAAGTTAGAATAGACGAGTCAGAACTTGTAGTTTAAGCTGGTGACAACATGCATCGCACACTCCTAAAGATTTCTGGGAGCTTTTCCTTGGCAATGGCTGACACTCCTACTACAAAATTGCGGCACCCAGTAGCAATCCAAAATGGCATTGTGGAAAGATGACAAAAATGATTAAATCTTAAAGGAAGTCAGATACAGAAAAACTAATATCAGAATTAGATTTCCAGGGTATGAAAACTCTCAAAGAGAAAGACACAAAAATATAAGAAAATGTACCAATCATAACAACATGTAGATACTTTTTTTTGTACACAATGTTTTATTATTTTTAAAGATAGAAGAAAGGGGATCATCTGGATAAGTGAAGTGCAACTTCAAAAAGAGAATAAAGTCACCATCCCACCAGCATCCCACAGCTTCCGACTCAGAGATGGCTGAAACAAAGTGATTGTTAATAAGTGCAACTCTTTATCCTAAGGATGATATTGTGAATAGAGAAGAGAAATTAATATGAGGAGCTGTAAGTCCTAAATAAAATAAGTTATGAAATAAGGTACTTCAAGAAAAATTAAGAAGTAAAAAAAAAACAAAAAAAAAAAAACATGAAGAACAAAGAATACAGACATCCAAAACAAGCAAAAGAGGGTGGAAATAGAGGTTCACAAAGAGGGTAGGACCAGAACATATGAAAAAAAGGAGCCAGGCACTTTAAGAGAGCATAAATTACAAACTTGGTCAGGGGCTAAATATCATTTTAAAGCAGTTGTATAAATCCTATCAACAATTATATATCGGTTAAAGTGGCGATTTTAATTTCTGGAGCATTTTCACCTCTTCAAAGACTGAATCCCAGTTTAAGGCAGAAGAAGAGTGCAGATCTGAATCCCACTTAATCGAAATAGTGACAGGCTTTTTACTGGCATCCTGGAAATAAGTGTTCAGCACTGAGACAGGTTTTAATTGAAAACTGTTTGTTGAAGCAAAATGGGAAAATGAATGAGATGCTCTGAGGACCAACCTGAGCTGCAGGTAAAAGAAAAAAATGCAGGAAAGTAGTGAAAATATTTGGGGGAAAGATCACATATGAAAGAAACCTTTACTCCCTGTTCACATCCTAACAACATGGAAGTAAAATGGCAAAATCCATAAAAGTAAAATGGCATTATGGTAAAAACAGGCAATTAAAAATAATAACAAAAAATCCAAGTAGCATGCTTTAGTTCAAGGAAATTATTTTCCAATGTATTCAAAATATACATTCACACTAAAGAAATTGGTTAGAAAAATGTGTAGTGCCCAGAAAAATAATGAAATCTCAACAATATGGATTCTCAGCACTGGGATTGAAAAACAACTGCTCTAGGAGCTCTTCTCTGACCTTTCCCTGGCCCCATTATGCCCTGTAAATGTACCAGGCCTCCCTATATTTACAAATAAACTAAGCATTTCTGTTTTTATTATATTTATACATTGCTAAGTTAGACGATAATAGGTATAAGATTTATTCATAGGTGGTATTGTACTTTAATATTTATTTCCTCATAAGATTTATTATCTAAAACAATTACAAATTCAAGCTAATTACCACCAAACAATGTGCTTTTGTTGCTTTCTCCTAGAATATTAGTAAACAAGATTTCCGCAGCTGAAACCTGTTGTGTTAGTTACAGTGTGCTGTAAGTTGGAGATGATGCCATGCTGGCCTGGTCTTGGTATGTATTTACAGTAGCAAAGCTAACTTTGGTGATTAGCGCAGTTGCAGTGTCCCTCAGTGCTGCAAACTAGAAGCGGGCTGAGACCAAGACTAAGAGTCAGAGATGGATAAGAAAGTTGTGTACTAACTTAGACCATCTCACTTTAACTGACTTAGTACAGTAGGAAGTGTTATAACATGAATTTTGCATGCATCAGACAGACTGTTATGGACATGAAAAAGCACTAATGTTTCATTAAAAAATTCCAAAACCATATTTTACATTTTATTTGGACTTAAGTATAGCGTGATACTGAATCAAATATTTTTTAACTCAATGCCACAGAAAAAGACAAGGGATGCATAGGAATGCTTATATTGCACAATATAAGAAACAGAAAAATATACATTTAACCATCAACCTTCAGTAGAAAGATGCAGAGATGGTGTCTCTAATAAGAATATCACTCAGCCACCATTTCAGACTGTGCATTAAAAGATGCTGCTAGTTTCCTATATACTGTATTCCGTCAGAGTGTTATGAAAGTATATTTGTGAGTTTTCTCTAGATCTGATATGAGATCTCTTCTTCTATTATATAATGCATGCACTCTACTGTAAAGTTTGTGCTTTGATGAGGAACTGTTTATGAATATTGTATGCTCTGGTAATAATTGGATTAATTTGGTTATTAGGAAAAGGTGGGCGCATAACAAATGAAAAGCATGAACGATTCTGTATTACATATGTAATTGAGAAAAAGAGTTACAGCATTACCAGTTTAGGGCCCTCACAGGCTCCAGGGTGTCACAAGCATATATTTACACTTCATGATCATCATATACCTGCATAAAAATAAAACGAGCCTGGTTGATCTCCCAGAGGTCACACATACATTAGATCAAGGGGCGGCAATATAATGTACAAGTGAACGCATTCATGTATTGTGTGGAAGAGTGTGAAGTACCGCTGATACAGAAAAATGCTTGTGGTATTGAGAGAGGGCGAGATGTTAGAAATTTTATGACAGTAGCATACCTACTTTTAGGTAGGAATGAAATTTCAAATTCATAATCTATAGGTTAGTCAAGAACAGAAGTGATTCTGACCTTACAGTTGTGTGTGTGGTCGGGGGTTACTTCTGCAGGGGTGATATAAAAAAAATAAATTCTGTTCCAGCTACAGTCACATCATATACCCACATTTATTCATATTTTGCAGTAACATGTAAAATATAAATAAATGTGATGTTACGTTGCTATGGGCTTTCCTAACAGTGTAACAGAATTAATCAATGGCACTTACATACTTACCTTAAGAAAGATAGAATAATACTTCTTGGTTTGAACAATGCGTGTGCATGTTAGGAAATGAATTCAGCACAACAGCTGCATTACTTTTTCTTAGGCATATGTCAGGGCATGCACCCTGGTCACCCAATGGGAGATCATCACCCAGATGGTAGATCATCATCCACCCAAGAGTTTCAGAGAGAGAATTATGCTTCACATAATTCTACTGACATTTACCTTTTCACCATTATTATTTTCTGTATATTTTCCATAGATTTCATGACCTTTTCAGATACTTGACGTGAATAACATTTACAATTACGACAAAGATACTCGTTTTGATGTAATGAAGCTTAATGATTGCAATTATTTTTATTACGTTTACATGAGGATGTACTTTTCTCTGTGCTCTGCCTCTTTAAATTGAGAGAAATGTGCATCTGAGTGAGGATGAGACATTAAATTAGCGTCATGCTGCTATTAATAGGCAATTAGACAGCCAGGTGAGCCAACTGAGGAGAAACATGAACCAGCAAGACTAGTTGTGAATTAGTTAAACTTGGTATTGATCTTGTTCTACTATTCACTGCAACAACACATCAACCAGAGGATCATCTCCTCTTAGTACTGTACTATGTAATCTGGTCTTGATTTGCAGCTAGTATTACATTATCTCAGGAACACAGCAACTGAGCTGTGATGGTTGTCCACTAATAAACAAGTGCTGGATAGCTGTATACCTGACAAGAAATTACCAGCATCACTGCAGTCTTCTTACACAAGTCATAGAACCATTTTGGATAATCTCCTTGGGAATTTCTCTGGTTTGTAGTGGCCTCAACAGACAATAAGGCTTTATACTAAAGTCTTCCAGCTCTTAGCACTGAATTTGTTCAGTTTTAGCTAACTCAAACTTAGTTTTGATTTCATCTTTAAAATTGTGTCCTTCCTCTATAGATAATAACTTCAAATGACATGATAAACTTCATTTTACCCCATATACTGAAGCCAGGGATCATAGCTAGCACAGAGGGAAGCTAATTTATTCCCCCATTCCTGTAAGATTATTTTTTCCTTCTTGCTGCTCTTCTCTGTTCTGTTGTTTTCCTCTATTCTTTCTCTCTCAGGCTGCTCCTCTTTTTTTCTCATTCCTTTTGCCTTCTGTCCTCAGTTTGTATGCTTCTCAGCTAATTCTGATTTTGAACACTAGCAGCATCTATCTTTGCCTCAAATATCCAGGGGTCAACTAGTTTGACTGCACACACTAGAAACCTGAACCTACACTACAGCATTTAAAGGTCAAGTGATCTAGCTGCCCTCCATGTCCAGTGTCTCTCTCTTCTAAACGTCTCCACTGTGTTATACATTGGGGCATACAAACAAGTGGTGCCAATGGCTGCTACCTGCCAGAATCTAGTGAGCTAAGAGGATAGTTAGGCAGCTACTTTGCTAGCTGGAGCTAAATGGTTGTTTTTTATTCCTTTTTACTTTCATTTTCTATATTGTGGTCAGTACTAAGGTTACCTGCCACACCTGACACATCCATTTTATAATTATTCCTTAACAAGGCAGCGTTACAATATGTGTAGTATTTTCTGTAGTATACTGTACTGGTCTACTTACACATAGGCTGCAAAAAAGGAATGTAAAGTACTAGCCACACCTGGGCAATGTCTGTATGGGGGTGATACAGCCCACATTTTGTCATTTGAGGTTGTTTTTGAAGTTTAACATGTATTTATAAAGTGGAACTATTCATCTTGTGATAAAGAAATTATTAATGCTAGGCAAATAAAGGATAAATAGATCATCTTACATTAATTTTTATTCTATGAAAGCAATAAACCTTTGGGCTGTTTTCGAGCCATGCTTCTAATTGTCAATCACTGTGATTCTTTGTTTTTAATCAGAGCAACCCCCAGAGACTGGATCACCCAGAATTACAAATGTAGACAGTATGCAAATGTTGCTCCACTTATAATTATAAATCATTCTGACTCACAATGCAGCTTTTAATAATACAATTATGTGTTGTAATTTATGAGAACACTTTGTGAATAGATTCAAATTTGTATTTAAAATCTTCATCCCTTATGAATCTAAACTATATAACTTAATTTGGCTCAGTAATGGATTAAACTTCTTAGTAATCATTATGCATAGGATATTTCAGATGGTCACAATTAATATTACTCTAGAGAAATATTAAAATAAAACAAAATTATAACCAAATATTCTTTGTCACTGGATGGTAAAAGTGATAAAACCAATTAAGGCATAAATGGATGGCATAATTTTATTATTAATTTTAAAATTATGCATTAATTATATTAGTTCACCCATTTTAGAGCCTGATTATTTGCATTAAAATGTGTAAAGCCAGAGTCAGTCCCCACAGAAACAATACTGGATGTGATGCCAGAATATTGCAGTGATGGTTCAAAAAGCCACATGGCTTCAAATAGCTTGAAATGTGGTTAATTTCTTAGCTGGGGCATTCTACAGAGAGTATAGATACTGTATTTATGCGCCTTGTGTTGTCGTGCTCTAGCTTTCATTACCCCTTAGTGACTCTTGATTTCAATACCTTTTCATTTCTAAACTAACTGGCACAGGGGTCTCCTCACTCACTCGCCAGCTTCGGGGCATGTTCCTTAACTCCGCTTAGCTAGCAAACGAGAGCAATTGAATTCAACTTTGTTTGATATTTAAAATAAAGTGTTACTTAGGTCTTGATGAGTTTAAGTCAGGATATTCTCTTAAGTGTATGCCACATTGAAAAGATATATTGCAATTCAGATTGTGGATCGTGATATTATTTTTTGGAAATATCGCCCACCCCTAATTTGACTAATCAAGTTTTCAAATTTAGGTAGGATTAATTAACCCTTTGGAGAACTACTTGGAAAGGGGTTGCGAGCTACAGGCAGCTCTCGAGCGATGTATTGGAGACCCCTAAACTGACACAAAGAAGCCATTCATACTTCATCCTGTATTTGAATTATGGCACGATCTAAGAAACGACTTTAAATCCTTTTTGAACTTTGGGCCTAACACTATTTGGTGACTTCTGAGTCCACTGAACCCCTAAAACCTGTAATCTAATTCAGGGCCAGACATTTGTGGAGTGGTGGCTCTGAGGCAAGAGATCTGCACTGGCAATCGGAAGGTTGCCGGTTCGAATCCCGTAAATGCCAATAGGGACTCTGCTCTGTTGGGCCCTTGAGCAAGGCCCTTAACCTGCAATGAGTAGTGAGAAAAGTGCTATATAAATGCAAAGAATCATCAAAGGAATCATCATCAAACTATTCTTGCATTGTCTGTAAGAGGCACAGTGGCAGTATTATCTAGTTTATACTATCTGCTGCTTTGGGAGAGAAGGGTGGGCACCATGGAAATCTCCCATTCCTTATTCCATAACCTATTATCTTCACAGAATTCTCTTCAGGGGTACTGGCTATACAACATGGGCTAATATTTCCTAGTACAGTAATCCTTCGCTATATCGCGCTTCGCCTTTCGCGGCTTCACTCCATCGCGGATTTTATATGTAAGCATATTTAAATATATATTGCGGATTTTTTGCTGGTTCGCGGATTTCTGCGGACAATGGATCTTTTAATTTCTGGTACATGCTTCCTCAGTTGGTTTGCCCAGTTGATTTCATACAAGGGACGCTATTGGCAGATGGCTGAGAATTACTGTAGTATGTTCTTGTCTACAGTTCAATTGAACTAAACTGAAACCATTCTCATTCATTGTATATAGTGCCCTTTATTACCAAAAAAAAGCAAAAAAGATTATCAGCATTAGGAATAATAAAATAAAAATACACCAATCAGCCACCAGATTAATACTGTGAAGGTGCCTCTCATACTGCCAAAACAGCTCTGACCCATCGATGCATGAACTCCACAAAACTTCTAAAGATGTCCAGTGACAACTGGCACCAAGACGTTAATAGCAAATCCATTAAGTCCTGTAAATTGCAGGGTATCCCACAAATACTCAATTGAAATTGAGATCTGGGGAATTTGGAGGCCAAGTCAACTCCTTGAACTCTATCTCATGTTCTTAAAAAATTCCTAAACAATTTTTGCACTGAGGCGGAGAGCATTATCCTGCTGAAGGAGGCCACTGCCACCAGGGTATACCATGGCCATGAAAAGGTGTATATGGTCTGCAACAATCTTTACGTAGGTGGTATGTGTCAAAGTAATATCTACATGAATGCCAGGACACAAGGATTCCCAGCAGAGCATTGCTCAGAATATCACATTGCCTCTGCCAGCTTTCCTTCTTCAAAAAATACATCCTTCTGCCATTTGTTCCCCAGGTAAATGATGCACACACACCTGGCCATCTACATGACCAAAAAAAAAAAGATTAATCAAAGCAGGTCACCTTCTTCCATTGCTCTGTGGTCCTGTTCTGATACTCACATGCTCACTGTAGGTGCCTTCAATGGTAGACAGGGAGCAACATGGGCACTCTATTCTGCAGCAAAAAAGCCCCATATGCAGCATGCTGTAATGCACTGTGTATTCTGACATCTTTCTCTCATGTCCTGCATTAAATTGTTCAGTAATTTGTGCTACAGTACCTCTTCTTTGGGATTATGAGTGGGTTAGTCTTAACTTCCCTTGCACAACAGTGAGCCTTGGGCACCCATGACCCTTTCGCTAGTTCACCAATTGTTCATCCTTGGACCATTTTTGATAGGTGCTAACCACTGCCTACCGGGAACATCCCACAATACCCCACAACAATGTTCTGATCCAGTCATCTAGCCATCAAAGTTTGGGCTTTGTCAAAGTCATTCAGATCCTTAGGCTTGCCTGTTTCTTTGGCTTCCAGCACATCTCCTTCAAAAATTGACTGTATACTTGCTGCCTAACATATACCACCTCTTGACAGGTGCCAATTGTAACAAGATTATCAATGTTATTCACTTCACGTGTCAGTGATTTTAATGTTGTGGTTGACCAGTGTATATTGCAATGTTACCTTAACATTAAGGTGAGATGGTGAAAAAAGGAAACAGTTTAGTATAATGAACCAATTTAATAAAATAAACCTTAGGTCTCAGACTTTTTGTACAAAGATTAAGTGTACTGCATCTCTTCTAGCTGGCCCTCCACCAGTAAGACAAAAGCTTTTTATATTTTGTATCCCCTTTGAGAACACTCTACCTCTGACCTATCGTTCATCTATCTAGACACACTGGAAATGCTTCTCTGAATCCAAATGCTAACACACAAGGGTCTAAATATATGTGCTTGTTTTCATTTTTAAACATTTTCTTCCTCAGCACTATTTGCCCTTCATCTATTTGTATTTTGAAAAATAATTTCTGAAATACAATTCAATTTTCTTGTTATAAAAAAAAATGCTAGAAATTTTTTCTTCCAGTGACAACTGCTAACACTTTTATGTCCTCTCTCAGTCACGACTGAGAATCAATGTGGGAGTTAGAAGGTGGATACATTGCTCATGTTTCTGCTGTTTCCAGAATAAAGAGGCTGAAGTACAGCATCACTGAATACTAAAATGAGTACCCCTAAAAGAAAACTCACTAATTTTTAATAAATCCTTTCCAGCATCAGTTAGAAGTGCACATTTTGAAAATATCATGTATGAATCAGGCTTGTCTGTGAGGTTCTGTGATCATCATATTAAAATCGCCCCAAAGTTTTCCCCCATTTTACCCCCCTGACTTTCAGAACTGATATTAAAGCCTTTTTAAAATGACTCCTGCTTTAATCATAAGGATGTTATGTTTCAAATTATTATTCATTGCTTTGTATATTCAGTTCCATAATTCTTATTATGATTTAATGCCAGGGAATTTCTGGATGTTTCTCAGTCTCATTATTTGCAGAGAATTTATAGTTACTGGCATGAAAGAACAAGTAATGTTACATGTACAGTGTTTTAAAAGGGTATTCAGCCCCCAGCTGTCATAATCCAGCTCGGTGTAGTATTTTCAGAGGCCTGGGCAAAAAAGTGCTACACAAGATTTTAGTCTAAATAAGACATGGCAATGTTACCGGATATCTTTATAAATGCCCAAGTATTGTTTACACTACTCTGTATTGGTGGAAAAGGGTAGTCAGAACTGGGATGACAGCTAGAATGACTGAGAAAGTGCTTCCTTCAGTAATATCACAAGACCAAGGTGGATGTATTAAAGGCACACACTGAGCCTCAAACCTTTAATGCCTGTTTAATGTACTGTAATACACTCTCCAAAAATGTCTGACTCACCAGAAGTCTTCTGGATGCAAACAAAGCTTTTGAGAAAGTTGAATGGGACTATTTACAGTATCTCAACAGAGTGTAGCTGCAGACCTCCACTCCATTGAAGAGGTTGTCGCTTTATATTATATGTCAGTAAGAATGCCTGGTTACACTATGGTTAAGATTAGGGTTGGGGGAGGGTTATCTAACTCGAGTCAAGTAAACCAAGTGACAAAAACCTGTAATCCAATTGGCTGTCCATTGGAGCTCCTGAATTGCGGAGTTGTGGAGGTCTGCAGCTGGACCCAACTCATTTATGTACTACACAGTCTACTATCTATCTAGATTAAATTACTTGATACTAGTCCAGAAGCCATGTACTTGGCAAAATAGAAAGCAGTGCTCAACAAGGGTGCCCATTATCACCAATCCTTTTTGAAATAGCTATAGAGCCTTTGGCTCTTCATCTCTGCAAGAAACCAAAGATAAAAAGGATTATTAGAGAAAGACTTGAAGAGAAAACACAACTATATGTCATCAATATGGTGCTTTATATCTTAGACCCAAAATTATTTCCAATTGTCTTAAACACATAAGTAGAATTTCATAACATCCCTGGATTTTAAATTATTTTAAGTAAAAGTGTGCTTTTTCCAGTGTAATACTTAATTGGTCATACAATTTTAGAACAAGCAATGTTAGGCCTGAAACTTATGCTATTATTCTACTATGCATTAAATTTTCGTGCTTTTTTATTCTTGTGTCTTTTTTCCTTTTCTATTTATCTTATGTATGTGTTCATTTTTTATTGGTTATTTTCCTTTATAATTCTATTTTTCTTTTAGTATCTCTGGAATGATTTTGAAGTAAACTGTTGTATCTGTTATGTAATTATCTGTTTGATTGAGTACTATGCTGTTGTAATGTTTTGCTTTTCAAATATAAAATAAAAATAAAGATTGGAATGACAAATTGCCCATAATGTTTAATAAAACACCAGTACAAAATACACTATTTTTGAACGTGAACAAAAAACATTGCATTACAAAATTCCCAATGCTGTCATTTATTATGCCATGTCCATATGGCAAATATTTAAACCATATTGTGAAAATCGGAGCTGAGAGATGTACAAAACCTGCTAGTACAACAGAGTAAAAAATAATAGACAACCTAGTCCAAATGTGCCCAAGTTAAAAAAGACATCACACAACACTGTCCGTTGAGATAGACCCAGCTTCCTAGAGTAGGACACCTTTATTTGATCTCAAGCCCTTTTGAAGTGTGTAAGTCTCGGGCCTTTTGGTTTTTGCATGCCTGAATTCATACAAGTGCCTTTAATCTTAGTAGGGTTGAAATACAAAGGTCAGTGGCATAAATTAAATATGATGTTAAAATAACAACATTTTGGGAGAGAGTGCCAAGGAAGAGTTCCTTGATGAACAAACAAACATCATGTAAAGGGCACTACTGATATGTGGTGGAAGATTTTATGTTCTGATGACACTAAATTTGAAGTTTTTGGCCATAAATCCTAAGTGTGGCACATCAATACAGGACACCAGACACCAGACAGGCAATAACATCTACATTATAAAGTGTGGCAGTATATTCAGAAAGATGAAAAGGATACAACATAGGAAAAAAACTGGATAAGAAGCCTATACATCTATGTCAGAAAGCTGTGCTTCAAAGGGACAATGATCCAAGTTTCACTGTCAAAGCAACATCATAGTGTTTTGTAATCAGACTATACCTCAAAATATCTGCCTTACACAATTTCCTAAAAAACTGACATAGCTAGAGCAAATTTGGATTTGTGATGTCCCGTGCCAGACCTGATCTGCCACCTCCGTTGGTCACCACACCTCCTCAGCTGCAGCCTCAGTCAATGCCCACAGCCCACCCTAGTGCCTTACCCTTGGCATGGATGTCGCTACACTGTGGTCCTTTTGTCTACATGCTCCTGCTCTCCATGATCTTCTTTCTCCTCTGCTCCATTTCCTAAAATCATCAGATTTGAACAAAGCCGCACCCCAGAACCCCTGTCCCAGTCAACAATTCTGTTCCTTTAAGAACGTCAGTGGAGCCAACACTGTTTGTCCTCTCGCCATTGAATACCTCTGAGCCAAAATGATCTTTTCATGAGTGATTTGTCATTCTTTTGCTCATTCCTGTTTCGACTATGTACCTCTATCAACTCTACCTCCTAAGTACTCACGCAATGTTCCTTTTATCCCGTGGCCACCCAGCAGATGTTTGTTAATTACGCTCAGACACATTCACAAGTGTGGCCCTTGTTGTTAAGGGTTGTGCCTAAAAACCATTAAAACCAATAATAATTCATTAAGACACCCCTTGAACTCGTCTTACCATCAGATAGATAGATAGATAGATAGATAGATAGATAGATAGATAGATAGATAGATAGATAGATAGATAGATAGATAGATAGATAGATAGATAGATAGATAGATAGATAGATAGATAGATAGATAGATAGATAGATAGATACTTTATTAATCCCAAGGGGAAATTCACATACACTGCTCTGCCATGATGTTTAAAGTTGATGGAGATCATTCCCAAAACATTACTGGCTGTTACAGCTACAGTACCACAGATGTAGTGACAAAGTACTGACTTATTTATGATTATGGTTTAATGGTTTGCTAAAGTAGTTCATTTAATGACAGGCAGTATGGAAACACATCTATGAGTCACAAATATTTACTTAAATCTAATACAGCAAATTCCCAGCTTGTAAGATTTTCATATATAAAATTAGGATGAAGGCTGAGAACCTTTTCAAGACACTGTATCTGTTGACTGCATGCAATATTTATACTTTGTTGATTGTTTTTTCCTGCTTAAATATTTTATATATCAATTTATTAAAAAGCAGTCATGTTTTACTGCAGGTTTCAGTCTCACATGTTGTGGCTGCACATTATCTGTGCAATATTTTTACTTCCTCAGTGGATAATGTTGGTAAATATGCTAAGGCTGCACAAGCTTTTTGACATGCCTTGATCACATTATATATTTTGTAATCGCTCTGAGGCACAATAAGCAGGTTTAACTGCAGTGCTCTGGTGTTCATTTCTGACACTTGCAACCCCGAAGACAGAAACTATTTTAGCCTTTACCAGAAATTATAAAAAATGTGCTTTTCTACAGGCTAAAAAAATCTGTTTTCAGAAAGCAGTGCTTTTAAAACTTGTTAATGTTAACACTCTGGCATTTTAATGAAGCAAACATCATCTCTAAAGAAGCACAACTGAGAGAACTGTTGATGACGGACGTGGAATCTAAAAACGCACTTTACATTCTTTGAGAGCAAAGCTCTCCCTGGAGATATTCCTCCCTGACTTCTTCCTCTAACATTGAAGCCTCTGGGGCTTCTTCAGCTGATTAACTCACATTCTGAATTTGAAGTTCTCAAAAATGACCTCTTAGCTCCTGTATATTCAGAGTAGAACATTGCTGAAATGAAAAAAGAAAATACAGTTAAGGTTGTTTTAATTGAGTTTTGATTTCTTATCGATGCTCCATGAAATTATTTTATTTTAGAAATAATATCATTTTAACTCTGATTTGTGAGGCTGATCCTTATCTGCATAAAGCAAATACATTTATAAATTTAATGGAAATGCTTATATTAAATATTTATTGTTTGCATTGGCTACAGAAATTAAATAAATTCAGTAAATTTAGACTTTAGACCATGTTCAAATTAAAATATGAATTATTTAGCACATATACTATCATGAATTTTATTCAATAAAAAAAAGAAGTAAAAGGACATGTTGTGTGACAATCTAGATACACCAGAACAGAAAACAAATAATCTTTCACTGTATCCCCTATAAGGAAAATGAATACACAATTCTGAAGTTTAGAAACTGGCATTCATTTTATATAATACATTTATAATGTACACTTAATGAAAATGTAAACCCTTTGTTTCCTAAACATTTGTCTTCTCAGTCCTATGCACTGTTGATGTTAACCATCCTTCTCCATATTACCAGTTTAATACCAAACCACCTATAATGTAGCTGCATTTTGTTGTAAAATGTACTTGGTAATCAAACAGCCTTTCTTTTATATAGCACTATTAGCTGTATGCAACATCACACGATCATTTGCTAAATAAACAGAATAAAATATAGTATCAATTCCATAAACACTAAATATAAATGAAATGTATCACTGGAAGATACCAAGAGGTGACAAATTTTAAACAGTAAGTATTACAGCGAGCTATATATCCAGGACAACTGAATCATAAAATTATAAAATGGAATACATAGCAATTGTACATGGCAAAATAACAAAAGTAAAGAGCAAACTACAGGATTAATTAATACACAAGTCGGCCACAAAATTAAAACCACTGACTGGTGAAGTGAATAACATTGATTACCTTGTTATAATGGCCCCTGTCAAGGGGTGAGACATATTATGCAGCAAGTGAACAGCCTGTCACTGAAAGGGATGTATTGGAAGCAAGAAAAATGGACAAGCATGTGATGGCTGCACTGGGTCAGAGAATTTCCAAAATGGAAGGTCTTGTGGGGGTGTTCAGGGTATGCAGTGGTTGGTACCTACCAAAAGTGGTCCAAGGAAGGACAACTGGTGAAGTGTTGACAGGGGCATGGGCGACCAAGACTCATTGAAGTGTGTGGGTACTGAAGGTTAGCCCATCTGGTCAGATACTACAGAATAGCTACTGTAGCACAAATTGCTGAAAAACATAATGCTGGCCTTTAATGGAAGGTGTCAGGACACACTGTGCATCTCAGCTTGCTACGTAAGGAGCTGCATAATGCCCATGCTGACCCCTGTCATCTGCTGAAAGTGCCTATAATTGGAATGAGAGCATCTGTATCCAGCAGGGGGCACTAGCTCCCTTGTTGGAATAAGTTCTTTTGTAATTGCGGCATGTTACATAACCCGAAACTATATAGATATAATATAAAAAGGAGATATCCCTCCCTTAGTGATACGGCTGTAAGCAATCACATAGGACAAATAACAGCTTTTCTTAATGACGGTTTATGCTGCATAACAGATGAAGGAAGCCATGACAAGAACCCAGTTCGGGAGTGGGGGCCCGAGGTATAGAGTCTGTCATTTTCGTCGCTGCATTGGAAGGATTTTCAGGATCAGATGACGTTATCTCCCATCTGTCTGTCGGCTTCAAAGGTGTGCCGGACAATGTTCCAAAGCTTTATACTCTTTTTTCATGTGCAGGCTCCCACATCGGTGAATCATGCCATTCCAAACAAGGCAAAGAAGATACAGTTTCATGCTGAGTTTGACACACAGAAATAGCATACAATGCCTGTTTCCCAGTCATCCCTGTCTTGTCTTCTATTGCTTGCCTAGCAGTTCTTATATGGTGAGCTCCTGCATGCTAAATCTGGCTTTGTGTTAGCTGTACATGTGAACAGAAAGAAAAGTAGATTTATAAAATATTTTTGTACAGAGCACAGTGACATATTAAACATATATACTTATTACAGTGTCAGAACTAGATCATGGAGAAATGGAAGAAGGTGGCCTGATCTGATGAATTATGTTTTCTTTTAGATCATGTGAATGGTCAGGTGTGTGTGTGCGTCATTTACTTGAGGAAACAGATGCCAGCACAATGCATTATGGGAAGAAGGCAAGCAGGTGTAGGCATTTGTTACACTGGGCAATGTTTTGTAGGGAAACTTTGGATCTTGGTGTTCATGTGGATGTTACTGTTACTCATACAACCTATCTAAATAAAGATTGTTGCAAACCTTGTGCATCCCTTCATTGCAACGGTATTCCCTGAGCAGGATAATGTGCCCTACTACACTGCAAAAATTGCTCAGGAATGGTTTGAAGAATATGAGAAAGACTTCAGGGTGTTGACTTGACCTCCTAATTCCCCAGATCTCAATTTCAATCCTGCATTTGTGTGATGTGCTGGAAAAACAAGTTCGAGCCATGGAGATCCCATTTCGCAACTTACAGGATCTTAAAAAGATCTGCTGCTAACAATCTGGGGCCAGATACCACAGGACTCATTTAGAGGTCTTCTGGGGTCCAATCCTGAATGAGTCACAGCTGTTTTGGTGACACAATGGGGACCTACACAATATTAGGCAGTTGGTTTTAATCTTGTGGCTGATTGGTGTACAGTGATCCCTCGCTATATCGCGCTTCGCCTTTCGCGGCTTCACTCCATCGCGGATTTTATATGTAAGCATATTTAAATATATATCGTGGATTTTTCGCTGCTTCGCAGGTTTCTGCGGACAATGGGTCTTTTAATTTCTGGTACATGCTTCCTCAGTTGGTTTGCCCAGTTGATTTCATACAAGGGACGCTATTGGCAGATGGCTGAGAAGCTACCCAGCTTACTTTTCTCTCTCTCTCTCTCTCTCTTGCGCTGACTTTTTCTGACCCTGACGTAGGGGGATTGAGCAGGGGGGCTGTTCACACACCTAGACGATACGGACGCTCGTCTAAAAATGCTGAAAGATTATCTTCACGTTGGCTACCTTCTGTGCAGCTGCTTCGTGAAGCGACATGCTGCCCGGTGCTTCGCATACTTAAAAGCACGAAGGGCACGTATTGACTTTTTTATCTGTCTCTCTCTCTCTCCCCCTGACGGAGGGGGTGTGAGCTGCCACCTTCAACAGCTTTGTGCCGCGGTGCTTTGCATACTTAGAAAGCCAAACAGCCCTATTGATTTGTTTGCTCCTTTGAAGAGGAAGATATGTTTGCATTCTTTTAATTGTGAGACAGAACTGTCATCTCTGTCTTGTCATGGAGCACAGTTTAAACTTTTGAAAAAGAGACAAATGTTTGTTTGCAGTGTTTGAATAACGTTCCTGTCTCTCTACAACCTCATGTTTTTCTGCGCAAATCTGTGACCCAAGCATGACAATATAAAAATAACCATATAAACATATGGTTTCTACTTCGCGGATTTTCTTATTTCGCGGGTGGCTCTGGAACGCAACCCCTGCGATGGAGGAGGGATTACTGTATATTCATGATCAGCTTTCCAAGCCAGCAGAACAAGTTTGTGTTGTACAGTAAGTAAGTAAGCTAATTAAGTAACTTAGCACCTATAAAATCTTCTAAATGAAAGTCCAAACATTAAAAAATACTGAGAACACTTTGATTTAGTCAGGATTAGAATGTTGAGGCAGACCATTGTTTGTCTGCAAATAAGCAGAAAACATAGTGATAATAAGAAACACAAGTGAACACTTCAGTACTATTGCATATTTGAACGTGGAATAGTAGAAATGTTTTTCTCAGTTTTCAAAAGCTTTTTGACAGCAGTAAAAAAACTTGACAGAGCACCAGATTGGTATGACACACAGATTTGTTGGCAGAGCTTCATTTGTTGGTATTGCAAGTGTTCTTGCATTAATAATAAGTGTATATGTCAGGCCAAAAAAGTAACTTTAAAAGCAAAGTTGAAAACAGCAGTGCTTGCAAAAATACTTAATGTTTCATGGTTTAATTTTTTGTATTTTGTCATTTTTTCCCATTTTCTAAAAAAGCACGTTAATCTTTGTATGACTGTGTTCAAAACTGCTCAGTTTTGCTTATCAAATATTTCAGATATTTCTAGTGATTGTCTTACCAATATACTATAAATGTAAAAAATATTTTATTGTATGGCATTTCCAGGATGACTGAGTATAATTCTACTCATTTTGATAGTTTTTGAATACTCTGAAATACACTCTGTCTCTAAAATAAACTGTAGTGTGTATCTATTTGTGTATATATAGATACATTTATTTAATGTATTTATCCATCTCCACACCTGGATAAATGCCAAAGTATTCCATTAAAATAGTGCATCCATTTTAAAAAACACAAGGGAATAAGGGACAAAAGATCATACAATAAAACTTATAATAATAATAATAATAATAATAAAAACTGGACAAAAATTATCAAAACTTCTGCTCCTTGCCATGACTGGATTGACTTTGAGTCACAACTACAATTTGGAAGCCCTCCCTGTCACCCCTAATTCTATATCTAAATTGCTGTAAGTCTTAGTCTGTCTTGCACTTGCCAGTGAGCCTTTACCCTAATTATCCCCTTAAAGTGAGATTATTTCTAGGACATATTCCAGAGTGAATTCAAGGGTCAGTTGGGTGGTGAAGTTTTACAAGTCACCAAGCTAGTCAGTCAAGTGACAAAAGTCAAAATTCTTGCTCTTCCTTAAAGGTATCGAAAGTGTGAGAGGAGAATCATTTCCTCTTAATACAGTAAATAGTCATCTATTCCAGTCATTGGCTGAATACTTCCTCCTAGTAGCCTGGAAGAGTTTTGTAGGGTTCTTGTTTGTCCCATTGGGTCTCCTTTATTTGTGCTCTTTTAGGGTATGCCCACTATTTACAGCTGTCATCACCCCAGATGATTGCTATTTATCTTAGTTGTGTAGGGTTCTTGTTTGTCCCATTGGGTCTCCTTTATTTGGGCTCTTTTAGGGTATGCCCACTATTTACAGCTGTCATCACCCCAGATGATTGCTATTTATCTTAGTTGTGTAGGGTTCTTGTTTGTCCCATTGGGTCTCCTTTATTTGGGCTCTTTTAGGGTATGCCCACTATTTACAGCTGTCATCACCCCAGATGATTGCTATTTATCTCATTCTGTTATGCACAAATATTATTTTAACTACCAGTATAGTTCTCTCTCTCTGAGACTTGTCAGGCTCTTTCCTTCTCATTTGACACTTTATTGCCATTATAGCCATAAACCATACCCACAACTTTTAGCTCATGAATTGAAATGTCCACTGCTGTGTGAGGCTGGGGCAAACCAGAGTGTTAAGAACTTTCAGGTCCTACTTGGAGGCGGGTGTCCTATTTTATGTAGATCAGGGTGATGTGTTTTATGTGTATGGTCTTATGTTAAATGGGGTTGGTAACTCACATTATTCCAGTGGCTTATGCATATTTCTAACATCCTTATTAATTTCCTTAGGACACCTTTTCCACCCCTACATCTATTCTAAGCTCCCAAAATGCTTACTGGTAAGGTTTCTGTAACCTCTACTATCCCGAAAGAGCACATATAAATGAGTCCTGCTTAGTCTCTCTTAGTAAATAACACTATTAAATGTTCAGTTTCAAAACCCCTCTCAGTTGCAGAAGGTGAAGAGTTTCCACCTTCTAGTGTCAGAGTATTAGCACCATCATTTCCCTTCCATGTTTTGAACAACATTTTCTCTCAGTGTGTTTGTATCTATTTAAAAATGTTTCCAGAAAGTATAGTTTTGCTTTGGAGTCAATCTTAACTGAGTAACAAAAGTCCATAAATAATTTTCCAGTCATTTTTTTGTTAATGTAGCTTCCTTTGGAAATAAACATGAAAATCAGCAACTGAGAACTGTTGGGCTCCATTTGAGCATTTCTTAGCCATTTGTACTATTGACTTCTCCTGCCACACCATCTGAGTGCTGCCAACCAACAGATTGTGAAATTAAGCCATGAAAGGCATTTGGCTATGCTTTCAATGTGTATGAATTTTTTTTTTTTTACTGATTTCTCAATTTCAGCAAGTTTTTTTCTAATTTTCCAGCCTCACAGTCCAGTTCATATGTGAAACTTTACGAGTACTGCTGGAATAATTCTTCCATTTGCTAAGCAATGTTTCTTCTAATGTCCTTAACTTTTTTGTACACCTGACTTCACTCAAGTAATGTGTCAGAAGCATTCCTGATATGGTGTTTCTGTGGTCATTTCCCAACACTCTGCAGGGAATCTGGATCTTGAAGTGGTTTGTCATGTGGTGGATATGGCAACACACTGTATCCGTGCATGCTCCTAGCCCCTGAGAAAGTAACTTATAATTCTTCATTCTGACTCTCACTAGCTCCAAGTACCTTCTGTATTACTTTACAAGGCATTGAGTGGGGAAATGTCATAGTAAATTGGATAAAGAGCAGTGTAAATCACAGAAACTAGCTGAGGGCAGTAAATTGTCCAATATTTTGGGCAGGTGGGTTTCTGTTGCACATTTTAAAGGTTAACAGTACTTTTCATTTCATGAAGACTGCATGTCACATAAGGATGAGGTTAGAAGATCGGCTGGAGGCATTTTTTTTTCTTAATTCAGAAGGGGTAAGTGTACTAGTAAATTCATCATCTGCGTTTCTGTTACTTAAACCATGGGACGCACTATGAACTTTTAAATATTTGATTTGTAAACATGAAAATTAAAAGGTTTTCATAGCACTAATTGACAAGTGTGCAAAGAGAAAACAGGGAATTGCAGTTTTCATAGGTAGTTAGTAACCTGTGTTTTTATTTTACCCATGATTCACTTACTATTGCTTAGTCTGAAAGGGTCTAAAAGGGCTTTTGGGAGCAGTCTCCCAAACTGCTGTAGCAGTACTAAATGAGGAGAGGACATCTATGTAGTGGGAGGACATAGTCATCCTTGCCCTGTTTCTCAGGTCAATAAAAGAGAAGTAGTTTTCCCAGATCACAGTGGCTTATTTCACATTGATAGCAGGGAGCTGTCAAGATGCATTCAGTTCAGTTCAATCACTGTAACAAATTTATGGCTAAAAACACAAATTACATGATGCATACAAATAAAAATTCAGATTATATTAAACATATAGTAGAACAAAGAAATTTCAAATTGATTAACATAAATAAAAACATAATCCACTATTGTTATAGTTAAGTTATCAAGTCAAATGTCTTTATTTTCTTACCACCTATACTTAGTATTACAGCATAAAATGGCACGAAATAACATTCACCAGGACTGTGGTGCAAAAAATACATAAACACAGGACAAGTGCAAGACAGGTAATGAACTATACTATACTTTAAAATAAATAAATAAATAAAAATAAATAATAGGTAAGTAAATAGATAGAAATGATTTGAAATACATAGTAATACATAAATAATAAATAATGTAAAACTAATAATAAAAAACAACAGTAGTAACAAATGTACTACATATATAATCACTACTATCTGTGAGCAGAGGGTCAGCACAGAGTTCAAAGTCCAGACAGCCAAGGGGTTGTATGCCCAGCTGACATCGGAGGAGAGGAAAACAAAAACACCAGTTATCAGTACTGCCACAAAAAATAAACCTCCTTCGAGTCCATTGTCAGTTATAAAAGAAATTCATATACAGACTTGGTCATAGTCACAGTTCTTAACACCTAGGCCAACTGGTTGCCCCCAAAGAATTGTACGATATTTTATAAGCTTGTACTGGGCAGTCCAATAAGAAAACTGATTTTTTTTTTCATTTTTGGATTCCAAGACTCCCATTATCTTTGGTATCTTTCCCATGGTCAGGAGTAACACTTTGGCAGGATAGCAATGGCACAAAATGCTACTGCAAATGACTAACACATAACAACAACTAATAAAAAGATGCAATATGAGCAAGTAATTGGCAGCTCTAGTCAGGGTATGCTAGACTAAAGTAGAGAATCTTCAGCGTGAATTTAAAAGCTGAGACCACAGGGACATCTTTTATATAAGTAGGCAGATTTCAAAGCCTTACTGTTTACTTATTGCTTGGAAATTTTAGCAGAACCTTGAGATTGTAATGTTCATTCCAGTTTATATTGTGAGATTTTTGAGACCCCGACAACAACACACCTGCAGTGTGCATTAACATTTGGTTAAAACAAGCAAGGACTTGTCGTCTACAAGTTCGTAGGCTTCCCATGTAACATGTCTGTCATCTGCTGGTGGATGCGGGGAACATTTAAAACCGAATGCTGACCTGGCCGTGTGCTCACTTTCTGTCTCCTCACCTGTGTAGGAAGGCAATCTGTTCTTTGGATCTGAGAAGAGAGCAAATTCAGGACAATGTCATCATCCCGACTTGCATGCTGCAGTGTTTGAATGACAGCTCCTGTTTGAATAAATGCATTCCAAAGGTTCCTGTCTTCATAACAATAAAGCCGATTTCCTTGGGAACCGGGATTCACATTCTCCTCTCTTGTGCAACTCTGTGACCCACACATCTCAAGATGTATTGATAAATTTAGATAAGTAGGGACCAGACCATTTAAAGATGATAGCTATGGAAAGAAACAATTGTTAAAGAAATGTACTAATGTTTTTCAGAGAAATGAAAGAAAATGTAAAAGAACTGCAGTGACTTATTTTAACTCCTTTATCTGAAAACAAAATTTGTGTTACTGCAGTCCAAACATGTAAACCAAGGTGTGATGTTTTTCCTTTCAAGGTTCTATACAATCTTACAGGGATGACACATTGTGCTTTGTGATTGGATCACGGCTGAATGCTACAAACTTCAGTGAGACTGAAATAGGTGAAGAAAAAAAAAACAGCACACTTACCTGCTGTGATCAACATTGGTGAGTGGAATGGAATCATTTCTTAAATTGTCCAAGTAAAGAGTGTTGGAAGCTTGGGAGTGTGAACATATTGCTGCTTCATGTAATAGCCAAAGCACAATATACTAGGTCACAAAATAAAACGATTTACAAACAAAGATTAAATGCAGTTTCTGTAGAATGCCAGGTAACCATTTTAGATGGTACCCCCAGGCATACTTAAATAAAGGTAAACAGAAATAATGTAGAATTAACAACTGAAGTAAAACACAAGGAGGCAGAAAGCAAAGAAGTAAGGTGATAATTGGTATTTGGTGATAAGTTTTATTAAATGTAGAAAAGAGAAAAAGAGAACAGATTAAATGGAAAGAATGATGTAGGAAATAATAGGGATGAAGTGATTAAGGAAGATAAATGTGCAATAAACAGAGAAGAACTGGAGACATAATGTAGGTATATATTATATTAATTATATTATCAAAATATCCACTTAAACCAGTTAGGTGAGGGTTTTGCAGTCTGTTCAAATAACATCAAATCGATAAAACTGTAATGGTCATTCATATAATTATCCACAGTCACATTTGGCTATTTAAAATTGCCAGTTACACTGTCCTTTGTGTCTGTGAAGATGTTTAGAGAAAAAGAAATTGAGTACTATTTGGGTGGAAAGCACACAGAGACATGAAAAAATGTAAACTCCTTGCAAACAGTGACTGGGTACACGCTTCAAAACCAGAATGCAGGATCCATTAGAAAGGAAAGGTAACTACTGTACTGCCGTGCCACCCTAACATAATAAAAACACATATGCAGATGAAATAAGATGAATTAGAGCCAGATGAAGGTAAGAAAAATAGAGGAGGGGAGGCAATAAACTGAAAATATGGTAGTTTAACAGAACTGGAGAGATTTAATAAAATAAACATTATGAAGGGACATTATACTCAAGCACTATAATGTGCTATGGAGACTGCTTTAAAACATACACACCAGTTTTTTCTGGGAAGAAATAGACAAGTATATCCTGAGACTAAAGGAAATACTACATACTATTCTAACAGACTTTTACTCTGGAACAGAAAAGCTTTAGCGGGAACAGAATCCAGATCTTCAAATTCCCAAAGCCATTGATACACACAATTTTTTCATTTAAAAAGTGAATCAGTCAGTCAGTCAGTCAGTGTCCAACCCGCTATATCCTAACACAAGGTCACGGGGGTCTGCTGGAGCCAATCCCAGCTAACACAGGGCGCAAGGCAGGAACAAACTTGGGCAGGGCACCAGCCCACCACAGGGCACACACATACACACCCACACACTAGGGACAATTTAGAATCGCCAATGCACCTAACCTGCCTGTCTTTGGACTGTGGGAGGAAACCGGAGTACTCGGAGGAAACTCACACAGATACGGGGAGAACATGCAAACTCCATGCAGGGAGGACCCGTGAAGCAAACCCAGGTCTCCTTACTGCGAGGCAGCAGCATGACCATTGTGCCACCGTGCCACGCAAAAAGTGAATCATGTACTGAAAAAACAACAGTTCAAGTTAAAGTTCGTCAAAAATATAAAAATAAATAACTGAATTAAAATACTGAACTTAAAAACAAACAGCTCTAGAGCAGGTGTTATTGCTGCTTTACTGTTGGAGATGCAAATTGAATCCAAATCATTTCTGATTGGCTAGATTACTAATAAAATTCTTTTCTTGATTCAATAGTAAATTCCAGCACTTAGTCATCCTATTTATATTTATTTAGTATTTATGAAGCATGTATTGTGCCAGTGTGATCACTTTTGAAAAGGTACTATGCACATATTTAAATATATGTGAAATCCTATGAACATAATCTACTTAATTCAACATTACTATTTTTAATTTAGGAAATGAAGAACAGCCATACAAACAATAATTATGATGCATGTGCAGATTACCAATAAAGAATCAACTAATAAGTAATTCAATAAAGTTGTTTAGCCTCAGTCATATTTTGTCCAAGATTCATTTCTGTTTTTCACCTGTTGCCTCCCTTATAAATAGGGTCTCCCTGCAGCCCAGTTAATGCACATGGATGGATGGATGAATAGGACAAATCAGTAATTGATATGTTTCAGAGTTATATAAAAGGTAAAAAGCTGGGACTTTCTCATTTTTTTTTTTTAACGGTGGATGTCAAAAGGTGTAATTTGACAGCATTAACTAATTTGTACATTGTATTATGTAGTTATGTTACTTTCCATATCACTCCCTCCTACATCATTGTATTAATTACTTTTTTCATCATTAGTAAACACTACATTTAAATGTTCATGTGGTCAATGTCTATTGAGTGGGACGAGGGCACACTCTGAGAGAAATGTTCAAAGATAACTGGTTTTTCTTTTTAGATCAATTGGAAAGGGTTAATAATGTCTGTCAGACTGACTAGTTGCAACTTACGGCCCTTAAATTGGATAAGTAATATACTGCCAAATATTATGCATGGCAGGGAATCTATGAGCTACCAAGGATCTCACCTTACAATTATAAAGGATAGCTTGTGTTTGGTAGGTAAGGTGTCTGGGACAATTAAAGTAAGGCCCAGGGATATGCATATTGTTTTTATGACTCCATAATTGTTCTGTCTGGCTATAAATTCACTTCTCTGCCAGTGGCACATTGAAATGCAGGGGTGAGTATATGGTGAAGTGTAGCAGTTTGGCTAGATAGCTAGTAAAGCAAGTGGGCGAGTGTTTATGCTTTAACTGTTCCAATGGGCTCAAATACAGACAAGATGTTTACTGTTCTGTGATATATCACCATTCTCACATGTTTTGAATATTATAAAAAAACAAAGTAGGATATTTTAAATATATTTATGCAAATTAATGACTGGTTCTCATTATTGTCAATAGTTTTAGTTTGCTATGCCTTCTGAATAAGGCTTTTCAAATTAATGGTGCCACAAAGCTCCAGTCCTGTATCAATTACTATATATGAGGTTTTCTATCAGGGCAGGGCAGATGATTTTTTACCACCTTCTAGATAATAACATATGGACTATGTATGTTTATCTAACATATAATAGCATTATTGGAGCCATCAAAGACATAAAAATTGGAAGTATTCCACTTTGTTACTAATGGCTGCTTCCTTCTTGCTCACACTATCACAGACAGGACACTAGGATAAGGAAAAAGTGAACTACAAACTGCTGTCTTTTTAATATTAGAACATCCTTTGTTTTTGATTTGAGATTATCAACTGCCCCTTTGGAGTGAATTGTTTAAAGGCTGCATCTATGACTCAAGCATTATCTTTTGTATCTTTAACAATAATACTGTCAGTGGAAAATCTCTTAAGAGGCTCCACAGAGAACAGATTACGAGAAAAACATATTTTGAAAATTGGTTATTTTCTTGAATTGTACAGTCCTATGAGCACAGTAGTGATTACATCATTCATGCTAAAAATAATAATAAAATAAAAATAAATTAAGTTTTTTATTCTAAATACGTTTGGTCTAATGAAACAGACTGAGCGAAATTGACTAGAGATGAGAAGATGAGAATTAGATTGTACAGAAGGAAACTATTGCTTAAGATCATAATCTTCCTGTGAAAAGACTTAATCCAATTATAGATCCATGTCTAATTTTATCTTGTATTTATTTATATCATTAGTTAACTGTAATTGTTGTTTCATTTATTTTCTAGCTGGCTTTTACTTTAGACATTTGTTTATAATGCTAGGTTCACATCATTTGTTAACTATTCAGACATTGAGAATTACAATTTAATTTATATGTGCTACAAATTTTACCGAATGGTAAATTTACATTTTCAATGTATGGTTTATTAGAGAGGTAATGAAAGAACAATGTATAAACATTTTCCACTCATTAAATTTATTGTATCTTCATTTCATTAAGGAAACCTGTAAAAGGCAGTTATAATGAAAATATAAATTGTTGCCACTTAATTTGTAGCACAGAAGTAACAAAAGTTAAGTGAAACAACCATTTATTCAATTACTTTCTAAATAATGCTTTTTTTTTACGGGTTAACTGGGAACAGGAGACAGTCAAGAGGCACAATGGGTTTAAGGTGCAACATATAACTGTTATCAGGTGCCAGTACACCTCAAAGCACATGCAGACATGTACAGCTGTAGGGAAATATGATTTTATTATGCAGTAGAAGTAATCAACAATGTTCAAATGTGTTTTAGTTATCTTTCTTTGATTCTGAGTTTGTTAAATGTCTTTTTTCTGGACAATAAATATAGCATAGAACTGTGACTTTTATTATTTTTATTTTATTTGAACTTCTGATTCTGTAAAAGTACCTTTTCTAACCACAGAAAGAGGAAGTGCTAGTAGAGACAGCAAATTATAAGATAAACTAGTGAAAATGAAACTTGCCATTGCAAAAGGGCAGTCTAACAAGATGAAAGATCAGAACTTTAAACAGTAAAATGGTCATTTTCTTGACTTTCTACATATGTAAAAGTGAGGCTCTCAAACTATTAGGTATATTTGTGCATGTGTACCCCCTGGAGCGCTTCTGGGTGCTGTATTAAAAAAGGTAATGTATATACTAAAATTAAAAGGTAATGTATATACTGCATTTGATTATCTTTCAATTTTATGTACCTGCTCTTTCACCACAGAATTACAAGGAAACATAGGATTTCCTGGCAGCTTTAGGTACATGACCATAATCCCATATAGGACAATGTGTCATCACAGGGCCTAATGACACCCCTAACCCCCCCCACACACACAATCATTCACCTGTACAAGGCCAATTTAGAAGTGCAAACTAATCCAACATGTAATTCACAGAGTTGTTGGAGTAAACCAGAGTACACGGAGACAAGCAATGCTTACACAAGGAGATGAAAATACCACAAAAAAATGTAACAAGTATAGTAATTGAACCTGTGTCTAAGGAGATTTGATACAGCAGGGCTACCTATTTGTTCATTTAAAGAATTATAGGAGACAAAAACAATCTCAGTTATTTAAGTGAACTTCCCGCATGCAGCTATCTTTGATTTACAGTACAAATGCCATGAGATCTGTGCTGTGAACACTGAAAGGCACTTACAACACCATGAAAGATAATGGAAAGTTTTTTCTGCTATTATCCAGGTTTCTTATTGGGAATTGTGACTGTATTAATTCCAAAAATATGCATAGTCCATCCATCTGGTGTTATGTAAGTGTCCAAGTCAATGTATCCAAAAGTTCAATGGTGTACATTTTCAACATTTTGTGATGCAGCAGTAGTTCTAATTCCTAATTTAGAAGCTTCATTTAAATGTTATTTGCCCCCAACTACTGACTCACAGGTGAATCGGATCTGACCTTAAATAATCACATATGCTAGTTCATCTACTTATTTAAATTAATTCATGCATCATCAGTTCTGATAGCAAGAATTCATGCTTCATTCAGCCATGACATCATCTTTGCCAACAGCCACCTTGGCAGAGATTATTTTGTTCAGCACTCAGAAAACTAAGTTATTAAATGTAAAGCTGTCAATCTAAATATAAGGCCAAAGGCTCACCTTTTCTTACTTAATTTGATACATCTCCTGTGGTGACAGTCAGGCACTTTTTAATCCCTCTGACTTTCAGAAGTCTAAAAAAGAGTGGGTTAGGAAACTAGACATAATGCATTAGACTTCTCTAATAATGTTTCCATTGGTTTTCAATCAACATTATGATGCGCTGAACCTTAAGACCTAACCTACAGTATATATGCACTACTGGTGTAGTACTACAACATTAGCCTTTGGAATGTTTACAGCAGGGGCGGCACAGTGGCACAGTGGGTAGCGCTGCTGCCTCGCAGTTGGGAGACCTGGGGACCTGGGTTCGCTTCCCGGGTCCTCCTTGTATGGAGTTTGCATGTTCTCCCCGTGTCTGCGTGGGTTTCCTCCCACAGTCCAATGACATGCAGGTTAGGTAGATTGGTGATTCTAAATTGACCCTAGTGTGTGCTTGGTGTGTGGGTGTGTTTGTGTGTGTCCTGCGGTGGGTTGGCACCCTGCCTGGGATTGGTTCCTGCCCTGTGTTGGCTGGGATTGGCTCCAGCAGACCCCCGTGACCCTGTGTTCAGATTCAGCGGGTTGGATAATGGATAGATGGATGTTGTGAAAACATAAAAAGATGTAATTGAACAAAATGTATGTGTGTATAGAAAATAGGACAGAATGATGAAACTTGTTTGTGTTTTGCGTACGTGACAAGAAGTATGTATACTTTCTGGAAGTTTCTTTTGATGATGTGTGTGACAAGAAAATATACCTTTAGGGTAATGACTTTACAAAAATTGGAAAAGTACAATGAGTCAGGATGCTATTTTTTGCTTACGTGGTCAACGATCAGGAGATTAGAAAGGTATAAAAGAACAAGGACATCTGCGCTCGAGGCAGATGAAGTGCGGTGTCCTAGGACTGTGTTTCTCTGACATTTTACCCTTGCCTGGTATGTATTAATAAAAGGTTTTGACTAATTTTAATTTTCTTCTCTGTCTTCAGTCACAAAAAGTGTCCACAGTTTTTGGCGCCCGAACGTGGGGCAAGAGACGGCCGGTCGACTCCTCCAGCGAGACCATTTCAGTGATCCGTCTTACCAGCGGACTGCCGTCAACTTGAGCGCTCCGGCAGCAGAGCATGCAGCTCCGGCAAAAGTTAGGACTGCCCTGTCCTGAAACAGTTCTTGCGTGAGGAGCCCCTGGTCTCCTCTTTGCTACATCCACGGTGACTGAACGGATTTCCAGACAGAGCTTGCACACTTCCAGGCTGGGGTAAGCACCGGGGGATTCCGAACATTTTTTATTTTCTAAATAACGGGAGGGCGAGTTTCCTGTTGACCGTCTAGTCATACTCATATCTCAACGGGTTGCTTAAGGTGATGGAGACTTGACCCAAGCAGTTTGACGCATACGAAAGGTCTGACGAAAGGATACTGGCCTCACCCATATCCTAGACTCGGCTGGACGTATTGATGTAGTATTCTGCTGAACCGAATCGGACACGAAGTCACCTGAGCTGGAATCCGGGGATGTGAGCGGACAGGCTAACGGGACGAGTAACGGGGTGGTATGGAAATATAAACCGAAAAGAGCACAGATTACAGGATTGCTGTTAGGACGGAATGATACGTAGCGCTATGGAAGATATGTAGCGCTATGGGAAAATAAATAAATCTACATACGGAATAAGCAACAATACCGTGTTCTCCTGGGAACTGGGACAGGACCGATAGTTAGGTGTCTCCCCTTGAAACTAAGAAGGGAACAGTTTAGGTTTAGTGAGTGGCACACTTAATGCCTCGCTGATTCATACGTACAAGGGATTAGGCGAATCAGTATATAGTTGGAAAATTAAATACAGAACCCGGGAGAGCAAGGGGACATAATGGGAACTTATAACAGTAAGCCTGTTAATCGCCGCACAGGGGGATCAAAATCATTAGTGCTGGAGGGATTATTTTCGGAGGATCAACAGACGCCCCGTAAAAATGGGTCTCCTAGAAAATTTATAGAAAAGAAGACAGGTTTAGATTTATCCTATTATTTTTTCCCCTCCTCAGTACCAACCTCAGGCACCTCCATTATCCCCTCCTCTATCCCCCATTCCGACTGCCCCCCCTACACTACAACTAGCAGAAGTTTCTCCCGATGATCCCCCAGGCACAGATCACTATGACTCACCCTGTACTAGACAAACCCCCGTCTCCAAATGCACTCGAAGTCACAAACCAGCTCCAACTTTTTTCTCCTCTAATCCTTCACTTACTTGCCCTTTAATAGAAGTTCCCAATCCCCATTATAACCCTGCCCATCCAGCTGGACCCCAAAATCCCACAACAGTTATGATACATCGGAATTGGGACATCCAAGAACTAAAAGATGTCGTGAATGCACTTCCAGATCCAAAGGAAGTAGGAGGACTAAAATTTGTTGAACAACTTGATCAGTTAGATAGCATGTATAAGCCTAATGCTGCTGAATGGACCCAGGTACTTCGTCGAAAGTTTGGGACCACATGGGCCACTGTTAGCAGGGGTGTCCGCAATGACGTTCCATGGGTATGGAACCCAGCTTTAACTCGAGGACAGGGGATAGGTGGAGAAGGCGATTTTAACCCACAATGGGAGGCGTATAAAAAAGGAACGGACTGGTCCCTTATTTCTGCTGTAAAACAAAAGAGAGACGAAACGGTTGATGAATGGGCACATAGGATTCAAGACCTTATGGCTAATCACTCGGGCTTGGGAAATGCTGATGACCGCACCCGAGCTGCAGTTCCACCTTTTGTTTCCGGTTTGCACTTTGATATACAAAACAAGGTCCGCACTTCCTGTATTGAGTGGGAAAGTGCCACGTTTGATGAAGTCAAACGACATGCTGAACATGCCGAATCGAACTCTCATGCCAAATTATTGGCAGCACAGATGAACTATTATACCAGGAATGCTCCTGACCAAGGTCGAGGATATGGCTTAAGAGCAAGGGGACGAGGACGAGGAAGAGGACGAGGTGGTTTTAGAGCTCCTCCTGTTGACCACACTAAGAATCCTTTTATTCCCTCTCCCTTAAATTCCAATGCTAATTCCTTCTCTTGCCACGCTTGTGGTGAAACTGGACATTTTCGTCGGGAGTGCCCTTACAGACAGCAACAGCCCCCACCTCCCCTTATTCCACCTGTTTCTTCTGACACCCCTGACTAACAATACTGGCCATAGGAAAACGCTGGGACCTCCAGCCACTTTTTTCAACTACCTTTGCTCACCCATAATTCAGAGACTGATCCTTTACTGACATTGTTCGTTGATGGCACTGAGACTGTTTTCTTAATCGACACTGGTGCCACTCGCTAGCTGGCAAAGGTCCCTGCCTCAAACGAAACTGTTACTGTGCTTACTGCTTCTGGACAACCTCACCTTCTTCAAGTATCAAAACTTCTTCAAGTCCAGTCACGTCCTGGCGGACATACCTTGTTCAACCCCAAAGTTGTTGTGTCAAATTACCCCTTACTCCAAACCCTCTTTTGCAGCATGGACTTTAGATATTTCCCCACACACCATTCTCCTCAAAGCCCTACATTTCTTTTTCCCCTTGTCTTTTTCCCAATTTACAGGCCCCTGACATTTTACACTGTACTGCCCAATACTTCCCTATAGAAGTAGACACCACCTGGCTAGAATCTTTCCTTACTTCTGGTATTTGCCCCGAAACCCTTCACATCTAAAATGTTTTTATTTCATCCACAAAGGCAGCTGCTTCTGTTCATTTTACATGCTCACAGCACATATGTTATCTTGGCAAAATAGTGCCTCATATTTTTCCTTAGCTAAATCCCGCACTGTTAAATGGGAGGAAATAGGACCATGGGTAGAAAAATGCCTTGAAAGAACAGACTGGTTACAAGTTACTCCAGGTATTTTTGATACTCCTGACCATTTAATAACTAAAGTAGTGTTTCAAAGGATAGCCCACTGTGAGCCTCTGGTGATCCACCCGAAATCCTCCTTCCGCCCGCACCGTGCCCAATATCCTTTGTTTCCCGAAGCAGAGGCTGGCATCTCCGCCGTACATCCCGATCTCGTCAAACGCGGTACCGCCGATGGACATGGACCGTCATGCCTCAGGGATACAGAGAAGCCCTTTGTGTTTCTGGTTAAGCTCTTGCCCAAAATTTAGTAGGCTTTTTGCCGGATGGGATACAGTATGTAGATGGAAATGATATGTAGCGCTACGGAAGAAAATTGTACAATAGATACCCAGAAATTGTTGCTGTTTTTGGGGGACAATAGATACCCAGAATGTTTTTGGGGGACAATGGCCATAAAGTTTCTAAAAGTTAAGCTGCAGCTAATCAAAACAACTGTAAAATATCTAGGTCATGACATTACGTTTGGAACAAGAGCTCTCTCTAGCGATTGCAATACAGCCATCCAAAATCTTCCTAGACCGGTCACAAAACAACAGGTTATGTCTGTCTTAGGTATTCTGGGCTACTGCAGACAGTGGGTTCTAAATTTTACTGAAAGAGCACAGCCGTTGCAACAATTGGCTGAGAAGGCTCTCTGTAACCTCAAAGCTACTCTTTTATCTGCGCCCGCGCTAGGTTTGCCTGATCATTTCTCGTCCATTCACTTTGTTCGTGGACGAAAAGCAGGGATTATGAATGCAGTACTGACGCAACAACATGGAGATAAACAAAGACCGGTGACTTATTTTTCCTAAAAAAAAAAAAAAAAAACTGGATCCAGTGGCCGCAGCACTTCCTCCGTGTCTTCGTGCTGTGGCTGCAACAACAGAAGCTGTATTAGCAAGCACGGATGTAGTTCTCATGAGCCCCCTAACAGTTAAAGTGCCTCACGCTGTACATTCTATCCTAGTACAAGCAAAAACTTCACATCTCAACTAGTTACGCAGTGGTCCAAGGGGACCGCCTGCTGGAGGCAAATCAAATTTCATCAAGCTAAGTGCACAAAACAGCTGAACTCGTAGCACTCACTCAAGCATGTCAGCTGTCCGAAGGGAAGATCGTAACAATTTATACAGATTCCAGGTATGCTTTTGGAGTCTGCCATGATCATGGAGCACTATGGAAACTAAGGGGATTTAAGACCAGTACTGGAGAGCTCTAACTAAAAACTGAAAAAAGATAATTATCGATTTGTGTAATTGGTTTAGCGCAAATGAATGTCTCCACTTTTGTTTAAGGCTTGTAAATATACAAAAATATTTTTCCTTTTAAACCCTGATCAAGTTTGAAGGAAAAATACTCTTTTAATAATATTACATGAGAAGGGAGACAAGTTTTTTGGCGATAAGCGGAATGTGTCTAATTGTGATATGAATGTGTGTCTAATTGTGATATGAATGGAAGTTGTGTATTTTAGGTACTATAAAGGAAGAGCATGGTGACGCAGTGGTCAACACACTTAATACGAATAAAGGTTCAAGCACGTATGTTTTCCTTGTTAATAATAAGCATGAAGGAAAAGACGCGTTTAAGTATGTTGCATAGATAACCTTTAAGCACAACTTAAGACCAGTACTGGCAAACCCATCCAACATCAGAAATTGATCGAATCCCTTTTAGAAGTTATAACCAAACCATCGGAGCTAGCAATTGTTAAATGTCAAGCTCACACAGGAAAACAGGATCCTGCTAGCAAAGGGAATGAATTAGCTGACCACTTTGCTAAAGAGGCTGCATATAATAACACACCAATTTCTTTATTCCAACAGAGAAATGACCAGGACCCTGATAATCAAATTATTTCTTTACAGAATGCAGCCACGGATATCGAAAGGAGAAAATGGTCCAAAGAAGGGTCCCTCTCTGATGGAGTCTGGACTCATAAACACACTAACAAACCTTTTCTCCCAAAAGCCTCTTTCCCAGGAATGGCAAAAATCGCCCATGGCCTCGATCACGCAGGAAGAGATGCCATGGTTCGAGATGTTGAAAAACATTGGGAAGCTGTAGGTTTCTCTACATATGCAGAGCAATTTTGCAGATGCTGTGCAATATGTCAAAAGTTTAATGTGGGAAAAGGTACTCAGGTAAGTCCCGCCGTTACCCCTAATCCAATGGGTCCGTTTGAACACCTCCAAATGGATTTCATTGAACTAACCCCGTCTAAAGGGTACCGATATTGTCTTGTGATTGTCGATGTGTTCTCCCGATGAATAGAGGCTTTCCCTTCAAAACACAGTGATGCCAAAACAGTAGCTAAAGCACTAATTAAAGAGATTATTCCAAGATGGGGTATCCCTCAAAAGTTACAAACAGATAATGGCACTCATTTTGTGAACTCCATTATAAATGAATTAACCACCTGGCTATTGTGAATACCATCCCCAAAGCGGAGGCATCGTAGAACGATGCAATGGCACTTTAAAAGCTAAACTCGCAAAAATTTGTGAACAAACTAATTTATCATGGCCGGATGCACTACCCTTAGCTTTAATGGGACTAAGGGGACGGACACACCGACAACTGGGACTATCGCCGTTTGAGATTCTGACCGGACGTCCCATGCCCGTTGGCATGGTTGTAATGTGAATTTGCATACTGTGGACAATGATCTTCTCTCTAGTCTTGCAGGTTTGCGAACCACGTTGAAGGAAATCCACCAGCAGATTAATCAAGCCTGGAGGACCAGCCCCCTTTCCAAGGATTTACCAATTCCTTTGGGCACCTGGATCCTGGTTCGAGATACTCGGAGGAAACACTGGCATCAGCCTAGGTGGAGAGGATCATTCCAAATTCTTCTATCCACACCACACGCCGTGAAAGTTGAAGGACTGCCTGCCTGGATTCACGCCTCACATTGCAGGAGATGGCACCCTTGATTGTTGTGCTACTATGCTTTTCTTTTCCCTTGTCTACTGCCCTGGTCACCTTGACTTTCCCGTTGGGAATTACCACATCAGTGCAGTTTGATTTCTGCTCTATTATCAACTGTGGGACTGGTCGACAAGCCCAGTGGACCGGATCTGACAAATACGTGTGTATGAGGGGAAGTGACTGCGACAACTGGCAATGGGTTTTTGCTAACACTGGAACTGAGAACTGGGGTTATCAACCTTTTGAGGCCCAAAAATACGGTTTGAAAAATCGGTTTTCTATCATAAAAGGACATGCCTCTCATGAATGTGCTGACAACCATTGTAACCCTTTGATCATTACTTTGAAGAACCCCTCTTTACATGACTCAGGTATTTGTGTATTAGGGGCATATGTATCTGGAACAGACCCTTTCAGGAGATTTCTAATTAAGATTGACAATCCTGTTACTAACACCCCTCATTCTCTGGCACACACACCCATCACCCCAACTTTTGGTTCAGATTTTTCTCCTGTTAAGATTATGAATATTTCCACCCTTTCATCCACTTTTTCAGTAGAAACTGGTTATGGGGATCAGAATAGATGGTTGCAGTGGGTTCTCTATTCAGCTAAGCAAGTTAATCGTTCTCGTTGTTATGCGTGCGCTGCAGCCCGTCCCCATTTAGCTACAGTCCCTTTCCCATTATCTAACATTTCTGACCCCGTGGGGTTGCCCTGCCTTCTGTACTTATTCACTACTTCCAAGAAACCCCTCTCTGGTTCAAAGTGTTCTAATCTATCTATTCTTGTTCCCCCCACCCGTCACATGGATACCCCTATGTTTCAAACTCACGAAGGAAATTATACATGTTTCAAATCTTATGGAACGACATGGGTAGGAGAATTACCATTTTCTTTCTGTTCTCAAACTTTTCAGGTTAACTTTTCTCTGAACACCGTTCTGTCTTCCTTTCTTCTCTCCCAAACCACTCCTAGATCAGATATTTGGTGGATGTGCTGTAGGTCCAAATTATTTGCCACCCTTCCCCCTAACTGGTCTGGTACCTGTGCTCCAATCCAATTAGTTATGCCTTTTAGACTTCTATCCTTACCTCCCTCTCACTCCCCATATTATTCCACACCTCCTTTTTATTACCGACATACCCGCTCCCTTTTCCATACGCCTACTAATATCTCCTTACATGGCCCTGGAGTATACATAGATGCTATTGGAGTCCCTAGGGGTGTCCCAGACAGATTTAAAGCTAGGGATCAAGTCGCTGCCAGTTTTGAACAGCTTGATCGTACTTCTCTGATGACTTGGCAAAATCGTCTAGCCCTGGACATGTTACTTGCGGAAAAGGGAGGTGTCTGTGCTATGTTTGGTGATGCTTGTTGTACATATATCAATAACTCGTGCATTGGCAGGCCTTACTGCTCTCTCTAAAGAACTTTCCACTAATTCTGGCATTACAAATCCTTGGGATCAGTGGTTTGCATCCTCCTTCGGATCCTGGGGACAATGGATAAGATCTGTTTTCATTTCTTTGGTTGTGACATTTTGTCTCCTCCTCCTGTTTGGTTGTTGTATTATCCCTTTGTTTCGCTAAATAATATCTAAGTACTTTACCGCCTCTATGGAAAGGGCATATATGCTACATGAGGAGCGCATGTCTCGTATAGCTTCTTCCATTTTCTCTCCCCTTTCCCCTTCATCAACCATTTCAAGATAGAATTATATTGCCCACATCATTTAGTTCAAAAAGGGAGGAGTGTGAAAACATAAAAAGATGTAATTGAACAAAATGTATGTGTGTATAGAAAATAGGACAGAATGATGAAACTTGTTTGTGTTTTGCGTACGTGACAAGAAGTATGTATACTTTCTGGAAGTTTCTTTTGATGATGTGTGTGACAAGAAAATATACCTTTAGGGTAATGACTTTACAAAAATTGGAAAAGTACAATGAGTCAGGATGCTATTTTTTGCTTACGTGGTCAACGATCAGGAGATTAGAAAGGTATAAAAGAACAAGGACATCTGCGCTCGAGGCAGATGAAGTGCGGTGTCCTAGGACTGTGTTTCTCTGACATTTTACCCTTGCCTGGTATGTATTAATAAAAGGTTTTGACTAATTTTAATTTTCTTCTCTGTCTTCAGTCACAAAAAGTGTCCACAATGTTTACTGCAATTCATTTAGTTTTATAATTTTACAAAATGTGATTTTTGTCTCTGATTGAAAGATTCCATTTGTAGTAATTCCAGTTCATTTTTGCACTATAGATTTCCCACCACTCAATAGTGATGTCACTGAATTGAGTGTGTTTTCTGATGATGTTTTTCATCACACAAATATGTACTGTACTTTTTATAGTACAATTATTGCACAATTCCACCAAGTTCACAAATGCTTCCTTAAAGGAACTGGATTTCCTCGCAAGTGCTAATCTATGTAAATTACTCCAGTATGAGTGTATACATAATTGAGCCCCACGATGTACTATATGTACCGAGCTCATCTCCCCACAACACTTTCCCGGAGAAAGTGGGCATTTAAATTAAACATAAACTTAGACCAATGTTTCCAAATGTGTAGTTTTATAGGTATTATAAGCCTTCAAAACTTGTTTCATAAGATAGTTGAAGTACTATTCAGACTAAATAGAGCTAATGAATAGTAGATTATCTTTTCTATTTCAGTTGTGAGATAAACGTTCTCTGTATATACTGGTGCTTCAATGCTGTCACGTCAAATGCTGAAATGCTCACAGCTCACTCTATAACATATATATTCAGGCTTATGAAATAAAACCTGTCCACAGCACCATTTTCATCTTTTCTAATTTTATCAACCACTACAGGCATGTTATACCTATTTTATTCTACAGTACTTCAAAGCCATCCACCCACCTATTTTAACCCACACTCTCTTTATAGGAGCTGTGCATGCGTGAGCTAATTCTACCACCATTTGGTACAAGGCAGAAATAATTTCTAGATGGAACTTCAGAGCTTTGTAGGGCACTTTCAGATACCAGACCCATTCAGAGTCATTAATTAACTTAACACATACACTATATACATGACAAAGGAAAATAAGACCACCCACAAAAATAATAATAATTCTTTACATTTATATAGCACTTTTTTTACTACTCAATGCACTTTACATAGTAAGTGGGGAAGATCAGGGAAATGCACAAAGAAGTGACTAGAGTGGCTCAAGGCCCTGTTTTCTTCTGTGCTTCTTCAAGTTATGTCCAAACTGTTCACCTCCAAGTACAAGCGCATTCCTACTTTGTATTGTAGGAAACAGAGAAAAGGCAACAATAAGCAACTTGCCTTGCTAAAACTAGGTAGATTACTCAATCCTGTCCTATACAGAGATGAACACTTCAATTAATTGCATGTATTTAAATTTTTGAGTGCTGGTCAAGTTTACTTATTGTTATGACGTGGAACGTAGCTCTTTTATTTCTATTATTGTAGTCTGTGTAATTATATGCTGTATATAAAAGATTAGATTAGATAAACTTTATTAATCCCAAGGGAACATTCAGACACATACAACAGCAGATACAAAAAACAAGGATATAGACTCAAAGGAACAGGTAATATAGGTAATCAATCAATACATAGATAAATAACTTAAAATACACTTAAGGAGTACATCTGGAGGATGTAATGAATTGCCTGATAGCAGTGGGCAGAAAAGACCCCCAGAGGCACTTTTTAGCTTACCATGGTGGAATGAGCCTCTGGCTAAAAGTGCTCTAACTGAGCACCTCCTGGATGAGATTTTTCATGATGGTATCCAATTATGCCATCATCCACTTTTCCACAACAGCTTCTAGTGTGTCTAATGTTCCCCCTGTGATTGAGCAAGGCTTTCCTAAGAAGTTCAAGCATTGTGTTCTGGTTACTTCCCCAGGAGATTGCAGCGTAGAACATCACGCTGGCTACTATAGACTGGTAGAACATTTCCAGCAGCTTGCTGCACACATCAAAAGACCAGAGTCTCCTTAGCAAGTACAGTGTGTTGAAGCACCTTCTTGCATGGTGCTACTGTGTTGCCAGACCAGTCCTGTTTGTTGCTTATGTGAACCCCCAGGTACTTGTAACTCTGAACTTCCACGTGATCCCCCTGAAAGGTATCTGGTCTGATGACTGGTCTCAGAGTCTCATTGGCATGCCCAAAGTCCACCATCAGCTCGTTTGTCTTACTGATGTTGAACTGCAAGTGGTTGTAACTGCACCACAATAGAAAGTCCTCCACAGCCTTCCTGTACTCTGTTTCATCCCCATTATTAATGAAGCCTAAGATGGACAAGTCATCTATAAATTTCTGTAGATGGCAAGCACTGGTATTGTGTTATTGTGGTATCATTTTACATCGTACTTCAACTTCTGGATCATAATAATTTTACTTTCCCTTGCTGAAAGTTATTTGCCCAAAAAGAATGCTGATCGAACCATATAGTCAGTTCTAGTGATTTCTTGAATATCTAGTCCACAATAGGCACTTTATGGAAAAATAAAAATCTTTGATATGATGTGCTATGATGAGAACTGTTACTGTTGGTATTTCATGTGATCAAATGGGAATTGTTTAATTTGTTGTTTGGTCATGTTAAGATTATACAAAATTGTTATAATAGGAAAATAAGGTACAGGTGTGGTAATTTCCGCAATCATAGGCAAACATTTTACCAAGATGGTGAATAATATAATATCTCTGAAGTTAAACTGAAATGCCCTGTGAAATTAAAAACACACAAATATAATTTGTGTCCATGATTAAAATGTAACAATTCCTGTCCCATATACTGTAGACCCCTTGTTTACTTTGGAGCCACCACCCACCAAATTGTCTGTGCACAACACTGAGGAGGGGCAATAAACTCCATCCAGACACAACGGTGCAAGATCCCAATGCAGTCTTCTGGAGTTGTTTGCAGTTACTGTCTCCCTGGTTTCACTTAGAATTACAATAATTTAAAAATGCATAAACAAAGCAAGCTCTACAAAAATAATTATAGACATGATAAAAATATATAATATTTCTGATTCTGTCACTAATTCTCCAGCTGTTAAGTTCTTGTTTTTTTATCATGTAAATGAAAGCATCTTCCGCATAGAAAATAACTGCCATTAGTTCTGCATTATTCAAATACATCTGAAAATCAGATTAGCTAGTAAGTCCATTACAGCTACACTGAAAACAATATTACATTTGGCATAGCAGCTCTGAACCTCATCTCACATTAACAAGCACACTTAAAAACAATATATAGTCCATGATATCATTTGTAATTGCTTTGACATTACTGAATAAACATCATTTAGATAAGAGTAATTTTTAAAATGCAGGATGCATGAGTCAAAGTATGCATTCACTACTTTCATTTAAATCAAAAATGAGATTTAAAACATAATCAGGTCTTTTATATGTATATTTGTGTTTATATTTATTCATTAATTACAAGGGAAACCCTTCATCTGGCTTTAGTATTAATATAATGTCAAGTATGACCTGTTGACATTTCATAAGACTAAAGTGCAATTGAAGGGTCACTTAAAACCATTTTCCTCGAAACTTAAAAAGGTGTTTTCTGAATGGGTAGAATGCCACTTAAATATTACTGTAATTCTCTTTGAATTTAAGATAAAAAATGACACTTGGTTAATTAAATGTTCTGCAAACCATTCCTCAGAAATTTTTGTCATAAAAGAAATGACACTGAAATCAGACAGCAAAAATGAATTTTAATGTTCATAACTCTCAATAATACAATGTTAAAGTGAGCAGATATTCACTCATTCTACTGATGTCATAGCTCAATGCTGAAATGATTTTTTAAAATGCACTTCTGAATGTTTTGTTTTGATTCGTAGAAGTAGACCGGTATGTTTTTATATACTATTGAAATTTGTTTCACAGCCATCTGCTTCAATTCATAAAAGCAAATTAATAGAATGTGAGAAGTTAGATTCCATGTATTGTTGCAGAGTCAGAGTAATGTAATGTACAGTACATGAATATGAATCAATGGAAGCCTGTTGAATTACAGGTGTCAAATTGTGTCCTATGTGTGTGATCTGTCTCTCACCATGTATATAACAAGCAACTACTAATATGTACAGAATACCACCCTACACAGCCCAGAGCTGTTTGATAATATAGTTATTTAAAAATTATATTATACTGACATGTACATTTAATTTTCCTCACTGTGCAGAGCAGAACACATACAGAATTTGTATTAATGTTAAAAAACATATCCTTCTGTCTGTGCTAGATCTACTTCTGTTGATCATTTTGGCTTTTCTTGCTGAAACTCTACTTTAAGCATGAATGTACATTTTTAAAATATTTTACCAGAGGAAAAATAGTTTAAATGATGCATTTTTTCTTCCCTTTACTTGTATTATGAGAATACATTCCATTAAGGCAATATGTGATAAAATATTTAACGTTGGATTCAGCTTCAACAAGATCCTCAACCCATGTGGAAAGCTATGATATTGAATAACCAATTGTGTGAGGGACAGTTGTACATTACTGTGCTGATTGTACACTTGCTGGCCTAATTCTTTGGCTAGAAAGAACTGAGCTACACCAGAGAGTAGATAACACCCTTTTCCAACTTGCTTCAAGTACTTTAATAGATTTGTATACATAAGTGTATGTGTGGTATCTAAACAAAAATAAATTAATACAATAAGTGCACAAATACAAATGGAATACATATATGAACATAACTAATTAAATGTCAAAGTTACATAGTATTCAGGAAGAGCAATGTTAAACATCAATTACTCAACTTTACGTATTTTTTAATCAAACCAGTAGGTGGCATTATTAACCAGAATAAAAGGTACAGCATAATGCCCAAGGTGGCATTCGTTTACAAAAAAAAAAAAAATGTACATTTAATACTGCAAAAATCAACACATTTTAATGTCCTGGAGCGAAGTAAAGTACAGCGCATCTCTCCCCAAAGCTCAACAGTGCAGACTTAACAATATGTTCATTCACAAACAGCAAACATAGCCATAATAGCGCTTTTGTATACTTGCACTGAACATCAACATAAGTTGCAACATTAGCTAAGATATTAAGTTACAGTGAACAGTGCAAAAAAGAGGCAACTTACTTTGTCAGTAACACAGAGGTGGGTAGTAACGAGTTACATTTACTCCATTACATTTACTTGAGTAACTTTTAAAAAAAATTGTACTTCTAAAAGTAGTTTTACTGCACCATACTTTTTACTTTTACTTGAGTACATTTGTGAAGAAGAAACGCTACTCTTACTCCGCTACATTGGGCAACACTCGAATCGTTTCTTTTTTTCCATTATATATGCTATATTTTTGCCAGAAAGAAGTTGCCAGTGGATCTACTGCATGACTGTTTCACCAATCAGATGACCACGTTTCACAAATCAGACGTAGCCATGAAGTCACATGATCACACACAAACTTCCTGCATCTGCAGCCTGTGAGAGACTTTTAGTCATGCTCCTGTTCACTGCTAAACGGTGACAGCTTCATTACAAGAACCTAGAGAGCCAACTCCTGCAGAAGCCTAACCATCACTTCACTGAGTAAAGAACAAGCACATTTTAACCAAACATGCACAGACACAGACAGTCATGGTAAAGTAAGACTTCTTGTATGTGCACAAGCTGTCTTGTTCTAATGTTATTTTCAGCTGTGCTATTTGGTGGGCAAGTGTGTAACGATGCCCGTCCCCTACAGACTCTTTTCTTTTCTCCTTTTCTTTGATTCCCCTCTTTTTTTTTGTTTGTGCTGACCCGTATATATACACTCCCGTCTCCGTGGGCCTTAATCACACGCCGCAGAAAGCCAATGAAGCAATTGAGAACGATCACACCCGCACGTGCAGGTGTGACTCGCTCCAACTACCTCATTAACTTTCCGTAGGTGCAATTGCACGACCGCGGTGAGTGACACGGCTTTATGAATTTGAACCTGGCCTTTTTTTTTTTTTTTTTTGAAGCTGCGGACCTGCTACACCACAAAGTGAATATACAGTATTATAATAATAATAATAATAATTCTTTGCATTTATATTATACTGTCAGTGTACAAGTTATCTTGTCACTAAGCAGTTTGCACTGTTCAAACATACAGTACATGCTACTGCTATTGCAGATATCAGCTTCAAAAGCTTTGTTGTGAAAAACTGAGATTTGGAACTTTGTGTTATTTATGCATCTTTATTTTGTAAAGATGTTATTTATTTGTACTCATTTTTTATTTTATTATTTGGAAATAGCAGAATTTCCACATTTTATATTTTTGTCTGTCTTATTACAGCATTTCTAAAAAAATATATCATTTATTATGTTCAAACAGTTACTCAGTACTTGAGTAGTCTTTTCACCAAATACTTTTTTACTTCTACTTGAGTAATATTATTTTGAAGTAACGCTACTCTTACTTGAGTACAATTTTTGGCTACTCTACCCACCTCTGCATATACAAGAAATTGGTGCTTTGACACAGACTGACTTGTGAGGTGACTCGTGTAGGGACTGCAGTGCTTATTTGAAATATTGAAAAGAAAAGAGCTGCTGAGGCACAGGGATGTGACGATTTTCAGGATGTTATGAAAGGCAGGTGAATTGTATATAGTGGCATGGCAGTATTGAAAATGAAATCTAGTTTCAGTGGCCATGAACCAATGGTCAGTTCCTCTTTGTGTGTTTGTGTTACAGCATATATTGAATCTAAATCTGTAACTGAGGTTCAAATAAGACTTTGCATTAAGTTTAACATGTTTCAGTGAGGAAAAATTCCTTCTCGTAATTCTCTTTTATAGTGGTTCAATTAATGGCTATCTACTGGTATTGAAAAGGATATGTTTGTTAGACCACTGAGTAACTATAAGAACACCAGAAAATATTAAAAGGTTAAGACAAGCAGTAGAGATTCAGCACAGTGTCACTCAGTAGGGTTAAACAACATTTCCCATCACCTGTATAAAATACAAAAAGTGCATACATCTTTCGCAATAATTTAGGTTTTTTTTTTTTAACTGTTAATTGAATTGTTAAATGGAATCCAGGGTATGTTAAATTATTTGCAAACTCATTTGAAAGCACTATTAAAAAGAATACTTAAAACAAAGTAAATAAACTGCATTCATTACTTCTTAGACTGCTTCATTTCTTATCTGGCACCATGAGTCAATTGACTAAATTAAGTGACCTTTCAAACTATCCTTTCAAAAATCCTGGTATCCTCACGTCACACCCCAAGAATTACTTTCTCTCAGCTTTAGGTAGATTGCCGTTGCTAAAATGGTCCTAGTGTGTGTCTGTGCCTGCGTGTGTGCTTGCCCAGTAATGGATTAACACCTGGCCTAGGGGTCCATCCCGCCTTGTGCCCAGTGCTTTCTGGGACTGGTTTCAGCTGCCCCACAACTTAGCTCTGAATAAGGTTTCAAAAATGGATGGATGGAGTATTTTTTTTAAACAGTACATTAAATTCCCACATTTCTCTTTTAGTAATATATTCATGTACAAAGTATACTTCAATGGAAACTAAAATATATTTACTTTCTCTATATGGCCACTGTTATTTGTCTTTTTATGCTGTCATTATGATAATAATCCTTTTCTTGTGTCTCAGTATGGTAGCAATTTTCTAATTTGGGTCAAAAGATTAAAAAGTTTAAAAACTCCAATCTTACATTTCTAATGATGATGATGATGATAGAAGGCAGGTAGACCTTGAACGCATTTGTCTTAAATCACTTTCTCCATGTCCAGAAAATTTTGGGTGCCTGAATCCAAGGCCTTCAAGTGCAGCAATCAGCTTGCTTTTGTGCTTGCTGAATTACTGTAGCATTTCTCTCAAACCAGAATCTGTATTTCTAAAAAAAAATGTTTATACTCCTTTTCAACATCTTTTCAATATCTTTTTGGTGACCAAGTGTTCCCTTTACCAGAAATTCTTTTGTAGATTCACAAACTGGCTGCATTCGTTTAGGAGGAGATGCTTCTGTGGCCTTACAGTTTTTCTTCAGATTCTTTTCAAACGGTAATTTGCAGTGCAGTCACTTACACTAGAAATAAATTGTAAGAGCAGTGCTATATTATTAAGTTTAATTCCAAACAGCTTTTTTTTTTGGGGGGGGGGGGGGGGTGCAATAGCAGTGACATTTTGTGAATCATATTCACTGTGAATTTGGAGCTGAGTTCTCTTACTGTGTAAAGTAATCCTGTTGCTTTGATCTTTTTAGTGATGGTGCTGTAGGTTTCATTCAAAAATTTTAAATCTCTCCTTTATCCAAGACATAACACCCATTCTGCAATAGCGCTGACTTAATATCTTGCTGGTTCTGCAAAAGACTGTTAGTGAGTGTTATGACATCACATTGACTATTAAAAGCAGCTTACTTTATACTACACTGTATAGTTTTGTTCAGCATAACAAAAACATTTCAGCAGCTAGCTGAATCTTACCTTAATTGTAAACCAGAGTTCTCGCTAACAATTTTCACCTTATAAATATTGCTCATTGGTTCAGTTTCTTTATTTTGAAAATAAATATATGCTTAAGAAATTGTTTCAGGCAAACTTGCACTAATTTGGTCAATGCCAGTTCTGTATGGCAGACATTTGAGGTTGCCTCAGTGCTACATCTGTGCAGAGCTGTGAATGACCAACACAGCTAGTCAGTGTCACTGCTAATGTTAAATGTTATTGTTTTGCTCCTTTGCCAGAATAAGACTTTGGAACATGTTCCTCTTGTTTATTTGCTGTATTTTTTACTTCTACCTTCTGATTTCCATCTTTCTGGTCATAGCTGATAATTAACACGCTAATTCTACTGTTGCACTTGTTTTTACATCTTTCCTAAACTAGAAATGTTACCTATTAGAGGCAACAATCAAAACAGACAAATCTCCATCTTGTATGCACATCACCAAGTTTATATTGTACACATGTGAATCTTTTTTGCCACTACTTCTTTCGTCTTAATCTGAGACGTTAAATTAATCTTTCAACTGATTCCAGTGTTATGTATTATGTCCTTTTGACAAATGTTGATCTTTTATTCTTAATTGTCTGAAATACAATATGCGATAATTGCCCATATCAAAATATCTATATAAATGAGCACTCTGAAATGTTATCCATTCAGAATCATACTACTGTAATTGTATGCCACTACACCAGGGGTAGGCAACGTCGGTCCTGGTGAGCCGCAGTATGTGCAGGTTTTTGTTCCAACCCAGTTCCTTAACGAGAACTCAATTATTGCTGATGAAGCACATATTGCTTAAGTGACATTTTGATGCTTCATTTTAGTGGTCTCACTTGTTAAGGTTCTCCAACCTTAATTGCTTATTTCAATCTTAAACTGCTGCATTCAGTGTTTTAATTGCTCCTTATTAGCAATAAGATGTAAAAGACAAAGCAGCCAGCAGTTCTCCAGCTAGCTTTTTTCCAATTACATCTGTGTGTGTTCATCATGCACTGTTTGATTTAATAAAACACTTAATAGAAAAATGTGACAGACTGAAAATGATCTGTTTTAGGCTTCATATCATTTGGATGATATCTTTGGAAAGGAAAAAAATCTACGATATAAGAGCCTTACATTGCACAGACTAACAAGCCATAAAATTAAATAAGGTCTGAGATTGGCAATGATTGGTTTCTAATTAAGCAATTGGGTTGGAATGAAAACCTGTAGCCACTGCGGCTCACCAGGACCGACGTTGCCTACCCCTGCACTACACACATTATTTTTTATTGTGCTTTTATTTGAGTCCCCTATGTTATTTGGACATACACAGAGAATAAAATTATTAAAATACCAATATGATAAGGCAAAAAAAAAAAAAACAATCCAAGAAAGGCCTGGACAAAGTATACATCCATCCATTATCCAACCCGCTATATCTGAACTACAGGGTCATGGAGGTCTGCTGGAGCCAATCCCAGCCAACACAGGGCGCAAGGCAGGAAACAAACCCTGGGCAGGGCGCCAGCCCACCGCAGCTGGACAAAGTAGTCAACATATATTATGCACAGAAGGCTCACTTTATTGCCTTCAGGGTAGCTTGAGTTCAGAGTATTGACACTACAATGTCCCAAACTTGCAGCGCAAAGATGCTGGCCCATGTCAGGTCCAATATACGATGGAAATTTGCTCTTTATAGTTTGTTCTATCTCATGATGTTAAATTGGAATGAGGCCTGGAGACTAGGAATGTCTCTGCATTGTGTTCAATTCATTAACTTGTTCCTGTAAACCTTATTTTCCTAGACTTGTGGAATAGCAATTTGTAGACCTTTTTTTTTCTTAACAGAGTTGCAACGTTCATTTGCTTGTCCCCCAGCACAGAAAAATATATTTCATAACTAAGGTTCAGGTGAATAGAAAACCACATAATGTACAGTATCTGACAAAGATCAAAGCTGGATATTCACTAATTGAGGATAATTCCAAATATTTCATATTCTAATAGACTGACATCAATATTTAAAAGTTTCATAGCTTACAAAAGCCTTATAAAAGATATTATAACATGTCCTAGAGCATAAATTGCAACACACAGTCATATTTACAACCCAAAAATTAATAAATTACTAGATTTTAGATGGTGTGTATATATTAATATGAACTTAGAAGTATAAATGTGACAGCTCAATGGTCTTTTAGAGTAATCAACTTGACTCTGCCTGGACCATTTTAGTTAAGAAAACCTTTAAACCATAACATGCACAATTTTTCTCTATTATATTTTGTTTAACAATGATTAGTTCAGGCTTTGTTATTTTGTTCCATCAAAGAGAGTTCATGTTTTTGACTTTAAATATAATTTCAGTAGTCATTGTTCTTTGTCCAAGGAGTTCTCAATTTTTTTGTTCAATTGCACCTATGTACCATGTATGATGTTGCAGTAAACCAAAATAAAAATTTATTAAGGTAATCTGGTTAGTTGAATGTATACTTTTTCTTTTGTAATTAACAGCAAACTGCAAGAATAACCAAATACATTTTACAGCAAATTAGAAGCATTTTAAATGAAAAGCATATAAGTGACAGTGCAATTCATGCTGTATATCCCTTCTTGTATAATCTGCCTTCATCCCAATGTCTGGGTTTAAATTATGCTTTTTGAGCAATTGTTATTACCTTTATTTTTTTCTCCAATTTCCACTTTCACTTTACAAATAGTGCTAGATAAAGCCATGCATTTCCCTTTCTAGGACTCTACCCTGTAACGTTTATACTCTAGCTGGGCATGTTCACGGTCAATACTTTATTAGCACATCACTCCTCCTTAGAGTAGAAATAAAGTTTATACAAAAGTGTATCCCTGCACTATTATGCTTTTGTTTTCATTTTCTGAATTCTTATGATAACAATGACACCATCACTATATCTGAGCACAAGCAAAATAAATAATGTATAATCCTGGCCTTGTCTCAATAAACACCTCTTTACAGTATAATATTTATTTATTTTTTGGTTGTATTTTGTGCCCAACCCAGCCACTGGGGATGCACAAACCAGTGTGTTTCTTTGTGCCGGTCCCAAGCCTGGATAAATGGGGAGGGTTACGCCAGGAAGGGCATCCGGTGTAAAGTTTTGCCAAATCAATATGCAGACAACAATACAAATTTCCATACTGGATCAGTTGAACCCTGGGTTAACAACGACCGCCACCAGTACTGTTAGCCAACAGGGTGCTGGCGGACATTGGGCTACTGTTGGCCAAAGAAGGAGAAGAAGAGGGGGGAGACGTGTCCGGAGGCAGGATGAGAGGAGGAATGTAAAGAGAGTGGAACGGAGGGTAGGAACTTTGAATGTTGGCAGTATGACTAGTAAGGGGAGAGAGTTAACTGATATGATGGAGAGAAGGAAGGATGTTGTATTGAGCATGCAAGAAACTAAATGGAAGGGGAGTAAGGCCAAGTGGATTGGAGGTGGATTCAAATTGTTCTATTATGGTGTGGATAGGAGGAAAAATGGGGTAGGGGTTATTCTGAAGGAACAGTATGTCAAGAGTGTTTTGGAGGTGAAAAGAGTGTCAGACAGCGTAATGATTATGAAGCTGGAAATTGGAGGTGTGATGATGAATTTTGTTAGTGCATATGCCCCACAAGTTGGGTGTGCAATGGATGAGAAAGAAGATTTTTGGAATGAGTTGGATGAAGTGATGAACAGTGTATCCAAAGGACAGAAAGTGGTGATTGGAGCGGATTTCAGTGGACATGTTGGTGAAGGGAACAGAGGAGATGAGGAGATGATGGGTAGGTATGGTGTCAAGGAGAGGAATGAAGAAGGTCAGATGATAGTGGGATTTTGCCAAAAGGATGGACATGGCCATGGTGAGTACGTATTTTAAGAAGAGGGAGGAACATAGAGTTACGTTCAAGAGTGGAGGAAGATGCACACAGGTAGATTACATCCTATGCAGAAGAATCAATCTGAAGGAGATTGAAGACCGCAAAGTGGTGGCAGGGGAAAGTATAGTTAAGCAGCATAGGATGGTGGTCTGTAGGATAATGTTGGAGATCAAGAAGAGGAAGAGAGTGAGGGCAGAGCCAGGAATGAAATGGTGGAAGTTGAAAAAGGAAGACTGCAAGGTTGAGTTTATGGAGAAGGTGAGACAGGCACTGGGTGGTAGTGAAGAGTTACCAGACAGTTGGGAAACTACAGCAGATGTAGTAAGGGTGACAGCAAGAAGGGTGCTTGGAATGATATCTGGACAGAAGAAGGAGGAAAAGGAAACCTGGTTGTGGAATGAGGAAATACAGGAGAGTATACAGAGGAAGAGGATGGTAAAGAAGAAGTGGGATAGTCAGAGAGATGCAGAAAATAGACAAGAATACAAGGAGATAAGGCTCAAGGTGAAGAGAGAGGTGGCGAAGGCTAAAGAAAAGGCATATGATGAGTTGTATGGGAGGTTGGACACTAATGAGAGAGAAAAGTACCTGTACCAATTGGCTAGATAGAGGGACCAAGCTGGGAAAGACGTGCAGCAGGTTAGGGTAATAAAGGATAAAGATGGAAACATACTCACAAGAGAGGAGAGTGTGTTGAGCAGATGGAAAGAGTATTTTGAGAGGCTGATGAATGAAGAGAACGAGAGAGAGAAGAGGTTGGATGATGTGGAGATAGTGAATCAGGAAGTACAATGGATTAGCAAGGAGGAAGTAAGGACAGCTTTGAAGAGGATGAAAAATGGAAAGGCCGTTGGTCCAGATGATATACCTGTGGAAGCATGGAGGTGTTTAGGAGAGATGGCAGTGGAGTTTTTGACCAGATTGTTTAATGGAATTTTGGAAAGTGAGAGGATGCCTGAGGAGTGAAGAAGAAGTGTACTGGTGCTGATATTTAAGAATAAGGGGGATGTGCAGGACTGTAGTAACTACAAGGGGATAAAATTGATGAGCCACAGCATAAAGTTATGGGGAAGAGTAGTGGAAGCTAGGTTAAGAAGTGAGGTGATGATTAGTAAGCAGCAGTATGGTTTCATGCCAAGAAAGAGCATCACAGATGCAATGTTTGCTCTGAGGGTGTTGATGGAGAAGTATAGAGAAGGCCAGAAGGATTTGCATTGTGTCTTTGTGGACCTTGAGAAAGCATATGACAGGGTGCCTCGAGAGGAGTTGTGGTATTGTATGAGGAAGTCGGGAGTGGCAGAGAAATATGTAAGAGTTGTACAGGTATGTATGAGGAAAGTGTAACCGTGGTGAAGTCTGCGGTAGGAGTGACGGATGCATTCAAGGTGGAGGTGGGATTACATCAGGGATCGGCTCTGAGCCCTTCCTTATTTGCAATGGTGATGGACAGGTTGACAGATGAGATTAGACAGGAGTTCCTGTGGACTATGATGTTTGCTGATGACATTGTGATCTGTAGTGATAGTAGGGAGCAGGTTGAGGAGACCCTGGAGAGGTGGAGAATGAAGGTCAGTAGGAAATGTGGTAATGTGCCTCACTGGCATTACCAGCAATTAAATAAAATTAGTTTAGTGTCCACTGTAGTGTTAAGAGAGAGGCATTTGTTTGGGGAAAAAGAAGGACAAAAAAGGAGAAAAAGGAAATTTGCCTTTTTCTTTTCTTTTAGATAATGCAGAGAGACGTCTTTGCTGACGATATGAACGCCTTTTGGGGAGCGTCGCAGCGGGTCTCGTGTAGAGTGGAAAGGCGGCCCTGCCATTGACCGGCCGGGATGGCATTGTCTGTCTTCCACTCTTGCGTGTGTCTCCCACAACCTCATAACACTAGAAGAGCAAAAGAAAGTGTGAAGCGCCTTAATATTAATTAGCCGCAGTTTAGAAAAGGGATCCCATATTTGCAGTTGTCTGGGCTGTAGCTCAGGGAACGAAAAAAAAATTAAAGTGCTTACTTTCACTTAAGGTAGTAGCACAGTCCATGTCTCAAAGGCTGGCACAGCTACACGCACGCCTGCTGCTGCTGTTTGAATTTTTATAGTAATTGTGCGGGACAGGAGACCCATCTTTCACAGACGCATTCACGTCATCGTGTGCCAGTGCAGGGATGATGCAGAGTAGTTTAATTGGTCAGCGCGAGGGCGCCGAATACAAAAGGGAATTACGGCCTCTAGATGGGGTCTTTTGGCTTAATCTTGCTAACAGAAAGGTACTTGGTAGAACTCTGCCTTGAATTTACCAAGCACTATGGCTTGTGCCTTGATTATTGTAAATTTTTTTTTTCCCTTGTACAGTAATCCCTCACTATATCGCACTTCGACTTTCGCGCCTTCACTCTATCACGGATTTTATATGTAAGCATATCTAAATATATAACACGGATTTTTCTCTGCTTCGCGGGTTTCTGCGGACAATGGGTCTTTTTACTTCTGGTACATGCTTCCTCAGTTGGTTTGCCAGTTGATTTCATACAAAGGACGCTATTGGCGGATGGCTGAGTAGCTACCCAATCAGAGCACGCAGTTAAGTTCCTGTGTGCTGATTGGCTCAGAGACAGAGCGCCGAATTCGATTCCGCTGCGTTAACCAGGAAGTCTCGTCTCACTCATTCAGCATCAACGTGTTTCGCTGTGTAAAGAGTTAACTTTTGTGCTCTTTTGTGTTTATCTTTGTGCATAGTCAAGCCCTTCGTTATGGCTCCAAAATGATCTGCTCCTGCTACTGCTTCAGGGGCCGTGCCCAAGCACCAACGGAAGATGTTAACAATTGCCGAAAAGGTAAAAGTTTTGGATATGTTGAAGGAAGGGAACAGCTAAACTGCTGTAGGATGCCATTACGGCATCAATGAGTCCATTGTACTTAGTACATGTACGTACGTTTAGTGTCAATGTACAAACATTTTACTGAATACAACTTTTCTTGCATTGTACGTATTTATTGCTGGTGGCCTGTCTATTGTAATGGCTGTAACATATGTGATATCGGAGACGCTCAATATCTTTATATACAGTAAAACCTAAATATTATTTTAAACAGTGTGTTTACATACATAATTTCAACGAATCTTACCTAATATCTAAGAGAATACAAAAGGTTTATGCTGTATAACGGTGCGGGAAATGTTTATAAGAGTGTGGGAGAGTTTATAAGGGCTGTAAAATATATACAAATAACCATATAAACATATGGTTTTTACTTCGCGGATTTTCACCTTTTACGGGGGGTTCTGGAACACAACCCCCACAATCGAGGAGGGATCACTGTATATATAATTTGATAAATATCTATGGATTAACTTTGGTGGAGGTATTTATTGGGTTGTGGGTAATGGTGCAGTGTTTATTTTTGTATATACACTTTTTCTCTTTTTCTGTATTTTGAATATTATTGTTTTTGGTGAATCCTGTACTATACACTGTTTGAAGGAACAGCTTCCTGACTTGGATCACTGTGGAGGAAGACAGCTTCATATTGGGTTTTGTGTATATATGGGTTTCACTAGTTTGTGTGTATTTTACTTTTTCATTTGGGACTTTCAGTCAGCACTATAAATACTGTATTTAGTCATCAGTTTTGGGCTCTATTTAATTACTGTTTTTGTGTGTCCTTTGTGGTATTGGACTGTGTATTGATATATAATTTCCACAGGACATTATTTTTGTTTACCTTAACTGCACCTGTAAATAAAACCTCACTTTATTTTACAAAAAAAAACAACTCTTTTGTGTCCGTGTCTCCCTGTCTTACACCATCATCCTGATCACACTCGGTCCAACATACTAGACACCTAGAGTGTAGGCTGGTGACCACAATTCTCACAACACAGGGTGTCACATTTTGGTGGCAGCAATGGGATCCGATCAGGAGTGGTAAAAGTGAGACAGTATTTTTGATTTTGGAGTATGGACGAAGACAGTTTTGGGCAGTATGGCTCCAAAGAAGCTTCAAGGACTTGGCACTCCAGATCGCAACACAGGACTGGTCTCCGGAGCAGCACTGGTAGGGGAAGAAGTCCAAGTCACTGGGGATATCCGTACAGTGGAGGCGCTTTTGCGACAAATTTATTGTTCTGCAGGAGGACAAGGACCAATGGTTCGAACAGCAATTCAAAAGTCTGCAGCATTAGTTCACCCAGCTACAGGGACAGGTGAATTTGGTGCAACAGTCCCACTCCTCCAATCCCGATGAATCTGTAGAAAGAAGTAGAGGAGCCTCAGCAAGAACATGGGAAAACCCTTGTCTGATGCCCTTCCAGGAGCCCGAGGACATAGAACATTACCTTTCAATATTCGAAAGGGTGGCTACTGGCCAAGAGCAGATTGGGCCATCCGTCTTGTTCCTTTACGTACAGGAGGGGCCAGGGTGCCATTTTTGGCCATGCCAGTAGATGAGTCCTTGATCTATGACTCATTAAAAACTGCCATCCTAAACTTACAGGGTGAGGTTCCATTCTCTTGAATGGGAGGAAGGTCAGTCTCCTAAAGAACTTCTGACACTGTTGAAAGAATTGTGCACAAAATGGTTACAACCCCAGAAACACTCAATAGACCAGATAATTGACTATTTTGTTAGAACAACTTTTGCAGGTATTTGACGTTAAAATCCGTACATGGGTAGAGAAGCATCAGCCAAAGAATTCCAAAGAAGCAGCAGAACTGGCTCAGGTGTTCCTGGCTGCCCATTGTCCAAGGAACCCGTGGAAGGAAAATAAAGTCATTCAGAGGCCTAGAACCACAGCTAAGCCCGTAGGTATGTCTCGAGGTGAAATGGGTCGTGGTCCTACAAGTTTAGTCAACCCACCTGCAAAGCCAGATAATAGGGGAGGTTGGTTGTGTCATGGTTGTGGACAGAAAGGCCATCTAATTAAGTTTTGTCCAAACAAACGAAAGGAGACAAAACTTTGTTTTGTCCCATGCCCCCTACCTGAAAAGAAGATGCCTTTTAAGAACAGGGAGAAGATTGTAAGGGTTTCTATGGCAGGTAAACTGTACCCTGCATTAATAGACACAAGAAGCACCCAGTCTTTGGTGAGGAAAGACTGCATGGTCGACCAAGTAGTAGAGTCAGGTCAGCAGGTAGTATTGAGGTGTGTCCGTTGTGAAGAAGTCACCTATCCTCTGATCTGGGTGAACCTGGAGATTCAAGCTTTGGGTTATGAGTTACCCATAGGTGTATTAGAAAACATGCTTTACCCATTTCTACTGGGGTTGGACATGCCAGGGATCAAAGATCTCTTACAGGGTACTCTGCAAGAGGAGACTCTGATGGTCACAAGAGCACAAGCGGCAAGACAAAAGCAAAATGCACAGGATGGCTAGGATGCACTGCCGTTTGGGGCACAGTCCGTAAACCCTGTAGACAGAGAAGGTGTGAGAAGTGCTGGGGCATTCCCCAGAAGCAGTGGGAGCTCATATTGCCTTTGGATCTCACAGGAAACAGTAGTGACTTACCGAGTGATGTGGCTTCTGCTCAGCGGGACGACCCCAGCCTACATAGCTGCTTTGACAAGGCCACAAAGGGTTCTCAGTCTAAGACTGGAAAGAAATTTATCATCATTAAAGATGACCTCTTGTATCATCAAGATGACTATGGGCAGAGACTGGTGTTGCCATCTAGTCTGAGGGAGAAACCTAGAGTGTAGGCTGGTGACCCCAATTCCCACTACACGGGATGTCACAGGAACAAGACAGAATACATGTGTGTAAATGAGAGGGAGGACAGTGGAGTGGTGAGGATGCAAGGAGCAGAGTTGGCAAAGGTGGAAGAGTTTAAATACTTGGGACCAACAGTACAGAGTAATGGGGATTGTGTAAGAAAGGTAAAGAAGAGAGTTCAGGCAGGGTGGAATGGGTGGAGAAGAGTATTGGGAGTAATCTGTGACAGACGGATATCAGCAAGAGTGAAAGGGAAGGTCTACAGGATGGTAGTGAGACCAGCTATGTTATATGGGTTGGAGATGGTGGCACTAACCAGAAAGCAGGACACAGAACTGAAGGTAGCAGAGTTAAAGATGCTAAGATTTGCATTGGGTGTGACAAGGATGGATAGGATTAGAAATGAGTACATTAGAGGGTCAGCTCAAGTTGGACAAAATCATCCAAATATGATTGGAACTTGTTTGACCTACGAAGAGCCAAAGACAGGGACATGGAGAGACAGCTCATTGATACTTGTTCTAAATAGCTAATTGGTACAGTTCATGTATGCTAACAACACATAAGCCATTTGAATACAATTAAAACAGCTTTTACCCAGTCTTATTTCTTGGTAAGCAACACTTACACGATTTATTATATGAAGCAGTAAGAGATTTAGCTGAAGCCCATGACAATTTTTTCTTAGGAGCTCGCACTGGATGAACTGAAGCACATGTATAACCTTTTCATACTGTACATAGGACAAGACCCTCACCTTCCTCTGAGCTGGCAGGACAACACTTCAAAGTTACAAAGCTGGGATCGCCACTGAATTTGCAAGGGTCTTCCCTCAGTCCAGGTTGCAGATGATGAGTTTTTGGAAAATGGAGCATGTAAAGTTACCAGATCAATATACTTCAATGTCATATCCTTTCTTAAAAGCTCTTGGGAGGTTAAGTGCTAATTGTGTTAATTTTCATATTTTAACTTCTCTCTAACTGGAAAATGTGATTCCTGCACAAAACCATGTACAATAACACCTCCGTTAATGAACCTCCATAATAACATAGTTGGCATAGGACATGCTATAGTGCATGCGCAGGTTCAAGTACCAGTCTGCTAGATCATTTTTTCAGTCAATGTGCAATCTTTATACACAAACGTCTTGTCTGTTATAGTTATCATGTATACTTTAGGATACAAAGTTATTATACATGAGTCCTTATAGGTATTTCATATTTATAGTTACTGTATTTTCATATTTGTATAAAGTAATAACAAAATGCCCACTATTTCACGAAAATGTAAACTGATATCTTTAGGAACTAAAATGCAGATTGTAAAGAGAGTACAGGGTGCAGAACAGAAAAGCCATGTAGCACACAGCCATGAAAGGAGCCTGTGCAGAACTTGGAAGTTGCTTAAACAGAGCGCACTTAGTCCCTGCAAGCTAAAGGTGCTTCTTTTCTGCTAAAATCCATTGGCCTGGGTGCATAGGCATTAATGGTTCTTCTTAAATATCCCAGCTTTAATCAGACCATGGAAATGGGGAATGTGAGACAAATAGTATTGCCTGTGGCACCAAATGAGAACTGTAAAGTTGAATCAGCAGTGGCATTGCAAGACAGAAATCATAATTCTAAATAATTATAAATCAATAATACAGGTGCTGGTCATAAAATTAGAATATCATGACAAAGTTGATTTATTTCAGTAATTCCATTCAAAAAGTGAAACTTGTATATTAGATTCATACATTACACACAGAATGATGTATTTCAAATGTTTATTTCTTTTAATGTTGATGATTATAACTGACAACTAATGAAAGTCCCAAATTCAGTATCTCGGAAAATTAGAATATTGTGAAAAGGTTCAATATTGAAGACACCTGGTGCCACAGTCTAATCAGCTAATTAACTCAAAGCACCTGCAAAAGCCCTTAAATGGTCTCTCAGCCTAGTTCTGTAGGCTACACAATCATGGGGAAGACTGCTGACTTCACAGTTGTCCAAAAGACGACCATTGACACCTTGCACAAGGAGGGCAAGACACAAAAGGTCATTGCTAAAGAGGCTGACTGTTCACAGACCTGTGTCCAAGCACATTAATAGAGAGGTGAAGGGAAGGACAAGATGTGGTAGAAAAAAGTGTACAAGCAATAGGGATAACCGCACCCTGGAGAGGATTGTGAAACAAAACCCTTTCAAAAATGTGGGGGAGATTCACAAAGAGTGGACTGCAGCTGGAGTCAGTGCTTCAAGAACCACCACGCACAGACGTATGCAAGACATGGGTTTCAGCTGTCGCATTCCTTGTGTCAAGCCACTCTTGAACAACAGACAGCGTCAGAAGCGTCTCACCTGGGCTAAAGACAAAAAGGACTTGACTGCTGCTGAATGGTCCAAAGTTATGTTCTCTGATGAAAGTAAATTTCGCATTTCCTTTGGAAATCAGTGTCCCAGAGTCTGAAGGAAGAGAGGAGAGGCACAGAATCCACGTTGCGTGAGGTCCAGTGTAAAGTTTCCACAGTCAGTGATGGTTTGGGGTGCCATGTCATCTGCTGGTGTTGGTCCATTGTGTTTTCTGAGGTCCAAGGTCAACGCAGCTGTCTACCAGGAAGTTTTAGAGCACTTCATGCTTCCTGCTGCTGACGAACTTTATGGAGATGCAGATTTCATTTTCCAACAGTAGACCTGGCACCTGCACACAGTGCCAAAGCTACCAGTACCTGGTTTAAGGACCATGGTATCCCTGTTCTTGATTGGCCAGCAAACTCGCCTGACCTTAACCCCATAGAAAATCTATGGGGTATTGTGAAGAGGAAGATGCGATACGCCAGACCAAACAATTCAGAAGAGCTGAAGGCCACTATCAGAGCAACGTGGGCTCTCATAACACCTGAGCAGTGCCACAGACTGATCGACTCCATGCCACGCCGCATTGCTGCAGTAATCCAGGCCAAAGGAGCCCCAACTAAATATTGAGTGCTGTACATGCTCATACTTTTCATGTTCATACCTTTCAGTTGGCCAACATTTCTAAAAATCCTTTTTTTGCATTGGTCTTAATTGATATTCTAATTTTTTTTTTTTGGGACTTTCATTAGTTGTCAGTTATAATCATCAACATTAAAAGAAATAAACATTTGAATACATCAGTCTGTGTGTAATGAATGAATCTAATATACACATTTCACTTTTTGAATGGAACTACTGAAATAAATCAACTTTGTCATGATATTCTAATTGTATGACCAGCACCTGTATGCAGGTATTATGTAGAAATGCAACAAGAATATAAATAATGTTATGTTGATCACTGTTTACTGAATATTAGTCTACTTGCTACACCATCTTTCCATTTTTGATAACCTCTTATATTTAGGGTTGTGGAGTCTATACCTTGGGCTAGCAGTACTGGGGCAAGGCAGGAACAAACCCTGGACAGGGAAGACCCACTTACACATATACATTCACCCAGGATCAAGGAGGAAACTGGGCAACATGGAGAAAAATCAATTCAGTCCCTTGTCCCAGTCTTTTGGGTCTGCTAGACAGTAACCCTAACCACTGCACCACCCTGTAAAAATCTTTCCCTTTCAATAACTCATCTAGCACTTACTTTATTAATGAAGTCAATGCTGATTTCAACTAAAAATTCTTAAAATGCATATTAAGCATGAATGAGCAAAAAACTCAGTCATCCATGGCAGCACAACAAAACTTTCTACAGCAGCTGTATACTGGAAGATAGAAGAAACTCACTTATGAAAGTTTGTTCTGCTCAGCTTCAAAAATAATCTATTCTGTTCAAATCTCCCAGTCAAACATTCATTTTTATGCAATCTCAGATGCATCCTATTTAATTTTCTGTTGTACAAGCACTCTTATCATTTCATAAAGTTTTTGGCTAAATGTTTGATTGTTTCGTAGGAATGAAAAGGATTGATTAAATAGGTGCTTGCTTCTAAGTGCTTTTAAGAACAGAGTGTACAAGAGAATATGAACATTGAAAGCATTTTATATCTTAAAAGAATATTCTAATTACAGTACATAAGCAAAGGAATTACTTATTCTTGATGAAAAATATAGGACAAAAATCTGCACTTAAAGATAACTGTAGAATGTGTGTGCTTTGGCAGCTCTGACAGTAAATCTTAAGGTTCTTTTTCAACTTCTAACATTTACTGGCTTGTTCAGGTGGTACATGTATCCATCAGATTCACAAAAGTAACACTGAATTTCTTTTCAGCTGACAGATACTTTGAACTAATCCATATCAGGGTGGCATTCCAACAGCCTTGAAGTGACAGATATTATTTTATCTTAAAATGCCCAGGAGCAAGGATTATGTAAATGTAAGAAGACGAAGCTTTGAACAGTGTGTGGCATTTGGAAGCTGTCACTTGTCAAGAATGGCAATACGTTTGCTGGCGAGTAAATCGTCAAAACAATCTAAGTTTGCCATTTTCTGATCTCTGTTATTGTAGTATTGCAAACACACTCTTTTGTTGTTGTTACATAACTGAAATGTGATAGGCATTCGTGCAGGGTAGCTATTATCATGCAAATGATACACCACAGAATATAGAGGAGATGCTGCAGCCCATCAGTAATTTTCTTCATGAGTTTTGTCTTGACTTACAACCCCAGCGTGCTGTTTTTTAATGAGTATAACTTTGAGCTGTAATACACTCAGAATAATTGGTCATATTAGATTTCATAAATTTCATTCTTTTTATAAAGTTAGATCTACGGAAATGGAAAAAAGTAAATTGTGCAGATTTGTCTTTCATGTGTGCAATCATGTTGTCCAAATTTCTATATTTTATACTCTTCATGATCATAGAGGATATGAAACTGCAGATGATTTATCAACAGGACCAACACTCAGTCAATTCAAATCATAAATGCCGCAATGAGAGCCGATATAATTTTGATTCCATCTTCTTAATCCCTGATCCTGTTAGAGGCTGGCTAGTTTTTAAAATTTCTGTCTGTTTTTCCATTACCAGTTTAACCACTGAGTGTACAAGTCAATCACTAGGCAAATATGAATTTATTTTCCATTAGCAAGTGACTTCAAAAGACTGATCAGGCTTCTCTCTTTTGTAAAATGAGTTATGTTCTTATCACTATACTATGTTTTTATCATGCAAGTAAACACATGTATAGAATTATCCCAGTTGACCTTTGCATTAATAACTAACAGTTATCTGCATTGTTCAGCAGAGTGTTTCTTTGCATTAATTCTTTACTCAAGAACATTTATTCCAAAACAAGTTTAGTTGGGAGCTGGACAATACCCCAACAAGGTGTGCACAAGGTAGTAACTAACCTTGGATGAGACACCAGTTCAGCACAAGGTATACTCATGTACATCCCAATGCTTACTCATTTTGAGTGACTAATTCATCTAAACTGCCTGTTTTCAGATTTTTCAAGGACACCACAGTATAAGGGGGTAAACCCTTATAAATGCTGGGAGAATATTAAAACTCCACCCAGACATTTACTCAACTAGGAACTGAACCCAGGACTGTGGAGCTGTAAGGCATCAGTCCAAACTATTCTGCCACCCTGCACCTAATTTTTGCTTTTATCTTGGAACAAAACTGTGCCTGGAATTATGAAGTGTAAAATGACAGTCTATTACTTATCAGATTGAGTATCCCTAATCTGAAATGGCTGGGATCAGAAGTATTTTGCATATTGGAATATTTGCATATACATAATGAGATATCATGAAGAAATCTTTGAACAAGTAGGGAAATGCAGCCAAACCTGGTAAATGACAACTTACTCAAATAAAAAAATTATAATGTGCATTGATGTGAGTAACATATTAAACCTCAAAAGTGATGAATATGATACATAGGCTCAATTTTAGTTCCCTTATAAGAGAGCCAGTACTGCATATTTGCACTGAAGAACTAAAATATGTATACACAACTTTCCAGAAAACGTTCATCTTTACAAATTTGACAGTGGGTGTGGAATTTTTCCCTTGTGGCAATTTTTTTTTTTTTTTTTTTTTTTTTTTTTTTTTAAAAACAAGGGCTACTAACATGTAGATGTTATAGTTTCCTGATCTGGCCTTCTTTCTTTCTTTTTGTCTTTAGGACACGAAGCAGAAGCAGACAGTGGCCAATGGCAAGATGGAACACATTGTCAAATAACTCCAGTCCCTTGATAACTAGATCCAGAAACTCCTGTCCAGACGGAGGCACCTAAGGGAGCTGAAGGTTTGCCTACTGAAAGAATCCTCCTTGACTTCTGAGATCTTCACAGAAAATTGCGATTCAGCAACCTCGACTCCTCACCATGCCACTCACTTTCAGGGCCAAGTGAGTTTTACCCCCGTGCCTCGGAGCAATGATGTCAATGAGGGAATCAGCCTATTTCAGCTATGCAGGTGGGAGTTTAAGGTTAGATCACCTCCATCAGCCCAGGCAAGCATCTAACTCAGAACCAGTTTGACCCTATTCGCTCCCCCACTGTGCCCAGTGCTCATGTTCGAGATGTTATGAGAAGAGCACCAACAGTCTTCGAGAGGCACAAGAACAGGGCAGTGGGATCTATCATAATACAAGCCAGGGCAAATGACATGAGATACTGAAAACGGAGATTCTCAAGGCAGATTTTGCAGCATTTAAAGCCACAAAGGAGAGGGCCCCTGCTGTGAGAATCTTCATCTCGGGTCCTTTACCTCTGGTTAGAAGATCAAATGAGTACTACAGTTGTCTGCTAGCATTAAACATCTGGCTTCTGTGAGGGACAAAACATCAGGTTCGTGGACAATGGGGATCTCTTCTGGTAGAGGCCGCCTTTCTTCAGACAGGATGGTCTGCATCCTAATTAATTAATTAATTATAATTAATATCAATTATATCGGCGCCTGAGTCCTCTCCAAAAACATCCCTAAGGTAATTCATCTCTCTTGACTATGTACTTTTAATTCAAATTCTTTCCATTATGCCTTGCTCGGACATAACTCTGTAGCGAACTCTTCTTCAACAGTGCAGTGCATCAATACTTTAATAACCAACCTCAGCTCATGTAAAAAATCCAGACAGTGCCGCATAAATGCAAATAATTTAATTACTATTTCACTTCTAGATGTGCATATTATTAAAACTATAAAACAGACTATAGAATTAAATAAAAAAATCTGAACAAAGCGGCATTAATACGAATAACAATTCAGTTCTGCTCTTCTGAGACCTTAAATATGGCCTTATTAAATGTTAGAGCAGTAACCAACAAGTCATTTTCCATTGACAATCTTATTAGTGATAGGAAAATCTATTCTATTTCATTAAGTGAAATGTGGCTTAGCTCTGAAGGTGCAGCTGTTTTAATCGAATCTGCACCTCTGAATCACTGCTTTACTCATGTGGATCGCCAAGGTAAGAAAGGCGGCGGTTTAGCAAATATTTACTTGAGCCAGTTAAAGTGTAACGATGTCGACTTTGGAACATTCAAGTTTTTTGAGTATCTTGCCATTGTTATTCATGGAGTTTCTCAGTCTCAGTATTATCCGTGTATAGACCTCCTAAATATAATACTAAATCTGTGAATTCTTCAAAGAAAAATGCGTCAATTATGGTTACCACCTATGATAGGTTCCTAATAGTTGGCAGCTTTAAATTTTCATATCGATAATCAGTATGACTTGAAAGCAAAAGAATTCATGAGCCTCCTGTACTCTTGATCTGAGCCAGCACGTTAGTCAGCCAACACACAAAGGAGGACTCACGTTGGATTTAGTGATTACTAAAGGACTAAATGTTGATGTGAGACAGATCGTGTATATCGATTTATCAGACCACTTTGTTATTTAATATAGAAATACTGAGATAAAATTAATGAGAAGCATATTGTTAAAAAATGCTTTCATTTGATTCATCTGCAGCTTCAAAGTTTACAAAAATTTTAAGCAACTAGTCCATTTGTAATACTTACTACAATAGTGATAATAATGTAAATAGTAAGGTGGAAAATTTTAATACTTAAGTGAGAGCTGCCGCTGACATAGTCGCTCCTGAAAAGACAGTTAAAAAATCCTCCAGCACTGTTACACCATGGAAGATCCAAAGTGTCCGATTTAAAGAAAACATGCTGGAGAGCAGAGTATAAATGGAGAAAAACTAAATTGATTATCCACTATGAGATATTGAAGGCTAAAATAACAGAATACAACAACATAGCATCACCTCTCAAGATGAACTATTTCTCTAAAATTATAAATAACAGTGCTTAGTAATCTGAGAGTTTTACTCTCTACTATTGTTTGTTTGCTAAACCCAGGTCACTCAATGGAACGCCTCCGAAAAACTTCCAGTGAAACTTTTGCTACATTTTTTATCACAAAATTAATATTAGAAATATAGTACATCCCCCCCCAATACTGATCCTTTAAAACCCCAGTATTCCATTTTAAGCAAATTCTTTCAAGATACAGTACATTTACCTGATTTATATAAAATAAATTTCTCAACTGAGGCCCTCTACCTGCGTTCTTGACTCAATACCAACAAGTTTTTTCAAAAAAGTATCTGATGCGCTAACAGAGTGTTCTTTGCATAGTAAATTCATCATTAGATATGTGGGTCTTCCCAGACAGTCTTAAGACTGCTGTTAAACCCCGCTCAATAAAAATAATTGACTTCTCTGTTTTTGAAAATTTTAGACCTATTTCTAACCTGCCTTTCTTAAGTAATATCCTAGAAAAGGCAGTCATTATGCAGCTAAATGATCACTTGAATAAACATGCTGTTCTTGGCAAGTTTCAGTCAAGTTAAAGAACAAATCACAGTACAGAAACAGTGTTAGTTAAAGAAATAAATGACTTGTGGGTAAATGCAGATCGAGGCCATTTATCTGTTCTCATCCTCTTAGATCTGAGTGCTGCATTTGATACCATTGATGACAATGTTCTCAATAAATTGCTTTAGTCAGTGGATGGGCCTTTCTGGCAGTGTCTTAAATTAGTTCGAGTCTTACTTGACAGGTACAAAATTCTTTGTTAGTTGTGGTAATTATACTTCAAAGACACATGATATTCTATATGGTGTTCCACAAGGCTCTATCCTAGGTCCGCTGCTTTTTTCGATTTACAGGCTTCCATTAGGTCAGGTTATCTTCAAGGCATAACGTGATCTGCCACAGCTATACTGATGACTCAACTGAATTTATCAATAGCGCCTGATGACTCCAACTCGCTTGTCTCACTAACACAATGTCTTACTTGTGTTTCTGAATGGATGAATAGTAATTTTCTCAAACTAAATAAGGAGAAATCGGAAATTTTAGTGATTGGCAAAAATGGATATAATGAGTGTTTTAGAAATTAGCTTGATCCAGTAGGATTAAAAGTCAAGACGAAGGTAAAGAATTTAGGGGTAATTGTTGACTGACCTAAATTTTAAATCACATGTTAATCAGATTAGTAGGACAGCATTTTTTCACTTAAGAAATCTAGCAAAAATTATACCCCTTTATAACATTGCAAGATGCTGAAAAATTAGTTTACTCTTGTTTTTAGTTGACTAGATTACTGTAACGCTCTCCTCTCAGGGCTATTCAAAAAAGACATCGATTTTAACTAGTGCAGAATACAGCTGCCAGAATCTTAACTAGGAAAAGAAAATCCAAGCATATCTCTCCAGTTTTGATGTCACTACATTGGTTACCCAGGCCCTTTAGAATTGACTTTAAAATACTGCTTATGGTTTACAAAGCCTTAAATAATCTTGGAATGCCTTTCACCTTAAACTCCAAATCGTAACCTTAGATCTTCAAATGAGCGTCTGCTTATAATTCCAAGAGCTAAACTTAAAAGAAGTGATGAGGCAGCCTTCTGCTGTTATGCACCTAAAATCTGGAATAGCTTACCAATAGAAATTCACCAGGCTAATACGGTGGAGCACTTTAAAAAAACTGCTAAAAACCCATTACTGTAACATGGCTTTCTCATAGCTTCATTTTAGTGTAACCCTGATATTCTGCATATACATTTTTTTTTTCATGGCTCCAAAATCCATACTAACCCCTACTTTCTCTGTTGATCTTTTTCTGATCACCACCTGATCAAAGCACCATGCAGTCCCAAGGCCAGAGGTCCACATGACCATCATCATCTAATTCTTCCACGTGAAACCTGAAAACCATGAGGACTGATTGAGGTCATTTATGTTAGCTATTATGCCTAGTGGGGGCCGGGTAGTCTCATGGCTTTGGAAACCCTGCAGATTGTTTTTTCTCCAGCCCTCTGGAGTTTTTTTTTTTTTTTGTTTTGTTTTTTCTGTCCTCCCTGGCCATGGGACCTTACTTTATTCATCTTGTAAAGCACTATTAGCTACATCATTTGTATGAAAACGTGCTATATAAATGTTGTTGTTGTTGTTTTCACCCCTTACCCCCAACCCATGCAACAGTTTGAAATTACCACAGCGCTTCACAGGGGACCCCCCCCGACCCCCCCAATAATCTATCAAATGATGTGTTTTGGCACTTGCTACTTCACGAAGGATCCTAAACACAACTTCATTGTGCTCGATGATTCACAGGGGACCAGACAACTCCCTCAGAAAGAAAAAATAAATAAATATATACATTTCAGATTTTGGAGTATTTCAGGTTTTGGAATTTTGGACTGAGGATACGCATACTGTATCGTACTTAAAAACTAAGCAAACTCACCTGACATTACTTCATTACTCAGTTGTTAGCCTCTGTTATAATTGCAACAATTGTGAACATTTGTAAAAGTTAACCATGAGCTTCAAAATATTGCATATTCACACATCAAGTTCTAAGTGTGATCTCCTTTCATAGAGAAAAGGTAACTTTTAGAGAGAGACAGTTAAGAAAATGCAAGCTCCAGACAATTTTTCTATTCTAATTTAACTTTATTTTCCAAAAACAGAAATACAGAAGTAAATAATGAGTATCGGTTTTTAGGCGAGTATAAAATGAAGACAGAAAAGTAGTACATACCTAGCTGTTGAGATGGGTACTGCATGTTGATATCTAATTTTTGGGCTACATTTTCCTAGACACTATTGTCAGAACACAATGTATTACTTGTTCTTGTAGTTAATGCTTCAAAGATTAAAAACTGCTTAACATTTTTTGCTCAAGATGTCCAAGTTTGTAGGTTTGCACGTGAACAAAAGTTGTTTTTGTTCCTGCAGAGGTGAGAAACAAAACAACTTTCTAAGATACAAATATCAATACTGCAAACATAAGGAAGGAGGAAAATGTTTGTAGGGAGTGTCATGAGACACTGGCATGTGTCAGTGCCTGCTAGTTGTTCATATCATGTGAATTTCCCATTGGGATTAATAAAGTATCTATCTATCTATCTATCTAGCTGGATGGTGCTCAAAATGCCCCAAAAACCACATGAAGCACAAAGTAGTTATAAACCAAAGCGTAGATGTTTAATTGTATGAACAGTCACAATGCAGTATTTGTTAGTGAGAAAAAGAAAAAAAAGATCAAAAAGAGGGTACAATAAAAAGTTTACATAAGTAAAAGTAAGTCATTAAAAACAATATGCATCAATTCAGCAAAGACCAAAAAAAAAATTAAATAAATAACTAAAACGCATAATAAAGTGTAGTTATTAGTAAGGGCTCTGTAGAAGCAGATAGTCCAATGAAGCCAAATAAAAAAATAATGGAAAAAAGTCCAATGGCCCTGTATCAGCTAAAAATTTTAAATTTCAAACCAGTGCTGAAGCACTGCCAAAAACTAGAATGCACCCTGGCCTAACAAGGTTGAAATACACCTTTTAAATACTATCATCCCACTCGCAATGGATACTTACTACTGTGGTCTTACTGGCTCATTAGAGCCTCCAAAGGTCCCAGTGATGGTTATACTACCATCACAGTAAATGAGTATGGAAATTTTAGAAGGAACTGTCTTCAGACAGCAAGCCTGAAAAGTTACAGCCCCCCCACCTTCCACAGGCTCATGTAGTCATATACTCTAGTCAGATCTATAAAGCAAGTATAGAGAGGATCAACAAAAATGTATCCAAAGGCACAAAATTGGTTCATTCTACCCTAGCTAGGATCACATCAACATTGATCCTTTAAATCCAATACTTGACAACTGGGCAGAGTTTGCTTTCTAAAACATTTCTACAGGGACATGCACAAAGGGGTAGCTTCAGTGGCTCAAGTCCCTTCCCCTTTTCCTTTCATTGGTCCAAGTGCCCTTTTCTCCTGTTAGGATCTGAACAAAAATGTGTGCCTCCTTTCATTGAGAAAAAAACTGAAAAACGCAGAGGTAAGCAACATTCTTTGTTAAAGCTAGGAAGGCTACTGTTAGATCATACTGCAATCATTTATTACAGAAAGTCTAATGCACAAAAAAAGAAATTAGCCATAAATTATACAAGATGATAAGTTCTGGCAGCGTATTGAATGTTTGATCCAAGACAGGTAATTTATGGACAGAAAAAAAAGAAATAATTGACTTGCAGTACTACGATGTGAACTCTTACTGTTAAGGTCTGTGTAACTTTTTTTTTTTTTTTTTTTACACTTCCATGTAATTCTTTTATTTACTCTTTTGTTTTGTTAAAATGTGTTATGTTAGAAAAATAGTGTATATGCTCAGTAGAGGGGGTGTAACACCTTTTCTGATAATCTGATATTTTTTTTTACCAAGTTTGTGAATATTTTAATGGCACAAAGTCAAGTCAAGTTGGGGAGTATGCACTGGTACAGTGCGCTAACGCACCTACCACACAACGAAACAACTCGGGATCCCAGGTTCGGAAACCCCCAGGCAGACATGCGGTCCAGTCCCACCCTCCTGAAATGGCCCTCTATCTGCTGCAGCCAGGTGTTATGTGGGTGACCCCTTGGCCTTGGCCAGCCACTCTGGTCCCCAAAAATGAGGATCCTACATGCTGGATCACGCTCAGGGAAACACGCCACATGGCCGTAGTGTCATAACTACCTGCATTGTGAGGGAGCGTCAATGTGCCTCATTTGGAACTCCATGAGCAACCGCTCATTCGACACAACGTTAAACCAACAGTACCCAAGGATTTTCCGGAGACACACAGTACCAAAGGAGTCCAGTCTTCGTCTCAGGTCACTGGATAGCGTCCATGTCTCGCAACCATATAGCAAGACAGGAAGTACCAGGACTCTAAAGACTTGGACCTTTGTCCTTTTGCATAGATATCGGGAGCACCACACTCACATGCTGTCCCAATCCGTCTACTGACTTCTGTCCTGGGTATGACGTCAAACTGCATCCGGCCCTGCAAGCAGTCCTCCAACCTGCAGGGAAATCATGGGGGTTGGTGGCAGGATTGGCACTCCTGGCACCGTAAAAAAAAAAAAAAAAAAAAAAAAAAAAAACTTCACACAGCTTCGAGATGACAAAGGACTCTTTTGCTGTCCGCGGAAGTAGCTCTGCTGCAGCCGCCCATAGGAAGGCTGCTCGCATCATGAAGGGGATGGGGGAAATCCTTCGGGAGTCCCATTACCAGAAGTGTCGAAACTGTGTCCAGACGGAGACACCTGAGGGATTTGAAGGCTCATCTGCTGGAAAAATCCTCCCCAACACCTAAAATTGTCACAGCAAATCGTGGTTCAGTAACATCGACTCCACTCTGTGCTGCTCATTTTCAAGGCCAAGTGAGCTTTACCCCCATGCCTTGTTGTCACAGCAACGACGTCAACGATGAAGAACTCTGCTTGTTTCAGCTATGCAGGCGGGGATTAAAGGCCAGAACACCTCCATTGGCACAGGCAAGCATCTCCACCCAGAACCGGTTTGACCCTCTCTGTGCCTATAGTTTACTTTCATCCCCTGTTCCGAGATGTTATGAGACAAGCGCCGACAGTCATTGAGAGGCACAAGAACAGGGCAGTGGGATCCATTGTGATACACGCTGGGGTAAACGTCGTGAGATACCAACAGTCGGAGATTCTCAAGGCGGACTTCACAGCACTAATTAAAGCCACGAAGGAGAGGACCCCAGCTGCAAGAATCTTCATCTCGGGTCCCCTACCTCTCGTTAGAAGATCAAACAAGTATTACAGTCATCTGCGGTCATTAAAATCTGGTTGAAAGGCTTCTGTGAGAGTCAAAACATCAGGTTCGTAGACAACTGGGACCTCTTCTGGGAGAGGCCGTGTTTCTTCAAGCTGAAGGTCTGCATCCAAATAGATTCGGCGCCTGGGTCCTCTCTGAAAACATTGCTAAGGTAATTTGTCTCGACTTTCTATTTTTACTCCTAACCCTTTCCATAGTGCTTTGCTAGGACGTGATAATTCGGTAACAAGATCTCCCTCCACTGCATTAATACTCTAATAACTTTTTTTGTTGATTATTGATACGCGTGGCTGACGTGTGCTTTGCAAACATTAGAGGCTGTTGAGAGTTTTTGGTCTGTTCTGTGGTGTGAGATTTACATAAAAAAAATACATTTTGCTCTTAAAACTTGGGTTTTGGTTGCCGCTAAGGAACTGTGTGGGAATTTTTAAAGCTTTTTTCCCTTTAGAAGGGTTTTTTTTGCTTTTTTTTCACCCGCACAAGAGCAAAAGTAGCTGGGTGTTTGAAGGTGCGCTTGGAAAAGTTACTTGTACCTGTTTTTGTTCTTGTTATCTGTATTGGAATTAGCATCGAGGAGGTAAGGTAGAAAGCAGCAGTAACTGATATCGGCATTTGTAAGCAAATAACCGCGTCGTTATAACAGTGATTCCTTAGTTTAAAGGAAAAGGAAAAGAAATAAAGGCTGCGGCCGACTTCAAAGCAGTAAAAGGCTCAGCAGTGCGCAGGTAAGCGGCCAGCGTTAAGGCGCCAATCAGGCGCAAGCGGCTGTAGGAGCAAACAAGGTAGTAAAGTTTTATTTATTTTGTTAATAATATATTGACTCTGACCCGAATTTTAAATCACATATTAATCAGATTACTAGGACAGCATTTTTTCACTTAAATATAGCAAAAGTTAGACCTCTTACAATATTGCAAGATGCTGAGAAATTAGTTCACGCTTTTGTTTTCAGTCGACTAGATTACTGTAATGCTCTCCTCTCAGGACCACCCAAAAAAAGACAATTGATTGCAACTAGTGTAAAATGCAGCTGCTAGAATCTTAACTAGGAAAAGAAAATCCGAGCACATTTCTCCTGATGTCACTACATTGGCTACCTGTGTGATTTAGAACTGACAAATACTGCTTATGGTTTGCAAAGCCTTAAATAATCTCGCTCCATCTTATATTTCGGAATGTCTTACACTCCAAATCATAACCTTAGATCTTCAAATGAGTGCCTACTTTGAATTCCAAGAGCTAAACTTAAAAGTGGTGAGGTGGCCTTCTGCTGTTATGCACCTAAAATCTGGAATAGCTTGCCAACAGGAATTCGCTAGGCTAATACAGTGGAGCACTTTAAAACACTGCTGAAAACACATTACTTTAAAATGGCTTTGTCATAGTTTCATCTTAGTTTAATCCTGATGCTCTGTATATTCAATTAATTATTATTATTCATGGTGGCTCCAAAATCCGTAGTAACCCCTACTTTCTCTTCTGTTCTTTTTCCAGTTTTCTGTGGTGGCACTCTGTGCCACCATGGCCTAATCAAAGCACTGTGATGTCCCTACACTGATGGATTAAAGTCCACATGACCATCATCATCAAATTCTTCCATGAGAACCCTGAATACAATGAGGACTGATTGAGGCAATTTATGTTAGGCAGAATGCCTAGAGTGGGCTGGGTGGTCTCGTGACCTGGAACCCCTGCAGATTTTATTTTTTTCTCCAGCTGTCTGAAGTTTTTTTTTTTTTTTGTGTTTTTTTTCTGTCCTCTATGGCCATCGGACCTTACTTTTATTCTAGGTTAATTAGTGTTCCCTAATTTTAATTCTTACTTATTTTGTCTTTTTCTCTTTCTTCATCATGTAAAGAACTTTGCGCTACAATATTTGTATGAAAATGTGCTATATAAATAAATGTTGTTGTAGACGTTCTCTGGATGAAATTTAACAGAAGAGTGATTAGATGAATTCCAAGGCTACAACATAAGAATTATTTTTTTTTAAAATGTGGCCCTTTTTAGTTTAAGGCAACAGAGACTAAGAGGTGACATGGCTGATGTTTTTTAAAATTATGACAGGAATTTGTAAAGTAAATCCCAGGTGTTTACTTTAAAATTAGTTCTTCAACAAGAACACAGTGACACTTACAAAAACCTAGTAAGAGTAAATTTCTCACAAATGTTAGGAAGTTTTCTTTTACACAGAGAACCTTAAACACATGGAATAAATTGTCAGGGCATTTGTTAGAAAGTAGTACTTTAGGAAATTCAAAACTCAACTAGGAATTATATTGATGAATCATGGTGTTGGAGAGTGGTGTCATGTTGCATACTGAATAGCTCATGTATAAAATATTTTTTGTGTCCCAGGCCTCCCAGCGTGCAGCGTTATATAAATGTAAAGAATTATTATTATTACTGTGCATTACATGACAGTAATGACCATTCTTCGTCCTCTTTTCCCACTTCAATGCGGGGTTGAAGTTTTATAGGTTTTGGCATAATCTGTAAACCTATAGCTCTCAGCTTCCAGAATTCCCAAAATACAAGAAATGTTTTTGTCCAGCCAATAACTGGACTCTGCCTGAAAGGAATTATCTGGTAGATGTTCCCTGGATGATCTCCGTATTTCTTTGGGTATATGATTTTTTGAGTGGATTGCTCTTGTGCTGACACCAGTCAAACTAGACTGCAAATTGTACAAGGAAAGAAGTTCATTATAACAAAAAATTAAGTTACAATACAAAGAAAGGAGCAGGTTAATATTAATGACAAATATTCTGTCTTCTTATATTCTTGGTAGAGTAGCTGTATCATTTTCCTCAGACTTTTCTCCCAGCAAATGCTCTCGTCTCCACTGACCCCCAAGCTCTAAACCTTCCTTTCTGGTGTCCAAAATGGCCTTTCAAAGCTCAACAGGACATCCTATCCCAGATTTCTCCTTGGAGTCTCCAGGAGTCAATCCCCCATAACTCCAAAAGCTAACTGACAAGCACTGCTCCTATATGTCCCAGGCATCTCTGTAGTTCTGGTTCCCAATCCCCACTTAAAGGGCCATGGCAACCCTAGTTTACCAATCCATTATAGGTGGAAGTGGGAGACCATTGATAAGGTTAAAGATCTCCTTGCTGTCATCTGCCTCTCTGGAGGTCTGTTAAAACTTCAATCCACTATTGTTTTGCACCAACAGAATGACTAGGCCAAGGACAAATCAGTAAATTGTAGTTTAGTGCTCCTAGTGTTGGTCCTATAAACCCACCAGGGCACTGACTGGGTATCTCCTCAATTATATCGCAGTTGTAGTTCCATACCGACCTCCTCTTGACAGGGTCTTTTTAAGTTGAATCCTGTACTGTACAAACCAGCAATCGTCAAGTGGTGATCAGTTAACAGTTCAGGATTTGTCCTTACCTGGGCATCTAAAACATGTTATATGATGATATGTAGCATCAAGAGTCATATTATAGGATTTGTGTATATCCTTTATAATGTTCAGGAATGAGCATGTAACCTATCAGTTGTATTTTAAACATTGTCTTCATTGAGTACAGTTCCTGACTAGAACATTAATCCTTCAACAATTTAGAACTGGGTTTCAGATTTATCTGACCATTTCTCTTCATTTTCTGCATGATATATGAAGTCTTTCAGTAGTATTATTGAATAACTAGAAGCAACATCTGCTCTTCTTAAGTGGCCAAATACTCTGAATGTTAAGCAACTGTATAAACACACACTGACTAATTTCCTTCCTGCAACTCAAAGATGACTCTGCTGTCCACCAGTTCAAACTCTAACTGTATAGAACCCATTTGAGAACCTAGACATACCTCCCCAGCAGGCATGTGCATGTGTTGAGGAAAACAGTCTGATGAAGCGCAGGAAGACCACAGTGGATTAGGAAGTCTGGTTCCAGTGACAATGCTAAACAATCAAAATCAGAAACTCATAGCCAGTATTATTTAGCCTCACACAAACACTTTGGCTCCTTTCTTACAAGTAAAATAAAGATCCCATTTTTCATTACCAATGTTTAATCTTTCTGAATCAAGCTCTCCTATACTGTATATGAAAATCATGAATAATTACTTTCCTAGAAGTATCGCCAGTTACCCACACTCATTGGTCTATGATAAATAAACCACAATGTACAGTCATACAGGTTTTACATGACCAGTCTGACTGAGGTTCCTGAATGAATCAGCCAACAGGAGTTTATCAGAAAACACTACCAGTCAGTTTTGGATTGTTGTTTGTCAGACACCTCCTTTTAGATCAACCTGCTTGGGTAAAACCAGCAGAAGTGTCAGCCTTATTATAAAATGGCTGTAGGGATCCCTGGTGTGCACAAGCCAAGCTACAATGCAGGAAGACCTACCTGGTAAAACTGTGTATTAATAATCCCTGCAAGGCCCACTGTTGTAAAATTACTACATTACCTTTAGCTCTCCTGAAAATATACCTGTAAATGTTTTTTTTTTTTTTTTTAAATGACCACATTTACATAGTCATTGAGTCATATTGTTTAGCCTTGCAATGCTATTGGATAGTAAATATGTATATTTGGTCATGAACTCATTCAACCTGCAACCGCTCCTTGAAGCTCATCCCCTTGTTTTACTGGACTGGATATAACAAGATTCAAGTAAGTAAAATGCCTGAAATAGTATCTAAATGCTCCAAGACATTGTAATAAACACATAAAAAATAAGTTACTGTGGAACGTTTTCATCAAATTAGATTTTGAGCTTATTATGTCCATGTTGTAATTCTACAACATTGGGTGAGGTTGGTAGTCAAAGCAGCATATGCACCTTACATATTGCATGGGCTGCATGTTCTCCCCATGTCTGCATGGGTTTCCTCCGGGCACTCCGGTTTCCTCCCACAGTCCAAAGACATGCAGGTTAGGTGGATTGGCAATTCTAAATTGGCCCTAGTGAGTGCTTTGTATGGGTGTGTTTGTGTGTGTCCTGCGGTGGGTTGGCACCCTACCCAGGATTGGTTCCTGCCTTGTGCCCTGTGTTGGCTGGGATTGGCTCCAGCAGACCCCCGTGACCCTGTGTTCAGATTCAGCGGGTTGGAAAAATGGATGGATGGATGGACTTTACACTTCATATTCACATATGGAAATAAAAAAACTAGAATAGAATAATCGATATGCAATGTCTATGGTGATTCCAAAGTTCTGCATGTAATTTCTTTGTTATAATTTGGAGTTTTGACCTGCTGACATCATTACATTTCACAAACAACTTGACAGTGTCGGAGACAGGAAAGAAAGAAACTCTGGAAACTCAGACCATGGCTTGATTCATTCAGAGAAAAATGCCTGCAGGTGGTACCAGAACAGCACAACTCTGAATGAGATGATGATTCCTTTCAAGGGGAAATTCAGCTGCATCAAGCAATATATGCGAGGCAAGCCCCACCCATGGGGGTTCAAACTGTGGGCAAGAACTGGCATCTCTGGCATGCTCTGTGACTTCGATGTGTACCAAGGCAGTGTTGATGGGATACGAGCCAAATCTGAACTTGGATTGTCAGGTGATGTTGTGATGAAGCTTGCCTCCACACTCCAAAAAGGTCAGAACTACAAGATCTTCACAGACAACTACTTCACCTCTGTCCCATTGGTAGCTAAGCTACTTGATTGTGGAATTCATTATGTGGGAACAGCCAGGCAAGTACGCCTACCCAACTGTAACCTTGAAGATGAGAAGAGCTTGAAGAAAAAGGGGAGAAGAAGCTTTGATGCCAGAGTGGAGAGGAACCACAACATCTGTGCTGTCAAATGGTATGACAACAGGGCGGTTACACTTGTGTCAACCTTTGCTGGCCCAGAGCCAGTGCAAAAAATTCAATGCTGGGACAAAGCCACCAGAACCTACATTGAAGTTGAAAGGCCTTACATTGTGGGTATCTACAATAAATACATGGGAGGTGTGGATTTGTTGGACTCATTTGCAGCCAAATATAAGTTCCCTATAAAATCACGCCGCTGGTATATATACACATCTTCTGGCATACAATTATCCTTGCTGTGATCATCGCCTGGCTCCTCTACAAGCGGGACTGCAAAGCCCTCAACATTCCTAAGAAGGAGATTTTGAACAGGAGACAGTTTCAGGCGCAACTCGTATCTTCTCTTATATTGATGAATGCTGCTGCTAACAGACGAAAGAGAGGACGACCATCGTCAGGCAATAACAGCCCAGAAACATCAAGGAGCCATTTGAATGCGCAGAAGAGGCCATTTTCAGGTGATGGGAGTCCAGCAAATAGGATCTCAGCCAAGAGGTCATCTGTGCATCCTCCACCGGATGTGTGCAAGGACATTATTGCACATTTCCCCATGAAAACAAAGAGGACGCTGCAGACACTGTGGTAAAGGATATACCAACACGCTGTGCAGCAAGTGCAATGTCCGTCTCTGCTTTTCAGATGACAAGAACTGTTTTTGGGACTGTCACTGCAAATGAATAGTCATTGGTTATAGACAGTTTTCATTAAGTTGACTAAATACAATTTTATCCTGTTTTCTACATTATTATTATCAATAAATCGATAAAAATGCAAATGTTGTTCAATTATTATTCATAATATATAGTCTTATGGTGGTACATGAGCAGTAAAACTTGCAATTAAACCCTTAGGTGTTTATATTTGTTTAGAGAGTGTGAGTACAAAATGTGGAAGTTCTGCTCCCAACTAGGCCCAATGTTGCAATATTACAACATATCCCTAAAGACTAACAAAAAAAATTAAAAACTCTTTCATTTCTGCATCAGAGGCCTCCTACAACAACATCTGGAAGGAGAAAAAAAATTGCTCATTTTTTTAATATTTGAGTTTTACAGGGAGCATTCAGAGTACAGAAATGGAAAGAGGCCGAAATGACCGTCACAAACTATTTGACTTTGATCTGGAGCAAATCCTTCTTGAAATTGGAGAGGAAGACATGTCAATACTGTTTCTTACTGCCTTAATGCAATCATTTTATTGTGACTTAGAAATGTCTACTTTCACTTTAGCACCCAGACTTGTTGCTACTTGCAACATTTGCTCCAGTATCAAAATTCTCAGACCTTCCACCAATTTTTCATTGAGATACATGTTCGCAAATTTCACATGCTGATATGACCTGAATGGTGAACTGGATATATTCATCTTGAAAAGGTAAAGAATATTTAGTCTATTTTAGTATAAAGACAGGGTCATATGAAATTAAAAGGATTGAGATACTTCCAACAATGACGTGAGCATCATTTTACTCTTTCTGAATTGATTTTTTTTTTTTTTTTTAAATGAAAAACATTTCTTGAGACCTGCATAATACTGTATAAATGGTAATGTAAATGTAATTTTATGGTTCGAAATGTTACATTGCCTCAAAAACATTACTGCCTCAATGGCTGCAAAATTTCTTGGGCTTAAAACAAAAGGTGAATACATTATTTTGCAGTGGATCAAAAGAACAACTCAAGAGCTGAACTTGCTCCTCAGTCATGGTTCTTGTAAAATTATCTTCCTCCGTGCCCAGCCATGTAGTCACATTTGATAATTGCACGACCTTTGAGTGCCAGGTTTCTACTGCATTCAAAACTTCATTTTATAATTGATGAAACATCAACCCTGCCTCACTAGTTCAGATGCTGTGGTATCTGGCCATGCTTTTATCTCAGACCACTAATTATATTTTTAATGGTCTTCCTGTGTGAAGTTTCAATTGGTAAATGCAGGTTCTGAATACTACTGCCAGAACCTTGACCTGAAATACACGTTCTGACCTGTAACACTGTTTGCTCCATTACTGCAGAATATTTGTTCAAGGCATATAAACCTGTTAGACAGTTCATATATGCTGATGCAGGCCATCCTTGCTGTTCCAAAACCTAGTTATGTAGTTCTTGGCAAACATTTTTTCAGCTTCATTGCTCTTGCTCTCTGTAATTTTCTTCTTAGGTCTGTTTGTGGAACTCCATCTGTCTTGATATTTAAATCCATTCTCAAAACACACCTGTCCTTTCTGGCATATTACTTGCTGTCTCTTCATTTACAGGCCTTCAAATGCCAATCTGATTTACTGTGATAAGAAAGTCACTACAGTATTGTGCTATATATTCTTTCTTGATATTGCAAGCTGTATCGTGTACTTTAACTATCACTTTTACCATTTACCTTACTTTGTAGTTTTATATTATAAATTTATCTGATCTACAAAAAATACTTTTGAAAGTACTACTATTGTGTTATTGATAGTACAATTCAGCTTATATTGATATATCAGGTGAACTGCACTTGCTGGCTCTTTCTGATATTTGTCATGTATGCTATTTTTTATTTTCCTTTTGCATTTTCTTGTACGGATTAGTTTTTGGTCTAGCACCGGTGTGTAATTTTTATAATTTCTGTCCCAAATCTCATGAATCCTTGTTCGAATCCCAGCCTGTGCAAAATCCGTTTGCATTTTCTCCCTGTATCCATTTGGGGTATCTCTGTGTCCTGTGTCTTAAATAATGTCTTACATTAACTGGTGACTCTAAATTGGCCATGTGTAAGTGAGCCAAGTGTACCTGCAATGATCTGGCACCTTGCCAAAGGCTGGTATCTGCCTTATATCCACTGCTGCTACAATTGACTTTGGGTATCCATAATTTTGAATGTAAAAAGAATGGACTGCTGGATCAGCAGTTTCCTTGCTTGATAGAGTATAGAACTTGTGTTTGTTTATTAAACCAACTTTTAATAATGAACAATGGCAGTATTGTTCTTTGGAAGGGTAAAATTATTTTAGCATCCAGTCATGCTAAAAGTGTACCTGTGATGTGACCGGATGAAAACAGACCAGGTTATGCAGAAGAAATGTGGTACCAGCTGAATCACCCCTTTTAATGCAGAAAACAAAAACACTGACCTTTGAATTTAAAGTAATATAAAACGGCTTCAAACATCTATTTAAAATTACTTTAAAAAAAATAAATGAGCTCTGTCTTTGTCAAGCATTAAGTCTAAAATATGAGTCTGGGACTGACTTGCTTTTATGGGGTCTGTTCCAGAAGGGGCAGAGCCTCTCTGGGCGTTCTGGGCAGAGCTAGGCTTTCTCCTTGGTCAGTCACTCTGAGCTGCAGGAGAAAAAGAAGATACAATCAGTGCTAGCATCCCCTCTCACCCTGCTGTAGTCTGACTTACCTCATCAGAGCCTGTAAGGTGGTCACCCGGCACATGTGTGGGTCAGGAACTATAGAATTATTATTACAATCCACTTCAAAAGCTCCGCTGACAAGCACATTTAGTTGCAGTGTTTTCCACCATGGGCAAGATTCTGTCATTGCTTGAAAATGACTCCATTCATTTATCCCTAATCTACATCTTCTTTCATGAAAACACACAAAAAAAGAAACTGAAGAGAAATCAACACAATCCACATGTTCTAGCTGCTTACTCCCCGACTGTTACGTTACATCGATCAGACAACTGAAGCTGTAAAAATATTTGCATTTACATTTTATTTCATTTTTCCAATTTATATTAAATAACTACTTTATGAAGGCAAAACAAGTGAGAAGATGAGCTACTACCAAATTTGCATTTAATGGCAATGACTATAGACAGATGAAAATGCCCCCGTAAGAATATTATTCTATTGAATGAGATTTGAAATCAAAAATACATGGATAAGCAGTTCTTTAATAGAAGGTTTACAATGTGTTCTCAAGAGGTGCTTCTAATGTTTACTCAAACCCAAGAACAGTTCTATTAATGCCAAGGTGCCAAGCCGTTGACCTGTATGCTTTACAGAATTTAATTTCAAGATCTGAGGAGTTTTTCAGAATGAAACAGAGACCTCTCAGTGGGCACAGTCTGCTTAGACATGAGCAGAACAAATTTTAAGCAGGTTATTCTGTGAGGTGCAACATTTACTATATGTAACACTTAACCTCGTTTCAGAAAAAGGCTTTACACTCAGACTGTTTATCCAATGTCCAGTATACCGAGCAATGCACTCAATTTTCCATTTTTCCTTTAAATGCTTTTTAAAATGAAAAGTCTCCATCTCAACTGTTTAGAAAAAGGTGAATGACACAAGCGGTTTCATAGTCCATCTACCCAGTACAGCAACAAATAATAAGCAAAAATATGTCTTAACCTGGGCGGCACGGTGGCGCAGTGGGTAGCGCTGCTGCCTCGCAGTTGGGAGATCTGGGGACCTGGGTTCGCTTCCCGGGTCCTCCCTGCGTGTAGTTTGCATGTTCTCCCCGTGTTCCGGTTTCCTCCCACAGTCCAAAGACATGCAGGTTAGGTGGACTGGCGATTCTAAATTGGCCCTAATGTGTGCTTGGTGTGTGGGTGTGTTTGTGTGTGTCCTGCGGTGGGTTGGCACCCTGCCCAGGATTGGTTCCCTGCCTTGTGCCCTGTGTTGGCTGGGATTGGCTCCAGCAGACCCCCATGACCCTGTGTTCGGATTCAGCGGGTTGGAAAATGGATGGATGTCTTAACCTTTGGAAGGAAAAACCTCACATCTTTCTCCACTATGAAGCTCATTCTGTCACCTTCAGGTTCATTCATCCTTCAATTTAGTGTTCAGGTTTTCACCTGGTTTGGGAGCTGAATTTCTAAAGCCTATTCAAAATACATTTTACATGTTAGAGACCAGCCCTGGAGGAGGGCACCACTCAGTCATACCATGCTAATTCTGAGCGACCAATCAACCAGCCAGCCTGCAGGTTCGGCCTTTAAAAATATAAATGGGTATTTCTTCCCCTGGGGGCATAAGAAATACATTTATCCCAATACACTGTTAGAAACATTTAAAAAGGAATACCTGTAGTAGTTTATTCAGCTACTACAATTTGTATAGTACATTACCACTAGTAGTAGTAATTTGTGAATTTCCCCTTGGGATTAATACAGTATCTATCCATCTAGTCTCCCTAAAAATCCTGCAAAGTGTCTTTTTGTCATTAAAGCATACCCAGAATGTACTTGGCTCAACTGGATAAATTTTTATTCGTGCTCAAAAGTGTATCTTGCTCCCACTTTAACTGGCTCTGGTTGATACACACATTTAACACAAATGCCCACAACCCCATTCCCAGAAGTACAAAAGTCAAGAGTATTTATTGTCATTTCATCCATAGACAGTAGTACAGCATACAGTGAAACGAAACAACGTTCCTCCAGGACCATGGTGCTACATAAAACAGGACAACAAAGAATCCATGACACAAAACAAAGACACATAAGGTGCATGTAAATCAAATGTGCAAACATGTGCAACACTGCAGAACAGAATACATTTCAGATATCAGTCTGGTCCATGAGTGTTCAGGAGTCTGACTGCTTGGGGGAAGAAACTGTTACACATTCTGGTGGTGAGGGCCCGAATGCTTCGGTACCTTTTTCCCCAGTGTAAACAGTGAATGTGAGGGGTGTGTTGGATCATTCACAATGCTGAAGGCTTTGCGGATGCAGCGTGTGGTGTAAAATGTCCATGATGGAGGGAAGAGAGACATCGATGATCTTTTCAGCTGTCTTCACTATCTGTTGTAGGGCTTTGTGATCCCTGATTGTGCAATTTCCAAACCAGATAGTGATGCAGTTGCTCAGGATACTCTCTGTGGTTCCTCTGTAGAATGTTGTTAGAATAGCTGGTGGAACATGGGCTTTCCTCAGCCTACACAGGAAGCAGAGCCGCTGCTGGGCTTTCTTGGCTAAACAGTTGGTGTTGTGGGACCAGGTGAGGTTCCCTGCCAGGTGGACACCCAGGAATTTGGTGCTATTGACGACCTCCACAGTTGAGCCGTCAGTGTTCAATGGCAGATGGTCACTTAGTCTTCCTAAAGTCAACAATCATCTCCTTTGTTTTGTTTACATTCAGAGACAGGTTATTGGCTTTACACCAGTTTAACTGCTGCACCTCCTCTCTGTATACTGACTCGTTGTTGCTGATGAGACCCACCACAGTCATGTCATCGGCAAATTTTATGATGTGATTAGAGCTATGACCATATGCCTTCTAACCCTCAAAACACAAATTTGTGATTAATTGTACATGACATGTATTTTACTTGCATGCAAATGACATCATAGCACCAGTGCCAAGTGTCTTACCGTTGTGGCAGGCAGCTGGCATCCATGCCCAGCCGGGACGCCCCTGCACACTATATTCAGGGGGAGCAGCCCTGGAAAGTGCAATACCTCCCCCTGGATGCTAGATGGCCACCCCCCTGGGCTGGAGTAGTGCCTGGGTTTCCCACAGGGCTCCCTGGGAACTGGAGTTGGGGACAGCCCTGTTGGGTCCCGCAGGTACCGCCAGGGGGTGCTGTGTTTGGAACACCTGAGCCCGTGTGGGCAAAAGATTCATCACACCTGGAAGTGCCACCGGAACTCAGTGATCAAACACCTGGAGCACTTCCAGGTGACCTATAAAAGGAGCCAGCGACCACCACTCAGTGGCCAGAGTCGGGTGGAGGAGGACAAGGTTGCTAAGGAAGAGTGGTGGTGGCAAGGAGAAGAAAGTGTTTGTGCTGGTGCTGTACTGGTGGTGACTAGTGCTTGGGACTGTGTTGTGGCAGGGGGGATTACGGGGAAGACGTGCCCTCCAGCTAAAGATAAATAAAAGTCCTGGTATTTCACACGTGCCTCCTGTGTCCAATCTGTATCGGGTCAGGCGTTATATAGCGTCTTCTTACACCATCTACATCCAAAGTAGGCCATGTAAGTCCTTATAACAATCAAAAGTTGTAATGACTTTTTAAAAGCCATGGTATATTTCAGATGGAGAACATCTTGGAGCACAGCTAAGGAAGAACCAGTTTCTCAGATTCACACAGTGCAAGAAAACAAAAAGAGGATAGGTGTGTAGAAGATATAGCCAAAAGATCTGATGAGGCCAAGGTAACCAACTGTTCGACTTTAGGATTATTTTCTGCAAATTTCACATCACAGTAGGGTTTCATTGCCAACTGTCCTTACTCAAAGGTCACCCGTCCTTAAATCATGATTTTTTTTAAATATTCAATATGCCTAATATATGCACAGTAAATTGGAAAATTACTACTTTTGACATGGCTCTGCACCATAACCTCCAGAATTATCCTGAATTAACCAAAAGTAGCTTCTACAGCATGCCATTTTATCACACTGGCATGCTGTTGGTTGTCTGTGAAGGTGAATCCAGCTCCTTGCACCCCTTTGTCCATTTCTGTTAACGTATGCATGTTTTCAGCGAATTGCTTGATTATCTACTGTGAACCATAAGGTTCTGATCTTATAGTGATGACATACAGCTCAGTGTGAAAACATCTACCATGGGAAAGCAGACAATCCACCTCTTTGACTTAAGAACTTAAAATAAATGTCTCAGCACAGGAGTACAGGAAATGAATTGTTGCGGATTCACCTCAAGAATCTTGACATCTTCCCGTTAAACCTTAATTCTTATATCATGAAGTTACTCTGAAGCACCTTGGATATGTCCTTGATAGTAGTATTACCTTTAAATGCAAGATCTCTGGTACAATGAAAACGTTACTGTTCATCCTTGATACATTTTTCACCCTGAATTACTTCATGACTGGACCACTGACATTTAAAAAAAATATATATATATTCAAAATGCTACTCCTATGAGCCTTGACTTTTTGATATTAAGTACCCCCTTAAGCAGGCTCAATTTGCATTGTCCAGTCATATTTTTTCTCCAACAAAACACTTGTTTAAACCAAAATGCCATCTAACCTCTAACCATTTCACATATTCTCATGATGCCTTTTTTTAAGCTAACACCACCACTTTATGTAACTGTTCATAAACACTCCTTAAGCTTTGCGACTCCTACTTTCTTGAATTTTCTTCCTAGGTCTGTTTGAAATGCATAACATACAAATCAGGGTCAGGTTTATTAAATTCCTCTTTATTACACACAATTTATGGACTTACTTGTTTTGATTTCTTTGTATGTGTGGATTACTTGGGTTAGTTACCAACATCTGGTGAAAATTTAATGTCAATAGCCCCATTAGAAATATATTTACCGAGAAAAACGTTGACACGTTCAATACTTATTTTCCCCACTGTATGCAGCTATCTGAGCCTATTCAGAAAGATGGATTTATAAAAAATAAACTAAATTCAAAAATCTATACTGTACTCTGTAGTTGTACTTCAGTTGTTATATAAAAGTTCTCATTTAGAAATGGCCATATACAGTAGTTACCATAGTTATGAAACTGAAATACGTAATAATGTTGCTGAATATACAGGATGCATTGAGCTATGATATTCCTAAAAGTGGAAAGCATCATTTCCTGCCCTGCTGTAGTCACATTCCTATATTAATCATAACTGTACTGTTTATGAAATTCAAATAATTAAAACATTTTAATAATTTTCTTGTGCATGTTAATGGATTGGTAATGGATTATTACTCTATGTAACCAGATTTAGATTAATTTATAAACCAATTTTAGCATTCTGTAGCACATTAGGCAAGGTCTACATTTCTCAGTTAGTTAATGTTAGTTTGTTTTTCAATATTCGATTCTATACTTGACCATTTCAAAAACAACATCCAATAAATAAATACATAAATAAAATAAATTTAAGTGTTAGATATCTTGGATACAGTGAGAGACAATGATAAAAACTTTTTTGCCTGACTCAGTACAAACCAAGTTAAGTCAATGAAGTGTGTGTTACAGTTTAGCATATGAATTAATTCAGTGATGCAGCAGGACAACTGAAGAACATCACAACTGAAGTTTACTTGTATGATAAGAGAACACAGAAAGGAATGAGGACAGTGACTTGGTGTAAGCAAGTAAAGACATAAATCCTACTATAAAAAAAAAAAAAATCAAAGATAGACATTTCTCTGAAATAATCTTCCTGGAACATTGGCATTATTTGATTTAATAAAATACACTTTGTTAGGCTGGAGTTGTGGACCACATTGATGTCATACAATGCCTCCATCTAGTCCAGTGGTTTTCATCCTTTATTATTCCAAAGTCCCCCACTGTACCACAACAACATGTGAGACCCCAGCCCCAAATAGATTATGATATTTATACTCTTCTACTTTTGGTACAGTATTGACAATCATCCTGTTCTCTTAAATTATTGGTAAAGGGTAAATTAAACTGATGTCAGTTTTTATTGCATCACCTTATAACATACTGCAAGGTTCCTGCACTAAAAGGCTGGTTTGGCTTCATGTAAACATTTAACTTTGTGAAGCCGAAGAGAATTTGGCTGCCTTTGTCAGAGTGTATCTCAAACCTGTGGCCTTCCAAAGCCCTGCTGATGTTTTATTTTCCTTTTAGATTTCCAAATTAATGTATATGATTATTACTTGGTTGCTTTTCACCTACAACAGCTATTCTTCTGAGCAGACCCAAGGCAATGTGAAGGTTATTTTGACACAAATATGTTCATGGAAGGTTTGTCAGATTAGCTGCAATATCTAGACTAGTATATAAGGTTGACAGTAATTTAGTAGGCTGAGATATTATACTTCATTGAATGCTAAGAAGTAGATCATGACATTTACCAAGCAGCACCAAAATACAGTGGTAAACAATTTGGAATTAAAAGCAGGAAATGAGCATCATTTCTTTAGTCATTTATTTGCTTCCGCACCCAAGTGGAAAGAGGAATTTATTTATATATTCGTTCTTTCCTTTTTAATATTGCTTGCCATGTTATGTTTGTGTTGCTAAGCAAGCATCATTCCCATTTCGAGCGGTGGTCACTGGGGTAATGTTCTCAGAGCAAATGCTGTACACAGAGTTCTGGTAATAAAAATCAAAATGTAAATAAATAAAATAAATAAAATCCATTAGTAATCTCCATTTAATTTTCATTAGAGCTTGGAGGAGCTCTTTATGACAGAAACAAAATATATATATAACCTGTAGTACTATCCTCATACAGTATGTATGTGTGTTTTGATTAATAGGTACATAATGATTAGTGATAGATAATCAAAGCATATACAGAACATTTCCATTTATCTTAAATTGTTTACCATTAAAAAGGCTTAGGAATGGATATGCACTCTCCTTGATGGTAATATTTACTTTTTGAGAACCAGAGGAAAAAATATAAATGTACTGTAGATCAGGTTAAATACAGCAATTTGAACAGTCATTTTTAATGAAAGTGCTTTTCTGGTGAAGTGTATGCCATAATCATGAGGTCTTAAAATGATGTTATTAGATCAAAAACAAGGATGAGGACAACTCCTAAGATGGCTGCTTCACAGCAAATAATCTTATAAAAAGGTGCAATTTTGCAAATTAGGGAATACCACAGGCATTATGCTTTCTTCAGAAATATCTTCTGACACATTTCAATGAATAGAAATGGTTTCTCAACTATTGTCCCTGAGGGTACACTTTTCAAACCAACTTTGATCCTTTATTTACAGTAGTTTGCTCCATGCCCCAAATAAATGCCCTAACATAAGCACATACATTTATGCCACTCAAATCTAAATTATGAACAAAAAGTAAAAACTGTCTGATGATATAATCTGATTTGGTTCACTGATAATAGGAATCTCTAAGAAGGTGCTGATGAATGAGGAGTGTGGTTTATACCTCTTTGGAGTTGAAGGTAGATGGTGTTTTTTTAAATCCGTCCATGTTTGTTTCTTTCCTTACTGTGTTCATTTTTTTTTATATTTATGCTGCTCTTTGACAGTGTGTGTGTTAAACCTCGAATAATCGGAGAACGAGGCGCGTCTGCTCTAAATCCCTTGATGACCAACTTTTCAGGGCTGGATGAGGTTGGGTTGAGTAAGGTTAGAACCTGGCAGTGTTGAATAACACAACACTTTATTTGTTCAAACAGATTGCTTATTTTTGCTCTTGTTGGTTACTTAACTCCAATAAAAAAAAATCATTACAAAGAAATACAACATCCCTAAATAAAGACAAGATTATTAAGCTAGGCAGTAATTAATAAAGATACTGCATGATTTATTTCATTTCCAATATATTAAGATAAATGAAGTTGTAGACTTTAACGGAAACTTTACAGCTTTGACACATAAACTAGGTAAACAACTTTGGTCAAGCTCTCTGTGGTATCATAATTGTCAAAATTAAAAAAAGCCATTTAGTCTCGTAATGAGGTTTTGACACTTTTTTGGATTAAATTGCTTACATTATCATTCTTGTTTCACATTTGTCAAAACTGTCAGCTAGCAAATTTTAGACTCTTTTTACAAATTGCTAGTTGTCAGTTAAAGATCAAACATTTTACCCCTTGAATAATAGAAGAAAATTACCATATTCACAGCAACACTGCTAAATGATTTACGGCACAATGACAGATGGGTGCTGCTGTATAAAATACAATGGCTAATGACAATTTCAATAGCACCCTTTTTATGGCTGCCCGAAAAATGAATTAAATAAATTTAAAAAAAGATACATATTTCCAGTAAGGGCATATTTTTAAAAATATTACACAACAGGTGAAAATATTAATTATTTTGCATCTTAAATGGCTAATTCTATCATTTATTGCAAAATGATTGCTTTTTTTTCTTCCTCTATCAATTTCATTTTGATAGCTATTAATAACTGTGCCGAATTTATGAATTATTCATAGCCATAGAATCGGCATATTTGGCTCTTAATGGAGCAGAACACCAATACGGTCTGTATTCAAGAAAGACTGTTAAGCTTTCAGTAGATGCTGTTATTTGCGGGGACACCTTCTGATATGCAATCATAGAAATTTAACGCTGTAATCTTTTTAGAGTAAGTTTTCATTTCTTAAACTATTTGAAGAAAATGTGTGAGTTAAAGCTCTTGCAAAAAATTATTTGAAATGAAATGCTAATGCTTCTTTCAAAACAAGGGCAATATCTACCCATCTGTCACCATTTCATCAACAGTTTCATACTGCTACTGATGTCAAGAATTCTTCAAATTCTCAACACAAAAAGCATCTGCAAACATTGCCTTTAAAATTATGGTTTGTATTCAAAATGACAGCCAGCAACACAGCAAAGTGCTCAAACATACAATAGTAAGCACAAGGGGTTAAATGAAAATAAAAAGGAATCCTTATTTTTATTCTTATTAATAATAAACAGAGGTAAGAATTTGACTTCAACTGCTTCATTTCACATTGCGCTAGTGTTTGTAAGACATAGCAACAGATGCAAAGAAATAAAATTGAGTTTTGCAATAAAAAATACACACAGAAAGTCATTTCAGCTTTAACATTGAATCCAAGAATGCAGCACATTCAGGAAACACCTTTCATTTCGTGTTTGCCACGTGCTGCTAGTCTGCATCAGAGGTATCTAAAAAATGCAGTCATATCACCGGCTCTCCAAAATAAAACTCCTGTCAACCTGACAGTTTTCATCAGAGCGATCTGAAAAGTATAGTCTTCCCAGATGCCTTAAAAAAATGAAAGGCAAAAACAAAAAAAAAAAAAAAAACAACAAAGCTTCCTCTTGTCACTGAGAAAGAAAAGAAATAAAATGTGTTTCCCTCTTCACAATGACATTACATTTATGAAATGTTCCATTAATAGGATGACATGGTGGTGCAGTGGCTAGAAGTAATGCCTCACAGCTCCAGTGTGTATCTGTGCAGAAATAAGAGATATAAAGGGAGATTGCTTGTGTGCTATTTTCTGAGATAGCACTCCATACTGTAACTATAAGATGGTAAAAGATCTATACCATGTAATTTTAGAAGGGCAACAGTTATTTTGTTTTCTTGCTGTTGCATTATTAATTGGAATACTTTCTATGAACATTCTTTTCAATATATAGTTTATTCACGTTATTCTCCATGTAATGAAAATACCACAGTTCTAAACCATTCATCCATCTTCCAAATATTGCCTGAATTAATCCCTCCGTATAATAAAAAGGTGAACATCAAGGCAAAGCAAGGCAAGGGAAAACTCATGTGCTGTCTCCAGGAAAGTGGAATTGTAACAATGGCAAATGTAGTAGTTGGTGTGAATATGGTAAGTCAAGGGACACTAGAAGGCGATAGACTCATGTCATGGGGGTGCCCCACAAGTGTAATGGGCCAGAACAGGACAGACAGAGTGTTAGTTGGGAACAAAACAGAGGTACTAGAAATCAGATTGTCTGGCAGCTGACAAGGCTTACCTGCAGGGCTTGGGGATATGGTGGTGGTTATTAAGTGTTTGCAGGAGGCCACATTATCTCCTTCAAAAAAGATTTTCTACTCACTGGTTGTGCTTCACATAAACCCTGACCCTGACATTCTGCTGCCTCCCCTATCTCTGGCAAACTCCTTGCTAAAGTTGTGTACAAAATGTGACAGTAAACAAGGAAAAGAAGTTTGGTCCACACAGAGTAAAATTGTCCTCCAGTTCCATATGTTTCAACTACTTTGTAGTAAATTGTTATCTGGGGCATATTAACCACACTATTAATTGGAGCCTTGGGAATAAATTCATAAAGGGATGTCAGGATTTTTGGTGTTCTAGGCAAATCTCCATTTTAGTTCTATCATTGTTTCAGTTTGTTTTTCTTTGTTTTGGGCTTTAGGTCAATCTTTGCATTTGCTTGATTTTTATTTTATATACTAACACAATACTGCCTTTAAGAAATGATATATAAAAAAAAAAAAAAAAAAAAAAAAACTGGTTTGTTTTGCTTCTGTTTTGTACCAGAGATAGATAGATAGATACTTTATTAATCCCAATGGGAAATGAACACAACCATCCAGCCACTACTGCCCATCTGTCATTACCACATTGCAGATCGTATATTTGTCTTATCGATTTATTGCCTAGTGGCAAATTGCCAAACTAAAGTGTGTATATATATTCCTTGTACAACCATGAGACCAAGAGTATAGAAATAGATCAAAGAAAACCCAGCAAATAATTGGCACGTTCTCTAGTGATATAGTAAGTAGAAAATTAATTTAACAGCCTCTGTCACTACGATTATCTAGTAAGGCCCTGAGGATGGGGCAATGTACTTGGCATTTTTCAATCATTTTAAAGGACATTTTTAGAGATGTACTCTGCAACTTCATGTCTGTCTATATAGGCAATAGTCTAATCTTCTCCCAAACTGTAAAATGCATGTTAAACATGTAAGAGAGGCTAACAATTTACTTGCAAACATGATTGGATCAAATTAAGGAGCCAGCAATTTTTTTTAAGTTAATGTTTTCATCTTTTTATTACAGTTCAATTTGTAAGTGAGCATTCTTTAACTGAGTCAGAGCCCAAACCAGGTCCAGCTTTGTCAAGTGATATATAAATGACTACCACTGCATGCTGGAAGTAGAAGTCATAAAAGCTGCAGCACCTTTTTCAGTGGGTTGCATTCACATAATTATTAATGTTCATATCATAAACCTACAACTAGAAAAAAAAAAACAATTCTTCCATATGTTCCATGTATAAGTGTAATGACTTCACAAATTTTTGACAGATGAACATAAAGGGTACATAAAGGACCCAATTTGCAGACATTTTTGTTAGCTTACTAGTGTGAGCTGAACATAGATTCATTTGTAAAAGAGGGTGAAGTCTGTAACTGGTCTATATCACTGTTCTGTGAACCAACATGTCCACTGTAGCCCTTGCTTACCCCTAAAAGACTGAACACTTCTTTTGGTCAATTTCATTACAGATTTGCTTAATTCTGTAGGCAACACTGCTGTACTAATTGTGGATAGATATCTGAAAGCTATATATTTTCATTGCACATCATTATCCCTGTGGATCATCGGAGCCAACGGTATGAACATTTTCCTTTGTCCATATTGATTTCTTATTTTGGGCCATGTGGACTGAACTTTCAATGACAAACCCAGTCCATTTACAGATATCTAACTCTTATTTTCCATCCTCCTCTTTTCCCTGACTTTGACTCTTCCAAATATCAGTTTATATTAGTTTGTTGCCACCCAAATATGCACATATTTTTGTTCTACTCTTCCATACCATACTCAGTTTAATAAAAACCTTGCTAGCAATGCCAGTTCTCCTTCACCTTTTCCTTACTGCAATTATCTGGTTTAATCAAGCTTTGTGTATACTGTTGTGTTTCAGCAACACCAACATATCAAAAGAAGAGCAGTTCACAAAATGAACTAAAACCAGCTAAAGAATTTGCTAAAATCCCCTGTAAATAATTCACTGACTAACATATTAAAACATCAAACTATAGAATACATTAGTAAATTAGTTTAGAACACTTTGACACAAAAGTTTTTCTGTTACGGTGTCAAAAAAGCCATACACACATACATAAAATCCTAAGCCTAAAAGTGCAACGATTTTATATGACTTTGTCACACTTTAAAATCGGGCTTATTTTAAAATCTACATATATATGTTTGGAATCATTCTTTTCAGAATTTATCGTACTTTAACGTGATATTGTTAGATTTTCAGATTCTTATTCCACTTTATATTTTTTTAGTTTATAATTATAAAGAACTCGCATCCTGTGAGAGGAGACTTTGTGCCAAGAGATTTAACCACGCCCGGGGTCAGAATTAAAAGACAAAGTAGGACCACTGCTGTATGGGCTTTTAAATGTTTGAAGTGCTGCATAAGATGCAAATCACGCGGCATGGCAGCAGCAGCAAGCCAGTAGCTGATCGAACAAAGGAGGTTAAAAAAAAAAGTTTCCCATTGTATCACCATTTAAAAGGGGGTTTCAGAGGAGCGACCGCATCTCCTTTGGGTGCATTCAGCACCCATCTTCACAACACAACACAAGTGGCAGAGACGTGAAGTGGCTGGCATATAGTGCAGGCTGAGGGGGTTGGCAAGTGAAGTAAACAGGTGGCAAACCCCCTAGAGTATGTGTACACATTATATTCATTTACTTTTAATGAAGTCCAAGTTAAACTAAGGCAACACAGAACATCACAGCCATTAAACAAAACACAATAATAAGAAAAATAATGAAATGCTCCCCATTCAAATGTTTGCATACCCTTAGTTCTTACTACTGTTTATCGCCCATTTTAGCATCAATTATGGCATGCAGTCTTTTGTGATAGTTGTGGATGAGGCCCTAGATTTTCTCAGGTGGCAAAAAGCTTCCAGGTCCTGCTAATTCTTGGGTTGCCTCGCGTGATCTTCATGTTTGAGATCTTCCCAAAGTGGCTAAATGAAATTGAGGTCAGGAGACTGATGGACACTCCAGCACCAAAGGGTCAACTTGACCCGAATCTTTTGGATCCTTGTCATGTTGGAAGAACCAAGTGCATCCCATGCGCAGTTTCTGGACTAATAAATACAAGCTGCCTTCTAATATTTTCTGGTAATATGCTGCATTCATCTTGCCATCAATTTTCACTAAGTTACCTGTGCCACTGTAACTTACATAACCCCGGAACTTCTAAGATCCATCTCTATGCTTCACAATAGGGATGGTGTGCTTTTTGTCATGGGCCTTGTTGCATCCTCTCCAAACATAGCATTTATGGTTGTGACCAAAAATTTAATTTTTGTCTCATCACTTCAAAGGACTTTGCTCCAGAAGTGTTAAGGCTTGTCTAGATGCTGTTTGGCATATTGTAAGTGGGCTGTTTTATGGTATTGCCACAGTAAAGGCTTTTTTTTTTTTTTTGCAACTCGACTGTACAACTGATTTTTGTTCAAGAACTTCCTTATTGTACATCTTGAAACAGCAACACCACTTGTTTGCTCTGAAGCCTGTACCCCAGCTGAAGTGACTTGTGGATTTTTCCTGGAAGTTCGACAAATGATCCTGGCAATTGTAGCTGAAGTCTGTTGGTCTACAAGACTGTGGCCTAGTAACAGAACCCCTAACTTTGAACACAAATTTGAACACTACCAAAAAGGCATTTTCTGATCTCTGGATAGATTTTAATTTATTTATTTTTAATGATTTATATAAATCAACAGATTTTCTCTCAGATCTTTAAGTTCTTTTGTTTTCTTCATGGCCTGGTATCCAGCAAAGTCAGTGCAGCTCTGTGTATAAATAGTCAATTTAAATTCATGCAGACATTGAAATACTAAATTTTCTGCTTTTTTTATGTTACATTTGGAAGTCTGTAACATGAATTCTAGTGTTTACTATTGTCATACCATCTTCATATAATATGAAAAGAATGGGGTCTCATTAAAAAAAAAAAAATACGCAGGATGCAATCAGCTAACTTGTATAAACCATTAAACTAGTGATGACAAGGATAATGACTATTGTCACATCTTCTACAGTATTCAGTATATTTCTTAATTCTTCACTTATTAAATATTGTCTTTTTATTTTCATAATGCTCACAAAGCAAATTGTTCTCACCCCAAAAGGTGTCAAAAACAACATCTGAATGAACTGATTATTATAGCCTGGGCAAATCTTTAAATATTCAGTGGTCTGCTTTCTCTTTCAGTGTTTATAAAGTTGTATTTTTTATATAAAAGGTACCAGACTTCTATTGAACTGGATACTGTAGTAGCCAGCGTATGTGCTCTCATTAATTTTTGTGTTGCACCAACGAAAGAGTTGGTTTTTTTTTTATAAATGGGAAAAATAATGCTGTGTGTTGTGTACATCCACAGTAAAGAATTCACACAACCCTCATAAATCTAAATTTCATTGGCTGTTATATGATATAGGAATTACTTCATAGCGTGCTTTAATTCTGCCTGCCCTAAGTTATAATCTCATCCAAAGACTGATGCATTAACTTTAAAGATTATGCTAATATTTTCTTAACGGTTGCAGGAGTTGATCTGCTTTACTGCTCTATTAGGCACCAATTTCCACGACACACACACACACACACACACTCTTTTCTACAGTTAACAGGTTTGCATGTCTAAATGGAGGTGACTAACAGGTCAATGGGACTCTGAGCTGCTCCGATTACACCCTTCCACTTTAGATTACTTTAGATGCACTTTAGAACTCTTTGCTAAAGCTAAAAGATGTTTTGTTCCCACTTGGGAGCTGGCTGATGTCACATTCCCTGGGGATGGGGGTTTAGTAAGTGTATAAAAGAGAAAAAGCACAATCAGAAATATTTATGTCATAGGGTGTCTGTGTACACAGCATGTGGTGCCCAATATAGCTCAACTAAAGCAGTTAATCATTATCCTTAGAAAGTCATTAAACTATAAATAAAGTGCAATTGGGGCTAAGACATATAGAAGGTTTAAAATACACTACATGTTTGAATGGTAATTTGAAGCCACATGAATGAGTAGATAGCCTCAAAGAAAATGAGACTTGTATGTAGTAATACACCTTTATCTCTCTAGGGCTACACAGGGCATGGTGTGCATCAGTACCATTGGAGTGTTTATGTACAAAACAATAAAAACATTGTTTTTAGATATGGAAAACACAAAGTGCAGACAATCTTTAATCACTAACAATTTGCTTGGAACAATTAAGTGTGAAAAAATCCTTAAGCTGTTTTTTTTTAATATTATATATCCATTTACTCTTCTGTTCTTTATTTTGTTCATTATGTTTACTGTTATACTGTATAACAATATTCTATTTTCATTGCCAGTCTAGGTAAACTTTCCACATGACTTACATGTCAAAAACATTCAGGCAACACACATTTCTTTATTCTGTCTTGAATTAGCAGGAAATGGCAGCCTCCTAAACTTGAGACTTTAGATAACTGAAAACAAATCAGGTATTATTGCTGCTGCTGAAAAGCTTATTTGGAGCAAAGATAAAATATCTGAACAGTGTACAAAGCACATTTTTCTACCTATAAAATTCAGAATTATGGATTAGCATCTAGTGGTGTTGTCATCACATAGAATTTGGACCCTTGATCTATTCCTGGTTGAAGTGTTCTCTATGTGGAGTTTCTCCGAGTGAAAACAGTGTAGTCACAGTGATGGGACTCCTAAACTGTCTCTGAGCAGGTGTGCCCTGACATATTTTAAAGTGTTATTCAAAGCTAGCTTCCCTGTGGATTCTATTACTAGCCTTTGGTTGTCCATGGCCTTCACCAGGAAAATGAAAAGTATGGAAACTAGATGGGTTAATTAAAAAGCATTATTTTTTGCCAACATATTACTAGCCTGTATACCAAAGACACTTTTCTGAACCTATTCTACAAAAGTATATGATCGTCACATTATTTTCAGTACAAGAAGGGAAAAAAAAAAAAAAAGGGTCGGAGTTGCATTAGGCTTCAAAAATCCCTTCAGCAAAGTACACCATCAACCTTGTTAAAAATAAATATTAAAATTTCTAACATTATCCATTAAGCCACCTGATGGCAATCACATCAAATTTACCCCCAGCAGGAGAGAAAAGCAAATCGAGTCTGAAGGGCAACTTCACACTATTATTTTAGGTCCTTAAGCAAAGCTTTGTGGTACAATCTATTATTTTCATAAAAATGTTGGCTAATGAGATTGTTGAAGCTGGATATTTAGAGCTCTACTAGGAAGTCTTAGGCCAAAACATGTTTATATTTTTAAAAAGTGTGCCTTGTGGCATTCAAAAATGTGCTATACAAAAAACAAGAATAGAATGAATGTTTCTCAAAAGAGGAAAGCAGATTAAAGCGGATTAGAATTTGTGGAGCAGTGCTGAAATCCAGTTGTCGGTCTAATGACATGCAGCTGTATGAACAAGATTGATTTTTAATTCCACTGAAGTCTCGAAACTAAAACAAATTCTAATGATGACTTGAAGTTTAGGGGAGCCAATGAAAAAGAAAATCACAATCCTTTGAAAAATTTTGCACAGGTTTAAATCCTAAATGTCTACTGAACAAATCCATTTAAACACTCTTATCTACAGCTTTTTTGCAGAAATTCCCTTTAATACTTTAAAGGACTGAATACTGTGTATCATAGCTATAGTATATATTAAAATTCAGAGATACTGATATACATCATTTTCCTGTTATGGATTCCCCACTTTGCTTAAAAGACATGCTAGAAAGTAAATGTTTAACAAGGCAGAAAAGGAATTTCTCAAAATCAAAGAAATAAGTAATGGTCTCCACAACCATTTCTATAGCTTTTTTTTTGCATGTTATCAATGTATGTCATTATGTATTTAATCATTTAGCAGATTTGTGGAAGGGTGAAAAGCCTGGCACAGAATAAACATACGAACACAGATAATGTGTCCATTTCCAGGCTGCCCCAGATAATAATACACTTCTGTCCAGTGCACTCCTAAAATGGCACTCTCTTCCTCATCTAACCACTACATCAATTGTCAGTGAGCTCCTTTCTCTACAGACCCAACTACAGCTTACTTCCTTGCTAAAGGAAGCCATGGAATAAGCTAAAGCTGTTGCCATAGGTTAGGTTGAGAAACAAGAGATTTCTCCCTTATCCAATGCAGAATCTACTTTTAAAGGAAAAAACATCTCGCAATCACTACCATTTAATAATTTTTGACCGTATCTGGGCTTTGGTATATATTCACCTTGTGTTGAGTTGAACCAAGAACAGGCTTAATGTAAAGTTTTCATTGCATTATCCTTTTTTCAGTCCATTGCTCCTTTATAAAATCAAACTAATTTTCTTCAGTGTCAATATTCACATAAAAATCTTCTTAATAGGACTTAAGCCCTGCAGGTTTATATGTTCTGTTTTACATCGCTCCATTATATTATTCTACAAAAACCTAGCACAATCCCATTGCATCACCAGATCTAGCACAATTCTGATTTTTCTTTTTAGTTATTGAGAACCCCATTGTCCTATTCTCTATGAATCATGTCACACATGCAAGCCACAGGAGAGCTTCACTTACTCTGTCCAGGTAGAAAAGAGGGGTTTGGGTGAAATACAGTCAATAACTTCCCCTTACCTAGAGTTGAGAACGAAAATGTGGATGAACCGAAATATTTTGCTCTGCTTCCGGAAGTCCCGCTCCAATTTAAGACAACAGAGTTCAGTTTGGACTCTGCCACCAGAGGACAGACCATTTTCTAGAAAGCCTTAGTAGTCAAAGACCTTTTATTATGGATCAATATTTTAGATTTTTTCCATTGCCCTTTTTTGTTATTCCTTGCAAGGGACATCTTCCCATTAAGCTGGGTTAAGGACTTTCCGGCACCCCAGCACATTAAATATGTCCTGCCCCTCTTACAACTGTTTATGTAATTCTGTTCTGCAATTCTACATGTTTTCTTTTTATAGGTTTGTGGCCAAAAACAAATCACCGCAAGAGTTTTGGTTCCAAGTTGGAAAATCCCCATTTATTGAGACATTGTAGAAGCATAAAAAAATATTCTAGTATAGCTACAAATACTGTCCCATTGTATCTACATTAAATCAGTCCCCATAAAAATGGCCACGTGGTTACATGTTAGGCAATCTCTAAATTTTATTGCTTGTGTTGATACGGAAAGTTGCCTTTAAGCAATGTGGTGCCAATCCTTTGCTCTTTCCAATGCTTATTCTTCTTCTGATGATATGAACTTCATTAAGAATAATAGACACCTTGACACATACAGTATGTAGAAAACAATCTCTTTATATAATATACTTAATTATGCTTTCCATTAGTAATGATTGCTTCAGAGGATGAAAGTTTTCTGACAGTGATAATAATTCATTACATTTATATAGCGCTTTTCTGAGCAGAGCATTTTATTATAACTAAAGATGTATCTTGTATCCATAGGCCTGGTAACAAACTGAAAAAGTTGAAATTTTACAGTTTCTTTTCTTTCATACTTACTTATGGAATATTATAACAAAAAGTAAAGTGAAGACAAATATTTGTTACATGCCATGTAAGTAACAGTGTGTTACTTTATGACAGTGGCTCACATTTCATAATAATCAATAATTATCAAATAGCAGTTTATATATTTGACTCAATAAATTTGGCTATTTACTAAAAAAAAAATGAAACAAGATGTTATTCGTTTTCAAGCCACGTGTTGTATCCAAGGATTACCGTATATACTCGAGGATAAGTTCTCCCACAGATAAGTGGGGACTTGATTTTACAGTACAATTTCTGGTATTTTATAATGTCGGTCGTATGCAGAAAACTCACGCTATAGGTACAAGGGATTATGATATGCCAATACCCACCCGAGAGAGTAACCATGGAGCACACTGCCTTTTTTTCTGTGGGGGTGCAGCAATGCACTGTATCAGCATGTACTCCTAACATCTCTCTCGCCCCTACGTAACCACACGGGAATACCCAAACTACTCCAAAGCAATGTTTTCACAGTTTTGTGTTTTTTGTATGTCGCACCCTCATACATAAGAGCATCCCTTATCTACAATGTAGCGTTCGATCAGAAGAAAATATGAAGCTGGTTTTAAATTAAACGTCGTTGAAGTAGCAAAAGAAACTGGTAACTGCACTGCTGCAACAAAATTCAATGCGTCTGAGAAACTGATGCGAGATTGGAGTAGGCAAGATGATGTTAAAAAAATAACTGCCGCATTTTTGAACGGGTGTACAAGTCAGGGTCTGATTTTATGATCGATTTTTTGGGTTTCCAGACTCAACTTATACATGAGCATATACGGTAATTAGGACTTGAACTAAATTTCTCAATGGTGATAGTTAAAAGGTCTAAGTATATTGCTTTCGGGATAACCAATCAAAATCAGATATCGATAGTGATTGTGCTGTTACTGCACAGTGGCAATAACTTTGTATATGTCTTGAAAAAAAAATTATGAAATCTGGGTAATGGTGACAAAATCATTTCAATCTTCAAACACAAATGTTCAGTGTCCACAACCACTGATGTTTCACTATGTTTTGGGACTGCCAAATTTATTGGTTAAATAAGGACAGGTCAAGTCAGGTTGGGGAGCATGAACTGGTACAGCACATTGCCACACCATCACACAACAAACAGCTCAGGATCCTGGTTGGCAACACCCTGTGCAGACAGGCAGTCTAGGACAGGTTGGTAGTAAACGAACACTCAATGGTGCATTCTATAGATTTCTTTAAAGTCATAAATAGGTCATTCCCAAATATTAATTCATATGCAAATTACTCCTAAAAAAGAATCCCGTAATTTTAAATCAGATTTGAAAAAACATTTTTTATACTGTAACTAAAATTTCCCAAGTGGCATGTAAAAGACCATCAAATTTTACCTTGTGAGCAATAAGTGCAAAGCAAGAGCTTAAATAGAGCAATCAGAGACTAGGCATGCATACATTCACACAAAATAATGTATTATAATTTAAAATATTAAAATGAAAATATACTTTATATAAAAAAGACAAGTAGAGAGGAACAAACAAAAATGTGATATCTACAAACAGGTTTTGGTTTGATCAAATCTTTAATAAAATACAAGAGCCAACATTTTAAAGAAAAACATAAGCCATTTTAAAATAGCCCTATGCTTGGGGAACCCCCCACATTAATACAACACAAACCAGCCACATTCAAACTTGAAGAACATCAACCAAGAAAACAATTGAGCAAGTGAGGGAACAGCACAACATCAACCCCATGAAGTAGTATTAGGACTATGACTAAGACCAAACGGTATAGTACATGGACCAGTTGTATCCTGCCAGACCATTTATCTGAACCAGATGTCACAATAATTCTTGCTGAGAGTTCCAAAATGACTAAGCTTCACATGATTGAATTCACTGGGCATATCTGGGCAGTTCTGTCATAGATTGCTGTATGCGTCAGTTTTTATAACCTTGTCAATATCTGATGAGCAGTTCTCATTGTCATTCTCTTGATTTAGCTAATGGTTCAGTTTTATTCTAAAACTGGCTTTATAGATTCTCATTTAGATGCCACTTTGTTTTGGTTGAAGACTCCAAATTTGGAGTGTCAAAATGCATAGATAGAGATTTTTTTTTTGCTGCAAAATGTTACTTTATTCACTAGATGGCAGCAGAGTACTTTCTCGAGTTATTTCAGATTAATGCCGTAAAGTCTGACTCAGGCTTAACCATAATTACAAAGAATTCTGAGCCAGCGTAATGTTCAGAGTTAATGCCAAGGTGGTTAAAAATTAAATGTTTCCAAATGGTGCATTGACTCAATTGATAATGAGTAATAGGATGCCTTACAACGCATAAGGTTTGTGTAGAAGGTTGATACTGATTTTTGGCTAGAGAACAGTAATTGAAAAATTAGAGGGTGGAAAGCAGATGTTTTGGATAAAACCACAAGGAAGAGGGGGATATGCAAGCTCTGGACTGGAAAGTAATGGTTCACCTCCTGAAAAATAGGAGAGAGAATGTATACCAGGTTGGACAAGTGCCAAGACACATCTCCACTGTACTCCATTTTCTAAGCACAGTTGATGAGTGGATCCATGAGGATCAAGACCAAAGTTTACTACCAGTAAAATGAAGGGTGGGAAGAGAGCTTGGGGATACCCTATTTGACCCTAACCGTAGTCATGAGAAAGGATCAGTAGAAGGAGTATCTAATGTGAGACTAGGCACAGTGTATTTGTATATGCCCAAATGTATAGCTCAAGGTCTGGAAAGAAACCTCACACTTATTCATGGAAAAGTTGAGTGTGCAAGTGTTCAATACCAGGTGTTTTTTGTTCCAGAGGAGGTACAATCCCAGCACAGAACTCATTAAAGAGCAACGAGGGGGCTGCAATACTCATTTTACAAAGACATTTTTTTGTAAATAGAGCATAAAACATGGGTTAAATAGAAATGGAAAATAAGTTCTTGTACATTATTCCTGCTAAATGTCTGCGTGTATGTAGGAGAATAACAGCATGCTCACACGTGCAAACACTGGTTAAGTAATACTGTTTACTTCTGCCACTTGAATCAATTTTAAAGTGGTTTGAAATGAGCCCAGTGTGTTTCCATTAATAGTAGATCAATGCTAACCTAGGGCTTACTGTCTGCACTCTTTCCTTTATCGCTCTGTGAGTGAGAGATGGGGAAAAAAAAAAAAAAAAAAAAAAAATTTTAATGACTTAGAATACTGACTTTTTTTTTTTTTTTTTAATGACTTAAAAAAATGATAGAAGGTGTTACTCTGCTAGATCTGCTTCAGCAACCTTCCTACAGAAGAGTTGTGCAACAAAAGAAAGTGTATTTATCATATTAAATTCAATGGAAGACCCAGATTTTCTTTACAGTTACACTTTGTGAACAATATCTTGACTAGTTTTTTGCGCTTCTTTCAGTTTCAGGTTTCATCAGTACTTTAAATTGCCTCCAAATTAAAATGAATCGTGAAGAAGTAGGAAAGTTAATTATAGAAGATGAGCTGTGTATTACTCAAAGGCATACATTTATGTACGGTCGCCATAGTATATTCTGAAGAGAATTATAAACACAACCCCTACCTGAAAATCCAAGACTCAGAAGGAAATTATTGTACTGCGGTTTTCTTGAACTTTGTAAAATGCATGGAAAAAAAAAAAAAAACTACAGGTCTTTACTAAAACCTGTACCAGTAGAAAGAGTAAGATATTGATATTCTCAGATATAATTTTTGGGTAATAATTTGTTTTAGCTGATTGTATTAAAGTATAATTGCCAGTTTCAGTGTAGTATACTACAGTAAGTATAATGTTCTATGAGCAAACATCAGTGGAGAGCCGAATATAAAAAGCTGGTATTAAACCTTTGGTGTTACTATTCTCTTAAGTCTTTGATCATGGCATAGCATAATGCAGAAAGAAAGCAGACACTCCAGACCATCAGAAAGTCTCCCTACCTCTTTGGAAAGTCTCTGTAGCTAAAAGATAAATCAAAGATATAGTGATAGAAACTCTCTTACTTGGGCTATTGATTATTGAGGTAAGGGTATGGGACACTCCATCAAGCATGCTGTTTCTGAACTCATTTGAAATACAGTATATGATGTGAGAAGCATACAATATAGCCGTTACCATTTAGAATTTGCAAAGTACTGTATATTTTTGTCAAGCTCATGTATAATTTATATTCCCTGTTTTGTAATCTTTTTACAGAAATAATGCAACATATTTTTACAAGATCACCAGAAAAGCTAAAAAAATAAAATATTATCTAGCTGTGGTGTTGAAAACCATCATGATTAAAAGGAACCCTTAAGCAGCAGCCTCCCCCCTTCTCCGCTGATGCCTTCCTAAACATTACTGAAGTGTGTTTCTTAAATTTAATTGTGTCTAAACAAGACGGCAACTCAATAAAAATGAACACCACCTCATTATTTAATTCCTGCAATGACAGATTCAAATTTTAGAGTATAAGCATGTGTTTTTACTGGTAGCTTTACCTTAAAAGATTCAAAAAGCCCATTGTGTGGCTTATCACTTCCACACAAAAGTATTCTTTTCTTACTTCTCTGCCAAAAAGCCGTTATTCTTTCTCACTGGTATACTGTTAGCTACTAACTTATAAAATAGACTACTTCTGGGACCTGGGGATACATAAAGAAGGGGTAGGCAACGTTGATCCTGGAGGGCCACAGTGGCTGCAGGTTTTTGTTCTAGCCCATTTTCTTAATGAGAAATCAATTATTGCTAATGATGCACTTATTGCTTAAGTGACATTTTGATGCCTCATTTTAGTGGTCTCACTTAAGGTTTCCCCACCCTTAACTTATTTCAGGCTTAAACAGCTGCATTTGCGGTTTTTAATGGCTCCTTATTAGCAATAAGATGCTAATGACAAAGAAGCCGGTAGTTCTCACTCTTACTCCAGTTTACATCCATGTGGATTCATCATGTACTATTTGGTTTAATAAAACAATTTAAGAGAAAAATGACAAACTGAAAATTACATTTTTTAGGCTTCAAATCATTTATATGAGATCATTGGAAAGGAAAAAAATTAAAGATACAAGAACCTAACATTGAAGACTAACAAGCCATAAAGTTAAATAAGGTCTGAGACTGGGAAGGATTGGTTTCTAATTAAGCAAAAGGGTTGGAAAAATAAAAACCTGCAGCCATTGCAGCTCTCCGGGACTGACATCTACCCCCAATATAAGGCCCCGGTGCTCTTTGGTAGACCCCAAAATCTATTCTCTATAGTGCCAAGACAGACCTATGCAGTCTCTCATACCACAAAGAACCTTCTTTACACTTTTAAATAAAGTTATAGAACTTAATGTAAAGAATATACAAAAGCAAGCCAAGAATTCAACAACAAACACAATTTAAAAATAACTAAATGTTTCAAAGTTTCAAAACTTACAAAAAAATTACATTACCAAATCCCAAAAGATCCTGACAACTAGACCAAAAAAAAACCCACAGGTTGTTATAGCTACACACTTTTGGGGTTTAAAATATTCTGGTTCCACATGACAGCAAAAGAGAAGGCCTTCAAAAATAACCCAGAAAACAGGCCCCACCCGAAGGCAAGCCTGGCCCCAGGAAAATGGGAGGCTAAAGGCCTCAAAATGGAGATCAGGCTTTTAAATTCAAAAGGAATAGCTGAGAGTATCAAAAGCTTGAAGTATATCTCTCCAAGAGAAGAACTATAAAAACTCCAGCTGGCAGTAGGGACACTTCAATAAGAAATTTGTACAAATTTGAAGACTTATTAACAAAAAAATACATATAGAATGCTCAACAAGGAAACCAGAGACTAAAAGGAAATACTCAGCAAACAAGTCCCAAAGAAGCAATAAGCAAAAGGGGAACTCCCCCAAACCACCATTAGCTTTTATAGGGCTGGGAAAGTCTTTCAGTGGTGATTGACAAGTGACCTGTCTTGTTGGGGAACAACCCACAAAATACATAGAACATCAAAGAAATCAAAGCACATACAAATTACATAATTAATTAAACTGACATAAAATACATAATTAGACTAATAATAAACAACAATTTTAACATAAATAATTGTAATAAATAAACTGGAAACAAAGAAAAAATATTTAAATATAAGCCAGGAGAGGAACCCTGGCTAACAAATAATTTGGAGGTGTTATTTTATTTCTGTAATTGTTTTTTAAGGTTTTCAAACATTTTTAATGTTATTATTATGCTAGGAAGTTTTTGTTTTACTTATTTATGCAATGTGATTAGTGTTTCAAATGATCATGAGTGATGTACCTGGTGATTTTTTCATGACAATATTTAATGGAAACACTCATGAAAATTTATCAAGAAAGTTCTCAACCCAAAAGATAACAATTGATGAGAAGCCAAAACTCAGAACACTGGAAAATTCAACTGAGAAAGGTATAAACACCAACAAAATTTGCAAAATGGCAAATCACAAAGAGAGCTAAACAACAAAACTAAGGTAAAGCTACCTAAAGCCCAAGCAAAGAACTACTACTAACCACAGCACACAAACTGGCAAAAAGGTGAGCAGACATCTGAATACCACCAGCCAAATCAAAACTTCATTAAGTCTGACCCCAAAATAGTCCTCACCCCTAGAACCCTGGCCCCAAACCTCAAAAGCCCCAAAATGGGGCACAGACTTCATAAGTTCAAAAATACTTCAGGATGCTCAAAATAAACAAAAATTCCATTCAAGAGAGATGACAACTATAAACCTCTGACCTTAAAAGGACAAATGCAAAAAAACAATTAATTTTTTAAAATTCAAAGAATTTATTAAATAATTAAAAAGTGATTGAAAAAAAATCAGAAATGCGGCAAAATGATTTGTCCAAATTCACAATCCAGTAAACCATACCAAAAATCCACAATAATCCAGAAAATCCATGAGAGTACTTATAGTGCAATGAAGCACACTCCATCATAATCAGTTAATCTATGAGCAATTCATCTCCTCAGTCTCAATATGTAAAGGCTGAAAGTCACATCAAAACAAAACCTTGATGCCTTTTTTGGCCAAATTAAACAGGTCTTTTGAGCTCTTCTTTGGCTTCTACATTTCTTTCTGAGTTTATTCTTCCTTTGCTCTACTGAACCTTTAATTCAAGATACACTTAGTTGTAATATATAAACCCCACAGCAGGAGTCTTCAGGCAGTTTATCAGGAGTATGGGTGAATCTATAAAGAGTACTGGATGACAAAGCTACAATGATGTCTGGTGAACCCTAAGACCACTGCTTCATTGCATTTTGTTATTTGTTATTATTCGTTGAAAATGGGCCTGTTATCCCCTTAATCAGTGACTTTAAATTGGCCTATTATCAGTGAGTATGGTAATGTGAATTGTTCTGACTGTGCCTATTCTGTATTTCTGTACCATTTGTTTACAGAACATGTACCACAGAGATGATAATCTCATATGGCACTAAAACTTTGAACTCTAGCATTATATATAGGAAGGTTCTACTTAATTATAGTATGTTTGTTTACCAAATACTTTTTGATCTATCTAACTGTTTTTGAACCTTTAAATCTATAAAAATGTAGGGTGTATTATGGATTATACTATTTATCTAAATGTTGATGGTGAAAGCCTAGATGGCCTAGAGAACTGACCTGTTCTTATATGGGACTCCCTCAGGCCTATTGTAATAAAGCCTGTCCCATCTTGAAAACATTAGAATGGTAATCCTGAGTATTATTTAAAAGAGAATTTTCATGACATAGAAACATTACATTTAGTTTAATTTTCCATGGTTGATTTTCCCATTTGTGATTGTAAAACAACTCTTTCAATCCTATTTTTGTTACGCATTGACCATACATCTAGCTTATAAAGTTGCATTATCTTTGTTGTCTAATGCTACTTTTTAAAGAAATTTATTACAGTGGAATCGACATAATGTATAAAACAACAGCTAATATTTGATTCTTTATTAAATGTGTACAGTCCATCTCATAAATTTATGCTGCTTTCTGGTCACACTCCTCTGAAGCTGCTGGCAGGTTTGTAATTCTCCAAACTAACCCTGCTTCTGTTTTCCTCAGAATTATGTCTCTTATTCAAGGTGAAATCATGTAATAAAAATTTATAGCAGCAAGTTTTTTACAGCTAGTGCACAGCTGTGTTAAAAAATACATTTTAATTCTCTTGCATGTTCATCCTTAACACTCAATGGTAATGGAAAGTATACCAAGACCATCTAGTGGGATTTTTCTCTTTCTTTCAACTCCCCCGCCCCAATAGCTGTATCCCTTTTTCTTTATTCTTTGCATCCTCTACACTAAAATACTAACTTAATACATAGTGCAGAAGTCATATATGCTTTGTAACCCTCACTAAAAGTCTTTTTAAATCGAACACATACAGTGCAATGGCTGACATATTTGTTCATTGAATTTCCGAACCCACTTACTTAACACTAGAATCCCTGAAGCCTACAAAAACACTCGTAATCCCGACCCACCTTAAATCCCTTTGCACCTCTCAATCAGCGTCTTTTGTCTTGTTAATGTGCCAATCAGCACAAGCAGCCTGCTGTCCCATCCCTCCCCTTGGCGAAGCTCAACTCTGGCAAAAAGTTCTCCCAGCTCAAGTCAAGGCTCCTTATCTGCGTGTGAGGTGAGGTACCTGGAGTTGTATAGGGTAAATAATACAGTATATAATCGAGCCTCGGTTCACGAACATTCCTGAATACGTACAAATCAGGTTACGACCAAAAAGTTTGCCAAACATTTGCATCTGTTCACAACCACACACTTGGTATACGAACAAGCCAGTTTCCCTTTCGGTTTGTGAGCGCCGATGATTTCCGCACATGTTCAGTCTCTCCCTGTGCATTTCCTGTGCAGCGAGAGAAAGAGTGCACGAGAGAGCGAGAGAGAGAGCGCAAGCGAGCCAGCCAGACAGACAGACAGACACACACACACATGAGAGAGAGACAGACACACACACAAGAGAGAGACACACATGTGCACGCGAGAGAGAGAGACACACACGTGTGCGCGAGAGAGAGAGAGACACACACACACGTGTGCACGAGAGAGAGAGAGAGACACACACACACACACATGAGAGAGAGAGAGAGAGTGAGCGAGAGAGAGGGCTGGCCGCATAAGTGTAAAGAATGCACCGGGCTTGTTTTGAAAGAGACTGATTTGAGCATTGTTTTAACCTCGTTGTATTTAATGAAGACATTTTTCTATTGGATTTTAACCTCCACTTCACTTCTGTTTACAGCGATCGGTTCGTAGCGTGCATTGTTGCAATGTTACTTTTCTTGGTTGTTTATTAAATTACGGATTTTTCAAATGCTCATTTTTTTCCCTGTGCTTAAAACTCATTAAAAAAAGTGTTTACAGCGATCGGTTCATAGCGTTATAGCGCGAAGTCTTGCAATGTTAGTTTGCTTCTTTGTTGTTCAAGGTTTTCTCAGTGTTATTCAATGTTTTTACATTTAGTTTACTATTATGCTGTGCATTCTATGGTTCAATTAACTATATTTGTGCTTAAAAATCTTTAAAAAAAATATTTACATACAGTTCGTACAGTCTGGAACGGATTAATTGTATTTACATACAATCCTATGGGGGAAATTACTTCAGGTCACGACCAAATCAGGTAACGAGCAGAGTTTTGGAATGAATTTACGGTCGTGACCCGAGGTTCCACTGTATCATTATTTGGAATACATGCATTTCATGTGTGTTCCATGTCTACAAATATCTAGGTAAGTGTAGAATGAAAGGAAATGCAACAAATGCTGAACACATACCTAAAGCAGAAAGTTTACTTGCCTCCGGTCAATTGTGCATCATTCATGCACTGACAAGTGATATTAAGCTCAAAGTCATTGTCATCATCATGACTAGTGACAGTAACAACATACCAACAGCAGACAAAACAACACCATGAACAATACATCACACACACTGCAACCCTTGTGTACTATATATGTGTGTGTACATACATATAGTGACAGAACCACTAAGGGGCGTGCCTGCCACTCAACCCGACACAGACAGACGCAGGAGGCACACTTATAAAAACACAAATGTTTTTTATTTTTCTTCGCTTGCGTGGAATGTCTTCCCCGCCCCCCACAAGCCCAGAACACAGTCCTAAAAGCACAATAGAAATAATTCCTCTTCTTACTCTCTTTTTCTTTCTCCTCCACTCCTCTCTGGCAACCTTTGTCTCCCTCCTCCCGATTCTGGCACCCAGAGTAGTGGCTGCTGGCTCCTTTTATAATGCACCCGGAAGTGCTTCAGGTGCTTGATGACCTGTTTCCGGCAGCACTTCCAGGTGGGGCAGAAGAGCTACTCTGTAGGGCTGAGCAGCAGCTACAGCACCCCAAGGTGGTGCCCACGGATCCCAACAGGACTGCACCAAACTACAACTGCCATGAAGCCCTGCGAAAGTCCTAGGCACCACTGCAACTCAGGGGGGCAGCAATCCAGCGTTGTGGGGGAGGTACTGTCCTGACCAGGCTTGCTCCCCCAGTCTATACAAGGGAGAGGCATCCTGGCCGGGTAAGAGCCCCGGCTGTCTGCCACAATATATATATAGTCAGTCAGTCAGTCATTTGATATATATATATATATACATATATATAGTGCAATTTTTTAGCTTTTTTAAGATCCTCCCCAACTGTGCTCCAGGCCAAAATGCGGTTGACGCATCTATCAAGGGTTGCTTGTCCGTCCTTGAGGCAACTGCAGGTTCGCAGCACCACTGAGGCAACTGCAAGTTCACAGCCTCCCCATGTAACGCATCTGTCGCCCAATGGTTAATGCGGATGTAATGGGCTAGAATTCAGTATTCTAAAGAAAATGACAGTTTGGTGTGTTGCTTAATGTAATGGGCTAGAATTCAGTATTCTAAAGAAAATGACAGTTTGGTGTGTTGCTTAATGCAATGGGCTAGAAACCAGTGTTTTACAGAAAAGGCAGAATTTCTGGAAAATTCTGCTACAGGTTATTGCTGATGGCTATCTACAGGACATAAATATTTACCTGTCTTGCTAAAGAGTCACCTGCTTGGAATAGTCAGACTGCTTTGATTTAGTATCTCATCTACACACAATGTGGGGATACAGAACTGTCTGCTTCCTTGGAAAATTAACGAGTTCTGGAGACATTGGTTTCTAATTAAGTACTCAAAGTAAATGCGTTTACACTATTTGTTATGCAGAGGAAATTGGCTTGCACCATTGTTTTCACTGATTGCCATGTTGATCTAGGCAGAAATTGAAGCATATATATATTTCTGGGAAAAGGAAAATAAAAAAAAAAAAGAACAGAGAAGTATAGTCTGAGACTCGGGACTGCTGCCTGTTTCTTCTATGCTTTTCACCACATCGCTGTGGCTACACCCTGTAGCAACAGTGGCTTGTACCTGGCCCAGGTTCCCCTAGGCCTGAGGTCGGTAATAAGGGGAACATTCTAACCCGGCCACTGACCTGGCCCTGTCAATGCTGGTTTACTGTGTCTGTGTGTATTGAAGTGGTAGCTCCCATTTGAAAAAATACCTTGGCTGTTTCTGTTTTTATTGGAATAAAGTTGCTTTTCTTGAAGTCTTTGGACTCAGCGTCTTCTCTTGTGTGAAACACAGTGGCTCATGTGTCACTATATATATATATATATATATATATATATATATTATATATATATATATATATATATATAGTGGAGTTTCAGTCTCCGTATGCAAACAGACAGACACCAAATGTCCAAAAACATGCTCTTCTGGTAGCAGTGCTGCAATCCAAGGCTCTATAATCCTCCAGGCGCCCCCTGGTGGTGGCCACGGGCCCCAACAGGGTTGAGCTTCTGTTTTTTGGCTGCCCTCTCGTGGCCCAGAGGAGGTATTATCTCTCTCCCGGTCCTTCCAGGCATTCCGGCTGGGTACGGTCCACAGCCATCTGCCACAATATATATATATTTATATATATTGTGAGCAGGGGGGCTGATCGCACCCCTAGAGGATACGGATGCTCCTCTAAAAAACACTGAAAGACTACCTTCACATTGCTCCTTTACTTGCTGGCTTACTTGCTGCTGCTCTGTCACGCAGTACTTTGCATACTTAAAAGCTTTGCTTTGATTTGCTTTTCTCTCTCTCTCTCTCTCTTTCTCTCTCCAGACATTCTCTGCTCCTGACGCACACTCCTTTGAAGAGGAAGATATGTTTGCATTCTTTTAATCGTTAGACGGAACTGTCATCTCTGTCTTGTCAAGGAGCACATTTAAACTTTTGAAAGAGACATATGTTCATTCGTAGTGTTTAAATAAAGTTCCTGTCTCTACAACCTCCTGTGTTTCTGCGCAAATCTGTGACCCAAGTGTGCCAATATATTTATATATACTGTATATATATATATATATTATATATATATATATATATATAGTCACGCATGTGTTTCAGTGGGTCACCTTCTAGGCTGGCACAATGGGGGGCAAGATTTCTGACTCATATGTCTCTTATACCTGCCACATCTTCTAGAGGCCACCCATTGAGGGCATCTAATTCCACTCCTTCTTGTTCATAAGCTATAAGTGGCACACTTCTGGAAGGAGACATTTCATTTGGGGAAGAGCCACCCAACTAATGAAGCTCCGATCCTGAAGACTGATGACTCTTTAGAGTTTATCCACTACAGGCAATGATAAACTTACCTTTTTGTTCATTATTGTGCCATCTTGTGTCTGTTGTTTTGCCTCACCTTATTATTTCAAGTAAACAGGGTGGCCTGGCTGACACCCCAATATATCATATGGACTCTTGTACGGCCGATGTACTGAACATAAGGAAACTATGTGCCTTCCCCACCCTCTGTAGTGCTTTGAGGTCCTGAGCTGAGAATGTGCCATGCCAGGATGTAATGCAGCCAGTGAATGTAGAGTCCATTCTAAAAGTTAGTCGACATAAATGGAGACAGCCAGGCTGTTCTCCAAAATCCAAGGACGTGAGGTTATTGGTGAGGTTTCTTGACTATACAGGAGATGTGTTGTGCCCACTACAAGTCATTAGTGATGGTTAAGTAATTAAACAAGTTTAAAGCTTCTGGCTTTCTCCAGAGAAATCCCTTGGGATAGCAGAGCAGTCTTTTCCCTGCTCTCTTGGGTTTTCTTGATATGATTTACTTAGCACCTATGTATCAGAAGACAAATGTCTTCTCTGTAAGCAGTAACTTGTTTTCTTTTTTGTGTGTAAATCTCATTCCCCTATTTTCATGGTTGCTTAGTTGTGATAACCTCTCCTTTCAAGTCAGGCTAAAGAGTAAGATAAATAAGAAAAGGATTTAAAAACAGTAATATATATTAAATGTCTACAATTACATGCAAATGTTTGGACAACCCTGGCCAAATTACATATTTTGTTGACATTTGAAGTAATAAGTAAAAAATAAATAAATAAAATAAGTTGTCTGTATATAGCATGTTCCCCATGCACTTTACAGAAATTCAAAATGAACAACATGGCGTATACTGAACAACATTGGAAACAAACATTTGTATAGAACAATATAAATAAACACAAAGCTTTGAATTAGAATAAGAGAAAAAACAATATAAAATACCACAAGAAGCCTTGAACAAATAGTATAACTTGTAATGCAAATACAAATCATCTTTAGCATCTGGTCAGACAGGGTCAGAATGTCAGGGTCGGTTAGTTAAATTCAATCATGAGTTTCTTTATTTATTTAATTTATTTTTTTAATTGATTTTCTGTGAAGAAATTAATATTACATACAATCAAGTCAAACTTAACAAACTAGAATTCAACCTCTACCCAAGAGAAAGGGAGGACAGCCAACAACAAGAGCAAAGAAGTGAAAATATCCTTTACCTCTATATAAATACTTATTCTAAAATTTTATTAATTAGATCTTGCCATATTTTAAAATAGTTTGAACAGATCCTCTGTGAGAATTTATTGTTTTCCAAATTTAAATAGTATAGAACATCAGTTACCCACTGACATATAACAGGTGGACTGGGATTCTGACGGTTGATCAAGATAAGTCTATGGGCTGTAGTGTTGGTAGAGGCAATTACAATCAATTTGTTCTTCTCCAATTTAAGCCCATCCAAGGAGTACACCAAACACAAATATTAATGGATTAGGAGTGATTGTCACACCAAGGCTTTATGATTTTTGTCCAGAATTATGTTAATTTGGTGAACACCCAAAACATGTGGCCCACTGAGGCTGGATCTAGCTTGCAATGCTTGCAGGTTGGATCTTGGCCTGGATACATTTTGGACAGTCTGCTAAAATAAATGAGAAGGTGTGTAGTCTAATCTTGTGTGCCAGAGAATTCACTTGTAAAATCACACTTTTATTTAAATTAATTTTCAGTCTAGGTATCTTGAAATTCTGCTAGTGCATTAAAGACTACTCTGAAAATTTCTTTATCTTTGATGCATTTCAAAAGTGAATATACAATGGCGATAGCAAACAGCAATATTGACAGGGGGCATTCTTGTCGAATACCACGGGGGTATTTTTCGTACGTCGCTTAAATCATCCGAGATCAGGTGCCTCATCTTGGATGAGTTAATGCCGGTGACACTCATCCGGGATAGGTTGGTTTTTCAAACGCAGCCATGTATTAGATTAGTCTAGCTGGATCTAATCATACGAGATGAATGCGCGCGCCCGCGCTGAGTGAAAAGCCCATATATATTGAGTCTAGAAAACATGATCAGCAAGTCTTTGATAGGCTGTAACAAAATGACGAAAGAACGGGCGGATTTTTTTTCACACACGCGGCACAAGACCTTTTATTCAAAGGACATGAAGAATTTCAATATTTAATATGCACAAGGGGTAACACTGCAAAAAGCAGCCCAGACCAGAAAAGACGGCTGGCAAAAAGTGGCCGACAAATTAAACGCTAAGTAGTGTGCATTGTACTTACTGAATGCAGCGTTTCATTTCCTATGTGTCAGATTAATTATTATTTAATATGTCATAATTCCAGATCAAATGTGAGCACAAGGAGAACATGGGAACCAGGTTAAAGTGAAGTACAAGAATATACTTCAAACTGGTAAATATTGGTATATAACTATTTAAAGAATTTTTGACATAAATAATCATGTATAATACAAAAACATTCATTTTAAAGCTAATAAGAAGGCAGACAAGCAAAAAACAGGTGGAGGTCCACGCGGTCCACACTTAACCCCTGCAGAAGAGTTGGCTCTCAAAATTCCCCACGCCCTGTTTCTGAGGGCATTCCAGGGGGAAGCTCCTCCTCAGAACCAGTGGCAGGATGCAGTGGTCACTTCATTTCAGGTAAAGGATGGTCATTGCATATATTTGTCCTCCATGTGTGCCATAGATATGTTCCATATAGCCCTCTTTTTTGTTGGGTCATGTGCAGGGAATGTCATATCCCTTGAACCTGTGTCTGACCAACAAGATATTGACGAAGGTCAAATATTTGATGAAGACACTGTGTCTGATTATCCATCAGGAGGAGAGGTACATTTTTCAAATAATGTTTGATCAAACTCCACTCTGATCAGTCCCATGTGCCCCAATCACATTTGGAAATCCTGGTAATGAGAATGTTAGGCTGATTGAGATTCTTCATGGAACTGTGGGTGTTTTTGCCTGTGTGTTGCCTACCTGCAATGGCATGAAACACCTCCTTTATTGTCTGCACACGCAGGTGTCCAGGAAGCACTATGAAAACCCGAAGGAAATATTTCAGAGCCAAACAGACTTTACGAATTGCCTGGCAAACCACTTTTAGTTAGATTTTCTGCATCGCCTACAGTATATAAAAAAAATGCCGCTTGTAAAAAAACCTCAAAGCAATGCATACTGTCTGTGTGGTTGTGAGAGCCCGACTTCGCCTAGTTTGACTTCGAATATAAGGTGCTAATAAATCTTTGAGGTACAATATTCCCCCTCGGCTAAAGCGGTATCTTTCGAAAGAATTTCCTCCGGGAGCAATAAAGGATCTTGCTGATCGCACAAAACCCTCTCTATATGAAATTCTCTTCGTATAATTTGCGCACCGATACCCATTGGTCGCTCATTCATGAACGGCAAAGCCATGATTGGATGACTTCCACGCACCGTCACTGACTATGTGTGTAAACTAATCCTTGTTTACGTAGAACAAACCTGCTCCGAGCAGGTTTGAGGATTAGGATGTGTTGCTATGACAATACTTCCAGCAAGAGTTTCGAAAAACCGACAGATCCAGGATCAGGCCAAATTGTCAACAATTACATCCCGCTAAACGACTAATCCACGTACGAAAAATACCTCCCACGTTCTAGTTTGAAGTAGTCTAAAATAATGTTGTTAATAATAATAATACAAACAGATGCTTCTGGACTGGTATAAAGTAGTTTGATCCATGCACATATTTTTGGACCAAACCAATATTGGTGTAGTGCGGTGAATACGTAGTCTCATTCAACCATGTCAAATGCTTTTTCTGAGCGTAAACAAACATTAAAGATTAGAAGTGTCTTCTTTTAATAAATCCATTTTGGTTTTGTGATATTAATGGAAAAAGCACGGGGGGAAATAAAAGAATTTCAGCGAATACCAAGTGGAGGCAAGGAAAAATTTACTATTTGTTGGTTTAAACAGTGGTATAAACAACCAAAGGAAGTTGATCAAGTGACATAGAGTGTCGGAGAAACTCAAAAGCTCAAGTTCACAAAGTCTCACAGTGCCCAAAATAAAAAAGAAGTTGTCAGATATCAAAGTCACTGTGAAAAGGTGACTCATAGCCCACCGTCTGAGTGTCATATTAAAGCTTATTAGGGTACACAGTGAAAAGAAAAAAAATAGGGACACAGTGGGGAAAAAAAGCTTGAAATGTCAACTTTAATCTCGAAAATTTCCACTTTAATCATGTAGTTTTATTTTGTCATTAAAGTAGAACATCATAAACTTCGTCTTAAAATCATTTAATTTACTAGTTTCTCAAATCCCATCATAACTAAAGTAGCACGTTAAATGCTTTGTTTTGTATTTGATCTTCTATGTGCTCTATGTGTGTGAATCACTATGTGCTTCTTAAATGGGCTTTCTCTTCCTCTGACAGGACACAGAATCCATTACATTCATGATATTACAGCTTTTTGAATAATTAAAATACTGAGATGTATATTTGATATTTTCATAATGATAGGAGTTAAAGCATGTTATTAAACATGGGAACACGGTGGCGCAGTGATTGTTCCTGCCTCACACAAGTTACTTGCTGCGCCATGCACAACCTTTGATGAAATAATTTATTGCAGCAGTACTGTCTCTTTCAAGCGTATTAACGCCCAATTCCTGTCCTTACTTTTCTTTCTCCAAATACCCAATCGCCACGCAATCAGCCCTGTAATAGACATTAAGCCATCTGTACGCTTAGAACGCCGATTCTTCAAAACTTTTAAGGAACATTGAAATATCTTTGTAGTACATGTTAAATTATTCTATCCATCCAGTGTCGCAAGAATACAGCAAGGCAGGAACAATCCATGAACGGAGCGCCAGCTTCTCGCTAGCGCTGCGGCACCGTGCTCTCACATGTTTAATTACTAACAATATTTATTATTTAAATGAAGTTAAACTTTTATCTGTATAATATAATAAACATATTTTGCTGCATTTCATCTTATAAATGATATCATCATCATATGTAAATATGCGCTTTATAAAGTGGCTCAGGTTGTGCAATATTATAATTGTATTGCAAGTTTACAGTGAGGTAATTGTACTTATAAATACAAAGCGTTCTACAAGGAGCACTTGTTGGACTGATTGAGTGCGTTTATAGTTGTTGGGATGAAACTGTTTCTGAACCACGAGGAAAGGCTCTAAAGTGTTTGCTGTATGAGAGCAGTTCAATAGACAGCGTGTGCTTGATGTTGTATACCAATAATCTCTTTCCAATCAGCTGCTGTAGAGCTGTGATTCCCCACTCAGATACAGTGATATAAATATTCAGAGTGGTGCAGTGAGAGTAATATGGAGAAAGATGATCCGCTGTGGCAACCCCTAATGGGAGCAGCTGAAAGAAGAAGAAGAAGATGCAGTGAGAGTAACAATGCTAAAGCAGCTATGGTATTTAGAATAATTTGACCATTCTGTGGACCATTATATTGTTATGTAATTACAATCCGATGCATTAAACTAATAAACAATATGTGGTTAATTTCAATGTATTTATAAAGTCGCGTCAGGGATGTGGACCTAAAAAAGAAAGGGAAACCACACTGGAGCAGCAGCACTGATTTGACACTGGGTGCCGCCAGTTTGCAAAACCGAGCGGGAGAACTTGCGTATGCCAAGCATTTAGCTACCATGAAAATGTGCGTGGCTTTACACCAAGTTTATGTTTTATACATCGCGATTTGAGCGTGGAAATGGGCTTATGCAACATTTTTGTGCGTACGCACTGTTTATACATGAGCCCCCTAGTGATTTGGGTGAACACTCCCCGGGTCTTAAAGTATCTATTAAACAGGAAACTTTTGTATGTATGAGGGAGATTTGAGCTGAAGAACTTCAATCATTTATAGTAGCACCTCTTTATTTTCTCCTTTTCAAGAACTGTATCATGTCATTAGATTTTCAAAAACAGTACAGTAGTGTCAAAAAGGCTAAAAAACACAAAATAAGCCATTGACCTCCTTGAGGGAAGGACACTACAAAAATGACCCACTTCTTGGTCTTGCAACATGCCACCCTGAACCTGACAACATGCAGAAGCCTCATTGAGCTAATAATGAACAGAATGCAGAAGGTAGAAAAAAAATAAACTATCCAAATTTCAAAGCAGATCAGAGAAATAAATGGATTGAGTGTAAAGAAGTGTGTGAAGAAGCAGTCTGAATGTTTGAATTTATAGTATATCCATAGCAACAATTAGGGCTCAGGTTAGGTACAATCAACAGTAAAAATGTCATTGCCGGTGCTGTATAAAACGTTGACTGCTCATGAATCAGCTATTGGGAGAGTTAACCAGTGCCCAAGATGTAAAAAAACATAGGTAAATGCTTTTTTTTGCAGTTTCTTAAACAAATATGTTTTTTGAAGGTTTCTCTGCACCCTGACACGCTTTCAGCTTTTTGTCCCACTGTAGATGCTTCAGTGGATACAAAAGGATGTGGTTACATTGGTGGCTGCACTGTATACTGTAGTAGATAAAGGACTTTGTGGGTTACGGAATGGTGTGTAGTGCCAGTAGCAATGGATTCCTAATTCCTACGCACACAGCAAAATTGCAAATGTTATATTAGCACTTAAATTGTACATGTTGAAGCCTTTTTTTCCATATATACACAGTTAATGGGTAACTAACATGATTAGAGTAAATTAAACTCTGAAGGTTTTGCTATGTACAGACTGTTGCAAGAATTAGAAATTAATGTATGTTTTGGGGATCAGTATCCGTAGAACCAGTGTGCTTATAGATATGTCTTTTTGATTTATGGTAAGCTGCAATCAATATAATGTTCACTTTCTAACATGTGCTGTGATTTATACAATGTGTGATTTGGAATTTAGTATTAATTTGGAGATAATGTTGCTTTTGAAATATGATAAAAAATAATTTAGCCAATGACCATATTTTATGAGGCCAACTGTTTTCTAATATAGACACAAATTTGGGTGAAATTAAACCAAATCATTTCTATTAAATAGGTAGTCTGGCTACATTAGACACTGTGGGTGCAAGGTGATTATCAAATGAGTGGATAAATCGGAAAGGAAAATGCATGAGAAAAGTAAACTATTAACCACACAGGCAAATAAAAAAGATTTCCATATACAGAGCAATGCAGTGCACTTATTATCATGTTTTAAATTGCAGGAGTTTCTCTTGTAACTCTAAACTTCTCTTTCTTCTGGTTAGGAATAAAATTCCTGCCACTCCTAATGTTTATTTGTGAATTTCCCCTTGGGATTAATAAAGTATCTATCTATCTATCTATCTATCTATCTATCTATCTATCTATCTATCTATCTATATTAAAGATTTCACAGTGACTTTTAGTAAGGTTAGAAAGACGAAGGGGCTGTTATACAGCTAGAATGTGGAGGAATAATCACTTAAGTAGAGGTGACATATGCTTAGAAAGATACATGTGAATTGAGCAAAGAGTCCAACTTCTTAATCTTTCCTAAATGAGGTGGTGAATTCAAGGATGTAATCACACTCAGAGAGGCACAAACACCAATACCCAAACCTCTGAACCGCTTTGTTTTAGGTACACTATGGAGAAAGTAAAATATTTACTCAGCTGAGTCATTGGTAGCTGAAGGCATTTGGAGCAATTTATTTTATTGATCAGGATTTCCTGAAAATCCCAAAATTATAAAGTAAAATGGTAGCTATTGTATGTACTAGAAAAAAAGAATATATTGCCAGTTATAGAAAAATCTGGAATGAAAAGTAAAAGAAAAATATGCTTCATACTATTTCTAGAATCCGAGATATAATACAGGAATGGACATCAGTTTTGTTTTAGTTAAAGCCTGAATCCAGCTATATATACAGATTGAGATGTGTGCTATTAATGGCAGCAGGAAGCCTGAACCTTTCCCTGTGCGTGGTCTGAGAAGGTCATGTCCTGGCAATCAGACTGCTGAGCCTATCCATTACTTTTTTCTAACAAGAAAGATATACTCTTCTTTTTCTTGAACAAAAAACAGCATTTTTGAATTCAATAAATACTTGTACAGTCAATTTTGATTGAGACATGTGGCTTATAAACATTACATTTTACAGATGGGTCAGTTGGTATTTCTGTTATGTTTCATGTAAAACCAGGATTGGATGGTTAGTAGTTGTAGCTGCGTTTTCCCAAAGTTTCCAAAATTCAGCAGCTCCAACTTAAAAAATGGGATTCAACAAAAGCCTGACGCGCAGAAATGATTCCACAGACAAAATATCTTTGTTTTTAAAAGTTTAGTTAAGTTTGAAAGTAAAACAGTTCACACAAAAAAGAAAATTAAAAATAGCAAAAGAAAGGAAAAAATTATAATAAGAAAAATGTAGTTCTGAGCTTAATCTTGTTACAACTTAAATCGTTATTAATTTCTTATAATTTCTGAACCATTTCTAAACGGTCAGAAAACTGTATGCTTATCCCATTTCTAAACTTAAATGGGTTTATCAAGTCCCTCTTTACAGGGACCTGTTCTAAAGAACAACTGGAGCTTATTAACTCACTGTTTCTCAGTTATAGTAAGAAGATTCTACATCTTGTTAACTTATAGGGGGAAAAGACTAAACCATTGTCTATGACTATGGAAGGAATCATATTCTATTCAAATAAAGCAAACATAAACACGAGTTTAACAGAAAACTTTAACTTTCTATGATTGGCTCTTATAGTAGTAACTAGCAAAATACCCGTGCTTCGCAGCGGAGAAGTACTGTGTTAAAGAGGTTATGTAAACATATATATACATAAACATACTGTATATACATAAATATATACATATACACATCCACATATATATACATATATCAACATATATATACACATATATACATATATATACATATACATATTTGTATATCTACATATATATAAACATATATACATATATATATACATATTTGTATATCTACATACATACACATATATCTATCTATCTATCTATATATATATATATATATATATATATATACACACACATATATATATATATACACATACATATATATATATATATATATATATATATATATATATATAGCTGATTACCCAGTGGATTCGCTCACTGAGTGCAAGAGAAAAAAATAAAATGTATGTATAAAATAAGTTTAATTTGCCAAATTTATTTTTCCACAAATAAAGAGCACTTACAATAACATAGAAATCAATATAAACAACATTAACATCATTATCATTTGAGAATATGAAGTAATATATAAGAAGCACATTGCATATAAATATAAATTATTAAACATTAAAATGTTCTTCTATAAAACAGTACCGTGGCTATTAGTTTGTCTGTCCAGGATTTTAAATGAGCTGTAGCTCGCAAACCGTTTCACCTATTGACTTGAAATTTGGTACACAGATACTACATCACGTCTACTATTCGCTTTCCCACACATATGAACACACATATATATATATATATATATATACACACATACATATACACACACATACACATATATACATATACATACATAGTGCGTTGCAACACGGGCTGTGATTGTTACATGGGAGGGAGACGACAAATCACAGCTTCCCGCTTTCTAATCGGGCTTGTGATTGCTGCTTTGACGGATGCCCAGATCCCACAGTATTTCCCCTTAGGAGAGGCGTTAGGCAAGTGTAATTGAATAGCGGTGCTGCAAGTTATTACTCTTTTTATCTTTATTTTATTTTATTGTAGAATCAACTCACAGCTGCGCGCACCAGTGCGTGCGTGGCGGATGCGTACGGCTGACGTTTTTCATTGTCTACCACCTTCGCTAATCATTCTTGAGGCAGATTGAAGACTTAAGTGCCAGCTTAACTGAAAAAATTAAAGAAAACATACTAAGTTTTAAAAAAAATGAGTTTTAACGGGAAAAGATGCCGACGAAAGAAGAGAAGCAGCGGGACGCTAGGGTCAAGAGCTGCTCATTAAGCAGCAAGCGCATCAACCTCTGAGCAAACGAATGGTAAACGTACAGAGAAAGAGGATAAATACTATGAATGGTCATGTCAAGTGTATTCACTCCACGTTATCGTGCAGTGCGCTGTTACTGGTATTTTGATAAAAGAATCTGAATAACATATAAGAAGCGTATAAATTATTAAACAGTAAAACATTAACATTTAAGAAGTAAAGATACATTGAGTACTACTGTAGTGCTTTCGGGTATAGTACATTTTTTGCTTGCCCATTACATGCATAAATGTATACATTTTTTGGTGTACCTACCCAAGAACACGCGACATGACCCGGCAGTTAAAAAATGTATCGCTCCAGCAATTTTAACTGTGTTACAAAGTCATCTAATATGGTATTGCAAACGGCAGTGGGAGCGTTTCTATAAACTCAATTTAAACTTACTGTTTACACCGTGCTTTGAAGATGCATAGTATGCAACACGTGTTTCGCCGTAATTGTGGGCTCATCAGGAGAACACAGTCACTGCACTCCCTTACGGGAATCGATCCTCGGACGTAGAGGCGAAGCCCCTAACGTTGTGCCACGGCGTGAGGTTCGTTCATTTGACAGCATGTAGATCGGGGTAATTACATTGCAGGCATTCGTAGTCTGATTCACAATCTGATTGTATGGGTGGTTACCTACCAGGTAACCGCTTGTGGTTGGTGAGCAAGTCGGCTAACTTCTGCCACGGTGCCCTCTTTCAGTTGCGAGAAGCAGATCATACAATGGTTGAAATAGTTTAATATATATAGCAAAATCACCGCGCTTCGCAGGGGCGAATATGGTATTGCAAACGGCAGCGTTTCTATAAACTTAAAGTCACGGTTTATACCGTGCCTTGTTTCATATTCTTTTCCTACCTTATCAATTGTGTAATGTGTTTTTTGAAGAGGTATGATTCATGGAAGTGATCACTCCTGCTGCGTTCAGTCACTTCACGTGAGCCACTGTCTTGTGTGATGTTGCGATGTCCACGGGTTTATTTAATGTTAGCTAAGACCCGGCAGTTAAAAGTTTCTCGCTACAGCAATTTTAACTCTGTTACAAAGTGATGCAAACTCTCGGTTATACCTCGTGTCTTCTCATTAAACTTGTATCTCGCGAATATGGCATTGCAAACGGCAGCGGGAGCGTTTCTATAAAGTTAAGGTTACGGTTTACACCGTGCTTTTTTATACCTCGTGTCTTCTCATTAAACTTGTATCTCGCGAATATGGCATTGCAAACGGCAGCGGGGAGCGTTTCTATAAAGTTAAGGTTACGGTTTACACCGTGCTTTTTTATACCTCGTGTCTTCTCATTAAACTTGTATCTCGCGAATATGGTATTGCAAACGGCAGCGGGAGCGTTTCTATAAAGTTAATTTAGACTTACGGTTTACACCGTGCTTTTTTATACCTCGTGTCTTATGAAGATGCTTGTATGCGTCACTCACTCGCTTCTTATTGTTTCGCTGCCTTGTCAATTGTGTAATGAATGTTTTCTTCTGCGCTCTTTGGGGCTCCTCCTTCTTTTCTACGTACTGAGTTCACAGTCAGTTCACGTGATTACGTGGGAGGGCGTGATGACGCGACACGCAACTCAGTCTCCTACGGCCATCTTGCTGCCTACCATTACAGTATATGGACAAAAAAGAGGTTCCAGTTATGACCATTACGCGTATAATTTTGAAATGAAAACTGCCTAACTTTTGTAAGTAAGCTGTAAGGAATGAGCCTGCCAAATTTCAGCCTTCCACCTACACGGGAAGTTGGAGAATTAGTGATGAGTGAGTCAGTCAGTCAGTGAGTGAGTGAGTGAGTTAGTCAGTCAGTGAGGGCTTTGCCTTTTATTATTATAGATTCACTGTTCTACACACCTCGAAAGTTGTTTATGCAGATCACTGGTGATATTTATAAAACCGAAAGAATTTTTTTGAAAAAGTATCAGATCAGGTCAGGTTGGGGAGTATGTATTGGTATAGTACATTGCCGCACCCACCACACGACGAAACAGCTCTAAATCCTGGTTGGCAACCCCCCAGGCAGACATGCAGTCCAGTCCCACCCCGAAATGACCATCTATCTGCCACAGCCAAAATGTATGCCAATAAAAAGCTGTCTATTTTCCAGTGCATTGTACAAAAACAGAGATTGGCTTGAATATTCAGTGAGAGAAGTTTTTTGCTATCCTTATAGAAAATTCAACAGATCATCATCAGATACAGAATTCAGCACTAAAGGATATTCTGATTGGAAGCATGGAACTAAAGTAAATATGGGACTTAATAAACATGCATCATCAAAGGAACATCGTACCTGTGTGGCCAAGTGAAAAGAACAGGAGAAATGCAGGGAGGATGGTACAGAGGTTTCTACGTTGAGTAATTATGACCAGTTAGCATTTACCAGATACTGCTTGGCAGCCATTATTGACTTGATTGAGTTTCACTTAAACTCCTTTAAGGGGAGATATTTGTAGTCTTGCTATAATGATGGAGGATAGTGCAGAGGGACTTTTCCTTTCATTGTTCAAGTATACAGTGCGTAAAGATACAGAAATAGCCAGGATTGCCAAAACAGTGTTAGATAGAGCACAAAATACTAGCTGTGAAATACAAAATTAATTAACTGAAATTATGAGCAATGTCAGGGGTAAACACAAATGCATTAAGTGTGATACTACAAGACAAGATAATATGTCTATTGTTGTGTGTTTTCTAGATGAGAATTATGAGGCATTAGATCATCTGTTGACTAAGACTGCCATGTATGCATCCCCAATTTGCCCATGAACTTGATGCTAGCACGTTGTTCGAACTGTGACATTGCACCAAATGACTGCACATGTCTAACTCAAACTAATAAAAACAATACTACACATCGAAACCAATCCAGATCTGTTGTAACTGGTCTACAGACATGCTGTGTTCCTCTCCACAATGTGTGTGTAATCTGATTTCTCACTCTCCCGCTTTATCACGATTCCGGGAACTTTTTGACTGCCCCTTGTATTGTCCTGTTCTGACAATTATTTCTTTAATCTATTACCTGATCAATAACACCAATTTAGTATATATTATTTTGACATTGGTACTTAAAATAAGTATTAAAATAGTTCTTGAAACAATTAATTTAAGGAAATTCTTATTGATGACAAGTCCCTGCCTGCAGAAACCCCAAATGTCCGATCTAAGACTTACTTTAGGCAATTTATCTGTAGAACCGTCAGAAATACAAGTATGAATAGCTGACCTCAGAATAATGCTTGAGAAAGATCTAGGGCCTTACTTACTGTCATATTAGTGCATCTTGAAGATAAGATGTAGTGATACAGTATAAGCATTTTGGCACACAATCTCACACAATTTATTTAAATAAAGTTAAAAATTTATCTGTATAATGTAATATATATACTTTACTGCATTTTATCTTAAAAATTATATCAACAGCTTCAAGAAGATCAAGCCTGGAAATTTAAATTGGCTTAGAACCTAGTCGTCATCATCTGTAAATTTGCGTTCTCCTCTATTGAATTCAAGTGAATTCCTTTATTATTATTGTATGGTGCAATGAGATTCAATATGCAAATCCTCCATAAACTTACTTTCCTATAAAATGGTAAAATAACAACAACAATAATAATAATAATAATAGGATAAGAAAACAGTGAAAAATATACAATATGAAAGCATAAGTGGCTCAGGTTGTGCAATATTACAACTGTAATGCAAGTTTACAGTGTGGTACTTATTATCTTACTTATAAGTACAAATTGTTCTAATGGGAGCACTTGATGGACTGATTGAGTGTGTTTGTAGCTCTTGGGATGAAAAGGCTCTGAAGTGTTTGCCAAATGGGAGAAGTTCAAATAGACTGTGCCCATGGCTGAGGAAGCGTGTGCTAGAAGCTGTATCCCAATATTTCTCTCCGCTGTTGACACAATTTGCCATAGAACTGTCCCATCAGCTGCTGTATAGCTGTGATTCCACACTCCGACACAGTGGGTTAAAATACTCTGAGTGGTGCAATGAGAGTAACAACGCTAAAGCAGCCATGGCAGTGGAATAGTGTGGCCATTCCGTGCACCCTTATATGGTTACAGGTTGATTACACTCAAATGCCTTAAACTAAAAAAACGATATACAATTAATTTCAGTGTGTTTGAGAACGCAGCGTCAGGGATGTGAATCTAAAAAATAATATGGAAACCACACAGGAACAGTAGCACTGCTTTGATGCTGGGTGCCACAAATTTGCAAAACTGAGCCAAAAATGTATGCAATGGTTTGAGCTGGTGTGAGAATGTGCGTGACTTTTCACCAAGTTTAGTTTTTATACATCACGATGTGAGCGTGGAAATGGGCATACGCAACATTTTTGTGCATACACTCCATTTATATATGGGGTCCCTGGTTTGTAGAAAAGGGACTAATGCTGGAAGGCAATGACAGTTTCAGTAGAACAGCATTCAGATTTTAAACTCATGAAAAAAAACAAGCAGCATGAGATATCCACTCCTTTTACCTCTATGGTCAAATACATTTTACAAACATGTTCAGTAAATGGTGGTGTTACAATATAGGCCTTTATTGGCATGTGTTTTGCATCTACACTGCAACATTCTGGAACATCCTGTGTAAAAAAAAATATAAAAAGACTCCTACACATGATTTTCAGCTTTACTTGTGTTCATGCACGCTGATAACACCCAACTAGAAAATAAAAAATCAGATTCAAGGACCTTTTATTTTGTATTTGTTTTGTTCCTGTCCAGTTAGCTGTCTCCAGCCAGGGCTAAAATTGCCTGTTCCTACTACACCATAAAAAAGGATTCTGATTAAAGGACTTTGATTAGTTTTTTATTGCATTTTTGGGCCTCCTTGATGGAACCTGTTCACTTTGGAGTTAAGCATAATGTTTCCTGGTATTGCTCGTTTTGGCATCTGTAAGCAATAAGTGAATTACTAAATGATTGTTGAAGTACTCTGCTTTCATCAAGGCCTGTCGAAATGGATGTGCTTTGGTGAAATTCAGTGGAGCTGTTTGAATCTTTTTAGACATTAAGTAATCAGAACCTCCACTCTTAATTAACTCTGGATTCTGTAGTAAGCAGGTGATCACAGGCAATCAATACCACCTTGCCAGCTACCAGTGATTACTTGTGCGTATGGAAACACTCTAAATTTAACAATTTTAATTTATGCGGCATCATGAGAGTGCTGAATTAACAATGGTCAATTACTTAAAGAAGTTAAAAGATTTTTTTTTTTTACCTCAATAACTCAGCAAGATGAATCGATGTAGTCTCTTTTTATTATCACTATCGAAATTCTTTACAATGGTCGCATTTCTGACTCACCAAAGAAGGCCATTTCACAATCTATTTATTGTTCAAGTCAGAAAGAAAATCCTCACGCTTGGATGGATTTCATTAAGCTTATCACATCCATTTAGGTACCTAGTTTATAACACTTACCTGGAGGGTTTTAGGGAAATGCTTTTTAAAGGGCATATTTGTGATATATAATATTATGCAAATATTTTAATAGAAAAGATTAATCGCTACTTTTGATGATGAAGTGGTGTCATTCAGTGCTGAAGTATATTTAGTATGCAGATATTAGTTTTTTTTTTTTTTGTTGAGTCATTCAAATAAATCTTCTTTTGCCAATCAATTATCCTTAACTACAGTTTCTGTATGCTTCCATTTTAGTTCCCTGCTTTATGCAACTCAATTCCTTACAGCAAAAGGCTCAAGGAAAGTATACACCTTGTACATTATACTTGTCAATCACACTAACTAGCACAACCTGGACAAACATATTGTTATTGATCAAACTAGTCACATATATATGAACAGTAACCTCAAAAAAGATTATGCTGAGCAGGCATATTACATGCTCAAGGCATCTCAGGCTTGGATTTGAACATGGGAATCAAGTGCTGTCAGGTTACAATTTGAGATCATACATTATCAGTTACAAGAATGTTATTCCATACATTTCATTCATTTTCTGAATTCATGTCTTTCATTACAGGGCTGTGAAAAGCCCCCCAGCAGCGTGGGGTGGAAGATAGGAGTTAGATATGGGCAGTATTTAAGTCAATTACAGGGGTAGGCCCAACTATATCATAAATGTAATGAATTATTATTATTATTATATCAGTCACACACTCCTACTTGGTCAGTTTAGACTAGCCAGTTAACTTAATTGTTTGTATAAGGTTACTATCAAAAAGTAATTTGATATTAAATTATTGACATGGCAAAATATTTATAAAAATGCTGTCTGTACTGTAGAACAGAATGATACGTAATGTTTTTAATTTTCTAATTGGAGTGAAGAGTTACAAAATCTTTCTGTTTCCAACTTTTGAACACGCTTTGCAAAGCTGACAGTGGGAAAAGCAAGGAGCCTCTAGGTTAATGCTGGTAACCTTAAAAGAGTATCCTTGAGCTTTGTTAATGGACATTGCAAAGGCGACATGCACAGGAAATTGTAGACATTTGAATTCAAAAGGCATATCTGTAGGAATGATGGGTATCCGCAGCATGATTACCTCTTCTCCTTTGGCACAGCCTGTCAGGATTGTTGCTTCGATAACAGGAGGCATTAGACTTTTGACACAGCTGCTCAGGAAACTGCCATTCTATTTGCAGATGATGTATTTCTGCTCAGATGGGTTTTTCGTTTTAGTGGCATTTTCCAGTATTTCTAATATAAGTAAGATAGGTTAGTAATAACCCTTAAGAAAGCAGTGTTTTTTAATAAACTTACCTTAGAAATTTGTGCTAGAAGTCAAAATTGAAAATGTGTTAGTAATGTGTAAGTCTTATGATATGTATACCGTATGTTAAAGGCTTGCTTGTGACCATATTTCAAATACAAGGGAATTTTATTATAGTCACTAAATAATACCTTTAAAATAGCTTTGAAAAGTTGTTTTAAAATCACTCTAATAGTTCCTTTTAATCAAAGATTTGAATTATTTCTACGTTAGGTCAGACCAGTCCGAGCAAACAATAATTAACAATACAAGACTTAAAGGTGAATGGACCCAAGACTCAAACTCACTGCCTCTAAATGCTTCTATTAAATTTTTTGTTCCAACAAGTTGAGGTCACTTACTTTGGTTTGGAACTAGATTCCAATTGTTAATAGACCAACCAATCAGATTTCAAGGCAAATGAAAAACAAATTTATTCTCACCACCATAAAAAATAATATTCAGAGTTCTTCTATACTATCGAAACAACACAGTCTCAGTGGCCAGATGCCTAAGCAGGCATGTCACAAGAAGAAGACATGTTTCTTTGACAAAAAAGTAGTCATTGACATCCTCTTAAATGAAAGGATGATTCCATAAAAGTGTTCTTGCATTTTAAGAACTAATAGTCAAACTTCCGTTTTTATAAACAGATACTGCTTCAAAAGAGAATAGAATAAAGCATTATGCTGCAGTTAGATGCATAAAATTGAAAGAAAGTGGGAAAGAAGCATGCAGTTTTTTGACATGTATTAGACAACTCAAACCAGTGATGATAACATGTCAGCCAAATAATACCTTTTAAAAAACTCACACAAAATTAAAATTTATCATCACTTTGTTATTCTAAATATGCTTCTCATCAAAGACAATTGAAATATAAGTAATCAATGCAGACCTCAGCTTTAGCATTTGCAATGCACCATGCAATGCATTTACCTCTGTTATATGCCATTTGGTATGGGATTCATAAAAGAATTGTTAATGTTTGTGATGTTCCCATTTATTTGAATGACAAATGTAATGCATTTAATTTCTAAAACTGTTTGTGATGTGCCATCTTTTGGAATGACAGAGACAGCAACTGGGTGTACACAGAGACAGACAATTTTAGTAAAGTGGATAGTACAATTAGGTAGTTGTACAATAGTACAATAGTAGTCATCTACATGAAATACTCAATACTGAATAAAAGAAACGGACAAATAGCTATACATTTCTAATTTTTGTTTACCTGGCAAAGTGGTAAATTGTTTTGTACCTAAGTAATCAACATGATTTGTGATAAAAATGATGACTACTCCTTAATTGTATAATGTTCAAGTTCATGCATGTTTTAATTTGCTTTACAATAAATCCATCGATTGATCACTTATAAGGGCTCTATCCTTCTACTGCAAGGTGGAACTGAAAGTTCAGGCTGCATATGCACACAAATGTGCAAAGGTATGTGGCTGGAGCACTGCAGGATACAAGCCCAAGCAACCCAGAAACAGGCTAGCAGAAACCGGGAGCAAAGAAAATGTCACATACAGATTTTTCTAGACAAGAAATTGCATTGAGAATATCATGGAAAACTATAAAAACCTGATTGTGACATATTTACAAAAACATTGCATTGTGGTAAGTTTACTACTTATTTAATTTTTATACAACACCACTGCTACAAGATTGGGGAGCAGTGCTCAATTGGCCTAAATTTACAGACAACAAACACCTTGCTGACATGATTATTTTTAAACTCAGTGTGTCAAACATTTTACAGAAAGAAAGTATATACTTCCTGAATAACTATTTACATATGACTTTTCTTGTTGAACTCTTAATCTCATCCAGTTATTTCAACACTTTAAATGTAGATTGGAACAGGCCTCTCATTATATTACTACCCACAGTCTTTCTAAACCTTACGAATAATATAAGTGCCTGACAGCCTCATTAACATGTTTAATTTATATGGACAAAAATTAACATTGCCAATTAAATTGCTATAAACATTATTGGTTTAACAGTAGTTGACATTTTTTGGTAAATATTATCAGCAAACCTGGTGTATGATGTTGCCAAGCATCAGCAAATATTGTTTGCTGTAAATGGTTGTTCTATTTGTAGATCTACTATTCTTCTACAGTTTCCTGTATCATTTCCATATTGTTGCTGCTACAACACTGTGGCAGATTTTACAGGCCTTGAGGCCTTGACTGGCCTTCCCTGGCCACTGTGATTCTGACACACTTTATACAGCAAATTGCTATGGGAAGCATGAGGACTTTGTTTCTCAGTTACACAGAAAAATACATATTGCTTAATATTCTTGAACTTAAGTCATGCATAGTGTAGCTGATATTAAAATCTTTTCAGGCCTGAACATATAATTCATCTACCCTAACACAGATTTTAATTCTATTCATTTTTTTTTTGTTTGATGATTTTTAGAAATGTACATTTCCTTGATTATATTTCAATAAAACATGGCTGTAAAGGTAAAACTTTACATAATCTCAATTATATTGATTTTTTTTCCTCCTTCATGAACAGTACTTTCAAGATAATATTCCCATAGCCTTAAGATTTATTGACCAAACCAGAAAGGCAATTGTTGGTTTGCATTTTTAAAAGCAATTTTCATTAATTCATTTATGATTGTATTCCTTAATATTGTTTTAGTATTTTCTTGTATTTTGTATTGTTTACATTTATAAATATCATTATTCCAACAAAAAAGCTATTCTTATGGAAATCCTTCATTAACTACAGTACGTAACTCTGCAGTTTCCTTTAAACTCAGCAAACAGGCTTTCTATGCATTTTCCAAGTCATTGAGCTGCAGAGAATAATCAATGAGGTCAGTTAGCCTATGGTGCACATAGCAGGCTCCTTTACATTAAGGTTTTAGAGTCAGAATAAGCACGGCCACTTTTAAAAATCTTTTGTCAACTCTAATTTATGAATATCATTTTTTTGAGTGTACAATTTTCATTCCCAGGAAACACTAGTCAAATTACTCTTTTAGCTTCTCAGAAAACAGATTTTGTTTATGTTGTGTTCTTTCATAGGAAGCGATGATCACAAATTGTTAAACTATTTATAAGTGCATTTATCCATCCATCCATTATCCAACCCGCTATATACTAACTACAGGGTCACAGGGGTCTGCTGGAGCCAATCCCAGCCAACACAGGGCGCAAGGCAGAAAACAAACCCTGGGCAGGGTGCCCTGCACACCAAGCACACACTAGGGACAATTTCAGATCACCAATGCACCTAACCTGCATGTCTTTGGACTGTGGGAGGAAACCGGAGCACCCGGAGGAAACCCACGCAGACACGGGGAGAGCATGCAAACTCTATGCAGGGAGGACCTGGGAAGCGAAACCGGGTCTCCTAACTGCGAGGCAGCAGCGCTACCACTGTGCCACCGTGCCACCTTATGTGCATTTATATTATGTTAAATACTCAACCATCCATTTTCTGTACTTGCTTAAGCCAACTGTAAGGTCACAGAAAGTTGGAGACTACCTTTTACTGTATGCCTCGTATTTATATCTGGCAAACAACCTAAAATGTAAGGCTAATGAATGTGGCAGAAAATGAGGATTCCATATGAGTCCTCCACACATACAATGACCAGAAATGGAAACTAAGCCCTGTTACCTGGAGATGCAGTTTTCAACATTACCTCATCAATTTCACCTCATATCAATATTTTATTTACATATTATATGTAATACATTATATTTACATATTATATTTTAGGGTTAAATTATCCTATTATACAGTGCAGTCACATCATACACAGGTTGGACTTTTGTGTTCTCAGGTATACTTTGGCAAACCTAGGGTAAATACAAACAACTTTTTAAGACAAATATCCAAAAAAAATGTGTGTGAATTGCAATTCTTTACGAAACATACACTTACATGTTCTAGGTGACTTATGCTTAGATATCATCAGACATCGTTTTCAGTGATGTAGATTCCTAGCAGCTCCACAACCATTTAAGAAGTAGTGTTATGGGTCCTTAGGGAAACAAGTGTGTTGCTGAACTGGAGATGGTTTCCATAGCAATGCTAATAAATGAAAGTGGAACCTCAAGTCTGAGGGCAAATGTCGAGTGAATGTAAGCACAATATTTTTGCCAAAGCACCATGTCTACATTGCAAATACTAATTTTTCTACAGAATACACAGCATAAAGTCTAAGCAGCAAGAATGCCCATTTCCAAGAATCTATACTCGTTACCATTTTTTTTTGCACACTGTCTAAAGCAGTCACCCACCTTTTTTCCAAGCAACCTGGAGCAGATATTTTCCACTCCTCTAACACATATTGTTGAGGAGTGGCAGGCCCAGCTCCACTTGTTTCATTTAGCCAGGCTAAGGCCCACCAAATGTCACGTCAAGCTCCCCTGACCAAACTTTTGGATATACAGTTGCTTGTTGGATTTTTAGGACTTCACCTCACTTCCCCATGTATCACATGTATTATTGTCATCATCACTTCTCGAAGTGAGTACCAAGCCTCTTTTCTTTACTTGTATCTCAGGGACCCTGAAATGGGTTGCATAATGAATAACGATCATTCTAGAAATATATAAGAACAATAATACTAACATTAACTTATCACTACATATTTTTCTGAAAGTAAAGATCATTTAACTTTTTGTTAGAATACTGGGTAAATGTTTCAGCTGTATGATATTTTTTTAATTTTAAATCAGTCTGGTATAGATTGCTTATTGGCGTGGTATTTTGTTTAATCTTCTCTGTTAAAGTTTTTTTTTTTCTCTTTCTGAACCTTTTACAAATCTTAAAACAATAACATTACGATTTCTACACATGGGACCAGCATGTGTGTCTGTAAAAGGTTGTAGTGAAATTTTGTGACAATTTCTATATCGCTTGGATATCGGCAAGGATGTTGTGATGAACAAATATGCAGGATGCTTGGCTGTCTGGTAATCACAGCTAATTCTTTCAGAATTGGTCTACTTGACATGTTGTACCTTTCCTTTTAAAGAGATGACCTGTACAATAGCGTCAGTGCGCTCTATTATGAAAAGACCAAGCAAATTACTTCTGTCATGCTGCATATTAAAGCTTGATTTTGCTCTTTATAGAAGTGACTGCCTGCCAAAGCATTATATTGAGTGATAAAATAAATTGGAAATAAATTGGATCCTAGACTTAGTAAGCATGATTACTATGTGTGCTATCCTGTATAACTGCAGTGAATATACTGGGATATTTTTACCTACAAAATGTAAAAGGGTTGTTTTATTTTATTTTGTTTTGTGTCACCAGTTATCTAAACATTTTTTATCTTGCACTGTGTTCTGGTAAAGTGAAGCTTATTTTAGCACCACAGACTGGATACAGGCAGGTGCTAGCACTGGATGGGATGCTAGTTCATCACAAGACACACACCTACTTATACATCCACAACTCGGCAAACCAGAATAATTTAAGGTTGCCAACTAATTTGAAGGCATGCTTTGCTTTAAGAGAAGATACTAAAATTCTCAGAGTAAATCCATACAAACACAATGAAGACAAGTAATCTATATACAGGGAAGAATAGCAGTGACTTGAAGCATCATGAAGTTGGATGCATGGAGATTTAAGTTTTATGTACATTTAATAAAATGTGTTGAATTACATGTCAACTCACCATTTTGATGATATATACTGGATTATAAGCATTTAATGGTCATTCTCTGCATGTGTGACTCTTCTAGCACTGGAGGAGCTCAACTCCCCGAAGAGACCACTGTGAGTCATCAGCAACACCACAGTAATAAATTTAATGCAATACTGAATTGTATTATGCATTTTTCAGAAAGCATATACAGTATATACTGTATTTAACATATTTGCCCCTATCAAAGTTTCTGTTGTGGGCAGTGGTTAGCACTCTTGCCTCACGCATCTAGCATCCTGGATCTGAAATCCACTCACATTTTTTGTGTGGATGGAGTTTGCATATTCTTTCTGTGCCTGCATAGATTTACCTCCAAATATTCTGATTTTCTCCCAAATATGTGCAGTTTAAATTAATTAATGACTCCAATTTGGACCCGAGAATGATGCCGCTGTCAGTATTAGCAAGACATCTCTCTTCTTGAGGAAAAAAAAGAACTGCACAGAACTGAAAGTTTCTTTCCAGAAACTGCCAATGATATACATTGAAGTATAAACATTAATAACCGATATGCATAAGTAGCTTATATCTAAAGTGAAGGAGTAATAGCCTATATGACTAGTCCTTCCGCACTTTTACAAAGCCTCCTCAGAGTACTACTATAATGCTTTGTTTGTCAGCATTAAATCCAAACTCCAAGAAAAGCATTAACCAGGGATAGCCCCTCAAAAGTGATAGTGCATATAAATTTAACACATATACAAGAAGTATCAAAGTATTTAAAAATATGCAGTAAATCTACACAAGTAGAAGTAAAAAGAAAAGTTATTCTGTTTCAATTTCTTTGCCAATGCTGAACATATACACCCCGTGTTCAATGGCAGTGCATCATGATCATGAGTGCAACATGATAATGTATCCTCTGATTGCATCTATTTGCAATTAGCCTAACAGATTATACTTTAAGTAAATACAAATATATAGAGAAATTAAACAAGTAAACTATAAAAACTAAATCGGTAATGAGGATAAGTAGGGCTAGGAATGCAAACATTTAGGCCACTAGAGTGTCTCTACCAAAACCACAATAATAATTAATAATAATAATAATTCATTACATTTATATAGCACTTTTCTCATAATTAGACAGTGCTGGATCGTAGTGACACTTTTACTATAAAAAAAGTATGTCTTGACAATGTCAGTTACATTACCAATTAGGTTTTATTAAATTTGATATAGCTTGATTTTGCAGAAATTGTCTTCTTCAAGGTACTGCAGAACTCGCTGAAAATGAGATGATGCTGGTTTCAAGAAGGCTTCCATATTTTTATAAAGGGTCTGGGAGTCTCAGTGCAAAACATGCCATGCAATTATCTACAGATTTAGTTTCCAGCTGTCACAGTGTCTGTATCGACATGGACTGAAGTCAGGTATGATTAGCCTGGACATCTCTTGATTAGCAGCAGGTCAGCTTTAACAATGGCTACCTCATGATTCTTTTTTCTTTTTTTCTTACATGATACTAACAACCCAAACATATAGTCTATGATCTGGACCGAAGGAAGCTTTCTTTGCTTTTGTTTAGGAATAATTTGTTACAGATGAGGTCTGTTATCAAATTAATGAGTGATAATAAAGAAAACGTTAATATAAGAATTACATGTTGACTCTGTCTTCTTCAAAATATGAAGCAGAGAGAGTAACACTGAGTGATATCTTGCTAGTTATTTCACGGTTACACCAAACACAGCTAGTAAAGCAAGCTTCAGGATGTTGCGCTACTTTTGAGAGAAGATAAATAAGTGGCAAAGGTTTTTTAATGTTGATTAAAATATGCAATGAGGAATTTCACTGTACTCTTTACACAGAACAATAATGACCACATAAAACTATGATGAATGGCTAGGCAGCAAGGCAGACACATTTAAACAAAAAAAAACCTGCACTGTCTCCATTTGTCTTATATGTCACCTGCTTTATACACAAGTTTTCTTGAAATTTGTACTTAATTTTAGGCCCATCCATTTTTTAACAAGGGTATTTTATATTACATGCATAAAGAAAAGCAAATACAGGTCAAATCCCATTATAGTGAATACCAAACTAACAAATACTTTTTGTTGGCCTGGACAAACTTTCAAACAACATCATGTTTAACAGATGTCGTTTTAACAAAATGTAAATTCCAGTAAAATGAACTTTTTTGTACCAAAAATAGCCACTATAGCTACTACAAGATAATGCGATGCAAAAAATACTTAATGCTGTGCATATTTTTTCGCTGCGACTTGGGAACCCTGCAACAGTATTATCAGTAGTTCATTATTGCATGGCACAGTACCTGATACACTAAAAGTGTCAGTCATTAAACCATTACTTGAAAAGTCAGACCTAGACCCACACATACTAAATAATTATAGGCCTATTTCAAATCTACCGTTTCTCTCTAAAATACTAGAAAAAGTAGTCGCCAATCAGCTTCAGTCACACCTTATGCATTACAATTTATTTGAGAAATTCCAGTCTGGTTTTTGCACTGGTCATAGTACAGAAACGGCACTAACGCGGGTTGTAAACGACATTCTGATATCCTCCAATGAAGGAAACTCCACTGTAATTATGTTGTTGGACTTAACTGCAGCATTTGACACCATCGACCATTCTATTTTACTGCACAGGCTAGAAAATGATGTTGGGCTTACAGGCACCGTGCTCGCTTGGTTTAGTTCTTATTTATCAAATTGATTCCAATATGTACAGAAATGTGCTGACAGTACTCCATCATTATACACAGAAGTTCAATATGGTGTCCTGCAGGGCTCAGTACTGGGACCTTTACTGTTTTCACTTTACATGCTTCCACTGGGATCTATCATTAGGAAACATAATGTTAATTTTCACTTGTATGCAGATGACACCCAGTTATACCTTTCATTTAAATCAGATGAAGTTTCTCCGATGTTGTCTTTAATTAGTTGTGTTAGCGAATTAAAGGAGTGGATGAATGAGAACTACTTGTCTTTAAATACAGATAAAACAGAGATGTTAATTGTTGGAGGGAATGACGCTGATCATGACAATATTTTGTCATCATTTGGAATCCCAATTAATTTTACTGAATCAGCCCGCAATCTAGGAGTTATCTTTGACTCTAGCATGTCATTTAAAGCGCATATTACAAAGTTGTCCAAAACATGTTTCTTCCATCTTAACAATGTTAGGAAATTAAGATGCTTTCTAAATAAACAGGATTCTGAGAAATTAATTCATGCATTTATCTCTAGTAGGATTGACAACTGCAATGCAGTGTTCACTGGATGTTCAAACTATTCTTTATACAGCCTCCAGTTAATACAAAATGAGGCCGCAAGAATTATTACAAGAAGAAGAAAATACGAACACATAACTCCAGTTCTTAAATCCTTACACTGGCTCCCAGTTAAGTTTAGGGCAGATTTCAAAATCCTTCTTTTAACATATAAAGCATTAAATGGCCAAGGTCCGGCTTACTTGTCTGAACTTATCATGACTTACAAACCAGAGCGCACATTAAGATCTCAAAATGCTGGTCTGCTTATGGTTCCAAGGATTAATAAAATAACAATGGGAGGTCGAGCTTTTAGTTACAGGGCCCCTAAACTGTGGAATGGTCTGCCTGCTACTATAAGAGATGCCCCTTCAGTCTCAGCTTTTAAATCCCGGCTGAAGACTCACTACTTCAGTTTAGCATATCATGACTAGAGCTGCTGATTAACTGTACATACTGCATCTCTGTTGTTAGTCATTAGCACTAAAACATAAGTAACATGATCGTTAGAATTGGATACTAACCCTCACCTATTCTGTTCCTCTTCTTGGTACTCAAATGTGGCACTTGGTGCCACTGCCCACCTGCCAAGTTGTTTTGCCTGCCTAAGGTAAAGTCATCCCTGATGGAGGATCACAGGAATCGTGAGAAAGAGAGGTCCTTTCATCGGATTCGCTGGCCCAACACTGTTTCAGCCATGGAATGGCCAAATGGAGGAGGCAGCTTGATGGATGAGGTCTCCAGGAGTCTAAAATTATACAAATCTTATTATGTGATATCATCTACTGTGAAATTCTGCTCCGTATTTCTAAAAAATTTTTTATTTTTTATTGAGGATTTGTTCTGTTCTGTGTATTGTATTGTATTGACCCCCTTCTTTTGACACCCACTGCACGCCCAACCTACCTCGAAAGGGGTCTCTCTTTGAACTGCCTTTCCCAAGGTTTCTTCCATTTTTCCCTATTAGGTTTTTTTTGGGAGTTTTTCCTTGTCTTCTTAGAGAGTCAAGGCTGGGGGGGCTGTCAAGAGGCAGGGCCTGTTAAAGCCCATTGCGGCACTTCCTGTGTGATTTTGGGCTATAGAAAAATAAACTGTATTGTATTGTATTGTAACAGGCTTTTTGTTAGACCAAAAGAAAGTAACAGTCTAATGCAAAATGTCCATTCTTGGGCATCCTTGGCGAGAGTGTAGGCACAATATTATGCAGGTATATCCGAATTCTGAACCAGAGCTCAACTGAGCATCCATGTGGATAGTTTGTACGCAGATACTGCACTGTTCAAGTTTCATAGTGCTTCTCAAAGATTTTTTTATGATGAACAAAAAAAGTGAAAAATGGCTTCAGTTTACGATGAAAGAACATTAACAATACTGAAAAAAGTTGATTCCAGAATGAAGAAAAATGACGTGGTGAAGGCATTTGGAATTGTACCTTCAACGGTGTCAACAATTTTGAAGGATCAAAAAAAAAAAAAAGAAAACAAAGTTAAAGATCAAGCATTGGGACCTGAACGAAAAAAAAATCTGAATCGCATTTGTGAAAAAGTTACATCTAACATCTCATTTTCATTCTGTGTTCATACATGTGTTAACTATAAAAAGCTTGGGTCACAGAGTTAGTTGCATGAGAAACTGAAAGGTGAGTCCAGGTTTCTAAGGAAAACACAGGTACTTTATTTCTGTATTGAGAAGGCAGGTATAGTCTCAAGACTTCATTCAAAAATAGGAGCTGTTACTTCAGTAATCAAACACACAAGATCGAGGCCATAACACTGGCAATTCTTCACATTAGAAGAACACCAGCTGCTCCAAATCACCGTTGTGGCAGACCAAGAGATACATCATGTGACAAGCATGTTATGGGGTAAGGCTGATCCTGCAGAGGACAACCAATTACTTTGCCCTTGATTACTGTTGAACAGATGCAGCAGAGCATCAATGGAGCTGTCTTTTTGCTGCTAACATTAGAGATGACGAATCGTCAGTGGCCCTGGTCACAATAGTGTATGTATTTTCCCCATATTCATTATAATGAAATTTCCATTATAACAAAATATTTTATTTACTCCACATGTACTGTACAGTTTTAAAAAAAATTAGCTCACATGATACAAGGTGTTTATTAGCACTATAAACTGGAGAATTTATAAATTCTCTTTTAGGCTTCAGCACAGGTGAACAAGACATGGGACTTCCAAAAGATGACTTAGAACATGATAATTTATGTTCCTGGATTGCACCAAGATAGGGGGTATACCGCCCACACCTGGAAAAATTCATTACAGTTCCAAATATCCTCCATATGAAGATTATGCCTGTCAGTGCAGTTTTAGAGCCTTAACTCTCCTTTACTCTTCTAGACTAATTGATGCACACCACTTTTTCTGTTCTTTCCAGCAATTTCCATTGATCATGGTGTTATGTGTTGATTAGATCTTTGTGTTAACAACTTGACTGACATGGTAAGAGTCAAAATAATTAAGGTTTATATTAAGCAAGGCTAGTTGTAATTAAACCTGTTTAATTAGCTGACTCTGATTATCATTTTAGTTTAGTTTAGTTCCTGCCACGCCATTTGGCGCATCAGGCAGCAAGTTGTGTCCAGCGTTGTTGGTCAGTCACGATATTTGGAATATCTTCCCACTTGATATCAACAGTTTTGAAATCTTCTCAGCAGGTTGCTTGCCAGGTCTTAAATCGGCATCCCTACTTTCTCTTCCTGTTTTTGGGCCTCCAGTTGACTTGGTAAAGTCAACAAAGTTGAGCCTTTTGATACTCAGCACTCTGTTCAATAATGTTCCTTAGCACAAATATTTGCTTTCTGCACGATCAGCCTTGATGAAAGATGACATGCTCTTCTCGCAGCAGAGTGTCAATTGCATCGCATAGGTGCTCCAACAGCATAAGGCTGAAGACTTTCGCAGAAACCAGGAGCAGACGATACCTTGCCAGTTGTTACAGTCCATCGCATTGCCTTTCTTTGGTAGCTTGACAAACACACCTTTTCACCATTCCACTGGAACAGTTGCCTCTTACCAGCACTTTTTGCATAGCTTTGTCAGGGCCTCTTCCAAGTCAGCACCTCCCTGCTTCAGCAGCTCCGCTGTTATTTGATCTCATCAAGGGGTTTTGTTGTTCTTTAAGGTTGTCACCCTTTTTTCCTGCTTCATTCTTCATGATCTCACCCATGTTCACTGCCAGCTCTGGTATGGGTGGTATGGTAGTGAAATCGTACAGCTCCCTGGGGTTCAGCTTTGTGGATGTTGGAATGTCTCTTTGAAATGTTTAACCCATTGAGCATCTTGGGCTTCTGCTGTCAGCAGGATCTTGCCGCTTTTGTCTTTGATAGGACCACATCCCTGCATTCCTTGTACTGTCAGCTCATGAACGATTCTATAAAGAGCCTTGCTGTCATTTCTGGTGGCTGCTTCTTGGGCTTCCATCCCTTTCTTTTCCAGCCATTCCCTACGATCAGCTCAACAGCTACGTTTGTCCTTTTTATCCTGCAAACTGTATCATCGTTTGGTGGTGGCTCGTTCTTCATGTGTTTTCATCTAATCGTGTTGCATTTTGATCCTTTATCTTTGGTTGATCAGATTCCATGTCTGCTCTTGTATTCAGCATTCCTTAGTTCTTGCTCGCCTTCTTCCAACCACAAATTTCCTCACATTCTTTCACCATTTCTGATTTGTCACCACTGCCCATGGATGTCCTTGTTGGACATTGTCCTTGTTGCATTGTAGTGACTGGGACCAATTTCTCAGTTCAATTTGTAAATGTTGTGCCATCACCTTGTCCATTATTTTCTCCCCATCGAGGGGGCAAAAAATCTCTCTTTTTATCACTGCCATTTCTTAAGAAAAAGTAGTGGTCAAGCCCAATGTGTGCCTCTCGCTTCACCCCCACATCCTGCTACATTGATTACCATCATTTACTGACGTAAATTTCATGTAATACCATTGGGTGATAGCCATATCTTTTTGTGGATGGTTTTGTGCTGGAAGCAAGTATTGCTGATACACAAGTTACTGTATTTGTGCCACAGAGCAGCAGTAGCTTTTCGCCATTGTCAGTTGTCTGTGTCGCCGAGCTATGCTGTCCCATAATGTATACATGTACATTACAATTGCCGTTGATTTGTGCTATCATGACACTGATGATTAGGACTAGATCATGACTTGGGATGTCCATCAGTGTATCCTGAATTTGATCATAGAATGTATTATTTTCCATATCATCTGCTCCTTCAGTCAGCACATAAACTTGACAGGATTCCATCCAATAAGCGCATTAGCCACCTCTTTGCTCAGCACCATGCCAACGCCACAAACGTGTTGCTGGTCATTGCACATGTATAAGACTGTTTTCCCTTCACTAATCAGTTTCCCACTTCGAGTCCATCGTAATTCACTACTGTCCAAGATGTCTAATCTGTAGGTATCCATAACCGGTAATAGCTGCACTAGCTTTCCACACTGATATAAAGTACAAACATTCCACATTTTACTTTGGATGAATGCCTTGGCACTAAAAACATTTGACCGCATCAGGTATTGAATGCCCAGGTGGATTTCTTCCAACACCGTAATTGAATAGTCATTGTTTTCGTACCGATTTGAATTCTGCAGGTGATGATGATTTCTTGCTGTTTCCATAGCAATAAGGTTTTAATGGGACAGGGGTACTGGCCCTGCATCCAACCCTCCTCCTTTCGCATCCGGGCTTGGGACCATCCACGGCGGAGTTGATTATCACTTTGGTTGGGTTTATTAAACAAGGGACAATTATTTTTGCACACAATGCCAGTTGGTGTTGCATACATTTATTAGATAAATAAATAAATGTCTTAGTTGTTCACATTACTGCCCTTACATTAGTTTTTGGTTAAAGAACTGAAAGTCAAAAATTCACAATGATAGGGGAAATCAGTAAAAGGGCAAATGTCACATCTGTTAATGATCTTCTACTTTATTGCATTATTTATCACAGTTTTATTAGGACTTCAATCAAAATCTAACATTAGATAAATTAGACTCTGAACAAATATTCCACAGTTTTAAACCTTATTTAATTTGTTTTGATAAAGTGTTTCTCCATAGTAAATACAGTAGTTATGACACTTTTACTAGGAATGACATCAACCAGATACTTCACATTGGAATTGATCAGTAGAGGAATTTTGGTCAGCTTTACTTTGTAGAACTGCTTCAGCCTTAGAGACTGCAAAGAAAAGAAAAAGGTAAAGAAAATAGAGGCAAAAAATAAAAGGCCTAGGGTCCATCAAGGCACCCCATTTAATTAAAACAAACGGAAAATGTTAACATAAAAAATAATTGGACATCCTTCATCATATTGTGCCTATGTTTAACTGGTTCTTAGTAATTTTGCTCTTTCTTTCATTTCAAGTGTCTCCTCCAGGAGCTCTGTCTTCATTGAAAACAGTTTCATCTCTTTCTGGTGCCATCATTCTTTAAGTGGATCCTGGGTTGGAAGTGGCAGGATCTGCTGGTGAAAAATATAGGTGATGTCAAAGCTATTCATTAGACTTGTCCACCTGTCGGCAGATGAAAAACAAGGAGGCATTAGCAGCTGAGTGTCCTAAAGCGCTTGTGGTGGAGGTGTTCCTTTAAACAACCCTGCTAGATTCTTCTTGTGCACAATCATGTGACATGAGGTTTGTGAGTTTTACAGCTTCTCATTTGAAGTCCAGCTACATTTAACTTTTGTTTGTTGAAACAGTCTGCTTGAAGGAAGGAAAGTGACAAACACAAAAATGTCAAAGTGCACTGTATTTCCTCCAGGACACTGGGCTCAGCATTTCTTCAGTGCATCTTTCTGCTCGGTCTTGAGATCTCCATGTCATTCCACTGTAGAGCTGTCCTTAGAAAGGTCTGCTGCACAGAGCTGTTGAGGTGATATTATAATGTCCATCAGCTGCAAATGAGTGCAAATTTCATCTAAATAAAGTTCTGCCAAAAATGTTCTCCTAAGGATAACCAAAACTGAGACAAGTATAAGCATGATGATGTATCTATTTGTTATAGTACACCCCAAGGAAAGGTATTCAAGAAATCTGAATAAGATCTACATTGTGATCAGCTATTTTGAAATGTGCATAACAACTGTTAAAATGTTGAAAGATGGAAATGAATAAAAGAGCAAATGTATGAATTAATGCCCATAATTGCAACATGCCAAAAGAGAAAAAAAAAACAATCTGGAGTTAATAAATAAGTAAATAAATAAATTATCCTCAGCAAGAAAAAGTGCTCTAATAACTCTCCCTAATACTAAACTAAACAAAATATAAATATAAAGAGCGCTTCACAATTTGGGAGAGCCTTACAGTCTCTCAGAGCTCATTTTTTAAAGCTTGGGCTCCCCTAAAGCTACTCCGGGCACATCCCACTGGATGGAGACCCTGTGACATACTGAACAAAATAAATTTCTTGGTTTGCTTGAATGCCTGGGAATACTCTGGGAAAAGCTGGAATCTGTAGCTAGGGACGGGGAAGTTTGGACTGGTCTGCTTGACCTGCTGTCATCGCGACCCTCACCAGGAAAAGCAGATGGAAAAATAAGAGCAGAAGATGAGACAAAGCTTGGAACAAGGAGGCTTCCTTATTTCAGGCATCAAAGCCAGTCAATGTGCAATAAATGCTAGAAATTAATTGTGCAGGGTACAAAGAGTACCAAAAAGACAGATTTGGTCTCAGAATCCTGATGAAATATGAATTTGTGTCATTACATATCCAAACTCATTGGTAAAAGAAAAGTCGCTGTCTGTGTGGAGCTCACATGTTCTCTCTATGGGTTTTCTTCTGCCTTCTTCAGTTTTCTTCCCAAATGCTAAAGATATGGGTGTTAGGTTAATTAATAGTTCTAAACTGACCCAATTTGAATAAGGTTAGGTGTCTGCATAAGTGTGCCCTGCTATGGAATGGCACACCACTGGGTCTTTATTCTTTCTAGTACTTAGTTTTGTCTTAATAAGCTCCAGTGGGTATGTATAATGGATGAATGAACAAAGCAATGATTACAATTTATCACAAAAGTTGATATTGTAGGTTCTTTAAATTCTTTTTAATAGCCAATGGTCATTTTATCTATTTTAGCATATTTAGTTTTTCATGGTAGCCACATTCAACTCAAAAATATTACCAGATATTCCTCACTTTTTAACAGCTGGAACAATGCTGCCCAGGGCTGATGTCTGATGTATCCAATTGAACTAATATTTCTCTCAAAACAATGACTCTGACCTGAAAGGCTCCTTCAGATGGACAAATGTCAACTTTGCCCTTGGCATTCGTTTTATCTTTAATTGTTGTGAATTAAATATTAAAGATGTGACAATAGCAGCAAAGATTTGAGTGAATCTATAGTAATAGACTGTGAATTATCTTAACTAGTTTTTATTAACTCAGTAATTCTCAGGCTCAGTCCTGGGGACCCTGTGGTTGTAGATTTTTGTCTTAACCAGTTTCACAATCAATCAGCCATTTTTCCATGAAATGATCACATTTATTTAGCTGATCATATTTTCTCTTGTTATTTTTCATTCAGTAAATGGACAGTAACACAACCTTTATAAGACATTTACAAGGATTGTACTTTCCTAAAGCTTTAAATGCCTACCTAACTCTCTTTTATTGTTTTCCTATTAATGTGCCTATGTTCTGTGTAGTTTGCTCCCTTAAGTGTATTCTAAAAATGACAAATAACAACAAGCAGATTAGACACCAGGACAAATAACAGTAAATGCTCAAAGGCCGCAGCTTCTTCAGCATCGGACTCACTAATGCTCTCATTAGTAAATAATGAAAATTGGAATGAAAATCATGATGATGAAAGTAAAAAACAACTTAAAAACACCAAATTATCCCCATATACAATACATACAGTAAATGCTTGTTACATTTTAATAAAAATGTGGCAAATTTTATTTCTAATTACCATATTGACCCCTAAACATACACACTGAGAAATAGGATGAATCCAATTAAAAACACAAGTTAGTTGAAATCCAAACATGCATCCACATGGAGCCTCCAGGAGTGAATTTGAGAATCACTGCATTAACTGATTCTGACCAATGTGAAATGTGTATAGTATTATCAAATATGATACTGCAAACACAATGTTTAAAAAGATAATCTCTATTTTAAATTAGTTTAGTTCTGCTAGTTTTACTAATATATATAAGCTCTGTCCACTGCCACCCAACTCTGGCTTCCTGAATGGAGTGAAGCGGCCCCTTTTATGGCACACCCGGATGTGCTCCAGGTGCTCCCTGATGATCTTCCGGCAGCACTTCCTGGTGTGGTGGAAGAGCTGCAGTCCATGGCTCGAGGAACCATCCAGGCGCCCCCTGGCCGTGGCCATGGACCCCCATAGGGTTGAGCTTCCCAGTTCTGAATCCGTGGCCCAGATGCTATCCAGGGGTGCTGCCCTCTTGCACCCCAGGGAAGATATGGCCCCTCTCCCGGTCCTTCCCTTCTCGAGGCGTCCCAGTGGGGCAAGTTCCCTGGACATCTGCCACAATATTAATTGTTACTTGGTATGAAAAGTGTCTCTTTTCTGCCTCATGTTCCCCAATACATATTTGTCCCCACATTTAATTAATCCTTACATAGAAATTGATTTTCATCTGAACCACAGTAGGACCAAGGCTGAATGAGATGTGATGGTAACTAAAGAACAAACCAAGCTTAATTACAGTGATATCAGAGTTGGACATGTCATTTATTAATGATGGCAAATTTAAATTTCATGAGGGCTGCAGTCCCCAATATGTATGTCAGCTACATTGTGGTGACCTACTGTTCCTCTAGAAGCCAACAGTTAGAAAAAAATTAGTGGGCACAAACTTGCGAGAAGACAAGACATAAATGACCAGCAGATGAGTTAAAGTGATCACATAGGATGAGGCAGAGATGTGGTCAGAAACAGGCAAAAGATCAAAAATAATACATAATATGGTGAAAAGACAGAGAAAGCAAGGCCCTAGACATCTTTTTATATCCAATAATGCTGATAAGAAAAAAGAAGGGTTGTACATGGAAAGCAATGTCAAAACTAGGACACTTTTGTGATCATGCCACCATCTTGAATACCGGAAAGGCAATGACATCATGTACCCAGCCAGGTCACAAGCCTTTAACAAAAACAAGATGACAGTTCCCATGAATCTGAACTGTATAACAGCAGCGGCTAGACAATAAACCATTCTTAAAATGGCAGCATAACAATACTTAAAACAATTTGCAACTAGAAATACATCATTATCATATGCATAAATGGCAAGAACAGAATCTATCCATCAAAAAGCTCTGAGTTATGACACCAGTGGGTTTAGTTGTTTGGACCTGAATCAGTAACACAGTTCTGCTGAGACACAGGCATCTTCTTTCCTCAAAGACAAAGCGCTAAACAGAGATTTTCTGACTATCTTATGTAGCGTTTGTCTCTTTATGCTAAGCATTTTTCCATTTTCTACTACATTTTACCAAGTTTTGCCTTTAAAGTTAAAAGGACCTTGATTATATTCTATTGCTTTTCCTTTGTCTATTCATCCACCCACTTTCACAACCTATATTGTCTGTTACAGGTTTATGTTTGCACCCCTGAGTTTTTTGTATTTATTGCCTCCTGTTCCTCATCCAACTCTGCATATCCTAATTCTGATTCAGTGACAGGCTCTTTACACACTGCTAAATGAGTCCCTTCCTGGATTTTATTTTCATTACAGCTGACCCCTGCCTTGCCGATAGTTTTCTACACTAGACAAAAGGAAATCTCCTATGGTTATCATGTGACAAGACAACCCTTGCTATTACTGTCCTGACAGTTTTATTTGTTTACTTCAGGGCTTAAGTGTTCTGTAACTGGCAGTTTGCAGTAGGGAAGTTAAACCTTCTGTAAAGAGCAGAGCACCTGGGCTGAGTGGAAGCAGCTGAGATGAAGAACAAAGATTTGTCTGTAGGGATGAAGACTACAGATGGTGGAAAAGCGGGCAACCTACAAATGTGTTTATTGCCTTTAAAATTCTTTGCGCTGCCAGAACTGACATTAGCAAGACCATGAAATAAACCTCACAATTTTTCCCAAACCTTTAATGTTTGCCTGAACTTTAGGTGGTTGTATGTTCATCATGGGCTGCATCAGGAGTGGGCAGGAGGAGGAGTATAGGGACCTAATCAATGAGTTTGTTAAATGGTGCGACTCAAACCACCTACACCTGAACACCAGCAAAACCAAGGAGCTGGTGGTGGATTTTAGGAGGCCCAGACCCCTCATGGACCCCGTGATCATCAGAGGTGACTGTGTGCAGATGGTGCAGACCTATAAATACCTGGGAGTGCAGCTGGATGATAAATTAGACTGGACTGCCAATACTGATGCTCTGTGTAAGAAAGGACAGAGCCGGTTATACTTCCTTAGAAGGCTGGCGTCCTTCAACATCTGCAATAAGATGCTGCAGATGTTCTATCAAACTGTTGTGGCGAGCGCCCTCTTCTACGTGGTGGTGTGCTGGGGAGGCAGCATTAAGAAGAAAGACGCCCCACGCCTGGACAAACTGGTGAGGAAGGCAGGCTCTATTGTTGGCATGGAGCTGGACAGTTTGACATCTGTGGCAGAGCGACGAGCACTCAGCAGGCTCCTATCAATTATGGAAAATCCACTGCATCCACTAAACAGTGTCATCTCTAGACAGAGGAGCAGCTTCAGCGACAGGCTGCTGTCACTGACCTGCTCCACTGATAGACTGAGAAGATCGTTCCTCCCCCTAAACTATGCGACTCTTCAATTCCACCCAGTTGTAAACATTAATATTATACAAAGATATTGTCTGTTTTTTACCTGCATTATTATCAATCTTTAATTTAATATTGTTTTTTGTATCAGTAAGGTGCTGCTGGAGTATGTGAATTTCCCCTTGGGATTAATAAAGTATCTATCTATCTATCTATCTATCTATCTATCTATCTATCTATCTATCTATCTATCTATCTATCTATCTATCTATCTATTACAACAAACTATGACATACTCCAATCATTCCAAAGGTTTTCCAAACTGAAAGATACACTCCCACATTGAATAGATTCAATTTTCAATTGAAACATTGAAGAGACAATTTTCCTACTTTGAAAAGCATGTCTTTTGGGATGATTTAGAGAACTGGGATATTTGGAGAAACCCAAAAAGAAGTGCAGAGAGAAAAAAAACCTACCTGCAGGCATTAACTGGGATTTGATTGCAGAAGTTCTTAGCTGCGAGGCAGCAATAATAACTACTGTGCATCCATAAAACCCAAATAACTGAAGGGAATTCTTTCTACCCTCATCCCAAAGACAAAATGTGTCATTTTAATTGACTGCTCTAATTGGCTCTACTGAGAGTGACTGGGTCCTCTATGTGCACTGCGATGGACTGGTGTCCCATACAGGATGCTTCCTGGCTTTTGGCATCCAAGACCCAGATCTGGATAAAACTGGTTCAGAAATGAATGGATGGATACTTGGATAAATTCCTGTCCAAGAGGCACATGAAAATTTACAATCTGTAGTATCTACCTGTATAGATTGAAAGCAGTCTAGAACTGCCTCCCTGTATGTAAGTATTTATATTTTATACAGTTCATACAGCAAATATATACAGATCCCCTACCTTTATTTTCCAGTAACATTTTGTTTTCATTTGCATTGATTGCCTTGGTAGACAGTAAAGTTTTGTGTTTCACCTCATTCTGTTTGTAGTGCGTAAATGTCAGCTGCAGCGCTGAGCTCCGCAGGGGTTTGACCCACTGCTCTTCACTGCCGCTTTCCTGGAAAAACCCTCTCGTGTGGTGTATCTGTAGATGTCACTAGTGTACTGCAATTGCAGTCTCATTAACATTGCATTATGGGAAGCAAAGTCAGCTCAACATTTCTAGCTAGCTGTTAAATAAAACACAGCTGTCATTACCAAGCAGGAGGTAAATAATCCTTTATTTTACTGCATGCCAACAAACGAAAGACATTAATACTTCAGTCTCTCACAAATAAAATATCACACATGAAGAGGGTTTATCATGTGCATTCCACAATATTAAGTAGCTGTTTATTATTTGCATTGAATTCATGGCAGTTGCTTAGCATGTTTAACTATTGCAATTAGCCTTCGTAAAGTGAATTTTGTAATCCATACATAGAGACCTCAAGGCGGTAGTCACTTTGTGAGAAGGGACAAAATAAATGAGTATACTGCATCATTTTCAGTTCCATATTCTAATTTTGGATGGTGTGTTTTGATATATTTTATTAAGGCACCCATAAGAATAAGACATGTCAAGACAAAAGGTACAATTGAAAAATAATTAGAGAAAGTTTAAAATAAAAATGTGCTGCAAATACTTTCAGTCACAGATGAAAAATTAACTTTGAAAGCTGCACGCTGTTCTAACAAAAGGAGTCCTTTAAAATGACACATTAAGCTCTGCAGCAATGCTATTAAAACAACCTCTTTCACAGGAATTTCCATTTTCTATACATTGACTGCACTTTACATCACTCGAATTATAAATGTTTAAAAGTGAAAGATTATCGTATTTAGACTAATTTATGTTGTGACATTAATCTGACAGCTTGCAGAAGGAGAATATTGGACATATACAAGGAAAAGAGTTGTCTCTCTTTCAACTACATGAAAAAAAAGAAATGTCAGCTACAAATAAAACCATCCTCTGCTCTTTTTAAAAGACCTTTTCCTTCAGAAACAAGCTGTGCTGTTTAAAAGCTACATTTGGATGATTAATGTGAAGCTGTCTGGAAAGTGGAATAGTGTACCAGAGCAGGGGAAAATACCAGGTGCAACAGATCTATGAAAGGAGCCAATAAGAAAAGGAAAAGGCTTCCCGGCTGACTTTAGAAGCATTTTGGATCAAATAGAGTGAACCTAAAAATGCAGCAATGTTTCAAATGCTTTCAGATGGTAAATGTAATGAGGATTCCATTATCCTTGTGAAACAGTGGTAGTAAAAGTGAGAAAGAAAGCAGTTAATAATATACAGTATAATTGTATACAATGTGTTTTCCTTGTATTGTTGTCTGCCAAAACAGGCTCTAGTCCTTGCTCCCTCTAAAATGGATTAAGTAGGTTTCATAATGGATAGCTGGATGTTTTCTTTAGGTTAGTAAAAATGTTTCGTTTTTTTTTCCAATTCCAGGGCAATTCAGCTTTTGTTATAGCAAGATATAAACTGCCATGGTGTAAGGGTATGGGTGTGGGCGAATTTGACATACAAGAATGCAGGTGAAAATACGTTATGGTTACCATTAAAGAAAGGAATCAAGTACAAATCATTTGGACCAAAGCCTGAAGTCCAATGGAGAAAGGGAAAAGCTCAAATTGTGCAGAAAGAAAAAAATGTAAAATTATGGTAACTTTTTTTTTTACAAAAGAATGGTAAAGCATTTTCTGCATTGCCAGCAAGAAACCAAGTAATGTAATATGCTGTAATAAATATGATGGAAAAAAAAACAGAGAACCTGATCCATGAAAATTGATATTACTTTACAGAAGTGAGACACATGATTTATGATATTAAAATTATGGCCTTCCGGCAACTGGGCTCTAAATAAGAAGAATAATCTAAGACTGCCTGGTCTAGCTGTATAGTTCTGGTACCAACATCAGATCAGACTCAGCTTCTTTAATAATTTCAGGAAATGTAAAGAGATCTCAAAATCTCAAGCATACCCCACCTTCAGACAAATTAATTAGACAGACTGAGATATAGCCAATTAATAAATATCTTAAACCCAATGAAAGGATAGTAACAACTACTATCAATGCCAGAGACAATTGGGAAACTGTTTTTACTATGAATCATTTCAATATACTGTATAGTGTTCTCCTTGTAGCTCTGTTAATATTCAAGTTCTGTAATCAAATTTTTATACGCTGCTGCCTATCTAATGATATCATAATACACAGTGGGGCCAGGGCAATACAAGGCAGCTACGCATAGTTTCAGAGTTGTTGAGAAAAGCAAAGCAATCCATCACCAGGGAAACACCTTAATTGTTAATTTAGTGATGTTTGGACTATTGAATTAAGGTGGAAAAAATTCCATTTTTATGTATGTAATCGTGATTCACTTGAATTTCTATAATTAATTTCAAACGTTCTAATTATATAAATTCATCTGCTTTGCTAATCAGGTTAACTGATTTTAAGTATGTAAAATTGTTATCTCTCCTTTATTTATCAAGTGTGGCTGCTAAGGAAGACAAAGCCTTATATTTGCTTATGAATGTAAAAAAAGTCCTTTGACTGTAAAACATTTACAAAGGTAAGCCACAGGCAGACAATAAGTATGTGAGCATTTTTTTGTTTTGTTTTGTAATATAGAAATAAATACCTGTTAAGGAGGCAAAAGTAAGTGACTTTAGCACTGTAACTCTTAATCATGGTTTATTATTGCTTTCCTCTTTGAATTTTTTTCTTTCCCACCTTGTTCTCTTCCTAAGTGAGATCCAATGATTACATTAGAGTGACTGCAATACTTCTTGGGCTGCATGGTGGTAAGTGGGTAGCATTGTCCTCATGTATTCAGCATGGAGGGTGCTATTCAGATAAATGGTTGTCATTCCTAAACTGCTCATACAATATGTTTGGTAAATCCCTTAAATTAAAGCTGAAAGTCTACACTGCAATCACATAATGATTGCTTTATTTCAAATCCATTGTTGTGGTATACAGAGCCAAAATTATGAAAATTGCTTCACTGTCCAAATACTTATGGACCGGACTGTATGACGTCATTTTATTGTTGTTATCTAAGATAGCAGCATGCACTGATATGTGTCCAAATTATTGGAATTAAAATAAAAAGCATCAGCAAATTAGGTTATTTTTATCTCTTTGAATAAGATTTTTTTCCTCCAGTTTTTGTTGAAAGCCATACAGTTTCTTGTGGTTATTACAGAATATTTTTTTCTAGAACTTATTTCCTGACACTTCCTTGCAATTGCCTGCAAAGAAAGCCTGCCTGCAAAGAAATTGAGTTTTACATGATTTTTGTCCCCAGGTCAGAATTTAGTAATTTGTGCATTCTTTTTCTAAAACCTCTTCTTTCTTTACAAAAGAGAGGAGATAATGAGAATGACAGGATGCTATGGTGCAGAAGACAACAGTCCATCACAGGGCATCCTCATCCTTTTGATGCCTTAAAATTTGAGATGTGGAATTTGAGTTGCTTATCTGAAAGGAAGACAAAAAAGGAACAAAAAAAAAATCAGTAATAGTTCTGTTGCCTTTTTATTTTGTCCATAGTGGGAAGTCCCAGAAAACCTTTTGCTGATTACCAAATCAACAAATGTACACAAAGAAACATGGTACAAAGTTTAATGAGGGTTTGTTCTTATTGTGGAGGAGCAGGATAGATATTTTTACTGACTCAGATGCACAATTTTATCTTGAAAACCTGTGTTCAGTCATTTAACTTATGGAAATAGATTATTAGCATCAGGTGTGTGGTTTATCATACAAAAGGGTACAATTGATAAACAAAAAAGGAAAAAAAATCAAGATTTTCAAATGGCCAAATAAAAGCCCAGACCTCAAATCCAGTGTTGGAAAGTGTAGCAGGTCGAAATTCCTCTAATGCAATGTACCAGATACATTTATACCAGGGGTGGGCAGATTCAGTCCTGGAGGGCCGCAGTGGTTGCAGGTTTTTTCTCCAACCCAGTTGCTTAATTAAAAACCAATCCTTGTCAATTAATTAATTTCATGGCTTGCTAGCACTTTAACTCTGCTATGTAAGGCCATTCTCATATCCTAGAGTTGTTTTCCTTTCTAAGGATATCATCCAAATGATTTGAAGTCTAAAACAGACGAGTTATTCTCAGTGCTTCACTTTTTTCTCTTCACTTTCCTTCCAAGTATTTAATTAAACCCAATAGTGCATGATGAATACACACAGGTGTAAATGGTAACAAGCTAAATGGAGAACTGCTGGTTTCTTTTGTCATTTGCATGTTATTGCTAATAAGGAACAATTAAAAATCAAGACTACAGCTGTTTAAGACTAAAATAAGCAATAAGGGTTCAAAATCTTAACGAGCGAGACAACTAAAGTGAAGCAGAAGTGTTACTTGAGCAATGAGTGCTTCTTATTAAGCAACTGGGTTGGAACAAAAACCTGCACCCACTGCAGGACTGAATCTGCCCACCCCTGATTTATACAGAAAACAAAGTTATTCTTGCCATGGGTTGTTCTACTGTACATGCTATTGAGTCATGGGGTGGTTGCAGTACAACAACAACAATTTAATTCTTGTATAACCCAAAATCACACAAGGAATGCCTCAGTGGGCTTTGACAGCCTGTGACGATGTGGGTTCGCTCCATGCTCCCATCTTCCTTCTGGGAGCCCTTGAACCTGACACCGTCGGTAATGTCACTGATGACCTAGGCAGTGAGGCACAATAATGAAGCAAGGGGATGGTGCAAAAAGTGCAAAGTGTTTTTATTTAAAAGCAACAAAACACTGTTCAAATAAATAGTGCAGTGCACCAAAACCTTCAAATAAACAATCCAATAAAAACAAGGTGAAATCGTGGAGGTTAAAATCCAATAGAAACAAAATCTTTTAAAATCCAAGGTTAAAACAATGGCTGGAAGCTGTCTTTTTAAAATCAACCCGGTGCCTTTCTACTGGTGCCTCCCCTGCTTCTCCCGTCCAGGCTATACACCAGGGAAGCCACCCTACCTGCAGCTGACCTTCTCTCTGCATTCTCCTGCTGGTCTGTTCACCTCGCCGATCCCTGGGCTCCCCATTTTATTTAAAAAGTGGCCTTTTTGACGTGAGCTGTGGACCCGCTACACCATACAGCCCCCTAGCCTTGACTCCTTAAGAAGAAAAGAAAAAAATGCATGTCAAAAAATTGCGCAAATACAATAAATAAAAAACAACACAAGTAAACCTTTTCACAGAGCTAGATGGAAAATCTATCATTGCCACCACAGAAATCCATCCATTTTCCAACCCGCTGAATCCGAACACAGGGTCACGGGGGTCTGCTGGAACCAATCCCAGCCAACACAGGGCACAAGACAGGAACCAATCCCAGGCAGGGTACCAACCCACCGCAGACCACAGAAATAAAATACAATATTACAGACTTCTTTGTTCTTGCACAGTGCTCCTCACCAAGTGCAGGTGCAGGTGCAGGTGCAGAGCGCAGCAATAACTCTCAAGGTGAAATGCAAGAATAGACTGTCACAAAAATGACCACAAGACATTGCGAAAGTTTGGGGCAGCCACCCATATATTTGTTCCTGGCTGCAAAATTGATTTAACAAAGTTAACATGTTCACATAACAGAGTCCAAAACAGAACTGATTCTCTTAAGACAAGATGGCAGCTTTAAAGGCCAGTGGAGGAAGTAATGTCATCAATACCGGAACCGGAAGTGACGTCATTGGCTGCCCCAGAGCGGGCAGGATTTCCCTAGAATGGTCTGCAAAAGATCGATAGGGAAAATTAGTGCACTTTACCACTCCCTGGTCTGGCGTGGAATCACATGTATTCAAGCCCTTTAGTTGTCTCCTAAACACACGTGTGTGACAGGGACACCCTTCCCCCCTCAGCCCAGACCCATCGGGTCGGGCTTTCTGCACCAAGAGGTCGTGAACGCGGGAGAGAGCATTTGTGTTGGCGTGGAGAGAACCTCTTCGATGAATGAGCGAGAACTTATAAGGTTGTAGATCAAGGAAACACCTTGTGACTCGAGGGTTAGACTCCTTATGCAGGGCCATCCACTGTAAAGGTGCATGGTCCGTGACAAGTGTAAACTCCCGACCCAAGAGGTAGTACCTCAACTGTGTAATCACCCACTTAATCGCAAGAGCCTCTCTCTCCACCGCCGCATACCTGGTCTCCCGCTCCAGCAGTTTCCGGCTCAGGAACATGACGGGGTGTTCAGCACCATTGACGCTTTGACTCAGCACTGCTCCTAGGCCTGTGTCCGAAGCATCCGTCTGGAGGATAAAAGGAAGTGAAAAGTCAGGTGCCTTTAAAACGGGTGCCGACGTCAGGGCCTTTTCTAAGTCCCCAAACGCTGCCTCTGTTGTATCAGTCCATACCACAGTGTTAGGAGCCCTCTTCTTTGTTAAATTAGTCAAGGGCACGGCTCTCTCCGAAAAGTGTGGTACAAACTGGCGGTAGTTACCTGCCAAGCCAAGAAACGTCTGGACCTGCTGTTTGGTTTGCGGATGGGGCCATGTCAAAATGGCTTCTATTTTAGAGCACTGTGGCTTCACAGTACCACGACCCACCAGGTAGCCCAAATATTTGGCTTCTTCCAATCCAAAGAAACATTTTTTTGGATTGATTCGAAGACCGGCTTCACCCAGCGTCTGTAATACCGCTCGGATGTGCTGTAGGTGTTCCTTCCAGGTGCTGGAATAGATGACGATGTCATCCAGGTAGGCAGCACTATACGTGTTATGGGGGCGGAGCACTTTGTCCACCAGACACTGGAAAGTCGCAGGAGCCCCATGTAACCCGAATGGAAGGACACGATACTGCCAGTGCCCACTAGGGGTGCTAAACGCGGTTTTAGCCTTTGCGGAATCCGTTAAAAGAACCTGCCAGTACCCTTTGAGGAGGTTGTCCACTCGAGGCATTGGATATGCATCAATAAGTGAGACCTGATAAAGCAGATGGAAGTCATTGCAAAACCTCCAACTCCTATCGGGCTTAGTAATGAAGACAATTGGGCTGGACCAGGGACTATGACTCTCCTCTATGACTCCTAGGTCCAGCATGTGCTTGATTTCCAGTTCCACTTCAGCCTTCTTTGCCTCGAGAAGATGATAGGGGCGTTCTCGGACTATAACCCTGGGTTCAGTCACAATATCGTGAGCAATCAGAGAGGTCCTTCCGGGGTTTTCGTCTACCACCTCCAGGACGGACGAGATAACTGCTTTGAGCTCTCGCCTCTGTCAGATATTCAAGTTAGACCCGAAGTTAAGTGTGTTAGTCTGAGCAAAGAAGGAGCGGGGCTGGCCGGAGGAGGGATCAGGGTTCTTTTCCTTCCACGGTTTCAGTAGATTCACGTGATATAACTGCTCACTCGGTCGATGATTGGGCTGTTTCACCAAATAGTCGATGAGTCCTTTTCTCTCCTTAACTTTGTATGGTCCTTCCCAGTGGACAAGTAGTTTAGAGTGAGAGGTGGGAACCAACACCATGACTCGAAACCCCAGTTGGAACTCCTGAAGAGTCATGCCACGGTCATAATAGTGGTCCTGTGCTGCTTGCGCCTCCTCCATGTGGCTTTTTAATATGGGCTGAATTTTCTCAAATCTTCCAAAATATTAGTCGAGGGAAGAGCCTCTCCTTCCCAACCTTCTTTTAAAATGTCCAATATGCCCCGGGGTTGTCATCAATAAAATAATTCAAAGGGTGAGAACCCCATTGAGGCTTGAGGGACTTTCCTGTAGGCAAAGAGTACGAGGGGGAGGAGTTGATCCCAATTCCTCCCATCCCCGCTGAACACCTTGCGAAGCATCTGTTTGAGAGTCTGATTAAACCTCTCTACTAGACCGTTGATTTGAGGATGATACACTGCGGTTTTCAAGTGCTTTATTTTAAGTAACTTGGCCTTTTCCCTGAACGTCTCCGAGGTAAACGGCGTCCCTTGGTCTGTGAGGACTTCTTTATGAACCCCAACTCGCGCAAAGACCCCCATTAGTTCCCGTGCGATTGCTTTAGAATTAGCTGAGCGCAACGGAACAGCTTCTGGATATCAGTTCGCATAATCCACGAGGACTAATATATATTTATGTCCTCGGGCAGAGGGTTCCAGGGGTCCCACTATGTTGACCCCTATCCTTTCAAATGGGACATCACTTAAGGAAAGGGGAACAAGAGGAGCACGGTCCCTCCTAGGAATTTGCCGCAGCTGACATTCCGGACACGAAATACAAAAGCGGTGAACCTCCTCATTAATTCCCAGCCAATAGAAACGGCGATAATATGCTCTAGTGCAGGGGTCGGGAACCTTTTTGGCTGAGAGAGCCATGAACGCCACATATTTTAAAATGTAATTCCGTGAGAGCCATACAATATGTTTAAAACTAAATACAAGTAAAGTCGTGCATTTTATGTAAGACCAACACTTTTAAAGTACAATAAGTCTCTGAATTCTTTTTAATAACGTTGTTATGCTGTTGCTAACCAATGATGAATAAAGTACTTCTTACCATTATGCGACTTCTGGTGCTGCATGGTTTTGCTGATGGCTTTGTAGTCTGGTTGATACATGGTGAGGTTAAGCTTCATGCAGGCGTTGAGACTTCCATCTGTTAAACGTGATCGTAGGTTGGTTTTAATGTTCTTAATGTTCTTTAGATGTGAGAAAGACTGCTCACATGCATACGTAGAGCCAAACATTGTCAGTACAGCAATACTCACACACTGCAGTGTGTGGTATGTGACAGGAAGCGCGTTCCAAGTTTTGACAATCAGCTGGTCTGCGGGTTGAAGTTTTTTCATTTCTCCCCACTTGTGTTTGCTCGCCAACTCTGCTTGCTGTTGTGCAAGTCTTTCCAAATCTTCATTCATTGACTTGAACTTATTCACCCACATGTCTGAGGCCTTCAGGTCAGCAGCTTGTAGCTCAAAATCTCTGACGGAGACACCGGGGATGTAACTCAGGTCGGCGCTGTCCACTGCACACTCGTGTGGATGGGTGATGAAGTTAAAAAGACAAGTGCGCTCACGAAATTCTCCAAAGCGCGCTTTGAATGACTGCAGGAGATTAGATGTGAAGCCTGCTAGCTGCTGAAGATGAAGATGTTGAGCAGGGTCACTTGCTGTGCATGCATCTTTAAACTCTCCCAGTTTTTCAAAGTGTAGTAAACGACCTGTTTCAATTTCGGCGATGAAGAGTTCTAGCTTGTTTTCAAATGCAAACACTGCTTGTTGAAGGGATAAGTCTGTATTTCCAACGCCTTGCATTTTCACATTGAGCTGGTTCAGATGTTCAGTCATGTCCACAAGATAGTAGAACTTCAGGAGCCACTCAGTGTTAGCTAACTCAGGATGCTCGATGTTTTTCATTTCAAGAAAAGTCCAGATTTCGCTCAGACAAGCCGCGAAAGGGCTGAGCACCTTCCCTCTTGACAACCAACGCACATTGCTGTGCAGAAGCAGACCAGGATAATTATTCCCAACTTCATCCAGCAGTGTTTTAAACTGGCGATCATTTATAGCTCGGGCAACAATAAAGTTGACCACCCGAATGACCAGCGACATCACCTCACCAAGCTGCTCACCACACATCTGAGCACAAAGTGCCTCCTGATGTAGGATGCAGTGAAAACTTAGGATGGGTCTCTTTTCATGTACACGAAGAAGCACTACGAATCCTCTGTTTTTCCCCACCATGCACGGAGCACCATCAGTACACACCGAAATAAGTTTATCCATCGGTAGATTTTTTTCTTTAGCGAGCTCAGTGAAAGACTTGAATAAATCCTCCCCTCTTGTTGTCCCTTTCATAGGCAAAACAGCAAGACTTTCCTCACATAGTGTGTCACCGACAGCATACCTTGCAATCACGCTGAACTGGGATAAATGGCTTACGTCTGTTGACTCATCCAAAGCGAGAGAAAAGAATGGTGCTGCATTTATGTCCTTCACTTGTGTTGCCTCAATTTGATTTGCCATCATGATGGTACGATCGTGAACAGTTCTTGCTGACAGAGGCATGTCTTTTATTCGTTTGATTATCTTGTCTTTATCCGAAAAGTCGTCAAAAAGTTCATTGGCAACATCAAGCATGAATGTTTTGGCATACTCCCCATCTGTGAATGGCTTTCCGTTTCTCACAATTGCTAAAGCACCAGCAAAGCTAGCCGAATTCCAGTCACCTTGTTGGGTCCAAACACGGATTTGCTGCTGACTAGCTTGCACTCTACACAGTAGCTCTTGACATGCTTTCTTCCTGCTGTCCCCCGCAGGATATTCATCCATCCATTATCCAACCCGCTGAATCCGAACACAGGGTCACAGGGGTCTGCTGGAGCCAATCCCAGCCAACACAAGGCACAAGGCAGGAACCAATCCCGGGCAGGGTGCCAACCCACCACAGGACACACACAAACACACCCACACACCAAGCACACACTAGGGCCAATTTAGAATCGCCAATCCACTTAACCTGCATGTCTTTGGACTGTGGGAGGAAACCGGAGCGCCCGGAGGAAACCCATGCAGACATGGGGAGAACATGCAAACTCCACACAGGGAGGACCCGGGAATCGAACCCAGGTCCCCAGGTCTCCCAACTGTGAGGCAGCAGCGCTACCCACTGCGCCACCGTGCCGCCCCCCCGCAGGATATTTCGATGCAAATGTAGTATGGCGTGTGTCGAAGTGCCACTTTATATTTGACCATTTCATCGATGCAATTTTATCATTGCATATTAGACACACTGCAGAACCTGCTCTCTCCACAAAGGCGAATTCCTCTGTCCATTCCTGCTGAAAAGTACAATACTCCTCATCTTTTCTTCTTTTAGCCATCTTCTTCGATAAAAGGGTTTCTGCAATTAGCTAGCTGACTACTTGATTAAAAGGAGGGAAGTTTACTTCCTGACCTCACAGCGATCCATGTACGTTACGCATTATCCAATAAAAATTTGGTGTTGTCCCGGAGGACAGCTGTGATTGGCTCCAGCCACCCGCAACCATGAACATGAGCGGTAGGAAATGAATGGATTGAAATACATGAGAATGTTTTATATTTTTAATGTTATTATTTTTTTATTAAAGATTTGTCTGCGAACCAGATGCAGCCATCAAAAGAGCTACATCTCGCTCGCGAGCCATAGGTTCCCGACCCCTGCTCTAATGTTTTCTCGGTGCCCAGGTGGCTTCCTAGGAGGTGGGCATGTGCTAACTCACAAACTTGCCGGCGGAAAGTTCATGGAATTAGCAACAGCTTCCGCACCCACCCCTCATGCTCACTGATCCGATATAATAAATCATTTTCTATAACAAAGTGGGGCCCCGTGGCATGGGCTGAAGAGTGCTTTGGCCGTTGACGAGAACCACTGCATTCTTTGCAAATTTAAGGGAATCATCATTCCATTGTTCCCTTTTAAATGAGGCCGTTGTTTGTCTAAGTTGGAAGCTTAGATCTGAGAGAGGGTCTGGTCTGACCTCAAGGGGTGGAGAGTCATCCCCTTCTGGCGAGACGCGGACAGATGACGTAGTGGTCCGTGATGGTCCAGGAAGTTCCCCATCCTCCTCTTGTTCTCCATATCTATCCACCGGCTGAGTACACGGTGTGGAGACAACCTGAGACGGAGGAATTCCCGTCTGTAACTAGGCCCAGTTTCGGATTAGGAGGGATCAGTACTTCACTGCTTCTAATATCAGACCAGTCTCGCCCGAGAATCACAGCGAACTGTGGATTTGGGAGGACCGCTACGGTGATTCTTTTAAGTGATCCTCTGTGGCTGATGAAACATTGGGCGGATTTATAGCAGTGGATATCTCCGTGTACACAGGTATACTAGTCTTTATTTTTAACCACTGCCGTGGTAGTACGTATGGTCGATCAATAATAGAAATGTTGCTGCCGGAATCAAATTGAGCTTTTACTTTGAAACCGTTTACTATTACCTCTCCCGTATGAGCCATTAACAAGGGGTTTGAAAGTGCACACAATCCACCCCCCTCTATCCATTTACATTCCGCCTCGCCCCCGAGCAAGGGCCGCACCCGCAGAATCGGGGACTCTGGTGCAAACTCCGGTTTATGCTGAGAGGGCAGATTAAGAGAGACATAATCTCTATGGTGTCTGTTTAAGGCCCGTTCTTCTCTCCCAAATTGTGAGGCTGCCCTAGATATATCGATGAGCTCAATGAGCTCATTTATGTTAGAAAATTCTCCCCAGACCGGCTGAGTGAAATGCTTTGGCAGGTTATTTATTAATATAAAGCAGGCCACTTTCTTGACGATTTGGAAAGTGGTGCATTCAGTGGGTCTTAACCAACCTACCACCACTTCCCAGAGAGCATCAAGCTGCTCTCGGGTAGACCACTCAGGGTCATATCTCCATCCCTGCAATTTCCTCACCTGCTGGTCTGGGGAATCCCCACTTTGCTCCGGGGCTTTAGCCGCGGTGGGGAGGACAACGCTCTCCTCCGAGAGAGCATAATAGGTCCCCATCACTTCCCCCATAGAGACCAGCCCACATCTGTGTGTCCCATCGACACTCTCCCTATTTGATTTAGGTGGCCCGGAATTAGACACAGGGAGCGGAGTCTACACCGGTTCTTTCCGAAATCCGAGGCACAACCCCCACCCGGAAGCTCGGCCCAGGTATTCTCCCACCTGCTCATTATTCAGGTCTGGTCCCGTTCTCTTCAGTGTTTTTTCCATCTTGCCAGCTACGCCACTGTCACAAAAACAACCACAAGACGTTGCAAAGGTTTGGGGCAGCCATCCATACAATTGTTCCTGGCAGCAAAATCGATTTAACAAAGTTAACATGTTCACATAACAGAGTCCAAAACAGAACTGATTCTCTTGAGACAAAATGGCAGCTTTAAATGCCAGTGGAGGAAGTGATGTCATCAATACCGGAACCGGAAGTGACATCATTGGCTGCCCCAGAGCCAGGCGGGATTTCCCTAGAATGGTCTGCAAAAGATCGAGAGGGAAAATTAGTGCACTTTGCTACCCCCTGGTCTGGCGTGGAATCACATGTAATCAAGCCCTTTAGTTGTCTAATAAACACACGTGTGTGACAAGACTAAACAAAGAACTATCACATAAGAGGACACAGATTAATTCAAATAAATCAAAAACAGAGTAGAAACTAATTAACATGAATTAAATAGATCAATATTTGTCTATCAGTTAAATGCAGAACCACAGCCAGATAAGTGGTGTCAAAGACAAGCCAGAATCCTGGAGACCTCGGCCAATTAGTTGCCTTCAACCTACTGGCCATTCTACTGCTGAGTCAGGACCTTTCTACCCGATGATTCCAGTGCTCCTTCATCTGAAATTACTTTTCCTTGGGCAGGCAAACAACTTTGCATTACAGCAATAAGACCAAGTGCCACATGAAGTTACAGAGAAGAGAAACAGAATAAGCAAGGGATAGCAACAGATAAATATTGTATTACTTATAATTTGATACTAATGACTAACATTATACACAGCTATTCAGCAGCTCTACTCAGGGTATACTAAACTGAAGTAGTGAGTCTTCAGCCTGAAATTAAAAGCTGAGACTGAAGGGGCATCTCTAATAGTAGCAGGCAGACCATTCCATAGCTTCAGTATAGCTTGCAGAGACTGTGCGTTTTGTTCTTCTATACATCTCTAGACTTTGCTGTAGGTTTGCTGTTGTACTGCTAGTTTTTACTTTTTCCTGACTGACAACTCTGTTCTCTGAATTGTTGCAGAACCCTTTGGTACCACTTGCATCTTGAATTTTATTTATGGTGGAGTATGCGTGAACCTAAGCACAGCAAAACAAATTTCTACCTGAAATTTCATCATCTCTAGTTCCATAGGGAGCTCCCCTTTTGTCTGTAGATTTAAACATTCCTTCAATAGAGGGTTTTCTGCAGTGCCTTGACTGATATTGGAAAACTACATAGTGCACAGTAATCTTAACAAAAAGCATTTGTTCAGTACAAGCTCACAATTGTTCTAGTAAGTGCAGGAGGTGAGGACATTCATTAAGTAAAGTGAACTTTTTTGCTTCTAGGAGGTATTGTTTCATATTAAAGCAAATTATGTGGAACATATGCACTAGAAATACTTGATGAAAACTCTATAAAAATGCCAACTGCAATCATAAAATGACAACTACTATGATAAATATCCTACCTCTAAACAATTTCAACAGTGAAACTTTCTTTATGGACTACTTTGCAAGAACCTTCTTAGAGCAATGGGGTATACTGAAGGTATTTTCAATTAGTGCATTTAAACATATTGTTTTATTATAATTTCAATATTACATAAATGTTTTGATGTGTCATCTGCAGTGAACACCCTTTACATTGTTTTCCATTCTGAAAAAAATGCATTTTGTTTTAAATAGGAACATTATAATTCATAAGATTACCCTTCACTTTGCTAATGCTATTGATGTGTTTTGCCTAAATGTAACATCAAGATGTCAATGAAACAGAATGTAATTTCTAGAAAAAGTCAAAAGTTGAGATGAACAAGATGACATTTTAATTTCAGTAGACAAGTTTCACACATAAGCAATTTCAAAGAGCAGATGACGAAGGTATCTGAGCTTTTATCACTCTCTGAACAAATGCAGAAAGTGACTAACAAATGTAATTTACATCTAGCTACTCATGTTGAAGATTAGGTATAGAATGTCTGGCAAATGTAAACAGGCTCTGTAGAAGTCATTTAGTAATATGCACTTTTTGTTATAAGTAACAAAGCAGCAAATAAAATCAAAAAATAACTCAAAGTGGGGAACATTGATGAGCATGATTCGAGAAAACATATTGGCTAAAAGAAAATCACAGAAAAGTCAAACTAAAGAATAAAATTGCACTTAAAATTCTTGAAGAAAACATTAAGTCATATTTAATTTTGTTTTTTGTTTTCAGAGTTGTAATTCTGACAAATCAGATTATCCTGGCTGGCCAAAAATGTTATGTGTGAACCTGATAAACAGCATAATGTGGGCAGGAAGGCTTGGAATGGAGGCGTTGTGACTTGCATCCCAGAAAACATAACACGTGCTTCGAGTACATGCATAAATTTAAAAGCTCTGCTCATGATTCAAGTGTTAATCATTCCCAAGGTGGGCAGAATATCAACATCTTCAATTACAAGCTTATAAAACTCCCAGCTGAGAAAGATTTGAAGAGAAAAAGTCCTCATTACAGCTACGGCATCTGTTGAAGTTATATCAAGACATTTAGACTGATGCACAATATTAGATAAGACTAAGTCACTGAGTTTAGAAAAAATTGATGTCAACATTTTGTTATTATTTTAATAATGAAATGAATATTAAAAGGAATAAAATTAAATCAGCTGATAAGTGATGTGTTTATGGAAACCAAAGGCCTACTATATTTTAATTTGTTGGATTCCCATGAGCAAGTAATAAAATGATAAAAAAAGATTGGCGATTTTGTCTGCCAATACTTCCTAAGACAATACTTATAAGACTTACTAATTAAATAGTGGGCAATTATTAAACTACAGTATGTGTAGAAAATAATTAGAACTCAGAATAGAAACTGAACCCCGAAATTAACAAAGTATTGTCCAAAGATCTTCAGTGCAGGAGAACATCAAAAGTGGTGTGTTTATTCTGGCATGACAGTGTCTTTAATTTTTATGAATGATATTGACAATTTATGGAAAACAAAGCTTGAATGTTGCATTTAATTCTCGACTTCCTACCCATCTGTATGGAATTCAAAGTCTTTCTTTTTTCTTAGGTGTGGATCTTCTTCAAAGTTCTGAGACTTGAAGTTATGCTAACTCATGTTAAGCAAGCAAGCATGAGTGTGTGTGTCTTATGGTGAATCAGTGCTCACTCTAGAGTGGCTTCTTGCTTTGAGACATTGACTATCAGAATTAGTCTCCTTGCAGATCCAACTATTCATATGGGAGATGTAAGAAGATTTACTAGAATGGACAGATTTAAACAACCACAAAGCATGCACAGTCACACATGTGCGCTTAGGAGGCAGTCAACAAGCCCTAAGGTGAGTGATGTATCGTGAGATTAAGGGTTGATTTCGGGTACTAACGCCTTTTTCTCTCTTTCACCATACCCAAAGAAAAAAAATGAAGATCTCATTTGCTTACCTCCACCATTTCTGGGTTCTCAAATTGGCTGTGCAACTTCATTTCCGCTTCCAACTCCAGAAGATGATGTCGCTTCCGGTCCCACACTGATGATGTCACTTCCGGATCATTGTGATGATGGCACTTCCAGTCTCACAATGATGACGTCTCTTCCAACTCCTTCATGATGACACCACTTCCTGTTCCGCCATGATGATGTCACTTCTGTCCTACGGTTTTGACGTCATTTCCTGCCATGTCACATCCTGTCACCATTTTGTATAAATGTTTCCATTTCAGTGCTGTATTTTGTCAAATGCTTTGGTTTTTGATCCACTTCTCAATCATTTTGTCATGAACTCTATTGGACATTATACAGGGCAATTACCCAACTCTTTTTGATTTTGTTGGAGTCAATTATTACTTATTACAGCATGAAGGTTTCCTTTATAAATAACTAACTTAGGTGTATATGCCACTTTATACTGCAAGTGTTTGGTAATCATAAAATAGAGGCTAATTCATGTTCAGGAAAAAAAAAAAAGAACCTATTAAATTAACTTGTTTCCCATTCTTCAAGATTGACCTTAAGCTTGGACTTAAAGCTGAAACAACCTGATTAAACATCTATAGCTCTGGTAATTTGATTTCTACATGAACTGTAAAAAAACAAAGATAAAAGTGAATAAACTAAATACTCTGAACAGGTCAGAACTTAAAAGAACTCCAACTCTGGCTCTTTGCTCACTGCGTGAACATGGCCACTGTCTTCTTTGTGCTAAATAGCCCACTTAGACATTACTATTCTCAGGGAATAAGCAGCTTTCTAATTGTACATTAAGCTATATCATGAAAGCTGGTTTCTGTTGTTTTCTTCAGTTCAGTTTTCAAAATTTGATATTTACACTTATTGTTTGGGTTTTGACTAGACACATGACTGGTAGTATTGTAATTTACCACTACAGGAGAGCCAAGACCTTTGAAAACCTGTCCCAGAATAAAAAAAAATCAAATTAAAAAAGTTACAAGTGAAATTTAGATTACATATAAAATTAAAGATGCATAAAAACCAAACAATGAATAGAATATTGAATAATAATCAATTATAAACAAAAACAACCAAGAAACAATAAAAATGTAAAAATGAATATAAAAAGAAAAAAATAATGAAAAATAATTTAAAAAATAACCTCTTAACTAACCAAGCTTATTTTGAAAAGAAAAGTGTAACACTAAAACTGAAGACATGGCAAGCCTTGAAATCCAAAAAAAGCAAAATCCAAAATAAAATTAAAATCCAGAAAAAGAAACAGTAACAAGCTAGAGTGGAAACCCCAAAATACTTTGAAATACAAAACCACCTTTTTAGAAACAGATCCTACTCATTGAATGGAGCTGTTAACACAGAACTGAAGCTGACCAGTTTTCAGAAGAGTGAAACAGTGACAACTGCAGTCTTTAATAGTTCACTCAGATGATTGCAGTAATTAAGAGAAATCCAAGTGGTGGTCCTGCCCCTGTAAAATCGGAATAAAATTGAAAATAAAGGTTAAAGAAAGAAATTATAAATACAAAAAATTGCCATGATCTGAAATGAAGAGAACAATTAAGACAGAAATAAAGACAAGCGGGAAAAAAATGTGCAAAAACTACCACACACATCTGTGCTGCAGCTTGTGCCTGCTGTTTACCCATAAACTCGAAAAGCATGCCCCTGGTGAACCCAGCCTCCCTAAGAAACTATAAAAAACTAATCCCTGTGCATAACCACCACTGCAACCATTCAAAATATTGACATACAACCTAAGGATGAAGGGCATTGGTGTTAACACACACATGGCACCTATTACTAAACTTCAAGCATGCATCCAACCAACCTGCTGCTGCAGCAAAAACGACGCTGCCATTTGCTTCAATGATCACATGGAGCAAAAACTAAATACACAGACAGCAAAGGGGACTATACAGCATTACTCTAACACAAAACATTATTTTGTGGAATGTAAAGTAAATCCACCAAAACAATAAGTGATAATCAGTCATCTTAACAGTATTTTGAAAAAAAAAGTCATGCAAGCTTCAAAGCAGAGCAGGTCAGAGTAGTCATGCTGAAGACATCTCCTGAAATGTCACAGAGAGGAAAGCTGCCAAGCGATATGAAATCATCTAAAGCTTTTTGTGCCTCAGCTGGTGTGTCACAAAATATATGCTGACCACCAAACAATAGTTTGAGACATACAGGAAACACCAAAATAGGAGTGACTCCTAACTCTTTCATCCTTCTTTCTGATTAGGGTGTTCATTAACTGTCTAGCATTGGTCTTTTTAGCATTGATGTCCTGTAAAAATTATTTGTATGCCCTTCAAGGTACTTTGCTTGAGTCTCAAATAACTTTCAGGTGGTCTTGATAAAAATGCTTAAGGGTTAGACATGTTATCCTGTCCATTATACCCTGTGTTTGCTCTTTCTGTAAAGTGCTGAAAGGATAATAATTGGCCAGAGCTGATGAAGGAAAGGCAGTATTTCTTTTCCTTCACGGCCAATCCTTATGCATACTAATGTTGTTTGCACACTGACAATCTTCCATCTTGGTTAGCTTTGCTGACAATTCCTCCAAATCCCTGGCACCTTGATGCCAGTGATTTCTGTAGTATGGTGGTCAGTTATGGTGACATCTTCCTAATGCCCCTTCTGGTCACTAGCTCGATGATGTCGTTTCCAGTTCCAGTCATAATTACCTCATATACATCTTTACTAAAAAAACTCTTCTATTTGCAGACAGGAAACATTATGTGGGTGGTTGTCCCAAATCTTTTTATGGTTCTTGTCTCAACTTTGACACCTGGTATTCTGTCCCTTGCTTGTCCTGACCTCAACTTTTGTTACTTTAATCAACTTCTGATTTTATTTTACTTATAACAATAGGTATCTTTGCATGACCTGAGTATTCAATGTCCAGGGATGAAATCCCAGCATGGATGTTGGTGTTTTGTACTTGTCTCTATGGTTCCCACCTACCACTCCCCTAAGATTTGCATGTTATGTAAGTTTGGTGTGAGGTTATACATGGGAAGACCCTTCACTGAACAGAGGCGGCCTTAGGAGTACGCGGGGCCTTGGTCGAGTGTCATATGCAGGGCCGAGAGCCATAAGTGTAGGCTATATACCGTACCACCATGCTCACGGGCTTGTCCGCCTCTAATGCTGTACGCCTTATTATTTTTAAAAACATGGTGCTTTATGTAGGTACCATTGGCCGTTTGATTACATTACGTATTGTAATTGTTCTTATATTGGTTTAGTGGCCTTTAACCAACTTAATTAATGATTCAGAAACATTTTGCACAAAAAATTAAACTAGATAACAGTCGTTTCTGCCGAACCCCCTGGAGTCGGCAAATTTATTTAATTACAGAAAATCAGAACAGTTGTAATAAAACGAACACTTACCAAACAGCTGCTTTGACAGTCACAGAAGGAAGTCCACTTTTCTGGCTTTTTGCTGAGCAAAATCGTTGATAAGATCCTCGTAGTCCAATGTTGAGGTAAGTTCCTTTTCGATTGACAAAATAGCTAAACTGCACAGTCTGTTTTGCAACATTGTTGATTGTAGATAATTTTTGATAAGTTTCAACTTTGAAAAGCTTCTTTCCGCGCTTGCAACGGTCACAGGAATTAGAAGAAATCCACCACGTACTATATTTCAGTCTATAACGGATTTGAATGTCTTTCAGAGGCCCCGCATATTTGTATGATGAGCTGACGGTGACAAAAGAATCTCCTATCGCGGAGCCCCCCTCAGGCGCAGGGCCTGGGGCGATTGCCCTAGTCACCACCCCCAAAGGCCGCCTCTACACTGAACTTGCCCTTTGTCCAACGCTGTTTCCTGCCTTGCATCAAACAAACCTCTATTGAATTAACCAGGCTCAAGAATGTTATTTAAAGAATAGTAATAAATAATGCCATAAAACACTTTTGAGAAAGAATGTGACTAATTTATAAGACTTGAAAGAGTATTTGTGGAAAATGGAAATCTATCCTACATGTTTTATTTAGACTTTTAAATTATAAAGAGAGCTACGAGGAACATAATAAGGAGAGTATGATTCTTAGCATATGGAGTGGGGTCTGGGTTAAGCACAGGACAGAACATGTATTTTTTTAGTGTTTATTTTCGGAACCTTGGAGTTAGTGAAAAAAATGACTATAACAGTGTTAGAAAAGATGCTTTATGGTAATATGAATGTCACTCTGAGAGTAAAAAAAATGTGTCATCTTAAAAACATAGCCAAGGGGCTGTCAATGGAATGGGATGATAATAGGGGAAGGTGTGAAATGAGTGATAGAATTCTGAGTCTGAGCAGTTTACTAAGATTTAACTTGGATGCTTGGATTCACATCACAGACTTTGATATCTGCTGCTGGATTTACAGATTGTAATTTACTTACAAATGAAAGGAAATTCACACTAGCTGCATTGGATATGTTTGTTTAACAAGTTGCAGTGCTTCAAGTCCTGAAATACATTTTACATTGAATATGTTTTCAAAACTTTTGTAATGTTTGATTTTTTTAAGAGATATATACTGAGTATGTGTAGTCACTGATCATACTTAATTACTCCTCTGTCAGTACTGTTATTTATATAATACACTGGTACCACAAATACTGTATATGATGTATAGCTAAATAATTCATAAAGAATATTTTTTACGGCCCTAGTAAATATGTATTAATCGGTATCAGTATAGTTAGCAAATTTACATAAATCTCTTGCTGTAAAGGTTTAATGCCAAGTGTGTATAAGTCTCATATTGCCCATATTGAAGTTTTAGTGCCATGTAACTAATGCCATCTACTGTAAATGTTTCAAAGACGGTACATAAAGGTCCCCAAAAATTTTAGTTTGAGCAACTTTCATGGGAACCAGGAACCATTTTTCTTTTATCTCAGTCCATCAGTCTATCTATTCTTAATCCATATTGTTCTAATTCAGGGTTATAGGGCTTATCCCAGAAGTACTAAGAGCTAGGAAGTTTCCAGTTCTGACTGGGGCACCAGCCCACTGTTGTGAACAATTAGATCAACTCTCATGCCAGGTCAATTTAGAATGCAATTAACCTGAGATATGGAAGGTAAACTGAAGTACCTAGAGAAAAGCCCACACAGACATAAATAAAATGAGTAAACTCCACACTATGGCCAAGTTTTAAATCTAATCTCTGGAACTGTGAAGCAGTAGTTCTAACCTTTTGCACCACCGCACCCTTTTATCTTAGTGTTATTCCCAGTAAAGAATAAGCTAGTTCTCACATGGTGTTATCTCAGTTTGTAAATTCCTTATTATAACATGTTAATATTGATATGTTGCTCTGGCTCACTGTGGGGATGAACTAAGCCACAGTTTTGAGGTAAGGTTACCTCCACATATTTTGTCTCAGGGTATCCTCCTGGGGTTATACCAAAAGAAAAAAATAACAAAAAATCTGACATCTGCCAGGAGCCATAGTAGCATTCTTAAATAGTTACATTGGTGTCAGGAACTGGAATGAACGAGTCACATTACAGTTGCAGGTCACCAATTTGGCTGTAGCGTTAATCAATCAGATTTGAAAGGAATAATACAGCAGATATTGATGGTAGCTGAAGAATCATAATCATAAAAGATACCATCATTTGTCTTCTGAGTCGTCAGTTTATTCTTTTAGTTTAGTTGATTTATGCACTGATGCAGAGGAAGGGCCATTGGTATAAGCTTCACTGTGTCTCCTGGGGTCTGCATTATTAAATTGACTACTTTCTGGTCCACTACTACAATACATTCAGCTGTGAATGTGTGAAAAGGGATCAGAAGACAGACTATGGATGTAGTTCAGAAATTAGCCAATACTGTGACCAGATCAACCAACAGGGAAAATAATCATCTATACAGTGACCAAAATATATTGTATAAGGACACCCACTATTGTTTGTGTAGCAGAACCTAAAATGGCTAAAGAAGCATTTTGATAAGATCAGCAGAAAACTGAGTGGGAGAAAGAAGAGAATTTTGTTTCCTGTCTTAGTCAGGTTCTCTAAAATTCCGCTTCCACCCATTGTTACATTAATAAAATAATAATAATTCATTACATTTATATAGTGCTTTTCTCAGTACTCAAAGCGCTATCCACACAGGGAGGAACCAGGAAGCGAACCCACAATCTTCCACAGTCTCCTTACAGCACTACCACTGCGCCACCTGTGAGGATTCCATTGTGAATGTGCTACAATATTAATATACTGTGCTTTCAGAAAGTATTCAGAACCCTTCACTTTTTTCACATTTTGTTATGTTGCAACCTTAGGCTAAAATCATTTCAATTATTTTTTTCCCTCATCAAGCAACACTCAATACACTATAATGACAAAGTGAAACTAAGATTTTGAAGATATTTGCATATTAATTAAAAATAAAAAACTGAAATATCCTATTGACACAAGTATTAAAACCCTTTAGTCAGTACTTAGTTGAAGCATCTCTGGGAGTGATTACATCCTGGAGTCTTCTTGGGAATAATGTGAGAAGTCTCATATATCTGGATCTGGGGATTTGGAGACCATCAGTGGACAGCTATTTTCAGGTGTCTCCAGACACAGAACTCTTCCTAAGCCACTTCTGTGTTGTTGTTGCTTTGTGCTTAGGGTAATTATCCTGTTGGAAGGTGAACCTTCATCCCAGTCTGAGAGCCACAGTGACCTATTGTAGGTTTTCAGTAAGGATATCTCTGTACATCTCTCCCTCAATCATGGTTAGTATCCCAGTCCATCCAACTGAAAGACAACCGCACAGCATGATGTTGCTGCCTTGTTTCCTCCAGATTAGACATGTAGAATAGAGGCCAGGCAGTTAAGGTTGCTTGGTCTGATGAAACCAAAATTAGTTTCTGATAGTCTGGGAATCCTTTTGGTGCCTTTTTACAAACTCCAAGTGGTTTCAGCAGCAGTGATGTCAGGGTGGTGCATGCTTCTGAGGCTCCACCACAAAACACATGGAATGGAGACACATTTAAAAAGACAGGATACCATTACAGAATCACAAATGAAATCCACAGAATTAACATAAAGACATGAAATATAATACAATTTACTACAAATAGAAAAACTTCTTTTTATAGTTCTAGTTGCTACTAGAACCTTGCAGGTGGTACACTGAGTCATCAGATAGAAGGAATGAAGCTGGCCCTAAACAGATTAACAACTTGCATTGTATTATGTTCAATCACACAGAGTGAATGCCATATTATATAATTTTTACAGTGAGAGGTTAAAAACTAAAGTCTTTTTTGACATCATTAGCATGGGTCAAAATAAAATAAAACTATAAAACCAGAACCTGTACCTAAGTAAAGATAGGTAGTCTCTCACAAGGGTCTTTCCTTTAATTAAATCAAAGTTCAGATGCCATGCAATGCATGCATCCATCAGGACAAACACATTGATGAAAGTTCTTTTAATTTACTGTTACTGACATTCCTTGAGGTTTTTTAACACTAGAATCCCTGAAGCCTACAAAAATATTTGTAATCCCAGGCCACCTTAAATTTCTTCGCACCTCTCCTCATCAGTGTCTTTTGTTTTGTAAACGCAAACAAGCAGAAAACAGCCTGCTATCCAGTCCCCCCCACCAACAGAGCTAAGGTCAGCCACAAAATTCTCAGAGCTCAGGTCTCTTTATCTGGCAGTGAGGTGCCTGGAGTTGTATAGGGTAAATAATATATTATTATTGGGAATATATACATTTCATGTGTGTTCTGTGTAAGTGTAGGATGACGGGAACTGGTGAACACATAGCTAAAACAGAAACTTTTTCCATGTTATACTAATAATGATGTGAAGTGTATAATGTGTGAAGACTTTACTCCAAATATCAAATAAACATGTGTACTTTTACTCAAGAATAAAACCAAAGAAAGAAAAGAGCAGTTGATTTACATGTTGCTGTCAATGAGTTAAAAACCCAAGCTCAAATGTCAATTGACAGGAAGTTAATATGTATTCTTGAATGGTAAGAACTGCTGCCTTATAATGCAAAGATATCGGGTTTGAAACCGGTCGCTCTGCATTTTGAGTAGTGAGCTGCTATTATTATTATTATCTTTATATATAATCTTCATTTGGATCTTGATCTTTGTTTGTCCGCAAATTCCACGCATGCGTAGACCACCTTCCAGTTTAGTACTTTGTTGTTACTCACGGATGTCAACAATGTGCTGGAATAACGAAAGGGGTGGTGGACAGTGTTACGCTGGTTAGTTCCTGAGGTCTGGTTAGAGAATGAGATTGCCGAAGATAAAAGGTACGTGCCTACGTAACATGTGAATGAAAGAAAGACAGTGGGTAAAATGAATGACAACGTAACAGCACGCTCCGGAAATTATTATTGTTACGTTGTAGCCGGCGAGAGCTGCGCGTCTCACAGTTGTACCGTGGCTTGCTCACATGTCAGTGAAGTGATCCCTATTTATGCTTTAAAGAGCCTGGATGCCTATGTGTCCCCCTTTTATAACCATTGCTCCGTGTATATTGCCTTACTCTTTGGATTGCCACAAAGCAACCTGCAAGATTGGAGAAAGGTTGAGAAGAGATCGTGAGAGGAAACGACAGCGTCATGAAAACGAGACGGACTGTGAACGGAGAGAAGCAGAAATGCTCCTACACCACCACATAATTACTATTCGGACAGTGATTCCGAGTAGGCCGTTCCTATCGAATCAATATCCAAGAGTTTTCTTTTGTAATTTTGTTTCCCTTATAAAAAATCATAATGCTGTGCGACGAAGGGCCCAGTTCACGACTGGCAGCCGCGTTTAAACAGGGAGCTCTTCACAGACAACTTTAACACGCGCAACGTAGTTGGGCGCACATGACTAGTTATTACTATAATATAATAAAAACATACATTTGATTTGAGTCTGTAACACCCAGTGTAAAGTTTGTCTACTTGTAAAAGTTACCACTTGTTTTTTTACTATTCAGTTTTATTCTGTCAGTGATGTTCATGGGGTACAATGAACTTACCTCTCCTTCTCTGAATTGTTGGCGTTTATCTCTATTCTTTGTTGGTGTAGTTGGTGCTATGGCTGATACCCACTCATAATTATTTGTTGTACTAGCAATCAAAGATTTGATATCCCACAACCGCTATCAGACAACCATGCGGCATTTGCGCTTTGATAACAAAGACATCCGTGTATAGCGTGTAAAAACGACAGATTTGCTGCGATCTCGGACATCTGGCAACGATTTCTTGAGAACTGTGTGTTGAGTTACAACCCAGGTCAAAGACTTTCAGATTCTGTGATTATAAAGCTTATGAAGCCATTTCTGGGCAAAGACAGAACTGTAACAACAGACAGCTTCTTCACATCGCTTTTGCAGGCTAATAGACTGCTGCAGCGTGATGCAACTCTGCATGAAAACGTCACTATTTGACAACGCTATGCCATTTGAACATGAGTTGTCATTAGAACGTTTTCTTTTTCGATCTTCACCTGTACTGTAAGAAGTCTGTCTGCATTTTCTGTAACATGCACCATAACGCGGAGTACAGTCAGGGCCTGCCAGAGGCAAGGTTATGAGTATTGTGTAATGTACATAACTATGATGTATCTTGCTGGTGCATATTGCTAATTTTTTAATTAAACAATTTCATAAAAATATCACATTGTACAGTGTAGTAATGGTGAAGTGCAGGGGCATTAGGTGACTTTAGAACCCTATTAACAGTAGAAAACAAAGCTCTAGAATTCCCTTCACCTAACCTAAACATTACCAAGTCAAACATACAAAGGCTGGCAAAGACATTTCCTGTTTGTACAAATCTGAGTGGATTCAAAGCAAAGTGCAAGTGTTTAAAGTGGGTTGGTTGACAGTTTCCTCCTGATTTCTTTTTGACTATTTGTTTAGTGGATTGGATTGTGACATCAGATATCTGTTCTGGTTTTGACTTACTTTTGCTTCTGACTATGCCTTTCTCCCAATCCCTTTTAAAAATATTATTTGATCTGAAAGAAGAGGCCATGATTACCCAAGAAATGTTCCCCAAGTAACTTGAATCTATTTTTTATTAGATAATTCATTAATGAAAACACAAGAAGAAACCAACACCATAGATACATAATAAAGGAAAGTAGACGAGAATTGAAACAATTTAAGAAAAGAAGACAGTTGCTGACTTAAGGAAGCAAGTATTAAGGGATATGAAATAAACTGAAAACTAAATAGGAAATGCCTTTAAAACCAAAGTCAAAGAAAAATCCAAAAGCAAATGATAAAACAAGCAATGAGTAAAAATACAGAAAAACATTAACAAAAAATTCAAACCAGGCAGACCTCAATGAACTGTCCATTAATTTTGATGTTCACAATAAGATCATTTTTTCCAAATTGAAACAAAAAAAACAACAGTACTTGAACACCACAAATGGTTAGAATCATACAAGATGGGCAAAAGCAGAAAGGAAAGCAAAACTTTAAATGCTGCATTTAAAGAATTTTTTTACTCTCAAAAGAGGAAGGGCCAAAAGCAGAGATGGAGAGGGAGAAAAGACAAAAAAATCAATACAAAGGCAATCTAAATGAGGTTTGAATGGGGTTTAAATTGGGCAGTGTGAGGTGACTGTCCTAATAATAGCATACCTGCATAATCAGAAAGCCCTGCTTCACCTAAGCTCAAATGTAATCAGAGGAACAAGGGAACAATACCATTATTTAAAAAATTACCAAATATAAACAAAAATATAAAAAAATTACAAAAAATCAGTAAATTATTAAAACCAAAAAAGAGACATATCACAGAACAAATAATCAGCAATTAAGAAGATAAAGTAAAAGACAACATAACATCAAAACCAAAGACCTGGCCCTGACAAAACCTAGACACCAGGCAAAGTATCACATAAGTAGAGATCCAAAATGGCACGGTCTATGAAAGCAGCCACACAAAATAGTACTGGCCATAGAAAAACACAAAATGACAATGCATTGATGAAGGAAAAAATATACAAAATTAAAATAAAAATAATAATTTATCCAAAAAAAAGACTTAATGGTCACAGAGAATCTGACAGATCAGCCATACAGTCATTCTGCTGTAGTAACATTAAAAGATTACTTTGACCTGATATGTGCAGCTAAAATGCATCTTTATTTTCTGCTGGTAACTACAGACTGAGTAGCATTCTGGTGTTGGGAGCATTGGAGCAACATGAGACTAAAGCCAATTTAGGGAAAGCTGAAGTTTGTATCCTATCGGTAAAGATTCAGGAAAGATGGCAACTATGTAGTGGTGTGTGACTCTATAAGATTGGAAGGGTATGAAGAAGAATAGGGAATGGTTCACCTTCTGTCAAGTGAGATCTGATGACATTTTTCAACATCTTTCCTCTCCCCATTCACCTGGGGTGTGATACAGTCCTGTCCAGAAGGCACGAATCAGCAGGTTTTTAAGGTAAGTAGAGAATTCAGGTCATATGAACTGAGCACAACATTGTCAGTGGTATATGCTTAGGACAGTTCAAAACAATTAGGAAATGCTTGGTAGAACGCCACACAGATATTCAGCTGCACATGCTCTCGAGCTGAGCTGGCCAAAACTAGACACTGTAGTGGGCCTTACAGTAGGAGGGCTGTTTTCCCTCTGTGTAAGCAAGCAGTTCAGTCCCTGTCAACTTTTTAAGTGACCCTATCTATTCTAGGCTACAATATCAGATCTCAGTTGTGCTATTTAAACCACACAATGCCCAAGGGCCCACATGAGCCATGCTCAGGCTATGTTCTTGAAAGCATTTTGAAACAGCAGTTTAGATTCTATGGGCAATGCAAAATTTATTCCTGCATAAGCACTCTGCCTTCACTCTGCAGTATACAAACAACTCCTAAGGGACCTCTGAAAGCTGGCCTGTTTGAATAAAGACACAGAGCTGAGCTTAGAGATGAGAGGGACATGTCCAGTGAACTGATGGAGCTCCAGAAGAGACCCAGTGGCCTGCAGTGTGGAATGAAGCATGTGAATAAGCTCTGTTTCAATGGGGATAGGTTTGGAAGCTGGTGAAGTTCAAAGAGAGAGACATGCAATAGCAAGTCTGGTACCAGGTATGTATTGTAGCAAAAAGATATACAGTTGAATTAAGCATACCAGCAGTAAATACTGACAGTCTTATATCCAGTACCTGAGGTCATGGCCTGGTGATCAGTCCAATGTGTGAATGCACACCCATAAAGATATATATGTCACTTCTTGCAGAAGTGAGTCCAACACTCACAGAGTATTTTTGCTTGTTTGGATTGAAGATTCAGAAAAAAGCAATGGGGTTTCTTAGTGCCTTTCTGAGGCTGAGACAAGACTGTACCCAATGCTGTACTGAAATGTCAAAAAGTTCCTCAGTACACCTGAAGAGGTCCAGAAGCAAGAAGAATCCTTTTTCGAGAAGCTAATACAGTGCAGTGCAGTTGTAATAGCAGAGTATTAGGACCAAATATAGACCACACTATTTGTGGAAATACAGTTTTACTTAAATACTATTTTAATCAGTTCAAATTTAATAAATATACCATTTAAATAGTAGTCTTTATTATAATATTCTGTAGAACCAAACAGTTGCACTGGGGTAACAGTGAATCACACTCTGCATCATTTTATTAATTTTGCTGTTCTCATGGGATTGCCAGTAAGCTTCCTTGACATGGTTTTCTTAGTAGGGTTCCCCACTCACCACTTTATTAAATCATTAATTGTATTTATTATACACTCTAGCAATGCCCATAATATTAATAAATTTTACATTTCTAGAGGGCACATACCTGGATGGGTATTTAAGAGCTCATTGTGTTCCTATGCTGTTTAGATGACATAAATGTCTGCCCATGTGATGTTCTCATTAACTTTTTTTTTACTAGTTTGTTATAAAGATAGATTAATTTTTATTTATAGACACTTGAGATGAGAATCATCACAAACATTTTATGGAAGAAAGAACCTCCTATTAAGAGGAAAGTATTAAAAAAACACATAACATCACTTAAAACAGGTAAACTGAGTTGAGCAAATTAAGGTCAATAATTGGATTAATATAATGGACATAGCATTTTCTGTCAGGGCAATTCGGATCTTCTATGGCATCACATTTGTGTAATTTCTAGTTTCTAGCTTCAGAAATATTTTTTCATTTGAAATAATAGATTGAAAATGCAATATTTGTTTCAAGAGAAAAATGGCTTATTATGTGGAATGAAATGATGGACTGGCACCCATGAAATAGACATCAACTCCCAGAATGTATCATGTAGCTTGATTCGGTTACTCAACATGACAAGGAAATAGATGTAGCAAAAGCAGAACATGAACAAATCAGCAATGAATGTGTCTTTGGATGTTAATGACATGGCCTTTCCTATATTAAGTAATGGGTTACTATGCCAAGTAAAGTTCTCCAACCCTTTGATTATGAGCAGTAACAAAAATATCTGACAAACAGAATTTTCTGAATCATGTATTTTTGTGTCATCAAATAACCATGATTGAAACTGCAATATTTTTGAAGAATTTATAAATACACAGTATAAGATGTAAGCATCACAATATATTTATTTTGAAATATGATATGGTCCACCAGTGCTATGATCTGGATAAGGAGAATTGCTTGTAAAGCACTATTAGACTGGATTGTAGCAATATCCCACGAGGGAAATATAGCAGGCGATAGCTCATTTAGTGATTCTAGACATGAAAAAGCAACTGGGTCCCTAAAGCTTTTGCCAAAATATCATTAACAAAATCCACAGCAATATTAACTGATAACCATAATTTGCAAACTGCTGCAAGAACTTGGCTGGAGACTACACTTGAGAGAATAATCAGTATACCTCAGTGACATACTATAAGGTATAGACCCTATTAAAGGGACTCTAAGGACTTCACACCTAAATTGCCAGAAATAGCTCTGCTGTATATCTCCTACCTGTGTTTTATTTGCTACTCGTAACATTCCCAGTGGAATTTAATGATGATAATTTTCAGCAAAATGAAGCAACATAATTAGAACCAGCTCAATCTAGGAGTGTGTTTACCAGCTTACATCACCTGAAAGAAAGAAAGAAAGAAAGAAAGAAAGAAAGAAAGAAAGAAAGAAAGAAAGAAAGAAAGAAAGAAAGACTTGTCAAACAGCAGTGAAGTTTAGCTGACTAACATTTATCTATGTATGTTATTCTTTTAAAACTATTCACACATTTATAATTTAGAAGAAAAATGTTCTGAGCTTTAATTAGTTTCATACAATTTCAGCAAGGTCTGTTTTTTTATTCTTTTGGCTTACAAATTAACAAATTGTAATTATCTGTCAAACAGTTACTGTTTTATATACAGTAGTACATTTCAGAGAGGATATTTAGAAAGCAATTAAAAATGCAAACATAAAGGAGCAAAAACCCAACTATAAATACAGCATAACACAACAATTGCAAACATGCTTAAGACAAGTGAGAGTCAGAGGTGGTTCCATCTTGTTTTGGTTATATCAGGCACAAAATTGGCACCAGCCAGGACAGGATGTCAGTTCATTGCCCGGCTTACTTTCACATATGTGCACTCAAATAAAAATTGTGGAGATCATGCAAATTCCCGATGGACAATGACTGGCCGCACAATTTAAATGCATGTCACTGAATCAATGAGACAGCAGCACTAAACACTATGCCACCCACACAGAGTAAACACAATGATAACAAATAAAGTAAAATTAAAATAATACTGCAAAAATATAAATTATACTTGGTACTGATACTTTATATTGCCAAGGAATTTGTATATTGGGTTTATGTCCTCTCCCTTTTATCACATGGGTTTCCTTTCCACAATCTTTTTTTTTTTTTCCATATTACAATGATGTGCATGTCAGTTAAGAAATCTGTGTTTGTATAAATTGTATAGATGCTGACTATTTTACTCTGGAATAGGAAACAAGACCGGGATACCAATCATTACCAATACTAGATGCCAATGTATCAAATCCCTAGCTATCCAGTTCTATAAACTGCAAGTGATTCAAGGGATTGAACAGGAATGACTTAAACAAGACATATATCTTTATGCTGTTAATGTTGTGCTCATTATGATTAACTAACATATATCACACTTGTGCTTAGATGAAATAGGAGCATATATACGTATGTCATATATGTTCTGGGACTTTTCAGTTAAGGAAGATACACATATGAAGGTAAGGTGGTCAAACTGATTCATCATAGTACTGGAGAGCGGTGATGTGTTGCATGTTGATTAGCACACGTAAGTAAGAATTTGACTGTACTCTGTGCCCTACAGAAATGACTGTAAATTGCCTCTGTACAAGTGTAAATGCATGTGTCCATGAGTGTGACATACAGTATAATGGACTGGCATCCTCTTTAGGACTGGTTCCTGCCTTGCAGCCACGGGTTCCAGATCAATGAAATTTGGAGGAGGATAAAACAACCTGTAGAAACCCAGCCACAGGGGATGCACAAACCAGTGTGTTTCTTCATGCTGTCAGGAAGGGCATCCGGTGTAAAATTTTGCCAAATCAATATGCGGACAACAATATAAATTTCCATATCGGATCGGTCGAGCCCCGGATTAACAACGACTGCCACCAGTACTGTTAGCCAACAGGGTCTTAGAGGAAATTGGGCTACTGTTGGCCGAAGGAGAAGAAGAGGGGGGAGACGTGTCCAGAGGCAGGAGGAGAGGAGGAAAGTAAAGAGAGTGGAACTGAGGTTAGGAACTTTGAATGTTGGCAGTATGACTGGTAAGGGGAGAGAGTTAGTACATATGATGGAGAGAAGGAAGGTTGATATATTGTGCGTGCAAGAGACTAAATGGAAGGGGAGTAAGGCCAGGTGGACTGGAGGCGGATTCAAATTGTTCTATCATGGTGTGGATAGGAGGAGAGATGGGGTAGGAGTTATTCTGAAGGAACAGTATGTCAAGAGTGTTTTGGAGGTGAAAAGAGTGTCAGGCAGAGTAATGATTGTGAAGCTGGAAATTGGAGGTGTGATGATGAATGTTGTTAGTGCATATGCACCACAACTTGGGTGTGCAATGGGTGAGAAAGAAGAATTTTGAAGTAAGTTGGATGAAGTGATGAACAGTGTACCCAAGGGACAGAAAGTGGTGACTGGAGCGGATTTCAATGGGCATCTTGGTGAAGGAAACAGTGGAGACGAGGAGGTGATGGGTAGGTATGGTGTCAAGGAGAGGAATGAAGAAGGTCAGAGGATAATGGATTTTGCCAAACGGATGGACATGGCTGTGGTGAATATGTATTTTAAGAAGAGGGAGGAAAATAGGGTTACGTACAAGAGTGGAGGAAGATGCACACAGGTAGATTACATCCTATGCAGAAGAATTGATTTGAAGGAGATTGAAGACTGTAAAGTGGTGGCAGGGGAAAGTGTAGTTAAGTAGCATAGAATGGTGGTCTGTAGGATGACGTTGGAGATCAAGAAGGGGAGGAGAGTGAGGGCAGAGCCAAGGATCAAATGGTGGAAGTTGAAAAAGGAAGACTGCTAGGTTGAGTTTAGGGAGGAGGTGAAACAGGCACTGGGTGACAGTGAAGAGTTACCAGACAGCTGGGAAACTACATCTGATGTAGTAAGGGTGACAGCAAGAAGGGTGCTTGGTGTGACATCTGGAACGAGGAAGGAGGAAAAGGAAACATGGTGGTGGAATGAGGAAATACAGGTGAGTATACAGAGGAAGAGGATGGCAAAGAAGAAGTGGGATAGTCAGAGAGATGCAGAAAGTAGACAAGAGTACAAGGAGATAAGGCGCAAGGTGAAGAGAGAGGTGGCAAACGCTAAAGAAAAGGAGTATGATGAGTTGTATGAGAGGTTGGACACTAAGGAGGGAGAAAAGGACCTGTACTGATTGGCTAGACAGAGGGACTGAGCTGGGAAAGATGTGCAGCAGGTTAGGGTGATAAAGGATAAAGATGGAAACATACTCAAAAGCGAGGAGAGTGTGTTGAGCAGATGGAAAGAGTACTTTGAGAGGCTGATGAATGAAGAGAACGAGAGAGAGAAGAGGTTGGATGATGTGGAGATAGTCAATCAGGAAGTGCAACGGATTAGCAAGGAGGAAGTAAGGACAGCTTTGAAGAGGAGGAAAAATGGAAAGGCTGTTGGTCCAGATGATATACCTGTGGAAGCATGGAGGTGTTTAGGAGAGATGGCAGTGGAGTTTTTAACCAGATTGTTTAATGGAATCTTGGAAAGTGAGAGTATGCCTAAGGAGTGGAGAAGTGTACTGGTGCCGATATTTAAGAATAAGGGGGATGTGCAGGACTGCAGTAACTACAGGGGAATAAATTTGGTGAGCCACAGCATGAAGTTATGGGAAAGAGTAGTGGAAGCTAGGTTAAGAAGTGAGGTGATGATTAGTCAGCAGCAGTATGGTTTCATGCCAAGAAAGAGCACCACAGATGCAATGTTTGCTCTAAGGTTGTTGATGGAGAAGTTTAGAGAAGGCCAGAAGGAGTTGCATTGCATCTTTGTGGACCTGGAGAAAGCATATGACAGGGTGCCTCGAGAGGAGCTGTGATATTGTATGAGGAAGTCGGGAGTGGCAGAGAAGTATGTAAGAGTTGTACAGGACATGTACGAGGGAAGTGTGACAGTGGTGAGGTCTGCGGTAGGAGTGACGGATGCATTCAAGTTGGAGGTGGGATTACATCAGGGATCAGCTCTGAGCCCTTTCTTATTTGCAATGGTGATGGACAGGTTGACAGACGAGATTAGACAGGAGTCCCCGTGGGCTATGATGTTTGCTGATGACACTGTGATCTGTAGCAATAGTAGGGAGCAGGTTGAGGAGACCCTGGAGAGGTGGAGATATGCTCTAGAGAGGAGAGAAATGAAGGTCAGTAGGAACAAGACAGAATACATGTGTGTAAATGAGAGGGAGGTCAGTGGAATGGTGAGGATGCAGGGAGTAGGGTAATGGGGATTGTGGAAGAGAGGTGAAAAAGAGAGTGCAGGCAGGGTGGAATGGGTGGAGAAGAGTGTTAGGAGTAATTTGTGACAGTTGGATATCAGCAAGAGTGAAAGGGAAGGTCTACAGGATGGTAGTGAGACCAGCTATGTTATATGGGTTGGAGACAGTGGCACTGACAAGAAAGCCAGAACTGGAGGTAGCAGAGTTAAAGATGCTAAGATTTGCATTGGGTGTGACAAGGATGGATAGGATTAGAAATGAGTACATTAGAGGGTGAGCTCAAGTTGGACGGTTGGGAGACAAAGTCAGAGAGGCAAGATTGCATTGGTTTGGACATGTGCAGAGGAGAGATGCTGGGTATATTGGAAGAAGGATGCTAAGGATAGAGCTGCCAGGGAAGAGGAAAAGAGGAAGGCCTAAGTGAAGGTTTATGGATGTGGTGAGAGAGGACATGCAGGTGATGGGTGTAACAGAGCAAGATGCAGAGGACAGAAAGATATGGAAGAAGATGATCTGCTGTGGCAACCCCTAACGGGAGCAGCCAGAAGAAGAAGATAAAACAGCCTGTAGGAATGAAAAATAAAAAAAAGAGGTCTCCTTAATATCTTATTGGTTTCTCCTAGTCAGCAATGAGATCAGAAAGAACCAAAAAAGAAACATTTTCTTTTGTCTCATGCTTCTCAGATATTTCTCTAGAGGAAAAAAATCCCCCGGTGTTCTCACAAGCGTCTCTCTTTGACTTTCAGTACAGATCTCACACAAGGGGCTCAGATTTTCCAAGTAGTGTCTTGACATTTTTTTTTCAATTTGAAAATATTTGCCTTTTGTGCTCAGTAATATATAGTGAGATGTATGGATAGTTGTTTGTGGAAATAAAACATTTTACTATATTTACAAAACTGTATTCTTTGCTCCGAATAATAATTAGTTGCTGTAATTTCTATTGCAGTGCTCCAATTAGATCATGCTCATTCTGGAGATAAATGGTGGCATAGTGGTTAGGATTTTGGACTTCAAACTCTGAGGTTGTGGGTTAATTGGAAAAATAAAAGAGAAATGTAACCAATCATATCACAAATGTTGTAAGTCACATTGGTTAAACACATTAGTCCAATGACAAGTAAAAATGTTAAGTTCTAAAAGAGATTTAAATAAAACTAGGAGATCTCACGAAGTATAACATAGAAGTGGTATCTCATGTCTCACTTTTGTCTAAATTTGGCTGTTTCTCCTGAGGAATTTTTGGAGAAATATCTGTGACAAAGTTAATTCTTAAATGAGACATAAATAAGAATATCTTTTAAGTCTAATGAGCCATCAGAGATTAACCTTTGAGCAGAAAAAAGTTGCTATGGGAGATTTTAGTTAATTAAAAATGTATATTATATTATATTATATTATATTATATTATATTATATTATATTATATTATATTATATTATATGCATTGACCTATTTTCTGAGTATCTTTTTAAGTAGACAGTGGCTGGAAGTTGGAGTTTATTCCAGCAGTAACCACCATAAGGCAGGAAATAGCCAAAGGTGAGATACAAGTCTATCAAGTCAATATTAACTAGCAGGCTGAAAATATTCAGTTCTATTAGAAAAATGCAATATTTCAAGGACCGCATTGAATTAATTTTGTCAGAAGTGAATACTAGCAGATGCCATCTGACAACCCCCGTCTTCTTTAATCACCTCCAACATGCCATGTAGCACAATCTGCCCAAGAGCCAGTGTCTTAAGTCAGCTCTACAAGTAGTCATGCTAAATGACCTTCCTACTTTTATACTGTTTGGTAAAATAATCCCTTTTATTCACAGTTGAAAATACTGGTTAACAGAGCCTACTGCTGCTAAACTTGCAACTTTTTAATTTTGTTTGGCAAAGCTTTTTCAGGAGGGTATGACTCACAATGTCAAAGGTAGAGAAATTCTCATTAATTCAAATGCTGTATGATTGAAACTTAAGCATATTGACCTATGACAAAAATAATTTAGAAGTGGTATGAAAAGACTTTAACACAGTCTGGCATTAAATGGCTTTAAGCTGTTTTCTGACTCTATATCCAACTTAATATTGTAGCACAATTAAAATTTGCTGCTCAAGAAATTTCAAATGATTCCTACAGTACATCTCTGCCAAGCTGAGTATATTTACTTTAGACAGTTACCCTTGAATTATCAGCCACGTGAGTTCAAAGGCAATTGTATAAGCATTGTAATGCTGTTATGAAATCATATTCCCCTGTTCTTTGAGATAAAAAGACATTCCCCTAAAAATGATCGGGTTCTGTGGCTGATTTTATCTGCTTATCTAACCCAAGCTTTCTTTGAACTGACAGTTGTGCTTTATTCATGTTGATCATTGATGTTTTTTAACAAAGAATGCCTGCACAAGATCACTAATATAAAAATAGAAATGTTAGAGCAGGATTAAACTATAGTCCCTATTGAATGTCAAAAGTGAAAAGTTAGGGCAAGTAAAAGATCATTTTTGGGAATAATTATTGACATAATTCATATTGCAGATGCACAAGACTAAGATATAATTTGGGAAAGAATGTAACCATTCCCAAATACTATTTATTGGAGACTCCAGGCTCACCTCGCATATTAAAAAGGGGAATGCTAAGATACACTGACAGGGCTGATTCTTACCTTACACCAGATGAGACAGGTTTTGGCTTATAAAATATGATTATGTGTTAGACAAAATGGTTTTGGAAAATCTTTTTACCAATGTGTCTATTTACAAAGGACATTTTAGTGTTCAATATGTTTTTTTTACAATATATATGCTTTGTGGCTTGCACTTGACATATACAGTACTACTTTATAGGCTCCTGTATTACTGTGGGTACCTGTGTAATGTGCAAACTATTAGATTAGATTAGATAGATAGATAGATAGATAGATAGATAGATAGATAGATAGATAGATAGATAGATAGATAGATAGATAGATAGATAGATAGATAGATAGATAGATAGAACTTTATTTGTCCCCATGGGAAATTCTGGCAAAGAAAAGGGACTGAACCCAAGTTAGCTATGTACGTGCTGGTGTATTTAGTAGTCCATATACTGGGGCAATCAAGAGTGGCGTTTGGGGGTGGCAAGTAGGGTGACCGCTATTGAGGTCCACTTGGCTCATTCGAGCGGATTTGTCAAGTTGTATTCTCCAGTTATATTTTGATAAAGTCCGAATGTTATTTTGCAAAAATTTAGCTATACTGTAATGAGAAAATCCAGTGTATGTTAACATTATTTTTATTAAATTCGCATGCAAGTTTATACAGTCCACACATACTGGTAACAGCATTTGACATAACCGGCCCCGCGTGGTGTTGGTCAGCCCTAGGCCCTGCACACACCAAAGACTGCCGCTGGGGACAATAAAAAAAATGACCTGCTTTGCATCCCCATTTTTTTTCCTGTGTTACTGAATTTTAATACTTTAATAGTGATGTAAATGTCATAATCACCTATAAGCACTAAGGTCACATTCTATGAGATGCAAATTATTTTCATTTTATAAAATGTGTATTATCCAAAATATAATTAAAAAATATATTTTTTGTGTAGATGTTACTTGCACAGGGTGGCACAGGGAAAGGGAAATTTTCAATTGACATTCAGTGCACGAATAAACACATTACAACATACATTTAATGGTGAAATTTATTGTCCAAGATATGGAATTAATGATGGTAATCAATATTCATTTTATGTTTTGAAGAAAACATCATGAAAGTGTTGTCCATTTCTCCGTTCACATTCTGACAGCCTGTTGTGGAAATTCGGCATTGCTCGACATAGCATGTCCTCTTCAGTCCTCCTTTTTTAGTTTAGCAGTGGTTGCAGGACATGAGAGGTACACTTGGCTTTTAAGATGTCCCCACAGAAAAAAATCACAAACATGCCTTACAAACAATTGTCGAATAGTTGCCATCGATTGTCAGGCAGTATGCGAAGTGGCTCCACCTGGGAATTTCTTTTTTAAGGCTGAACCCGTTTCTTCAAAATTACGCACCCATGTTGTAATTGCATGAGCAGATGGGACACAGTCATGACGACCTAAAAGGTAATAATGCCAAAATTCTCTTTGTGCAGCAGTCACACCATCATCCTTCTTATAAAAGGCTTTCATAGCGAACGCTCGTAGCGCACTACTCCACTGCTGCATTAAAACTAATGGCAAGGGGTTCTAAATGAGGTCGCATTGGTCCCAACCAACTGCCAGCGCACCAGAGTCGCCAACACCAAGTTCCAAAATTTCCCATTTCTCTGCGCCACCCTGTATTATGATTTTAAAAATTAACAGTTATGCTGCGTTCAGCTTATTTTAACAATAACATTCCAATCTCGCTACAGTTCAAACTGTTTGAATGTTATCAGGAGTGCTCTCTGTACAGCTTTTGCACAATCTCCTAATGTTCACATTCATTCTTTTTCATCATCTAAAACAGGGATTCCCAACCTGGGGTGCCTGCACCCCCAGGGGATATGAAATGGCATTTCACAGGCATTGCGATTCGCCAAAATTGGGCAAGGTATGTTGTCTGACTTTATCGTGGTGCAATCAGTGTCTAGCAAAGTACCATCATTTGTAGGTAATTTATTAGTTAGTACTCCTATTTTATGATATAAAAAGAATCAAGCATTACGTGTGCATCTGTTTTTGAACTGCAGTACAAGTGTTATAGGGGGACAAAACTCTTTGATTGTGTTTCATTGCTTAGCAGCATGCCAGCACGCATTGCTTCACAGGGGTCTCCAATCCCAAAACTCCTCGATTGTGGATTGTGGGATTGTATGTTATTTCCTTGCGGCACTTGATGCTTTGTGGGAAACCCTAATCCCTAGACCATTAATCAAGTGTCTACGTTTCACAAGGGAGCACATTTACAAGACTATTGAGCTTTATAAAGGCAAATTGTGCAATTTATAATTAAATGACATGCTCCGAGTTAAAGGGTTATGTTATTGAGTTCAATTTGTTTACCCTCAGTACTGAATGTGATTTGATTTTAGTTCAAAAACTTGACTTCTTCATCTTCAAATGTGATATTACTTTTGTAAGGGGTGCAAGCATAAATCAAACATTTTCTAGGGCTGTGGGGCATAGAAATGGTTGTGAGCCACTGATCTAAAGTATATTGTTTACTGATGTCACCAGCACATCGACACCTTGATGAAGAAGGCATGACAATGTCTTTACTACTTCAGATGACTCATAGATTTTAGGCTGCCCTCTCAGTTACTAAAGAACTTCTACATATTGACCATCGAAAGTATCCTGAGAGGAAGTATTAAAGCTTGGTTTGAAAACAGCATGTAGCAGGACAACAGAAAGTAGTGCAGTCAGCTTAACACATCACTGGGTGTGCACTCTCCAACTTCCAGGACATCTATACTAAGCAATTTCAGACCTGGGATAAGGAAATTGTCAGAGATACCAGCTATCTCAACAATGGTCTCTTTTCTGTGCTGCGATCAGGGAAACGCTATCACTGAGACTGAGAAGGAGCTTCTGACCACACTCCATCTGCATCCTAATTGAAGACAGTGCCTAAAATTACATGAAGTTAATTATTAATTCAAACACTTACATTATTAAGTTTATTTATTTATTACATCCATCCATCCATTTTCCACCCGCTGAATCCGAACACAGGGTCACGGGGGTCTGCTGGAGCCAATCCCAGCCAACACAGGGCACAAGGCAGGAACCAATCCTGGGCAGGGTGCCAACCCACCGCAGGACACACACAAACACACCCACACACCAAGCACACACTAGGGCCAATTTAGAATCGCCAATCCACCTAACCTGCATGTCTTTGGACTGTGGGAGGAAACCGGAGCGCCCGGAGGAAACCCACGCAGACACGGGGAGAACATGCAAACTCCACGCAGGGAGGACCCGGGAATCGAACCCAAGTCCCCAGATCTCCCAACTGCGAGGCAGCAGCGCTACCCACTGCGCCACCGTGTCGGCCCTATTTATTACATATTTCTGTAATTTAATATAATGCATATTACTGATAATGACTTATACTGATATTTATAGAGTTGTGTATTATCCATCCATCCATTTTCCAACCCGCTGAATCCGAACACACGGTCATGGGGGTCTGCTGGAGCCAATCCCAGCCAACACAGGGCACAAGGCAGGAACCAGTCCTGGGCAGGGTGCCAACCCACCGCAGAGTTGTGTATTATTGTGTAGTATTTTTTATGCTCTACTTAATAAGCAATAAGAATCAGAATTTAGTAATTAAGCATTTCACTGCATATTGTGCTGTGTATAATTGTATGTGACAAATAAAATGTGATTTAATTTGAGTGGTGGCTCTTTTGTGCATTTGTACATAAGGGCTTCCTCAGATAGACATGTCACTCATTTTAGACAGGGTTAAGATACAGCAAGTCTCAATTGGATACATTGTGTTCAAAAACTTAGAATTAAATGGGTATATACTTTTTTGATAACATCCAAATATATAGTTTTTGAAGCTGCCTGTATTTTTCTATATATTTTCATCAATTTTTTTTATTATGTACCTTTCAGAATCGTGCATAGTAATTCAGCAAAGATACATCCTTACTGATTCATAGTAACCACTCCAACAAAAATGATCATTAACAGGTACACTTTAAAATATTTCTCTGGTTTTTGCACAACATATATTACTATGAACTGAATAGGGATCCTGAACAAGTACTGTGCTGCAGTGGGTTGTGCTGCTTCCTCCCATTTCTAGGAGTCTAAGTTCAGATCCTGGCCTAGTCACTATCTGTGACCCCCTTTTTTCTTTGTCAGTGGTCTAGTCTTTTTCTATATTGACCAAGTATTGCTATAAGCTTGTGATTTCATTGAATGTCATGAAGAAAGTAAATGACGTAAACACGGCCAATTATTCCAGAACATGAAATTACATGTTAATTCAATGATGTTTTGAAACAGATAAACCAAATGTCCCAATAGTCATTCTACCATGAACAACATATGGCCAGTGATGGTTATAGCGTCACCTTATATACTGTAAGTTTCATACTTGTTCCCCTTTGAAATCCTCTGGCTCATTAAATTAAACTACCTTCTCAGTTGCCACCTTACAAATAACATTGAATTTTTTTACACTAAAGGCTCCCTGTCTGCAGAGGTCTGCTACAGAGCCTGCAGGCAGTGTGGTCTAGGGGGCAACTAGTTGTAACATAAAGCACAGCATCATAAGTGTTATCCCCACCCCTTGACTTACTGTGTAATATTTTATCTGTCTGTATTCTGTTTAGCCATCTATTCCCTATTCAATTACAGAGTACTTTAACACACATCCACACTCACAATGATGCAGCCAGTTTAAAGAGCCACTAATCAATATGAGGAAATTGTGTAAACTTCAACTTCACAGCTAGCATGTAGGGAATGAATCCTGTTTTCTGAAGCTGTGAGGTACCAGGGCTAAACAATACACCACTGCACCGGGGGATGCTATGTTAAAATACAGTATATAAATAGCTGTATAATAGGAGGGAGACCTTGATTTCTTCAGTGCTTTCAGTGCCATGCAGCCATCCGTATTAAGGAGATATTGTGACTACTGCTGCTGGGGGACACACCAGCCCTTCAGAAACCCCCTCTTAAACAGTTTTTCAATGGAAAAGAAACACACTCCTTCAGTACCTCTTTGAGGGATCAGCTGCCGGGTAGCTGGCTTGCCGCGGTCTATGAACATTTAAAAGATCGAGCCGTGGCCATCCTGTGCTCTCCTGCCTCTTTTCCCCCAGACTTCCTCTGCTCCAGCCATTGCCGCCGACCTGCTGGATACCCTCGATGAAGAAGTTTTTGTGATCTTTTGAGCAGGAGTCAGGGCTGGTGCATCACGTTTTTGACTGCTGTTCCTTGTGAGGCTGGATCGCCTCTGTAAGAGACTTGTGTTTGCAACTGGCAGAACAGCAATACAGTTTCTACTCCTTCAACTCTCCTGTGCAACTTTGTGACCCAAGCTCGACAATATGCAAGTGAATGAGCCTGTGGTGTCATAAATAATGGACTATCTGTCGGACAGACCACAGTTTGTGTGACTCAAAGACTGTGTTTCTGATACAAGGAACAGTCCTGTCTCCTTTTCCCTTCACTCTGTACACCTGAGATTATAAATATAAAGCCAGGTCATGTCACTTGCAGAGATTCTCAGATGTTTCCGCACTTATGGGGTGTACTGATAAAGGAGATGAGACAGAGTATAGGAGTCAGGTGGGAAATTTTGTTTCTTGGTGCAAAGAAAATTATCTGCATCTTAACATTAGTAAAACTAAGGAACTGCTTATTGACTTTCACTGCACCAAAGAGCCTCTATGTCCGGTCACTATTCAGAGAGTGGATATAGAGGTGGCCTACTCCTATAAGTACTTATATAGGTGGTCCACATTAATGACTTGAATGGTTGGACTGGTCTTGGAAAACAGGAATTATATAAGAAAGGACAGAGCAGGCCTCTTGTTCCTTAGGATAGTTTAATGTGAAAAGTGATATGCTTCACCTCTTCCACAATTGTGTGATGACCAGTGCAATTTTCTACACTGTGGTGTACTAGGCTGGTAACATCATTTCAAGTGAGGCCCTCCAAATTAGCAGGCTCAATAATGGGTCATGCACTCTCAACCCCTGGAAGTAGTATCAAAGGAGAGAATTAAAACAAAACTGAGTGACATTATGAACAATTCTGCACATCACCAAAAAATCATCTGAGAACAACTTCTTCCAACCATTCAAGAACAGTCTGGTGACAAACAATACCTTTTCCAGCATGATGGAGCACTATGCCATAAGGCAAAAGTGACAACTAAATGGGTTGGGGAACAAAACATCAAAATTTTGGTTCTATGGCCAGGAAACTCCCCAGACTTTAATCCTTTTGAGAACTTGTGGTCAATCCTCAAGAGGCAGGTGGACAAAGAAAAACCCACAAATTCTGACAAACTCTAAGCATTGATTATGCAAGAATGGGCTGCCATCAGTCAGGATTTGGCCCAGAAGCTGACTGACAGCATTGCCAGGGTGAATTGCAGAGGTCTTGAAAAAGAAGGGCGAACACTGCAAATATTGACTCTTTGCATAAACTTCATACAATTGTCAATAAAAGCCTTTGAAACTTATGAAATACTTGTAATTATACTTCAGTATGCCATAGAAACATTGGTCAAAAAGATCTAAAAACACTGAAGCAGCAAACTTTGTGAAAACCAATACTTGTGTCATTCTCAAAACTTTTGGTCATGACTGTATATAGTATCTATGTACAAAAAAGCACTCACTCTTCACTTGTCCTTAAGCTCAGCAGAATAGAAACCACCCAAGAGGTTTGAAGAACTGTGGCCTCACTACAGTTTTATATGTGTAGTTGCTTTAACTTGGTCAATCATTCCTTGTACATGTGCAGGATGGCCCAATCATTGAAGATGACAAGGTGTTCACCTTACGTTGCCTTCTAATCAGGTGAATGCTCTCTATATTTTTTTTCATTTGCTTGCTCTCTTATTCACACATGTCACCCAAATGATACAGGTTCACAATTACTGGGTTAGCATTACCCTGAACTCACTAAACTACACACAGAATTCTATTATTATACATGTGCATATGTGGCAACTAAATAAGCTCCTTATCTTTCTTCTGTAGCACAGAACAACTGCTATGTCATTGACCCATTTGAACCTTTAGGAGCATGGTTAATACATAGGCGTCTGAATGTCATGCATCATCAAGGAAACCAACATCTACTAAAACATATAAAGTGTGCAAAGCCAAGGATGGTGATCAAGGGTGATATCAAATTTTAAGAAATTGACTGAAAAACCCATCTTGCACATATAGAAAAGAAAAATAAAATGATGCCTAGTACAACTGATTACTTCTTTATTCACTTAATTTCAAGAACAGCTCCTGGTTTAGACCTTATATTTTATTACTATAAAGACAGAATAAAAGAAACAGAAGGTTGATCCTTGATGTCTTAGTGACCACGGTATGGTAAAGTCTGAAATCGCCTTTGGCAATTCAGTAATTCACACAAAATAAAATACCTAAATGGGTAAATAAAGACATTTTACTGTATAAAAGAGAGTAATAAAATCACTCTATTGGAAAAGTTAATAGTAGAAAAAAAAAGTCACATTTGGTATACAGTATTGGAAACTGCAATTAAGAATAAAATAAAGCATCCAAAAAGTTGTGAAAGAAACTGAAAAATGCACTTTAATGGAAATAGAGGCAAAAAAGCATTTTGTTTATGCTATTAATTGAGTTAAAAGCTCACTGAAGACAATCTAAAAAGCATTAAAGATGCACAAAAAATAATTAAAAATGAGCATGCAACAGGTAATGAAATATATCTATAGCCTACTCTCTTATTTATAATAGAAGAGATAAATGTAATGTATGCAGCAGAAATAAGCAAGGGCACTGTGCTTAAGAAATAATACAGAAGAGCTCAAAATTCCTTGCCCGGACAGAATTTTACCAGCAGTACTAAAAGAAATGCTGCACATCACTTTTAAATGTTTAGTAAGCTTAAGTTAGCAGTACGCAAGAAAGAAGACAAAATGTACTATATTAATTATAGGACTATAAGCCTTAACCTTTATGAGTAAAATTATAATCAAAAGATGACTGGTATGAAAATAAAATTCTAAATATAGTAATGCCTGCGGTGGGCTGGTGCCCTGCCCGGGGTTTGTTTCCTGCCTTGCGCCCTGTGTTGGCTGGGATTGGCTCCAGCAGACCCCCTTGACCCTGTAGTTAGGATATAGCGGGTTGGATAATGGATGGATGGATATAGTAATGCCCTGAATGCTTTTATGAAAGGAATATTTATCTAAACCAGTCTCTCATATCTCACATATTTTTGACAAATACCTAAAGTGCTAGACAAAAACAGAGAATACAACATAATTTATTTAAACTGTTAAAAACACTTTGATGCAGTTACACACCAAAGATTAACTCTGAAAGTAGAAGCCATTGTTATTACAGGTAATTTATGAAACTGGATTAAAGCTACTTAATAGACCACTGACAAACAGAACAGATAAGAGGAGAATGCCTTACATTGGCTGAGCTCATCAATGGAGTGTCTCAGGAGTCTGAACTTTAAACATTATTCTGTCTAATTGATATTAATTACATTGCCTACCATATAATTAATAAAGCAAAAACTACTATATACTAAAGATACAGCCAAGTAAGTACATTTAAAAATAATTGAACAATCTTGAAAAGTGGACAAGTGCTTAGAAAATGCAATTCAATGTAAACAAACATAAAGTGGTACCTGCAAGCAGAAAAAAATGAACTATAATCAGAATATATGTAGCACAGAATTAAAAGAACACACTAAAAAGGTAAAGAAAATGACAAGGGGTGGAGTGGTGGCTCTGAGGCTAAGGATCTGCGCTGGTATCCTGAAGGTTGCCGGTTCGAAATCCCCGTCACTGCCAAAAGAGATCCTACTCTGCTGGGCCCTTGAGCAAGACCCTTAACCTGTAATTGCTCCAGGGGCGCTGTACAATGGCTGACCCTGCGCTCTGACCCCAAGGGGTATGCGAAAACTAACAAATTTCTAATACGAGAAATCGTATAAGACGAAATAAAGAACAAAAAAAAAAAAAAGTTATATTGTTAAAACTTTTCAATATAAATAAAGGGGCATCATACTACACTAGAGGGACTGCATTTAGAATATTGTGTGCAGCTCACCATGCCACAGAAAAGAAAGACCAATCAAGCCCATTACTTTTCTGAAAGAAATATCCTTTTCTGATGAGTTAAAGAATAAGTTTTGTATTTTTAAAGTCAAGGTTTTCTCTTCACGAACATGGTATTTATGCATACGCCACAGAAAATTATGTCCTAAAATTAAGCACTTTGTATAAATTTAAAAAAATATCTTGGCCACACTGGTGCATTATAGTGGAGGCACTGAGGAGATGCTTATCTTACCAGATACATCTATTTTTTAAGCCAAGACAGTTTTTGAGTATTGACCCGCACCTTCCATGTTTCTGACACGTTTGTGATAACAAAAGGGATCCAGAAATACTCATTTTATAATACTCAACTTCAATTATATTGTGTGAGTTCTCACATAATTATGGAAGAAAATCAAACAAAACCAACCATGTGGCATGAAAATTTTACTGTGATTTGGTCCACACCCTGGGGGTGTAAAAGGTTGTTGCACAAGAAGACTATGTGCTATATTATGATACATGGCTGTTCTTCTTTTAAAATGGCTGACTCTCATTATATTGCTGTTTTTTTTTGTTCAAAGATGACATGTATAAACTATTTTACAACGTGTGTGCAATCACAAGTCATGGGTTAATACTTGACTGGACTCGACAACTGTCTTGGCTTAAGAAATGGATATATTTGGTTACGTTTTTAAGAGTTTCCTCCAAATCCCATAGCGTCCAGTGTACAATTTGGTGTGACAAATGCATATATAGTATGCTTGGGATGAAACTACTTATCCTTTAAGGGAACGTAACCTGTTTATTTGAAACTAAGAAGGGCACATGAGAAGTACCTACTGTACACAAAGTGGCAAGACACTATGAGACAAACTACCAAAATCAGGTCTTGACAGCTTTTTAAACTTGAATGAAATATTAATAATATTAATAATTATTCAAAAGAACTTTATTCACTGAATGGTCTCTTCTTGATTGTAAATCTAAGAACTTTGATTATTAAATTTCCTTTAAGTTGGAAGGATATGTGACTTTCCTCCAAACAGCCACCAGGTAGAGGTGCAAATAAACAAGACAGTTAATATTATGGCAGCTACAGTTAACATTATAGCAGCTCTAAATTAGTATTTTTTCACTATTGTATATTCATGTTGCTTGAATAAAAAGGGAATAACTGAGATTTTCAAGTATACACTTAATCAAGAAAATGCTTTTTTAAAGAAAAAAGGCGCTCTGGTTGGAACTTCTGTTGTAGTCAAATGTGTGTAAAGTCTCTGTATAAATTGTGTGCTACTTTAATAGTAAGAGATTTCTTCTAATGAAGACAATGGTTAAAACTGAATCCAACAATAACACTGGGTCCCCAGGATCAAGGTTACAGTATAAGCCTGTATCATATCTCTTGGAGGTGTTTGTTAAACATAGGAATTATATAAAATAAATGCTCGCAATCATTCTATTAAGGGAAATAATTGCTTGTTAAAATGTTTCGGTAGTTCTAAAATATGGCATGGTGCTCACACAACCTGGTACTCTTATGTCGTATGCCTTTATTATATGTCCTACTTCCCCCAAGGGCATACTCTGTTTCCTACATATTCAACAACTTGAAACTCATTTCTTTATTTTATTCAAGGTCAACCTTCTCAGACAGCCCTGCTGTGAACAAAAATGCCTTCCAGTCGTAGTAATAAAATGCAGAGCTCAAAAATGTCCGCAAGTGCGCAGGCAGCATTTGATGGCCATAATGGAATCTTTTTCATATACAGAAGTAAAATGCAATGCTGTCATGATACTGGTTTGTAATGGAAACAGCACACATTTCATTTGCTTGCCTTTAACAGTCCTCATTTATGCCAATTATGTTTACTTTTGACAGGCAGACGGATATTCAGATGCTGTTTGTTAGATATTCATTTGACATTTTTGTGTAAACTAGGTTTGACAATATAGGTTATTCTATATTATTTTAAATAAAATGTGTTTCTGCTGAAATATCACATTAACTATTCAATCAGTTTGCCTCTGTGAAATCTCATTAAAGTAATGCAAGTTATTTGATGTTCTATTCTCTAGGAGGCATTAACCTCCTGAGAAGACTGCACCACACTGATAGGAGTACCCTGTTCAACAAAGAATCTCCCCTGGTAAAATGGAGCATATTCTCATCAACAGGCAACTACCTATGATAAAGTAATAAAAAAGTCATAATGACGCACTTGGCTTTTTACATACTGTAGATGTGGGCAAAAAGAAAGAAGCCATTCATACACAACTCAGATGTTCTCCTGGAGAGCAAAAGGTGGTGGGTTTGATGAAGACAACCTGACTGTACAGCATATATATAATTTGAATATAAAGGTAATGTTGCATGAAAATGTTCCATTATAGAACAATCCAGGAGCTTATGCTAGAGTCATTCTATTTTCTTCTGTTCAAATAATACATTATAAGGATGTGATCCTGAGTAGAAGTGGACACATCTTTAAGAGTATGCACACCAAACTACTATTTAATTTTTTTTAATGCCTGAATTAACATTTAACATATCATAATTTGTGAATATATAAATATATCATCGTCATTTCAGTTAAAAATCTAAAGTTGCCCTTTTATGTGTTCATTTGATACTAATGCATATTTCCTTTCGCAACACTGAAAATAAAATTAATAACAATCCAACAGAGCCTAAAAATTCCATTCTCTTTCATTTCCAGCTCAGTATGCAGCTTCCTGATATTGTATCCCTTGCTTCATCGATACACTTACTTATATTGATTTTCCAAGCTGTAATGTGGTGATGAATGCCCCTAAAGGTTTGGGTACGCCCCTCACCGTTCCTACATTAATGATGTGCTACTTAATGAAGTCACGTCCGCGAAAGGTCGTTTCCACTTTAAACGCAATTAAAGTTCACTGTGATACCCTTATTAGAGACTTTCTAAATAACTGGGCCATTATAAAAGTATTATCTCAGACATGTGTAGGCGTCCTAATTGGGTATTAAGCATCCCTACCTAGTGTGGCAAACCTGCTCCACAGAGCCTGCTCGAAGATCAAGGTAATATATTCTGATGACCAGCAAAAAATCTTTTATTGCTGGTTTTTGTAGCTTTTACAATTAGTCTGGCCAACAGGCTGAATATACAGCAAAGTGTAGATCTTAGGAATTCTTTGATTTTTCCTTTTTAGGAATACATTTGAGCAAGGCACACACACACTGTAGTATACAGTAGTTAATCGTAACCAACCTATATTGACATATATATATATAATATATATATATATATATATATATATATATATATATATAGTTTACTGTAAAGAAAACGCAAAGAGTACGCGACATGTGTTTGTAGGTAACCACCCATACAATCAGATCGTGATTATGAATGCTATGAATATATATATATATATATCCCACTCATGAAAAATAAGTTTGTTTCAACATCAAATGGGTGATTTAATTAACATATATCTTCAAAAAATCCTATTTGGGTTTCCAGTAAACATTTTAAGCAACAGAATAGCATCAATGACATGAACATATCAGTGCCACTAGGTGGCATTTGGAGCTTGCTTTGCTTTGGGGCCATGTTCTTCATGAATGGGAACATTTACCATTCAGATTATATTTCATAGATTGACTTGAAAGAATTCATTGATTATAACATTTAACTTTGCTTATAAGCCAGTCCCTTTAGTCTGTTTTGCATTTTAGGGATCCTTCTCGAAAACCAAAAAAAAAAATGAGGTGAAGGTGGAGGAATACATTTTAGATCTCTTGATCTCTGCATCTAATCCCATTATAATGTATCTTTGGTACCCACCATACTGAAGCAGGTCAAACTGCCAAGTGAACTATGTACATTCAATCTGTTGTTGTCATGTGAACTTTACTCAAGGACATCTCCTACTGTCTCAGCATTTTGTTGTAATGTTGCCTGCATTTGAATTTTATGTCTGGATAAGGACAGGTAGCAGTTCATCTCTCCCTAAGCAGAAATCATTAGCTAAGAATCAGGCACAGAAAAACTAACAGGGCATTGCATGCAGTAAAGATCAAATGGCGGTTTATGCAGTACATAGAGATGAATTTGACTGACATTTTAATGAAAGCTGGGACAAGCAGATATGGGCACAAGTTGTACAGTAAGTTGTGTTAGAACTGGTAATTATACAACTGTAAAAGCAGCCTTTTCTCTGGGGCATATCCACATTACAATGTGAGTAGTTCAAATCTTGAACTTTGTCCTGTTGGTGTAGTGCACAGTAAGGACATAATTTGGACTAAGACGCTGTATTGGCTAGTGAAACAATTAGAAATGACTAAAGCACCTTCCAGCACTTGGGAATAAGCAAGTTAACAAGTGAAAAGTCCTATGAGGTTAATTTAAGACCAGATTTCTCCCATTTTCTAAACCTCTCTTCAATCTCATTAATAAATATGCAATTAAACTATTTATTTCACAGAGCAACCCCCCTCTGTGAGGAAAATCTCTCAGTTTAAGATTTCTAAGCAGTCTGACAGAATAGAGCATTTGACTGCTTTTTCTTGACTTTATTTTTCTTTTTGGGTTAGACATTATTCTATGACATGTACATTACTTTTAAATGTTACTTTCAGATGCAAGGCACTAATTAAAGCATAAAAAACAGTATCCATAATTTTGGAAGATGCTGACTGTACTTTTGAAATATTCTTAGGCATGAATGTGGCTTTTGCTAATCTAATATTTATTTGACTGCAATTAAATTCAGGCAAGGATTGTCTCAGACCTTTTTTAAGATAAATAGCCATTTAAAATGCATAACAAAAGAATTCCTCTGTGGTTCACAAAGTTACAGTAGCCTCTACACTAATTAATAAGAGATTAAGGAAAATAAATTTCTGTTTCTGGGTCTGATATTGAGAAAATCTGTTGTAAAAAGTGAAGTCACTCAACACGCATCGATCTGTTTTTCCATACAGCAGCTTTCCAAGGAGGTGGCATGGTGATGCACTGGGTATCACTGCCATTTCACAGATCAAACATCTTGGGTTTGAATCGCAAATCTGGTCATTGTCCTCGCGAAGTTTAAATATTCTCCCCATGTCTACATGGGATTTGCTCCCTCAACTCCAAACACATGTTGGATAAATTAAGGAGTGATTCAAAATTGGCCCTGCAGGTGTGTGCATGTCTGAGCCCTGTAATGGACTGACAGTTCATTGAGGGTTGTTATTTGCCTTGCAGGTAGGACCCTTGAATTAGATTTATTGTGTCTGAGAATTTTATGTTATATAGCTTTAACCACATTTCTACAAAATAATATTACAAATTTACTAGCTTAACAATAGTAATTTTTAAAAACAGTGTGTACAAATTTGCTGTAAAGGAAGAACTGCAAAAATCATCTGTAAAAGCAATGAACCGCACGAATGTAAAGTCATAAAAAAGTATTTTTTTACATAGTAAGGTAAGATGTAGCATTTCTAAAGTCATAAGATAGTGTAAATGTACGGGCTACAAACTACAGATAACAATGCCAAAACAAAAGAAAGGAAGGTAGAAAGGAAGGAAGGAATAACAGATTAGAAGCAAATGGGCTCCTTGACATTCATTTAAGTGTTATAAAACATTGAGCTACATGAACAGAATTACCCCTACATTTTGTTTTTTAGATCTAAGTTCATCTTTTCATTCATTCATTTATTAAAACAATTTATTAAAACAATTACCATGTTGCACTTATCCTACTCACCACCTTCCCACAACTCATCATGCACATCCACCAGCAACTGTAAATTTTTTATTACCTTTGCTACTTCTATCAATCTACCATCAGGTTGTGCCCGACCTTACAACACCAGTTAACCTGATTACTTCTTGCCTTATAATAAATTGTGGCTGCCACTGAGTCCAATGGAATTATATGGTAGCTGACTTGGACACATGATAAATCTCTTGAGTCATTTGTACAAATCCACTATACATCCTGAAGCCAGGAAAAACCGTCAAAGATTCAACACTCACCCCTCATGCCACAGAAGTCACAGAAATTAAACAAAGCCTACCTGAGTTAGTCCAGGAGAGTCACTAGCCAGGGAATAACATTAACTATGCAACTGGAGGCAATCCATGTTCAACTGCAGTAACTTTCCTGGTCAATTTCTAAACTGTTATGAAAAAATTCAGACTCAAAGTTTTACAGTGGATCTGTTAATATTTACTCCTTTTTATGGTTCCTTATTTTATGCAAAAATCTCTAATAACCCATACAGTGCTGCAGAGAAGAAGCAAAGTGTGAACCTGGTGACACTTCCTTTCATTGTCCGACTTGAAAAAACTCCTTATATATTTGTAAGTAAAACAAATCTGCTGTATGTGGTTCCTTATATTGTGATAACAACTCATTCATAGTGTATCATTCCAATCCACATCAGGAAACATGTGGTATTATGGGCATATTAATGGCTTAACAGGCATTTAACTAAAAGTGAAAAATGTTGCTAATTTATGTAAAAGAAATTGATAATAAAATTTACATACTCTGACTCAGTCAGGGCTATGACTTTAATTACATGAGCATAAGCAAGTATAAGTATATAAATTCCCCATCACAATAGACAAATATATACTGTATAGTGGAGGTGCTAAACATACATAATCATGAGAAGTTTTCCCTCAGATAGATAGATAGATAGATAGATAGATAGATAGATAGATAGATAGATAGATAGATAGATAGATAGATAGATAGATAGATAGATAGATAGATAGATAGATAGATAGATAGATAGATAGATAGATAGAATTTAATTTGTCCAAAAGGAAAATTTAGCCTTTACTGAAGTTCTAGAAATATAAAAGTATTATAACAAACTACAATAACAACACCCACCATCAAAAATACACAAGAATTACATAGAAGAAGAAAAAATATTTTGCCTTTACTAATACTGAGAGAGCAGACACAGTGAGGCATTATAAAGGTGTATTGCTGTTGATAAGACACACTTCTACTAAATTATTTATTGGCTATAAGTACTAAATGCTAGTGTGTCAGACAGAGGATGTGAAACATTGTTCATAATGGCCATCAGTTTTGTCATTATGTTCTCCTCCACTACTACCTCCAGTTGATTGAAAGTGTGTTGTTGGACTGACCGTGCCTTTTTAAATATCTTGTTAATTTGTTGGGCCTTTCTTGAAAATATGTTACCAGCTCAGCACACCACAGTATAGAAAACTGCACTGGCCATCACAAAGCTGTAAGACGTGTAAAGCATGTCACTACCCACATTAAAGGAGCTCCTAAGAAAAGTAGAGTCTACTCTGCCATTTTTGTATAGTTCCTCTGCTTTAATAGAACAGCTCAGACTGACTAAGATGTGCATTAAATTAAAAAAAATGTAAATTGAATTTGTCTAATTTGAAAAATTCAGTTTAATTGTAGAAAGAAAACAAGGCACAAAGCAATATGAGTATTTATGGACAGTTATAATATGCAGCAAGTCTTTGACAGCACAAAGTAAAAGAATAATATTTTACAGGCTTATAATATTCTGAAGATGATTTCACATCATATAGAAAGTAGGTTTATGGTTTCAGATATGATAAAGGGCAATATGATCACAGCTTTCAATCTGAGTAAAGTAGCACCTGTTGTTCTGTGATATTTTGTGCAGAAAAGCCTCTGAAAATTTGTGTATATGAAGCAGTATGCAGTAGTGAAGCTGTGCGATGCTGGTGATGTCTGAGACATGAAACAAGTAAGAGAATTTTCAAGAATATGAAGTAACAGCAAGTGAAATAACAGGTAAGCTTGACTCAGGCTAAACTGGATGCCTGACATGGGGAAATTGTTTTTTTTTTGTTGGTTGAAGTAAGTTGTCAGATATCCAATTCATTATTACAGTGGACAACCAGCTTATCCTTAATAAAGGCATATCTGGAGTGCTTCATATTTAACTGGGTATATTTAGTCTAGGAGTAGAACACAAGGCAAAGATGAACACCACATCGATCTGTACTCACTTTGAAAGGAGCCTATCCCAAGCATAGTACATAAGGCAGGAACATCTCCCTAGATAGTGTGCCAGCCCATCCCAGGTTGAAAACACACACAGTGGACTGTTTCTTTGGATTGTTGGGGGAAATCCAAGTACCTGGAGAAAAACCACACAGACAGATGAGATGGGAAGATAATGTAGACTCCATGCAGGGAGGACCCAGAAAGGGAACCCCAATTATCTTGTGAGGCAGCAGCGCTACCACTGCATCACTGTGGCACAAAAAAAATAATTTTGTGTTTATTAATGTGATGGTTTATTTGACTGACACTGTTTTCTTCATTTACTAACATAATTAGTGTACTCTACAATTACACTTATATGTTTATACATTTGAAACACATACAGGTTAAGTGATTTAGTAGTTAGTATCTGAAAATGAATGGGAAAACCTTTACTCCAATGCCTTAGCCTCTACACCACACAGTCAGTAGATATTCTACAGCGTAGGCACATATTAAACAGGAGTAGGTATCTGTAAGCTCTGCACATTTTTAGTGAGGTAGGATATACTTTTTGTGTGTATAATGCATCAAAACTCCTATGCAATCTAATCTATTGTTTCCAGAGGCTACCCAAGTAGTTTCACTGCCCTGATGTATTACAACAGATACAGCAAAAATCACACTCATTTCAGAGTAGTGTTGCAAATTTAACTGACACCATGTCTTTGAAACATGGGAACAAGCCTACAAGAACTTTACACTAACTTTGGACGAACAAGTCAACTCCACATAGAAGACAATACCTTTTAGAATTATACCTAGAGTTATCTTCTCCCCACCATTTTAACAATTATTTTCAATGATATTTTACTAGGAAATGAACATGAGTGCAACAAGCAACACCCACTCACACCAGAAAGGTTTGGAGGTTCTATCCAATGGCCTTAACAAAAGATGAGCTTCTTTGCCAGAAAGACAATGCATAAGAAAACAGTGATTGGTAAGGGTGGGAATTGTATGGGACACTGTGATATGATACTCTCTCAATACTTGGGTCACAATACTAAACTACTGAGCTGTTTTATGCTTTACAATATATTATGCATTTTAATTAAATTTTGTGATATGTTGCAATGTATTCTTTGTTTATTTGACTGAGGTTAAATTTGAAACCACATCCTTATGTTGAAAAATGTGTTTATTACAGCTAATCAGACAAACCCTTGCCTTAATCAACGCCACACAATATTTTTTACTTGTGAAAACAGATTTCCAGTATCTAAGCAATCAATTACAGTTCATAACACAATACACTCATACATAATCTAACTTTGCATATGTCATGCTCTTTCAGTTGGGGTTTCTTGCTTCCTTGCTTTCTGTTTAATTACATCAAGTTTTGAATTTTAAACTAAATATGAATTAGACCTTTAAGTTCCATGTCTGCTGGGGTTTACTGTGTGTTGGAACACTTGATTTTAATATGATGATGCTTGCTAATTGAAATTGTTTGTAATATACTCCCTGTTAGACTGCATTTTGTTACACATGAACTTTTAAAATCCTGTTTTTTTCATTCCAACAGATGACACATCACAAATATTACTGCTGCTGTAAAGATTCTTATATGTACTAAAAAAAGTCACAAAAAGGGAAAAACACAAGATCATTTAAAGTATAATTTTTCCTACTCTACTGATCGGCTTTTCAAGCCAATCATATTATATCCAAAAGAAAAGAAAAATAAAATCAGTATCAGAATCACTTTATTTCTAGCATGTGAAACATACCAGAATTGACTTTAGTTAGATGCAAAACATGGGATACAAGACATAACCAACTCAAGACAACACAATTTCATCCCACCATTAACCTGATACTGTGCAAGCTACTATACAAAGCCAACAATTTATTGAACAAAACATTTACAAACTTCAATAGTTAACTCAAATAGAAAAGCAATACAAAACAATATAGCAGGGGTCTCCAACACGTCACTCGCAAGCTACCGGTAGCTCTCAACCCCTTTCCAAGTAGCTTACCATAGGGTTAATGAATCCTACATAAATTTGAAAACTTGATTAGCCAAATTAGGGGTGAGCGATCTTTCCAAAAAATCATATCATGATCCACAATCTGAATTGCAATCTATCTTTTCAATGTGGCATACACTTAAGAGAATATCCGGACTCATCAAGACCTAAGTAACACTTTATTTTAAATATCAAACAAAGTTGAATTCAATTGTTCTCTCATTCGCTAACTAAGCAGAGTTAAGGAACACGCCCCGAAGCTGGCAAGTGAATGAGGAAGGCCCCTCCCCACAGCCCGTTGCACGGATCTCGGTTTCGCGCAAATAAATCGGTATCACAAGCGAACTATGATACAAAGCAAAATGAGAGAAGTCACAAAATCAACCGGAATGTTCAAACAAATTATAGAAAAAAACCCGATCTAAATCCGTTAAATAGTTCTCTTGTGAAAAGCGGACAGACATACAGACAGAGACATTGGATTTTATATATTAGATATTAGTAAACCTTCAAAGTAATGTGCAGTTAAAGTCTCAACAGCATTTTCAGCATATTAGTAGAGCCAGATAGCTATAAGAATCTTCACCAAACTGCTTTGAAAATGCCTGCTTTGTTTGGGTCTCCATACCTGACAGACGAATATTTAAATGACTCCATAAGAGTGAACCTAAGTGGCTACACTCCACCATACACCTCTCTTGTTGACTCCATGCACTGCCAATCATCTGACTAACTAAAAAACACATCATACATGCAACTGGACATGTGAATACTCTTGTGAAGTGAAACAGTGACATGTAACATAATGACAAATGAATAAGTCATATCTGTGTATTTGTAATTGCATTGTTTTGTTTTGACAGCATTCATGATTTAATTCAATAGTGTGAGATACACTAGAAAATGCATACAGACATACAAAATGCACTTGCAGGTGAACTAAATATTTTTTGTGATGTTTTTAATGCAAAATGTGAGTTGTGGACACCAACATTTTGTAAATGTTCAGGCAAAACAAGCTTATTCAGTTTGTTTGGGTTGAAATAAGCTGTGAGAATAAACGTTAGAAAACATGAATAGCTCTCGGCCATTTTCATTTTGCAAAAGTAGCTCTCAGGGGAAAAAAGGACCCCTGCAATATAGATATGAAATAGTGCAAGATGAGCAAGTATGAAGTATTTATGAACGGACAAAAAACACAATACTCACAATACTCTCAATGATGGTTGAGTAAAAAATTAACAATATACACCTTGATATGCCACATTTTAATGCATTAGTGAAATTAGTCCCCAGGAATTTAAACTACTGAACCACAGACACAGTAGTTTATTAATGTGCAATGTAGACAGTTAGTGACTTGTCCACGGAAATCAATCCTCATTTCCGTTTTCTTAATAGCACTGAGCTCCAAGTCCTTACAAAAACACCATTCTACAAGATGGCCCACTTCTCTTTGATAGGAAGACACGTCATTATTGGACATGAGACCCACTATGGTTGTGTCATCTGAAAACTTTAAGATTTTTACAGATTTGTCCATGGATCTACAGTCATTTGTATAAATAGAAAACAGCAAGGGTGAGAGAATACAGCCTTAGGGGGGCCTATGCTAATTCATATTGGATCTGACAATCATGACATGGTTCTTGTGTCACAAGTATCAAGGCAGGCGGTACTGCTGGAATTGATTGTGCTGAGGAAAACAGCTAAGTACAAGGGGCTCATAGGCAAATGCTGAAGCAGTAGTTGGAAGACATGTTGCCACTCCACCTAGGTCGGCTGCCGAGGATTTATAGGCCAGTCGCTCTGTGAGGCTCTCAAGGAACTGAGGATCAGGAGACTGAACAATACGAAAGCCATCAGGAATATCACTGATGTTGCTGAGAAAGCATCAATATGGCTGTGGATTAAAAACAGCGATCCTCAGACTATATAAGCTACCTAGACACAAGTCAGGGACTGATCACCTCTGGCTGAGTCGCCTGAGCAAAGATGTATGATGTTGAAAGACCCGAAACACCCGATGACCCCAAGTTGTATAATTGTTGATGCATTTAAGTTGCACTATAAGATGTGTGTAAAAATCAAACTTAAGTCAAATAGTAGCAACCTAAATTCTGTGTTATTATTTTTAATATTATAATTGCACTGAACCTTTTATAGCAACCTACATGGTATATTATTAGAATATTATTACTAGGTAAGTGGTAAATGAAAACATCATTAATATTTGGTACACTATTAGCTGTAAGTGTACCAAAATACTTAGCAATCACTGTCTCTAAAATTGTTGGAATGTTTCATTTTCCTAAGGTAAAAGCTACATATAAAGATGCTAAATAAAGTGAAACAAAAGTAAATAAATAGTTAGAAATTATATAAAAAAATAAAGGCATAAAAATAAAAAAGTGAGCTAAATATAACAAAAAATATATCAAAAAGTAGAAACTGAAAAAATGAGCAAAGGAAAGAAAAAGCAGAGATACAGAAAGCTCCATATGTTCAAAATGCTTAATTTAATTACCTCTAATCAGCCTTGAATGATACACTCCTCTAGATTTTTTTATTATATTGTATTAAATATACGTAATAAATGAATAAATATCCATCCATTATCCAACCCGCTGAATCCGAACACAGGGTCACGGGGGTCTGCTGGAGCCAATCCCAGCCAACACAGGGCACAAGGCAGGAACCAATCCCGGGCAGGGTGCCAACCCACCGCAGATGAATAAATATATGAAATTAAATTATTCAAATTTTAATGTTATTTAGAACGTTTAAAAGTACACAGAAATTTTTTAAAATGTAATATTGGATAAATCATGTTCATCCTTAGTTCAGAGGAATATCATTTAAGCAGTAGCAGCTAAAACACATACCAAGTAGCACAATGAAATGGCACAAACATCGTAACTCCAAGACCGCTTTTAAATCACACAACATAACACATTTCATACTGAGCACACATGAAGAAGACATTTTAATTCAGATAAAACAGTCAGTCAGGATCAATGACAGATTTAGACTTGGTGAGCCCCCAAAGCTATATAAAGCTTGAAGGCCCCTTTTTAAAAACAGCAAGGTATTTTAAGTGAAATAATTAATTCATTTTTAAAACTACAGTACACATAAAATTGTAAAAGCCAAAAAAGTTCTCAAACTTGTGTGGCCCCTGTAAATTGTGCAGCCCAAAGCAATAGCTTTGTTTAGCTTAAACCTAAATCCGGCATTGGTCAAAACACACTTTTAATACTGTACAGTCCTTCCATAATGCTGTTTTTCTCATCTAATCTAATAAATAAAATATATGCAGTACGTGTTTTTGCCTCGAACTGGATGCTGCTGATATAGCATCTGGATCCACATAGTCCTTCAATTTAAGTGTGCTTAAAAAAGTTAATAGGATGAAAGTCATTTTTGTTTTTATAAAGTTATTTTTCAAGTTTGGATATTTTTCACCAGCTTTTTAATATGGCTGCATTATATTTAACTCATGGTATTGCTGTAGTTCTGGTTTATATTTTATATAGGACCGATCACTATAAACACACTGTCCTAGTTCTTTGCAAAGGAAATATAACAGAAACTTAACATAACCATTTATACATTCCTAAAGATTCAGTACAAACTTAATAAATACAAATAAATAATTAAGAGTGAACCATTGTCAAAATTATCATAAATGAAACACAGGAATATCTGTTTAAAAGCAATTGATAAAGCTCAGTGCTCCACAAAAACATTTCAAGTGACTAGTCGGGGTATTTTATTGTGTTATCAGGTAACCTAACACAAAGGTACCAACTAACCTCTTGGGCGATTTTCTAGATGGGAAAAACAAGCTATATACAGTACCTGTTACCTGCAACCTCTTACCTGTCTTACTGTCCATGCTGCCTTTCACGTATTTCACCCTAGGAACCTTTATGGTATAAACTGCTTACTGACTGGGGTTGTCTTTACTTGTATATCTTTATTTCAATCCAGTTTACCATCAGTACAGGACTTAACAAAAGTAACTCCTTCACGACTGCAGTTAGGCAAGGAATGAACAATCTAACCTCCTGGCCTGCAGTTAGACAGAGAAACTGGCTTTAAGGTTTACTCACAAAATATATTTATTTACATTAAAACCAATAACCATAAGTATGAAGTGATATATAAAATTATACAACCTGCAGGGGTAAAATTGCCATGTAGCCCCATTAGCAACAAGAAGAACACAGATAAACATTCCTGTTGGCTTATTTTCTTAGTTGCAAATTTTGCTTTTTCATTCAAGAACAAAGAGAAAGATATGTTTTCAAGAAAGAGAGATGAGGCTCCTTGAAAGTATAATTTTTTAAGACAGCAATTTCCCTCCCTTTTTTGCCTAATGATCACATAAATCAGGACAATCTGACTAACTTAGCAGCAGGTTTTCATCACTACTAGAAGGGTGTGCTGACATTTTACAGTTTCTCCAAAACATACTGAAAGTATGTTTAAAAACAAAACAAAGTAAATTGTTACAGATATCTTTATCAGTCAAGCTCATAAGCAGAAAACTCATTCCTCACCCAGCTCAAGGTTAATTCTTTGGTATTTGATGCTCAAAAATAACCTAAACTATGCAAACCTCTCTTAAATCCTGCTTCACACTCCAGCTCTCGCAGCATACAGTGCACTTCTTTTCAGTTTGGCCAAACTCAGGCTAAAGGCCTATCAGCCTCAAAGTTTAAAGTATCCCCTATGCAAGGAGGGGGGGTTCTATAATGTGATCACGCATTCAAAGCATTAGATCATTCATTTAATTTAGTGGTTTTCACTATGAGCTACATCATCAGAAGCCGATTTAGGGTATGCCTCTATTCATGTTCAGAGGTTTTGGATTGGAAGATAGTAAATGGTTGCAAAACACTGGTGTTTTACTGTCTAGTATCAAGTTTACGTGTTAAAAATTAAACCTAAGCTGAAACAGTTGATATGGTGAAGACATTGTTTATATTTTAGAAAATCAAATATGTATAAGTGAATCTGCAATCTTATTTTAAATCTAATTGGCAATATCAATTTTTGTATGCAATAAATCACAAACCTATTGATTTTGCTTGTAGCAGTTTTAAATATTCTTTTTTTTCTGCTTCAATCCACATCGGTTATTTCAAGTGATGGTTCAAGAAGGTCATTTTATATTCTTTGTTATTTCAGGAATTACTTCATTTATCCTGTAGCATTTCTACTTTGAAAGGTAGCTATTTTCACAAGGGAAAACAAAAACTCAAGTGGGACATAGACCCTCTAGAAACATGGCAGGGAACACATATTATCAGAGCATGTACTGTATGTACAGTATTCATGTTGATCATGTTTCTAAGATTACTTTGTTTTGTGCGAGAGAGGAGGCCATCTACCTTTAAAATATCTTTCTCTTGAAGGACTCCAACACAGGATAGCAGAAAAAATGAATTTCATTTGAAAAACAGAGCATTGGGCTAGGATTTATGTGTAGCTCTTTTCTCTCTATTATAAAAAAAATCTTGGGAGGGAGACTAGGGAGACGAGACATGATCTTCTCGGAAGACAATTTGGCGTCTTGCGAGACAAGGCAGTTTAGACAGGGATTTAAAACAAGTTCATGGAAATCTAACCTAGCAGTTGTTGGAATGCATTTGGCAGACACACTTCATGTGCTCCCAGCTCTTAAAACAACGACAAGCAGAACATGCAGCTTGCCAGCAGCAGCAAGCCAGCAGATGATCCGACCACTTCTCCTTAGCATGCGTTCAGATCACAATACAAGCGGCAGAGACACGAAGTGGCAAAAGGACAGCTGCTGTACAGGCTTTTACATGATTGACATGCAGCACAACAAGCAGAACACGCAGCTCGCCAGCAGATGATACGACTGCTTCTCCTTAGCGTGCGTTCAGCTGCCCCCACCTTCACAACGCGAGCAGCGTTATACGTCCTTCGAGAAAGAGATGTAACCACGCCTGTGGCCAGAAGTAAAGGACAAGTATGCATATGTAACAATTTCCATGAAAATAACAATCTCTTTAAATTGTATATCCGGTAAACCAAACCCGGGGGTGGGTGAGCGAAGTGAGCAGGGGGCAGGCCCCCTAGTATTGTAAGAAACAGACCAACATTGATGATAAAGAAAAATTAAACAGCAGTTAAATTATTTTACATCCATAAAAGTTCACCATGTACAGATGCATAGAAACAGCTGTTCAGTCAGGTAAATATTAAACAGCCCTCTTTGTAGTAGAAAGGATTATTGAAGCTGGATGATGGCCATGCTAAGCAATCATATTGCTTTGGCAATTCTCTATAAAACTTGCATTTTTTTTATTTATTTGTATGTTTCATGTGAATGAGAATGATTGAAATTGCATGTAAAAAATACATATTTTAACAAATTATAAATACATTTTGACTTTTTGTATAAGAATAGCAACAATGCGACATTATACAAAAGGAAAACAACCATTTACAAATCAGAGTACACATTAAAATCACAGTAAACTGTAGGTAACAAGTGCACATGTGATTTCTCAATTAACACCAACTCACCTTCTGTAGGCACCACATATGACTAAGACATACCTTCAGCTACCCTGAATGCGAGAAAGACTGTAAGAAGTGAAACAAATATAAAGATGGGTGAAGCTAGTAAATAGTTGACTGTCCTTAGTAAATATTTGAAATGTTTACACAGATATTATGTTGTACTAAAAATATTACATTTACTGTTCAGTGTCAAAACTAACATATTAGTTGAAACAAAAAAAATTGATCAACATTTTGTGATTCTGGATAAGTGTGTGTGTGTGATGTCCCAAGTGCCTGCAGTGTAGGCATCTTCTATCTCCCAGGACATCGATAGTCATGAATGGAGATTGACTAGGACAATGAGGACACAAATAAAAAGTTACTGGTGCAAAAAGAGCATGTGATTTTATTAAAAGCCAGTAGTATCCAAAAAATATGGAGCATTAGAAATTTCTTTAATAAATAATCCATAAAATCAGTGCTCATAAGGAAGTTAAAATCAATAAAGAAGCCCGTCATAATTATAATGAACTATAAATTCCAAGACAGAATTGGCCCTATTCAATTGTTCCAAGACCTTCTCTCACTCTCTCTCTCTCTCTATCATTTCACCCTGCTCACCCCTCAGGCATGCTCAGCAGGACTGAGATGCTGCTGAATAAGATCCTAACTGTCAGTATCAGCTAGGATACTTCAGGCCCTGCTCCCTCATCCTGCTACCTCCATTGGCAACTTACGGGACCCCTGAAAGCCACAATCACTTCTGCTCTGCAATTCAGCTGGAGCAATCTGGCCCTGGAATTCTGTCCTACTTTCTGATTCTTCTCCCTTCTCATTTTTCTTCGCCTCGATTTTTCCTGCCTTGTCTTTTTTTAAGTCTCTTTGCTTTTACTCAGACCACTTTAATCCCTTGTGGGTGTGGGTACTTTGACGAATGACCCACAGAGCGTCAATGAGGAAAGGCTGTGCTGACTGTGCTCACATATTAACAAGCAATCAGCCAATTTCTCCATTAAACACTCTGAGGTGACATGGATTTTTGCTAGCAAGCACCTATACCCACAAAGTCTGGGCTATACTGTTTTTATAAAAACCTTGCACCACTATGACCTTTGACGCACCTCACCACAGTCACATATGGAGGTGGTGGTTATTGTTATTTATATTAAAACTCCTATACAACAACATATGTGGATACCAAGATGGTAGTCATATTTTTTAATCAAATATTGGACATTTATTCAGTTTTTGCACCTTTTTTCTCATCTTTTTTTAAAGAAAAAAAAAGTATTTTGTTTCAAAGTTTACTTTATTTTTCGTTACATATATTGTGCTTTTGTTGCCACCATTTTGTTTACTTACTGTATAATCACTGCCATTTTGTCTTCCTGTCATCAGGACAGTTTTCATGTTGTATGGGGTGTAACCTCAAAGGTTCTGACTTATGATTATTGACACGATGGGTCGCAAAGAGCAGTGACAACGTCTCCCACTAGAAATGAATGATTCTGCAGTCAATATGGTGGAATCCTTTTAAAATTTTGGGCACTACTATCACCAACATTCTCAGCTGGGACCTCAACACCATCTACATCACTAATAAGGCATAGCATCAATTGCATTGGTTCAGCAATGGCACACTCCAAAAATATATTACAGCATGCTGTGAGGTCTGCTGAGAAAATAATTGGCTTTACCCTTCTATCTGTGGCAAATCTGTATACAGGTCAAATTCCGTTATAACGAACTCCCAGGCACCTAAAAAATATTTCGTTATAACGAAAATTTCGTTGTAATGAGATTCTGTATTTGTTACTATAGTGTTTTCTTTAACTTGCACCCAGGTGTTTGCAATCATTTCAATAGCTTCTCCTCCTGCCTACAAGTTATGCTGACGAGAATTTTTCTCAGAATTTCCTTACGATAATACACTTTCCCGAAACGCGATTGCAGCGTCTGTGGAAGATTGTTTGTCCGTTTGCAGGGGCAGGGCAAAAACAGGCTCATAGCGGCTGCAGTAAAGTGACACAGAAACAAATCATGAAAGATCGGGGTCGCGCTATAAGTCCCTGTCTTGCACCCCAAAACATGAGGCTGAGTCTCAGTACTTTAGGAAAACCAACTTTATTCAGCTTGAAACAGGAACGGCACATTTATTTACTGTAGCGTGATCTGCCACTCTGCTATACACAGACACAGCAGTCAGGTTGCATCACCCATCGATATCTTTTCTATTTGCTTTGGCGGAGAGACGCAGAATATCTTTGAGATAGCTGTTGCCCCGGCAACAGATAAACAGTCTTCCATAGAGGCGGAGATCGGACTTCGCGACGCTCTTCGGCGTGTCGTCCAGTTAGGGGAGGTCCCAAGACAGTTTACAAACCTCACATTTACCTTGAATGAGTGCCGCATCAATAGGAATGTTTCTTGAACGAGCATCTCTGAACCACATAAAAACTGCTTTTTTGATGTCTTCAAATGCAGCAGTTCACATATGTTTGCAACCCGAGATTTTTTTTTCTTTTTTTGCTTGGTCTTTCACGAAAGTTGACAGCGTCGATGGCGAAATTCCGAATTCACTGGCAATGTCTTTTTTTTGCCTCAATCGAGAGCTGCAAAAATGTAAAGTTTTTTTTTTAATATGAACTGTTATCGTTTTTTCGTGTCTGCCATTTCTATAGGAGGGTGACAATGAGTTAAATTCCAATGGATGTTTTTTAAATGTTGACGAGCAATATAAGCAAAAGGTATCGCAAAAACCGCAGGAAACAAAAAGGGCAAAAAAAAAATCAGTATGAGGAAAGTTTGAAGAAAGAAAAAAAAATTACAATGTTTCTGTTTGGGGATCATTGTGCACAATTGAGCTGCGGCCACAGAACTAACTGCTCTGTGGATGATTCATTCAGGCATTTCAAGGTCTTTTGGGCACTTTGTTATAATGAAAGTATCTGCTGAATGTACTTCGTAATAACGAGATTTCTATATACTCGTGTCATATGGGGAAACAGTCAGGACCATAAAAATACTTCGTTGTAATGAAAATTTCGTTATAAAGATATTCGTTATAATGGAATTTGACCTGTACATCTCATGTCACTAACCATATCATAAGGATCACCACAGACTCATCTCACCTTGGTCATCACTTATTCCATAAACCCCTTCAGATCAATTAAAACTAAAACTAATAGACACCACAATAGTTTCTTTCCCAGAGCCTCTCAAAGGCTCACTTCCTTGGATATTCATGCATTCTGTCAAATACTGTATGAATATGTGTGTGTGTACAGTATATGTACATGTATGTATACACACTACACACACTTTCACTTATACATCATCACTTGCATATCTCCTTTATAATTGTACTATTCTGCAAACTTGTATGAAGTTCTTCTTTTTAACTCATGCTCTTATAACTTGACAAGGTGTTGAAAAATTAATTCATGCTTTTGATTTTAGTAAACTAGTCTACATTAATGCACTCCTAACAGGATTACGTAAGAAAGACATCAATCGGTTGCAATTAGTGCAGAATGCTGCAGCCAGAATCTTAACAACAAAAAGAAAATTTGAGCACATCTCAAAAGTTTTTGCGTCATTACATTGGTTACCTGTGTCATTCAGAATTGACTACTAATAGTTTATAAATCCTTAAATAATCTTGCTTTTGAAATGCCAGTCCCCTTATACTCCAAGTCGTAACATTAGATCTTTGAATGGAGGTCTACTTATAAGTCCAAGAGCCAAGCTTAAAAGAAGTGGTGAGGTGGCCTTTTGTTGCACCTAAAGTCTGGGATACTTTACCTATAGATATTCACCAGACTAATTACTGTGGAACATTTAAAAATGGCTAAAAACCCATTATTTTAATATGGCTTTTTCATAGCTACATTTCAGTTGTGTTCCTAATAGACTATATGGGTTTAGAATTATTAAATTCTTCAGGGATCCACAGTCTCTACTAATCCCCACAATTTTCTGCTGTCTTTTCCAGTTCTTCTTGGCTATCTGTGCTACTCCAATCTGATCTAGGTATCACACAGCCACCTGAGATGATGGAATGCAGGCGGGGTGTCCTCAGTTGTTTATTATTATTATGCTTTTGGCTGCTCCCATTAGGGGTTGCCACAGCAGATCATCTTCTTCCATATCTTTCTGTCCTCTGCATCTTGTTCTGTTACACCCATCTCCTGCATGTCTTCTCTCACCACATCCATAAACCTTCTCTTAGGCCTTCCTCTTTTCATCTTGCCTGGCAGCTCTATCCTTAGCATCCTTCTCCCAATATACCCAGCATCTCTCCTCTGCACGTGTCCAAACCAATGCAATCTCGTCTCTCTGACTTTGTCACCCGACCATCCAACCTGAGCTGACCCTGTAATGTACTCATTTCTAATCCTATCCAATCTCGTCACAACCAATGCAAATCTTAGCATCTTTAACTCTGCCACCTCCAGCTCTGTCTCCTGCTTTCTGGTCAGTGCCACCGTCTCCATCCCATATAACATACCTGGTCTCACTAACATCCTGTAGTCCTTCCCTTTCACTCTTGCTGATATCCGTCTGTCACAAATCACTCCTGACACTCTTCTCCACCCATTCCACTCTGCCTGCACTCTCTTTTTCACCTCTCTTCCACAATCCCCATTACTCTGTACTGTTGATCCCAAGTATTTAAACTCATCCACCTTCACCAACTCTACTCCCTGCATCCTCACCATTCCACTGACCTCCCTCTCATTTACACACATGTATTCTGTCTTGTTCCTACTGACCTTCATTCCTCTCCTCTCTAGAACATATCTCCACCTCTCCAGGGTATCCTCAACCTGCTCCCTACTATCGCTACAGATCACAATGTCATCAGCAAACATCATAGTCCACAGGGACTCCTGTCTAATCTTGTCTATCAACCTGTCCATCACCATTGTAAATAAGAAAGGCCTCAGAGCCGATCCCTGATGTAATCCCACCTCCACCTTGAATGCATCATGTGAGGCATGAATCTATCATGTGAGGCATGAAAACTAAGAGGTTTGATCTAGGAACATTTATGTTATGTAGAATACCCAGTGGGGCTGGCCGGTTGTTTGGCCTTGGAACCCCTGCACATTTGTTTTTTTTTTATTCCAGCCACTTTACCTTATCTTATTTTTTGGTTACTTATTCTTCAATATTATTGCCTAATCTTATTTGTTTCTGTTTCTTGTAACGTTCTCTTTATCATTTTGTAAAACACTCTGAGCTACATTGTTGTGTGAAAAAGTACTACATACAGTTAGTAAATATTGTTGTTGTTTCAAACATCCTGTAAATGGTCCTAGTTGTCATGGATGGTCTCTTGGCACATCATGGTTGGTTCCTGCACAGTGACAGGCTTCAGCTCCCCGGAAACCATGACCTGGATGATAAATACATTAAAGAATCTGTTGCTGTTTACTCTTGAGATTCATGCCAATTGGATGAATTCTGCAAGGTGTTTTCAAAAAGCGTTTTTAGCATGGGAAAGGCACTATATAAATCCTGTTTATTATTAGTAGTATTATTTAAAAAATGCCTAAAGGTTATGAAAAACCACACTCTCCGAAACTACCAAAACAATGCTCATTAGGCTTGGCTCCTTAAGAACTTTATGCCAATAAATCATAATAAGTTGCTGAATTTTCCTAGTTTCCTTTTCTGCATTATAAACTAAAAAAATATATATATTAAATTAAAAACTAAATGATGCTTGTAATATTTTAAGCAAAATCTTAATTATTATTCACTAATTTTCACATTCTAATTTGTACATTGTTAATATAAAGTACAGTGGAACTTCGGTTCACGAACGTCTCGGTACACGTACACATACAAATCGGTTTACAACCAAAAAGTTCACCAAACTTTTGCCTCGGTTCACGACCACACACTCGGTATACGAACAAGCCAGTTTCCCTTTCAGTTTGTGCGCGCCGATGATTTCCGCATGTGTTGCATTGTTCTCGGTCAGACGTGCGTGCTTGCACGTGCGTGCATGCTTTCGCTGTGAACTCTTTGTGCTCTATTTCATTTCCCTTCCGGTTCATATGCGCCGATTACTGTATTTAAGCACGTGTTCAGCCTCTAGCTGTTCATTGTTCTCAGTCAGACGTGCGTGCTTTACCTGTGAACTCTTTGTGCTCTACAGTATTTCATGTGCTTTTGCAGTTAACCATGGCTTCTAAACACTGTAACCTCCTTTCCACCCAGTTCCTCCTTACTTCATGCCAGAACTAGACTCATGCAAGGTTAGTTTTCTTGCTGGTTTATGGTTAGTTTTTGTATTACGGATTTTTCAAATGTTCATTTTTCGGTTCATAGCGTGAATTGTTGCAATGTTATGTTTCTTGGTTGTTTATTAAGTTACGGATTTTTCAAATGTTCATTTTTTTTCCCTGCAATCGGGTTGTAAGGCTATTAGCGTGAACTGCTGCAATGTTACTTTCTTGGTTGCTTGTGGTTGGCTTTTAAATAAAGTTCGGATTTGTTCAAATGTTCCTTTTTTTCCCCTGTGCTTAAAACTCATTAAAAAAAAGTGTTTATAATAATAATAATAATAATAAATTTTATTTATATTGCACTTTATATTTTAGCAATCCCAAAGTGCTACAGAGTAAAAATAGAATAATAAAATAAAAAAAAAGAACAGAAGAGTCTATAAAATACTTTAACAAAATGACTTTCTAAAAAGATGAGTTTTTAGGTTTCGCTTAAAGGCCTCAGTCGACTGTGGGGCTCTCAGGTAATCAGGGAGGGCATTCCACAGCCTCGGCACCACCGATGAAAACGCCCTGTCACCCATGCTGCTGAGCTTAGTTCTGGGGACTTGAAGAGTGTTAGTGAGTACAGAGCGGAGGGAACGTAAGGAGTTATGGGGGGTAAGGAGTTCCTGTAGATAAAGAGGGGCATGTCCATAAATGCACTGATGGGTAAGAAGGGAGACCTTGTACTCTATTCTGAATGAAACAGGGAGCCAGTGAAGGGTTTTCAGGATTGGGGTGATGTGATCATACTTTCGCACCCTCATCAGGATCCTGGCAGCGCTGTTCTGAATATACTGGAGTCTCTGGATACTCTTGCCAGGAATCCCAATGAGGAGTGCATTACAGTAATCCAGCCTGGAAGAGACAAAGGCATGGACGAGCTTCTCTGCATCTGCCAGGGTGAGTAATGGGCGGAGTTTGGCGATGTTCTTGAGATGGTAAAAAGATGACTTACAGAGATATTTGATGTGGGTGTCAAAAGTAAGTTGGGAGTCCATTCTAACACCAAAATTAGTAACAGATGTGGAAAGAGGAATATTTTGGCCAGAGAAAGTAATACTGGTGATGGTAGAAGAGCGAAGATGATGTGATGTACCAACTAAGATGGCTTCTGTTTTGGATCTGTTCAACTGAAGAAAATTGAGCCTCATCCAAGCCTCTATCTCCTCCAGGCAGGTAGACAATGTAGATGTTGGCAGAGGAGCAGTAGAGGAGGTGGGAGTAGTCCTGAGGTAAAGCTGAGTGTCATCGGCATAGCAATGGAACGATAAACCATGTCTGCCAATGACAGTTCCAAGGGGGAGCATGTAGATAGTAAAAAGGATAGGGCCCAGCACAGAGCCCTGTGGAACACCACAGGCGACGTTGTGGGTGTGGGACTTTGCGCTGCCAAGGGCGACATGCTCAGTTCTGCCAGTCAGGTATGATGTAAACCAATTTAGAACAATTCCTGAGAGTCCAATAGTGTATTGCAGGCGGTGAAGAAGGATGTTATGGTCTATTGTGTCAAAAGCAGCTGTCAGGTCAAGGAGGATAAGTAGTGAAGGTGAACCAGTATCTGCCGTCATCAGAAGATCATTGGTGACCCTGACCAGGGCTGTTTCAGTGCTATGGCCAGGGCGAAAACCAGACTGAAACTTTTCAAACAGATTGTTCAGTTTGAGATGATCGTGAAGTTGTGCTGCAACTATTTTTTCCAGGACTTTGGAGAGAAATGGAAGATTGGAGATGGGCCTGTAATTGGAGAGAACTTCAGGATCCAAGGTGGATTTTTTCAGTAGAGGTCTGATGACAGCAGTTTTTAGTGCAGAAGGAATATGGCCAGCCAGGAGGGACTGATTTATTATCCTGGTGATAAGTGGAGAGATGGCAGAAATGTTGGCCCTCAGCAAGGGTGAGGGGAAAGGGTCCAGGGAACTAGTAGACGGTTTCATTTTCCTGATGACATCCTCCACCTCTTCCCGTGTGGCAACAGAGAAAGAGCAAAGAGGATGGACGGTCTCAGACAATGAGTCAACAGTTGGGAAGGGCAAGATATCCTTGGTAGAGAGGTGTAAACGGATATTATCAACTTTTTGTTTAAAAAAGTTGATATACATGTTGCATCTGTCATCAGTGGTCTCAGAATGGGCAGGTAAAGGAGGTTTGACAAGATGATTTATGGTTGAAAAAAGTTTTTTAGGGTTGCTGGAGCCATTTCTGATGATGGTGGAATAAAACTTGGACCGTGCAACCTTCAGAGCTTCTGCATACGCTCTCATGTGTTCTCTGTAAGCCTGTTTATGGACAGTCAGCCCAGAGGCCTTGAGCCGCCACTCAAGGACATGCCCAGCCGCCTTCATTTTTCGCAGCTCGCAGGTATACCAAGGTGCTGAGCACGAGAATGAGACGGACCTAGATGTTAAAGGGGCGTGGAAGTCCAGGAGACTGCTCAGGGACTGGTTGTAAAAATCCACAAGGTCAGCAACAGAGAGGGAGCTGATAAAGTCAGAGGAGAGAAATGTAAGGTCCAAGGCCAAGGCATCCACATTGATATTCTTCTGATTTCTGAAGTAGATCTGTCGTTTTGGTTTGATACGGGAGGAGAAAAAGGGCAGCTCCAATGACACAACTTTGTGGTCTGAAATACCAAGATCAAATACCTGTAGATTCCTGATTGGGGCACAGTTTGAAATGACCAAGTCAAGAGTGTGACCCCTAGAATGTGTGGGAACATCAACATGTTGTTGTAGGTTGAGAGAATCTAGCAGCTCAAGGAAATCAGCAGTGAGATAACCTAGGGATTGTCAACATGAATATTTATATCTCCTAAGATTATGATGTTGGCAGAAGTAGCACAGAGTGTTGTGAGAAGATCAGTAATTTCCGGAATAAAGGCAGAATTGGGTTTTGGAGGTCGATAGATAAGGAGAACAGTCAGGGGAAACGGGGGCTTACATTTAAATGCAAGGCACTCACAGGAAGATATTGCAGGTATCGAGATAGGGGACAACCCCAGGTCCTGACGGTGGATAACAGCTATTCCACCACCACGCCCAGTACTGCGAGCTGCCTCCAAGTAACTGTAGCCAAGTGGACAGGCTTCATTTAAGGCAGAGTAAACCTCTGACTGGTGCCAGGTTTCTGTCAGACACATGAAGTCAAGTCCTTTTTTCCCTGATGTGTTCTTCAATAAGTATGGATTTATTGCTGATAGATTGAGAGTTAAATAGTTCAAATTTAACCAATGACTGTGAAGTAAATCTCTGTACAGGACGCAGAACATTAAAATCCACTTTACGCAGCTTAGAATTCATTCCACAAAATAAATCCAGCCGGGGATGTGAAAAACGAACCGGCTGGGACGACGTTAACAAAGACGCACCAGCCGTGGCGGCTGACATTGTCGTGATGCGGCGTAGGTTGTTAAAGTTCACTCCCCGGCGGCGGTGACGGAGCGAGGCAGGGAAGTGTACCGGAGCATCCGAGGGCAAGAGGCATTTCGGGAGCAGTGACTCATGTTGGGAGCCAGGAGAGTTGTTCCTAGAGAGGATCCAGGAGGCTCGGAGCCGAGCCCTGGTGCCTCCACGCTTCCCACGGCGGCGGCGTTTCCATCGGCGACCGGCCAAGCCGTGGACAGTGACGAGGAAGGCCGGGACTTCCTCAAACAGTCGGCCAAAGGTTTGACTGAACTCCGGAGTCAAATGTCGAGAAACCCCCGCACTCGTTCGAAGAGCCAAAAGGGTGAAGCGATCATAACGAATGATCGAGTCAGGAAGAGCATCACAGGAGTAAGTAAGCCGAGAAAAAAGCAGGAGTAACAAGAAACACAAAAGCCAGAGTGGCTGACGGCGTGCCTCAACAGTCGGCGCCATCTTTAATACAGCGATCGGGACGTAAGGCTATAGTGCAAACTCTTGCAATGTTAGTTTTGTCTGTTGTTCAAGGTTTTCTCAGTGTTATTCAATGTTTTTACATTTAGTTTACTATTATGATGTGCATTCTATGGTGTGATTAACTATATTTGTGCTTAAAAATCTTTAAAAAAATATATTTCCATACAGTTCGTACCATCTGGAACGGATTAATTGTATGTACATACAATCCTATGGGGGAAATTGCTTCGGTTCACAACCAAATCGGTTTACGACCAGAGTTTTGGAACGAATTATGGTCGTGAACCAAGGTTCCACTGTATCTTGAACTTGTTTTTTAAAGGTTGATTATATAAATTAGGAACATAAATGAAAGTACATTTTTGCCTAGGCTCTTCATATGTATACATTTCTGCATTATCTTTTTGACATATTTTTTGCAAAAGTTTGTTAGGAGAAGTGGAAAATATTTTGCTGCCTTTTTATCTTGTGAAATAAAGTGACTACTGTATAACTGATGACCTGCAGTGGACACCACCTACCTCTCTACTACCTCAGATATCTCAGGTAAGCCTGGATGTCTCCATCTGCTCTCACCAAGCTGCATGGCAGGGTCTCACATCACTGGGGTATAGGTATGGCATCAGTTCAGCTCAGGATGGCAAAGCATTATGGAGGGTGGTATTGGCACAAAATATTGCTGGAACACCACTGCCTACTGTGCAGAACTTAAGAAAGTCGTCAGACCCTTTCACTTTTTTCACATTTTGTTATGATGTAGCCTAATGGCAAAAATCATTTAAACAACACTCAATACCCCAGAATGCCAAAGTGAAAACAGGATTATATCATTCTTTGTAAATTGACCTATTGCTAAGACACCCGAAATCTGGCACAGGTGCATCCCATTCTATTGATCAATGCTGAAATGTTTCTACACCAAGTTTAAAGTCCACCTGTCATCAATTTAATTGATTGGACTTGATTAGGAAAGACACTCACCTGTCTATATAAGGTCGCACAGTTGACAATGTGTATCAGAGCAGAAACCAAACCACAAGGTTGAAGGAACTGTTTGCAGAGCTTCAAGACAGGATTCAAGTCACAGATCTGTGAAAGGCTACAAAAGATACTGCAGCACTGAAGGTTCCCAAGAGCACAGTGGCCACCACAGTTCTTAAATAGAATAAGTTTAGAACAACCACAATTCTACACTGCCAAACTGAGAAACTAAGGGAGAAAGGCTTTGGTAAGAGAGGGAACCAAGTACTCCATGGTCACTCTGGCAAAGCACACAAAAAATGATAGAACAGCCTTTAACTTTCTTAAAGCCAAACTTACAAGTACCAAATCAACTATAGTGAAAAAAGTTGCTGTCGCTTGGAAAAAAAAAACAAAAACAGGAAAGTAAAGAGAGTCAAAAAATTTCTAATTACAGTAAAACTGATTGGAGTTCTGAAGTATCAGGAGAATACATTACTCAACATAAACATAGTATAATCCCAAAATCAACAATAGTTATATTATAAAGAATGGAATATCGAGATAAAAAGCAATACATTTTTACAGTACCCAAGTCCAAAATAATGCCTAAAGAAAATTGATAAATGCTGTATATACATTTATTTTATAATGGATAATATAGAATACCACTAATTAAATGTAGCCAAGAATATGTAGTACAGTGAATATAATGATATACAAAAAGATACATATGAATACAAGTAAATCGCAAACAAATTAATAAAAGCAAGGGAATTAATATCATAATATAGAGACCAAAACTTTTTATAACAAGACAAGTGATAATATAATGGAAGCCAATTAAAAATAGGAAGGTGGGTGTAGCAGACATTAGAACAACTTATTTTGCAGAACACTAACATGAAGTCACTAGAGATGCTAATCTTCCACACAGTAATATCCACAAGGAGAAGAGGAATATAGGGAAGAGAAGACCAAGAGTACACAGCCCATGCATTTTGCGGGAAGCCTCCTTCCACAGGTTTATACTGGGCCCAAATAAAGTTTGTCAAAACAGTCTGTCCAGAAAGAATAGAAAAACAAACAATATTATATAAATGCAAAATATCAATAAGACAATATATATAAAGTTAAAACTTAACTATATAGAAAAGTTATTATACCTCACTTATCCAGTGTAGACAGTGTAACAATTATCCTCATATCAATAAGGAAATAAGAAATCTGGTAACCAGAGACAGCATAGTGTAAACACATGAGGTTCTCATACATACAGCAGCTTACCTCAAGAAACTAGAAAATGGAATCACTTCCAAAGGTGCTTCAACTAAGTAAAGAGTAAAAGGTCAAAATACGTATGCCAAAGTGATAGTTCACTTTTTGCTTAATAAAGGAAAAATGTATTTAAATGATTTTAGCAGAAGGCTGCAAAGACACAAGCTATGAAAGAAGTGAAGGGATTTGAATACTTTCTGAAGACACTGTTAATTAAAGGAACACAGCATTTTTAAAGATCTTAGCCATTGAAAACAGTCACTTTTGTCCATCCTCTAATCTGACAAACAGTTCGGGTACAACAGCATTTGTAGGTCAAAGCTACATATGTGTTACTCATTCTGACAACTGTAAGCATTTTTCTTGTGTATACAGTATAACCTGATGTTTAATGATGTTGTACTCATTCTCTCTGTTGTCTTTATCGTCTCTATACTGTCTCTAGTCAGTGGGAGGCATACAAGTACTGTGTAAACTGTTCAAAAAAATTAAAGAAACACTTTTTAATCAGAGAATAGCATCAAGTCAATGAAACATCTGGGCTATTGATCTGGTCAGTTAAGTAGCAGAGGGGTTGTTAATCAGTTTCAGCTGCTTTGGTGTTAATGAAATTAACAACAGATGCACTAGTGGGGCAACAACAATGAGACAACGCCCAAAACAGGAACGGTTTAACAGGTGGAGGCCCCTGACAGTTTTCTCTCTTCATTTTTTCTGACTGTTTTTTCACTAGTTTTGCATTTGGCTACAGTCAGTGTCACTACTGGTAGCATGAGGCAATACCTGGGCCCTACAGATGTTGCACAGTTAGTCTAACTTCGCCAGGATGACAAATCAATACATACCATGGCCAGAAGTTTTGCTGTGTCTCCCAGCAGAGTCTCAAGGGCATGGAGGAGATTCCAGGAGACATGCAGTTACTCTAGGAGAGTTGGACAGGGCTGTAGAAGATCCTTAACCCATCAGCAGTACCATTATCTGCTCCTTTGGGCAAGGAGGTACAGGATGAGCAGTGCCAGAGCCCTACAAAATGGCCTCCAGCAGGCCACTGGTGTGAATGTCTCTGACTAAACAATCAGAACCAGACTTCATCAGGGTGGCCTAAAGGCCCGACGTCCTCTAGTGGGCCCCGTACTCACTGCCCGGCACCGTGGAGCTCGATTGGTATTTACCATAGAATACCAGAATTGGCAGATCCACCACTGGCGCCCTGTGCTTTTCACAGATAAGAGCAGGTTCACCCTGAGCACATGTGACAGACGTGAAAGGGTGTAGAGAAGTCGTGGAGAATGTTATGCTGCCTGTAACATTGTTCAGCATGACCAGTTTGGTGGTGGGTGAGGGATGGTCTGGGGAGGCATATCCATGGAGGGACACACAGACCTCTACAGGCTAGACAATGGCACCTTGACTGCCATTAGGTATCGTGATGAAATCCTTGGACCCATTGCCAGACCCTGTGCTGGTGCAGTGAGTCCTGGGTTCCTCCTGGTGCACGACAATGCCTGGCCTCATGTGGCGAGAGTATGCAGGCAGTTCCCATTGATATCATTGACTGGCTTCCACACTCGCCTGACCTAAATCCAACAGAACATCTCTAAGACATTATGTTTCGGTCCATCTGACGCCGCCAGGTTGCACCTCAGACTGTCCAGGAGCTCAATGAATCCCTGGTCCAGAGCTGGGAGGAGAGCCCCCAGGACAACATCCGTCATCTCATTAGCAGCATGCCCAGACATTATCAGGCATGCATACAAGCACGTGGGGGCCATACAAACTACTGAGTATGATTTTGAGTTGCTGCAATGAAATTTCAGCAAAATAGACTAGCCTGACGCATCATTTTTTCACTTTGATTTTTGGAGTTGTCTTTAAATTCAGCCTTCTGTAGGCTGATAATTTTCATTTCCATCAAACAATGTGGCATCCTTTCATTCCTAACACATTATCCATTCCATATCAGTATAGATAGCCAGCATGTGTTTTTTCCCATTGAGATCTGATATGTTTTCAAAGTGTTCCTTTAATTTTTTGAGCAGTTTACAGAAAGCAATAAATCTAAACTTTAATCTAATTGCAATTTAAATTTAAACTTAATCTGAATCAGATATACACCACACCAAACAATAGTATTGTTAGTTTAGTGGTAAAGTATACAGTCAATATTTATCAATATCAAAGCTGTTCCAGCTGAAAGTATGAATATTAAGAACATGTCTCTCACATTTCCCAATGTTTTTCTTCCCAACCATCAATAAATAAATGAAATCATTTACCAGCAAATTAATTTGTCACCAAATGCCAGAGACTTGCAGCTTAGTAGCCTAAAAACGTTAAGCTCTGTTTATACTATTTGCAACACACAGTTGGATTGAAATATATTAGTACATGTATGCACTAGGTGAGAGAATAATCAGTTATAAGCTATTTCAGTAAGGGAAAACAATGATGCCTTAGGTACTGCAAATGTTCATGGAACAGCTGACCTCAGAGACATTTCATCATTTCCTAGAAGACAATTAGTAACAGCACGGAATGAATGAAACCTTAGGCGTTAAATTACCCTACAGGGAAAAATGGTGTAAATCAGCTGGAAATAAGAAGTAAATGTGAAAATGCAGGAAAACTATTTTTAGATCATTAAGAAATTTTCCACAGAAACGTATAAATCAGAATAGTGAAATCTACAACGTTGCATGGGGAATGGCAAAGTTTCAACTTTTTTAAACATGTATGGGCTGATAATACAAAAAATGTTAAGAAACACTTAATAGCATTCCATAAAAACTGTCCCAAATTAATTGATGAAAATGAAAACAAGTCATAAATGTTATTTAAAGTAATGGCCAATTTTTTTATTAATATTTTTTGTGATTTTTTTTTTATTATTACCAAGCAAAACAAATTAAACAGACTATTTGTAACAAAACACATAAACTCACAACAACCCCCTCTGACGTACCCTAATGTCCCACCTCTTTAACATAGAGGCCATAATATAATAACAGAAAGAGAGCACTGACATAATAGAGAATGCCTGTATCAGAAAAAAGCCTCAAAAGGGAAGTCAAAGTACAATGAATCAAAAGTAGCAATATCAACAGACATGCAGGACCTGAAAAACTGACCAGCAGTAGAAGAGTCCTCAGTGGTCTTACTGGAAACTCAGTTTATCCAAGTTAATTATGACTTGTGTAACAAAATGTAAAACTAACATACTCAGTTACGACTTGTGTCACACTCCTGCGTAGCATTTGTGTCAATGTGAGCTGAGATACAAGGAGGTAAGATTTAATAGAATTAGAATTTGAGGCAGTAGCCAAATCTCAACATTTTTTTAAAAACAGAAGGAGCATAATGCATAGGTTGAGAGGGAATTTACAGCAGGGCAGAGCCAGAACATGTGGATAAAAGTGCCACACACCCAGAAGGCAAACGTAACAACATGGAACAGGTTTAAGACCAATCTGATGGCACCTTTTGGGAGTAAGGTAACAGAAGTTCAGCTGGGTTTGTGGTTAATCTCATTTTAAGAAGAGAGTTTGGAATTCTGGAATTTGGTCTCTCAGGCTAGACTGGTGGAGTGGAGGAAGGCAAGAGGTCTCTGAGCCAAACCAAAGTTAAGATGTTTATAATCTGAACTATGCAACAGAGTATAGAGGGTAGACACTGGTCATTTATTAGGGGAGACAGAAAGGAAGTCAAAAGGGTGTGTAGGCAAAGCACAAGAAGATTCCATAAATTTTTAGAAATATGAGGATGAGGAAGAAAGAGCAAATTAATAATAATAACAATATGTTTTATTTAAGTAGCACCTTTCATACACTCAAGGACACTTTACAATTCCCTGATTTAAACACATTAACAAGACAATAGAAATTACATGCAAGAAAATGAATAATATTCATTGAAGACATATGTTTTTAACAGGAGTTTGAAATGAATAATAGATTTTTCTATTATTAATTGAGACCGAGAAGATTGGAACGACAGGAGCACAGTATCACTAAACAGGTCACCAAGCATACTGACTCATGCAGCCAGTCAATGAGTTTAATGAATGGCCAGCAGCTGATATTAAGGGCATTTTAATGAAAAATAGGGAGCTAACATGCATTATTAAAGCTGCACCAATATGCTTCTCCACATGATTCCAAATATTGAGGGCATAGCAGATAGGAGGACCAAGGAAATGCCTATATTTCTTAAGCTTTAATGGAGCTAAAGATAATGGGCACTAGAGGGTATGAGAGAGTAATGTAGGACTCAATAAGTAACCACATCAAAAGTGAGAAGAAAAGAAAAGGGAAAGTCAGAAGCAGATGGGACAAAAAAGGTGAGGGCCCATTGATAGCACTCCATATCTGTCAGAAATGTTCCCCATCATGCCTCCTTCAAATTAGTATTGCATAATTAAAATTTGGTCTTTTAGCATTTCATAAAAATTTGGAAGTAATCAATCTAACCCCAACCAGTAATTTGAAGGAGGATGAAGTGTAATCAAGGAACAAACAAAGTGAAGGACTGTATTCATTTTAATAATCACCAGGTATGCTAGACTAGGAGCAGATAAAAACATCAGATAAATAAACATACATTGGTAATTAGAACATTAATTGACACAAAATTATACACCCGAAGTTTCCTGGAATAATTAGTAATTGGGAAGGATGGAGTTAAGCAGCCTTGCTGGGGTGAATTATTAAGAGGAAAAGCATAGGATTTGGTTCAGTTAATTTTGCAACTGTAGAGGTTTTCATAAGTCATAAAAAGGTCTAAAATAACACTTACATCTGAACAAATATTACCTACTGTAGGAAAAAGAGACCTGCACCGGCAAAAAGGAAAATTCTATGAGAAGAACTGTGAATAGAAGTTGTTGTCAATGGCTGAGAGTTACAGACTGCTACTGCCAATGGTTCAAGGGATAGATTAAAGAGGAGTGGGGAAGTGGACAACCCTGTCTGGTACCTTTTTAAATGAGAAAAGGTAGGAAAATTGAAGAATTTTTGAGGACAACTGCTGAGGGAAATTAATGTAATGCTCTGATCAAGTATGCAAATTAAGTATTGAGTACCACTTGCTCCATAAGGACAGTTCATGCAGTCAAAAGCTATATCAATATAAAGTAAGAGGAGTGCTTCTTGAGGTTTGCTACAGTGTCAATGACATGCAGAATCTTTTGAACATTGTTTTGAGAATTCCAGGAACTAATGAAACTATTTATAAATATCTTTCTATAACCAACAGGCAGGATCTTAGCTGGTTTAATAAGTCAGAGGGACCTGAAACTTTGCCATAACATACAAAGTTTAAGCATCTTTAATAGCAAAGTAATGGCAAACATTCAATTGACAAGACAATGTGGCTTTTCTGATCAAAAAGGACAAAGTACTTCCAAAACCAGGAAATGTTTTTTAGAATCAGTAACTGTGAAAGTAGTCCATCCACACCTAGAACCTTACATGCCATCATGAAGTCTCTATACAGTGGAGTGGTGGCTCTGAGTCTAGAGATCTGCACTGGCAATCGGAATGTTGCCGGTTCGAATCCTGTAAATGCCAATAGGGACTCTGCTCTGTTGGGCCCTTAAGCAAGGCCCTTAACCTGCAATTGCTGAGTGCTTTGAGTAGTGAGAAAAGCGCTATATAAATGCAAAGAATTATTATTAATGTCTCCTTGAATTTAACTAGGATAACTGGATAATCCAATAGTGATGCTTCATCAACCATAAGGTGTGGAAGAGGCAAGAAACACTTATGTCAGGGAGACAGTGATTAGGGACATCATAAAACCAATGGGTATAATAACATTGTACAGTATATAACAGTTTAAGGATTCAGTAGATATTGGGCCTGATTTGGTTTTAATAACAGGGATATTGGCAAATGTGTCACACTTTCTAGGACTTAATGCAAGTAATTTATAACAATGTAATAAAGGGTCCAATTGCAGATGATCATAAACTCTGCTTTCTGAGTCAACCTACTGAGCACAGAACTCAGGTCTAACCTTAATGATCTAAAGCTCCTAATCAAGCCCACATGGATTTCTTAAAGGGAAAATCTAGATTCTGATTCTAAGTCAAATGTTACTTGATGTTTAACACATGTTAACTGCAAGTGGCTGCTACGGAGAGTCATTCGTGAAAGGCACTGAACCATAGCTTAGTTTCAGCTTTGTCAGGTACAGCAGTACTTCTGAAAACTGATTTCAAGCTTTACAACTTCTCTAATGGTCATAATCTGAATGTTATCCCGTCATGCTTCATCTTCTTTGTCAAATATTTTAATTTTGTGGCTGCTAAGTTTGAGGTGAAGAGTGGTTTTCCTTTGTCTTCCTTTCATGATGACAATTACATTTCTAATTTGAGTAAACATAATTTGCATACTTGCATTCAGGATGTTTGTTTGCACCATCAAAATGTTCTTTATGGTTTCCCAGTAGGAGTTGTCACCATGAGGAACCTCCATGTCAGTGTGCTGATGCTTTTTTGTAGTGTTAAAGGCAGCTGAATTGGCTTTGTATCCAGAAGATGGCATTACCTTGGTGTGCAAGATAAGCAGATGATTCTGGCAACCTTGCTAGGAATAGATGAGGGGATTAACAGACAAAAGCAAGGCCTCAATATAAACAAGGTACATGAGCCCAAGTTTTAAGGAGCTGTCACCATGGAACATTATCTTTGATGTTCATTGTTATGAATTTTTAATCGCCTTGCATAATTCCTCTTCATATTTGTAGCAAAGGAACTGTGTGAATTTCATTAAAGGTAAAAAAAAAATAATAATATAAATATGGAACAAAACACTTGCTTCACAGAAACAGGTCTTTCAGTCAGGTGAACCTGTGTATTCATCATAAGAACTTATTGGAGTGCTAAAACAAATCTATAAAAACACACAAAATAATGTACTAATAGTCTGAAAAGCACAATGTCTATTAGCATAAAGAAGAGGAAAAGAGAACAAGAAAAATAAATATTGACAGTGTTTTTTTCTAGAGTGAAGCAGCTGACGTCTTTCTAAGATTGAAGGGCTGCCTACTAGAATGTCACAAGAGCACTGAAATGGGCAACTCCACATTATTACAAGATCACACCCCATGTCATCATGGTGGTGTGGCTATAGAAAAGATCATCTGTCAGAAAAACTAACATTATCAACAAAGAAAATAAAACGAGAAAGTGCATAAAAACAAGGCAATAAAGCACTCAACCAACTGTACAAGTTTAGAATAAAGAGCTTGAAATTTCCACTTTAAATATCAAGAGATGTTTCTGTACAATTAAACTTGGTCACACCAGGTACACACTATTTTAGTATTTTCAAATATCAATAATGATGATTTCTAAAGTGAAACCCACCTCTTGTCAACAAACACAAAATCACCCAAAATCTCAAAAATGCTTTAATTTGATTGAAATTTGGTAAATTCATAGAAGAAGATAATTTTTTGATGATACATTTATGTGGCCCGAATGGAACTGACATGGAAATGAAGGACACAGCAGAAGTGATTGATAGCAGCATTAGCCAATAGGATGGGCAGACAAAATGAAGAAGAGGCAGTGTCCTGGGCAGCATAAACAGATGAAATCACATCTGCCATGTAGAGTGAGGTGTGAAATGAAAATGAGAATGTTTAGTGAAGCTTCAAGGAAATGCAAAGCCCAATGGTTATCAAGCACCATAAAGCTGGAGTTCCGGTGCCAGGCGCTGTGGATGTGATTGTTGGTGTGGCTTTGCCAGAAGTTAAAAGGCGGGTTTGGGAGGGAATGCAGAGTTGAAAGTGGTGTCCTCAGATCCAAGACAAGGAGGACAGATGGTGTAACATGTACATAGTTCCACCATGTGCTACTCTATTGTAATATTTATTCACAACTATGAACTTTAAAAGGAGACCCCCACCCCTGACCTCTGAAATCATTACCATTTACATGCGCGTCTGCTTACTTTGAGCAAGGATTCACAAACCCCATAACCCCGTCCACTCTCCAAAATTATTTACATATACATTTGTATCTGAGGATTTTAAAGGGGAACCTGTGATTGTTTAAGAAGCCTCCAAAACATAGTTCCAAAACTTATTTTCTCCCACTTAAAGCCCTAGAGAAAACAACCTCAAAAAGTAAAAACATTCAGTTTATTACATGAGCCACCTAAATGCGTATCCAGTAAACGTCATTAATGTTTGTAATAAGTTAAAGTAAAATGGGATATGTTAGAACTTTATTGTCTTCCAATGGCTATGAAAAAAAAAATACAAGCTTGAACATAAAACTGATGGAAAACAAAGAAAGAGATACCTGAGTAAACAATATAAACAAGTGAAAATCATAAACTTCTAATAATGATAATAGTATTGTATATACTCAAATTTCACATTATTCATACTGATTTCCCATTTTAATTCAAAAGAATATGCTTTCCTGTAAAAGTGTGTTTTGCAACGGCCATCAACTAAAGCCAAGGTCAGTTACTAGGAAAAGCAGGGATTGATCAAATGCTGGAATGTTTTACTCATGTGCAATTGTGTAAAACGTGTTCAAGAATAAGCAGCTTCACTGACCTAATAATATTATTACTGCTTATCATTTGACTGACACCTTTATCCAAGGTGACTTACATCTTTTGAGATAAAACTAGTTACATTTCTTTTATGTTTCAAATTTGAGTACAGGCATGTGAATTGACTTGCTCAGTGTCAGTAGAAGGATTTAAGCACACAACCTCAGAGTTTGAAGTCCCAGGTCCAAAGCCTTAACCACTACACCACCCTGCATGCCAATAATATTAGTCTTTGGTAAAAACCCTACAAATATTGTATACAGAAAAGTACTTAGTTACATAGTACATCACATTGTACATGACACTATAACTGAGGCCTTATTGAATTTAATGGTCTATGGAATTTGTATGGTCTTATGGAATTTTCCTGGTGAACCTTGTACTTTTTCTGGGTCCCCTGCAGGATTGGTTTCAGTCTTATACCTAGGATTGGGGCCATGTGATCTTGAACATATTAAAGGAAATAAGAAAATTCAGGAATGGCTTGTTTAATCCATAGTTAAAATAAAAAATTACCCTTACAATTTTAGTTTATTTTACACTGGGAAAATGTTAGTCTAGTTTCACCCTAGTTACAACACAAAACATAATTTATTTAAATTGTTTTACTAATATCTCAATGACTCACTTACCTTGATCCAAAAGACAGCTTTTAAATGTAAGCTAAGCTTGTGGCTCTCTTAATTATATCACTTTATTACACATGCTTTGCAATCATATGTGGTTGTAAGGCACCATTCTTGGATGGTTTTGTTCATACTCATCAAATCAATTTATATTTGATAATGGTACTCCCTCATTACTTTCTGAAATTAGAAACAATACCCTCTAAAGGCTTACTGTCAGAACTAATACTGTATTTTCTCTCTACACTACAATGAAAACACACAATTAAACACTATTCACTATCACCCTTTGTCATTTTCTGCCTCCTTCTCAGCTTGCTGTCTGTTATCCATCACCATTAGCATTTGATCAGGTGTTTATTTAATCTAAACTTTACAATTCCACCTAACAGAGATCAAAACTTTCTCGCATATAGTTTTTGACTCCTTACCATGGTTCTGTCAGAACACTTCTGTGTATTTTTTGCATACTTTTATGTATCACCCATCCCAATAAAGGGTAGCCAGCATGTTTCTAATTTTGTAGCTGTACTGTTTGCTTCTGCTTCAGGTAAAGAATATCAGCTGTTAGTTGTGGAACAGAAACTGACCTGAGCCTGGGTACACACCTAAACTTGTGCACAAATGAGAGGACTGGGACCTGTGAATTCATTCAGATGCAAATTGAAACTCATTCAGACACACACTTGAATGCACAGGAGAGAATATGGGTGTCTGGTATGTAATGCAATGTGCAGCTGAGGAAGCCAGTACTTCACCCTAGTATGACTGTAATTCTCATTTTGTTCAGAAACTAGGTATATCATTTATATTTCTGATTTATTACTCTTAATTTATTTAGTCTTTATTGTTTTCACTTTCGTATGGCCTGTCTATCTTTCCTAATTAAATAAATCTCATTGATTCTAAATTACTTCCACACAGCTCCTTTCAGCCTTCCTCGCCACACTTGCTGGGAAATATTAATGCTAAATGATTCCTGTAAGCAGGGAAAAATTGAAACAGATATTCAGTGAGATAATATTCACATTAATTTATTCTAAATATCCAGTAAACTATTTGAAGAATATAAGAGCTCCCTTTAAAATCTGAATTACAATAACATTAATAGTAAGTATTTTGCAATAAAACAGCTAAGATTTAAAAAACTGATTTGTACTGAAATTCAAATTTTATTTCTGCTTTCTGCCTATTTGTTTGCTGGTATAACAATCCATGAGATGTTTTTGTGTTCTCTAGCAAGATTTAGTAATTTTATTGTGTTTTTTACAGAATATATTTAAACAAATGGCTAGTCTTCAACAAAAACTTGAAATTGGTTAATGTGTTGAGCACATTAACCTGTTTTCTTAGTGGACGCACACCACTGTACCCCTCCCTGGTCTTTTTAAATACCATCTCTCCTGAAATTTACATACAAGATAAAGTGACTGTCTCTTCAGATTTTATTACACATTCAGGAGCGCACTTTTTTTATCCCTGTCAGGAGTTTGTACCAATTTCTTCCAGTTAGTTATATAATAGACAATAAAAGAAACAACTCAGTAAGGTAGAAATGAGTAAAGTAAACAAGAAAAATCACACATTTGAAAAGACATGTATTTCGGGACAAAGGCTAAGCAATTTTGATCTGTGGAAGATAGATTTCCAAGGAAAGCTGAGGATATCATCCAGGTCTTAATACAGAAATGGAAAATGCACAAAGTGTGAGACTCATTAACAAAGAAACCGTGTTTGACTGATACTACTCATAAACAGTAACCAGCCAATAGTAATTGTAAACAGAAACAAGTAATCTGTATATTTTGTGTGAATCATATCAGACACTTATAATTACTAATATTAACAATGAGGTTGTTTCAAGGAAATTATTCATTTCTAAAAATGCAGAAGGCCTACCACAGAATTCTGTAGATAAACCCAGTGAAGTACCATTGGCAGTGGTGAGGTAGCAATTCACAGCAAAAACCTAGACTTTTGCTTTGCAAAATTTAGACAAGAAGAGGTCATTAAATCCAACAAAGCTCACCATTTCTATAAACAATTCTTCTAAAATAACATCAAGTTAATCACAGTACTTGGTAACTTATTCTCAATAACTCAATGGTTCTCGATATAAAGAAAAACCTCCTAATGTTTGTGCAAAATATACCATAAACAAGTTTCTGTGCCCCTGTGTTCCGCTATGCTAGTTCCCTTCATAATTTGAAACATTTCAATCATGTCGCCTCTTAATCTCCTTTTGCTTAAGGTGAAAAGGCTCAGCTCTCTTAATCCTTCCTCATAACTCATGTAGCCCTGGAATCAGCCTAATTGCTCTTCTCTGGACTTTTTCTAGTGCTTCTATATGTCTTTTTTGTAGCTTGGAGAGAAAAACTGTACACAATATCTCAGAAGATTCCTCACCAGTGCATTATAAATCTTGCATATAACTTCCTTTGACTTACTTTTGAACTGCATGGGCACCATTATTTGGGGTGCTGAGTTGATAAATGCTTTAACTAGGGAATGGAGGTGGAAGAAATTTAGAACAGACCGGGTTTAGAATTATACATGAAGGAATGAAAAATAGTGAAAAAACAAATAAGCCTAGTAATGTAAATTGTAATCCAAAGTTTCTGAGCAAAGTAAAATGAGCAATACATTAAACATGTTAGAAGCATCAAAACAAATGGTGTCTTGCAATCATTGATAGAAGAAGAGAAGTGTTCAGTCCCTGTCTGGAAGTGTTTTCTGCACAATTTCCAAAGACTGACTCTCAATTAGTGCTTAAGTAAAAGTCTCTAGGAAAAAAAATCACTACAATTCTTTCCTGTCACACATACAGATTTTGTAAGTTATGACATATGTGTTGTGCTTGTTCTTGTAGTACAATGCCTGCTTTGCCAATTATTATTATTATTATTATTAATTATGATAACAATGTTGGTGAGAGCAATTCTAAAGATGCATCGGTAACATAAATGATACTCTGCACAGTGTTGCATGGTACTTAGCCTCATCTGGAGGAATGAAGAAAAAGGAAAGTGTGGGTAGTAGGTAATGGCAAGAGACAGGTTCCAATGTAGTATGTTTTCCGGAGGAGAACACGTCATAATGTTCCTTATGGAGCATTTACTGCTGTTAGGATATGTGAATTTTTGTAAATTTATTTCTTAAAATTGTAATTTTTTTATTTTATTTGTCCAAGTCTTTTTAGTGTCCAAATCTTTTTTGACATTTGGAGCACCAAGGTATTGAAATATTGAAATTATTTCATGTTTTCCTTTCCTAATTATTTCCTATTAATATTACTATTGCATTGGTGATCTATAGCTGCAAAAATAGCTGATTTTCTTACCCATCAAATCATAAGTATAGAAAATTGTTAAAACACTAAGGATTTAGTTCTTATATATTGACTAAAGAAACCAACATACAGCTATTCTACCCTAAAGATTACAGGAGAAAGTCCTGGAGTTAGCTATAGACAAAGTGGACTGGTAGATGCAAAAGTTAATTTATGTGATTAACTCAAAGAGACAGGCTGAAGAATAACTGCCAAAATAAAGAAAGAAAAAAGAGCAGAAGCACTAAATACTAAAAAAACAATATCCAGGTTTCAATAACAAAAGTAAATGGTTTCTAGTCAAAGCCATTAACTAAATCCTTGACTAAAATCTTTACACAGAATTTTTTTAAATTTAATCCTAAGACTTTGATACAAGCTGCAATATGTTTGAAAACTAAAATGTAGATTACCATGAGAGAAGATATGGGATAAAAGAAACGCCATGCAACTTCATCATTAGGGTTAGGACTGTGTCATGAAAGGAGCTGGAGACTGGGGTACAGATAAACCAGCACTTATCTGCAGGCACTTCAGAGATGCTTATCTGCTTCAAAGGTCCATCTGTCTGGGTGCATTGCTACTAGTGAGTAATCCTGGTTTGGATTTTCTCACAGGGTTAAGGGGAAGTGAGACAGCTAGTATTTCCTCACAGTCCAAATGAGGTGCAAGTTGGAGCCAACGACCAAACAGTGAACTAAGCAAATGAGAGTTTGTGGAGCTGCATGGAAGGATCACCCAGTAGCCACACATTATACTAGTGTTGTAGGTTGACCAAGGAAAGAGACAGCAGACAGTATGAGCCTCAAAACACCCTCCTAGAATCATCTTCCAGGGTTCGTTACAATACAGTATGTGTCTACATTCTTCCTATGTTAAGTTTACATCTGTTAACAAAGTTTGTTATAATAAACTAAAATCCTGGAGCACATCTGCTTTAGTAAGCAAGGTATTACTGTATTCCAGTTTTAAGTATACTATACAGTATATGATACTGCCTGGCTCATGTAAACTCTGTTTTGAGGGTAATGTTTAGTAGCCTGCCTTTGCTGCTCATCCTACAGCATTTAAACTCTTGCAACATGTGAGATACTCCAAAATAAGCCCCTTGAAAAAGACTTAACATTGTGCACTCGGCTCTTTAAATATTCTTTTATTTTTACTGTTTGTGGGTGAGGCCAGATAAAACCAGAAACAAAGAATCCAACAGATATTTTAATTTCCAGTCCTGATGACATTGTATTTTCAATACTATATATTGTGCTTAGTCTTAGAAATGCCCAGAACATCCACTTATCCTTCATTTGAGTAGACTTCATTTGATCATTTAATCCTTGATTTAACCATTGCCTTCTACAGAAACAATCATTACAAGGTGCCTTCCAAGCAAACAAAAAAACACTATAAACCTCAGTTGAAAATAATAAGGCAGATTACTAGGTAATAGGTAATTCGATCATTCTATGGCATCTTATCAAAGCTGCTGAAACTGCAGAGAGAGTAAAACATATCATAGGGCGTCGCTATATCTTTAAAGTATTCCTGCCGGATTTATAGTACATATATTACAAGTGCAGAAAGACAGTTTAAGGACAATAATTCCAAATCATGGGATATACAGTGTCTGTCAAACTAATTTTGAGAAAAAGATTAAATAACAATCATTGCAGTATAATACTAGAATCAAAAGAAACGTGATTGTTGTCTTTGAAAATTAAGTAAGAATAATCTGACGCCACTTCCAGGCAAAATTAAAGGTTCAGCAAGAAGACAGGGGAGAGGCCTTGCTGTAATGAATAAATCTAAAAGCAGTATGGAAGGTTCCTTTTAGAATTCCATCCTCTAAGCTGCTTAGCATTCAGATATCCTGAGTTGCATGAACAACAAGTTATTTTTAATTCATGTTAATTTTATAACATTGCAGTTTATTTAATCTGCTTCTGGGAAAAAGAAAGCATTTTTGAAATTACAAAAGGGTATATTATATGGAAATGACTTCTATAAAAAAATCAGCTGAAACAGAAAAAATGAAAGCACAGACAGTCTGTTCTGGGATAGAAAATTTTCTCTGCTTTATTCTCTTTCTTTCTCTTGTTCTTTAATTCTATAAATAGAAGACGGTTCATTGCAAATAATGGCCTCACTTTCTTCTTTGCCTTTGGTGAAGTCTTCCCTCTTGACAGCAATAGCTCTCCACTTCCTCTGTATGGCTCTTCAAAACACCCACTCCAATAGCTATTACAAGCAACCGACTGATCCAGTAACTGACTAACACCTTTTAAAGACGTTTAGCTTCTCCAGGGGAGTATATCTCACATGCTACCTGAGCAATATCCAGTACCACCTTCTATAATGTACCAATTAGTAATATGAACTTTCAATCCCAAGACAAATTAAGGGAAAATAACAAGATAAACACCTGAGTTTATGTATAACTCTATTTTTCTTGATTATACTGAATGTCTACAGAGCCTGCCATGACCTGTTATCATACCCAGATGGATTACCCTTTCAACTTGCTCACTCCCTTTATCACATTTAAAAAAATAACTGCATTATCTATGAGGATATTTTTACTAAAAAATGTATTCTAGGTAAAGTATCTCAGAATGCTGTATGTAATTCAAAGCTGTTATAGGTGAGATACAGATCAGTTTCATTAATCTGGCTATTGGAATTTAGGACATCATGGCCACTCATCGCACAAGAATAAGTATACAAATGCTTGGTGTGTGCCTTAGTTTAGTTAGTTACTATATATGTAAGAGTCCAAAAGACAACACAACAATTATTAAATGAGTATCTGTAGTGCAAAAATGTACACTTCAAGAAATGTTATATTTCCTGATGAATGCAAAAGAATGTGGCTGAATAATACAGACCTCTGCTTCATTTTATGATGTAAAGAAGTTGCACATCATCACATCTGATTGGCAAGAAAATCATTCTCCTGCTAGTTAATAGGATATTTAGGAACTTTTTTTCCACTTAGCCACCCTAGTATGCATTAATTGATAAACTAGAGTTGTCTAAGAGGGTGTGGGCTCTTTCAGCTCTGTGGATGACTATGGGGTACTTGTTTTCATGGATAAAAGTACTGTTTTACATTTGCCAGAAAAACAGATTTGGAAAAAATAGTACCCCATGGGAGTGAGTTAAACATTTGCCTTATACCTGAGTTAATGAAGTTATGGAAACTAAAAAAGCAAATGGTAATAAAGTGTAATCTCCACATTTTTAAACAAAAGGATGCTTAACTGTACTTAAGCTGGCCATTATTCCTGTCGTAAATGCATGCAACCAAACACCAGCTAGACTTCAAGATACATTATTTTTAGGTTGGCATCTCATAGGAACTGAGGCTTTTCACTTCTTCAAGTTGAAAGATGGAAAATTCCAGTGTTCAGGGGTCTCATTTATAAAGCAATTTAAGCATATGGTGCAAAATATGTACATACTCAACTTCTCATGCAAACATTGGGATTTAAAAGAAAGAAAACTTGATGGGAGAGCTTATGTATATTTTCAGAAATTCTAACCAATGCGTACACAACATTTCAGAGAAACTAGGAAATGACAAAACCCTTGATCAAGTAGTGAAAATGCAGGCAAACCTGCCAAATGACAACTCGCACACATAATAATACATATTACCTAGGCATTTAGGAAGCATTCTATTATTGACAAGTTTCAGTCAGGTTTTAGAATAAATTCCAGTACAGAAACTGCACTGGTTAATGTACTAAATCATTTATGGTTTAATGCAGAAAGAGGCTGTATATGTGTTCTTGTTCTCTTAGACTTGAGTGCAGCATTATACACCATAGACCACAGTATTCATATGCAGTAAATCGCCTTTAGAATATGGGTGGCCCTCTCTGGCAGTGTCTTAAATTGGTTTCAGTCTTACTTAATAAGTAGGAAAGTCTTTTATAGTTCTGGTGATTGTACTCCGGAGACCCAGATATTATATATGATGTACCACAAGAAACTATTTTGGGTCAGCTGCTCTCTTCAATCTACATACTTCCTTTAGGTCAGATTATCTCAAAACACAAGGTGAGCCACCACAGCTATGCAGATGACACACAGCTTAATTTATCGATAGTGCCTGATGACCCTGATGCTCTTGGCTCTCTGATCCAATGTCTTAGCAGTATTTCCAAATGGATGAGTGGTAACTATCTAAATAAGGAAAAAACAGAAATCTTAGTGATTGGCAAACATGGATATAGCAAGGGTATTAAAAATAAACATTGATCCCTTAGGTTTAAAAATCAAGGTGGAGGTAAAGAATTTAGAGGTAGGCATTGACTCTGACCTAAACTTTAAATTGTATATTAGCCAGATTATGAGGGCTGCATTTTTTACATTTTTTCACTTAAGGAATAATACAAACGTTAGATCTCTTATAACTTTACAAGGCACTGAGAAATTAATTCCTGCTTTTGTTTTTAGTCGACTGGATTACTGTAATGCACTCCTAATAGGACTACCTAAGAAAGACACCAATCAGTTGCAAATAGTGCAGAATGCAGCAGCCAGAATCTCAACTAGAAACAGAATATCTGAGCACGTCCCACTGGTTTTAACATCATTACATTGGTTCACAATTGACATTTAAATACTACTAATGGTTTAGAAAGTCTTAAATAACCTTGCTCTGTCCTATATTTTGGAACACCTGTTTCCCTACACTCCAAGTCATAACCTTAGATCTTCAAATGGAGGTCTGCTTATAATTCCAAGAGCCAAGCTTAAAAGAAGTGGTGAGACGGCCTTTTGCTGTTATACACCTAAAATTTGGCATACTTTACCTGTAGAAATTTGCCAGGCTAATCCTGCAGAACATTTTTAAAAAATTGCTAAAAACCAATTAATTAAATTTGACATTTTTGTTGCTACATTTCAGTTGTATTCCTAATAGACAATATGAGTATAGACTTATCATTCTCAATCTGTACTAATCCTCACTATTCTTTGCTATCTTTATCGGTTCTTCTGTGGTGGCGATCTGTGCCACCACCACCTGATCAACGCACCTTTCAGCCTCCTGAGATGATGGAATGAAGGAGGGTATCTCAGCTGTCCAGAAGACCAACTTCATCAAATCCTGTAATGGAAAGCATGAAAATTAAAAGAGGTTTGAATTAGGAACAGTTGGGGCCGGGCGGTCGTTTGGCCTTAGAACCCCTGCAAATTTTTTTTTTTTTTTCCACCAGCCTATCTGGAGTTGACCTTACTTTTTTTGTTGTTACTTATTCTTAATAGTATTGCCTAATCTTGTTTTTCTTTTCTTTTAACTTTCTCTTTATCATCTTGTAAAGCACTTTGAGCTACTTTGTTGTATGAAAATGTGCTACATAAATAAATGTTGTTGATGTTATTATAATGTATGTTGACATGACAAATATATTGCATCTTAAAAATAATACATATGATGTACTGACTGTAATTTAGTTCCTTTTTAAGACAGCCAATGCTGCATATTTGCAGTAAAGAACTTTTTTGTTTTTTCAACAGTTTATATCAGCTACTTGTTGTCACTTCTCAGGGAAGTGGTTGAAAGGTTAGGAATGCCTCAGCCAAGATTCACTCCATCATGTCTGCTGTGCTGGAAACCATTAACCAACTGGCAAGACATTACATCCAATTTTCGTATGGTGGGGTTTTACATACGTAACATGTTTTTGTCAACATGTAAAGGCAGTATCTAGTTCTCTTGACATAATCAGAACACTTTACTGCACTCATATTGCAATAAGGGCAAGAATAAAGCTGCATTTGTTAACTGTGTGCAGTGACATTCCGTTAATACACAAGTCATCTGTGATACCAAGATGTTGCTGACAAATATATTGTGTCAGTGGCCTGCATCAACATGTGATTCATTTATTTTGAGGCAAAGTATCTTTTGCAGACATGACGTTACTGTATGTGGTAAATGGCTTGTTGGAAAGGTAACTGGCTAGACCCTAAGTCTTCCATATGGCCTGTACTATTAATTGTAACAGCAAGAACATCATTACATGTGTGAGGTGGCACCTTACGAATTTTCCGGACCCCCAGAATGCAGAGGAGAGGTGCTATAATGTTGTGCATGATCTTGCGTTATCGGTTGTAGAGAACAGATATTCTTGACTGCAGTTGGTGGGGTCTCGGTGCGTCAGACAAGAGTGGCTGCTTTATCAGTCAATGAAGTTCTGTAGCATCGTGATTGCATATGCATTAGGTTGATTAGCATGCTCCATATATGGATGTTTCAGGGAAGTGTTTATGGCGTGTTGAAGTATGAATATTTGCAAGGTGACTGTGATTTATAAATGGTAAATTACATAGAAATATGCATGCTCCAGGTATTATAAATGTGATTTTATTTTTGGTGTACACATTTTTCTGTTTTTATTTTGGTGTGTACATATTTTCACACTTGAATACACACAAAATGTTATAAATTAGGCCCCAGGAGCTTGTAAATAGGTGTAAATAAGTAAATAAATATGTAAATAAGTGTCTGCCCATCATAACATAACCTAGCCAAAATGACTAGTGAAGCATGAAACTATTTTGTTTATATTACACTGAAAAATGCTTTAACTGATACTATGTAGTGTTGTTTTTAAGTAGAAAGATGGTAGGCATAGGCTAAGAACTCATCATCTGCAAAAACTCCAAATCGTCAGTAGAATAAGAAATATAAGGTAATTTCATTTACATTTTAAGGAAAGCATAACAGAAGTTTGAAAGTCTATTTTTTAACCATCTGTATTATTATCATTATTTTTTTCTTCATACTCTTTTATTGTTAGTAAAACAATCTATACTTAGAAGCGGGGAAATATCCATTTAAGATAAGTGTAACAGTTTTATTGAGTTAACAATAAATGTTATAAAATTGTGATGCAACAAAACTATTTCATATAATGAGCAAATAATGTGTCTATGTTCAAAAGACTGAAGAGCTATATTGAACTCTGGCTAAATGTACAGCACTGCTTCAGCATATTTACAAGATGAGCTAGGAATGGGGGCATTTCTTGCCAGTTTTATTTGCTTTGAATATTAAGAATGCTCTTTGAAAAGGGCACAACACAAAAAAATATCTCTAGAGGGCACATCAATACAAACACACACACACACACATCACAAGCCATTTTGGGTCACTAGTCAATCCTAATGTGTGAATCTTTAGGATATAAGTGGAAACCCATATGAATTCCACATAGGCCATTCCTGGGCTGAGATCTAAACACATGACTCTGGAGAATTTGGGCAAAACAATTTATATTCAGGACAATTACTTTGTTTATTATTACATAACAACAAAACATTATACCACATAAGGCAACTGAAATCTATGGTATTGCTTTAGTATGAATAAATTTATAACTTCAAACTTCAGTAGGTGTTGGGAGTTTAGATACAAAGTGCAGTGGAAACGGGTGCGTTAGGGTTGAACTGCAGAGGGTATGGGTGAGTTTGGGCTTAATTTTCAGCAGTTGTACACAACTCTGTGGTAAGCCCTGCCTTCAGTAGATGTATCAGTTCTGGGAATATGTAATGCCAATCCTCTGAAGAAATCATTTGGATTCATTCAGATCACGAAAAACACCCACCCTTCTCTTCATTCATTTTCTGAAACCTGTTTATCAATTACAGGATCTCAAGGACCTGGGGCCTCATGTTTAAACGGTGCGTACGCACAGAAATGTTGCATAAGAACATTTCCACGTTCAAATTGCGATGTATAAAACCTAAACTTGGCGTAAAGCCACGCACATTTCCACGGTACCTCATACCCTGTCGTACGCAAGTTCTCAGCTCAGTTTTGCAGACTGGCGGCACCCAGCGGCAAAGCAGTGCTACTGTTCCTGTGTGGTTTCCCTTTCTTTTTCAGATCCACATCCCTGACGTGGCTTCAATCAATCAGTTCATCAGGTGCTACTTGTAGAACGGTTTGGACTTATAAGTACAATCACCTCACTGTAAACTTGCACTACAGTTATAATATTGCACAACCTGAGCCACTTTATAAAGCGCGTATTTACATATGATGACGATATCGTTTTTAAGGTGAAATGCAGCAAAATATGTTTATTATACAGATAAAAGCACTGTATGGTTCACTGGGACAGGCGTGAACAATAGAATAATTAAACATGTACTACGAAGATATTTCAATGTTCCTTAAAAGTTTTGAAGAATTGGCGTTATAAGTTTACAGATGGCTTAATATCTATTACAGAGCTGATTATGTGGTGATCGGTTACTTGGAGAAAGAAAAGGAAGGACAGGAATTGGAGGTTAGTACGTTTGAAAGAGACAGTACTGCAGGGGCGGCCTTAGGCATGTGCAAACTGTGCACCTGCACAGGGCCGCCAAATCCCAGGGGCCGCCACGCCAATATATATTGAATATAAAACAGAAAGAGAAAATAACGACACAGCTAAAAACGCAGCTGCAAATTTCGGCAAAAGTTAAACGCTTGTGTCATGAGCACGAGGCAGCTATGCAGTGTCCACAACGGACGTGGCCATCCGCCGTGCATAACATACCATATTGACATTGACGGGCAAAGGGGCCACTGATTCTTTCTCTGCCCAGGGCTGCCACGAGCCTAGAGCCGCCCCGAGTACTGCTGCAATAAATTATTTCATCGAAGGTTGCACACAATCACTGCGCCACCGTGTTCCTATATTTAATAACGTGCTTTAATTCCAATCATCATGAAAATGATATCACGTATACATCTCAGTATTTTAGTTTTACAGAGAGCTGTAATATCACGAATGTAATGGATTCTGTGTCCTGTCGGAGGAAGAGAAAGCCGGTTTAAGAAGCACATAGTGATTCACACACATAGAACACATACAAAACAAAGCATTTAACGTGCTACTTTAATTACGATGTGATTTGAGAAACTGGTTAATTAAACGATTTTAAGAAGAAGTTTATGATGTTCTTCTTTAATGACAAAATAAACTACGTAATTAAAGTGGAAATTTCGAGATTGAAGTTGACATTTCGTGCTTTTTCCCCACTGTGTGCCTTTTTTCTCTCTGTACCCTAATAAGCTTTCATATGACACTCAGATGGTGGGCCACATCTTGCCTTTTCACGGCGACTTTGATATCTGACAAGTTCTTTTTTATTTCGGGCACTGTACGACTTTGTGAACTTGAGCTTTCGAGTTTCTCCGACACGCTATGTCAGTCGATTAGCTTCCTTTTGTTGTTTATACCACTGTTTAAACCAACAAATAGTATGTTTTTCCTTGCCTCCACTTGGTATTCGCTGAAATTCTTTCCCTCTTGCTTTTCCCAATTGTCTTTTCACAGAACACTGAGATTAAGGGCTATTTATATTGCTTTGCATATTCAAAGAGGTGTAATTCTGGGAGGAGTTGGGACGGGACAGCAGGCACGTGCACGAGCGTTACTTTTCACGCTGATCGGGATTTATGTAGCGGAAGAACGTGGAAGTTTGTGTACACACAGATTCCTGCATCTGGATTTTTCTGTGCGTAAGCACATTTCAGTTTTTGTGCTTACGTCATGTTATAGAGCAAATTCTACACATGGTGTTATGCATGAGGCCCCTGGAATTCTTCATTTACAACATCAGATGTAAAGTGGGAGCTAACTCTGGACGGGATACAAGCAATATGTAAAATATAATTAAAGAAAATGGAGTGGAATAAATAAATAAACAATAAACCAAAAGCTTTTCCACCTACCAGACTCGTAAGAACCTGAAAATACCTTAAATTGTGCTTCTCATTCTCTGCAGCAATAACAGCTTATAGACACACTTAATAAAAGCCATCTTCTGTTCATATTAAGCATTACGTTCTGGTCCATATTTATAATGTCACGAAACTCCAGTCCTCCCCATCATTTTTTTACACCTGCAATAACCAGATTAAATTTAAACAATAAAAGATGTATTTTTCATATTCTTTGTGCTTTTCTTCCATATTTTTCAGGATGTCTTGTCATATGTTTTACTGTCCTGGTGCCATTATTTTTATGCTACTATCCTTCCAAAAAGAAGAGAGGCTGTTGGTTTTATTCTATTTGTAAAATTCTATCCTGTATTCCCTTTTATTTAGTCAGTAATCTGAGCATATCAGGGGCTTCAATTTTTGTTTTGACTCTATAGCTTTAACACTGTCCTATTCCAGGAGTGTTACGTCTCTTTTTTGTAGACATTCTGCTTACAAATACTATAATTTACAGTCTCAGAAGATGGCCTTTTTCTTGATTAGAAGTTTAATTTATGTGTTATTACACCAGTTAGGAGAATTGTCAGCTTTGTATTTGTTATAAATCTTGTTTCTTCCATTAAATAATGGGAACAATTTGTTCCATTGTAACATTTGATTCCGACCTGTTTTGGAAGTTTGATTATTATTTTAGCTACTTCTAAGATCTACCCTATCTATCAGCCAGGAAGAATTTTTTTTTATTTTCCTCACTGACTAAAGTATGAGCGATGGATTATATCCTGGCAGCACCAGGATACTGTATGTAAATGAACCTTTAGTCTATCACAGAGCACATTTATGAACAGCCTCACTCATTTATGAGGTTCAATTAAAAGTCACCAATTTACTTATTAAGGTGTTGAAAGAGGTCAAGGCTCACAGGGAAAACTTTGACAGATGATAACCTGGATTGGAAACAAACCATATCTCTGTAGTTGTGAGACATCAACCCTTTACAATGAACTATAGTCCTTCCATAAATGCAGCATTAAATACATAATTTTATATTCTGTAGAGTGTTCTCTGTTAGCCACCCAGGCTTGGCACCAGGAAGTCGTTTACTTGGGCTGACCCTCCCCAAAATATAATGTCAATCCCCCAAAAAATTGTTAGTTATACAGTTACTTGTTGGATTTTTGTGACTTTATTGCGTCTTTCCCTAGTTAGCATTTCAGACTCCCTCCTTACTTTGGTCTAGAGCTGGGACTGTAGCCACCCCAAACTAAGACAATTATTGTAATTATCAGGTGTCGGATTTATAAAACATGCGTATGCACAAACAGAAATGCAAAATGTGCATACATAACTTTCCACATAAAAGTCAGGATTTATAAAAGAAGACTTGATGAGAGAACCTGCGTGTATTTACAGCAACTGTAAAGCATCCGTATGCAACATTTTGGACAAAGTGAGAAATGATGACATTGTTGATCAAGTTGGGAATGGTAGTACTGTAGTTAAATAATTATTCAAGAATATAATAATTCATATTACCAAGTAGTTATAATAATGTGCTTTTACATGACAATCATAAAACCTCAAAAATGATAAAATGTATGGACTCTAATTTAGTTTCATTTTAAGATAGCCAATGCTATATATTTGCATTGCAGAATTTTTTTGTTTTTTCATTAGTTCATATTTCCTAAATGTTGTCACTTCTGTGTTTTTACTGCAATTTGGTTTCTGATCTTCAGGTGAAGTTCACTTCCGTGCAGAAAGCTACGAACATCATGCCCTATAGCTTATTCATAGCCTAATGATTTGACACAACATGGCTTGTTTGACACTGCTTGAAGACAAACAGAACAAGCTTTTAAGGACTGGCAGTATTTTTTTTTTTTTGCTCTTGATTATGACTGGTTTATGAGCTGATTTGGGCTTTCAAAAGCCATTTTCTTGGATCTGTATGCTAAGTTGGGCCCGACATTAGAAACACAGACTGTCCAAATTTGGTCTATAGCTGTTCATCATACAGGTTTTGTTGGCTTTCTGGCACCAGAGGAGACTGAATGCCTGGACAGGAATATCTCAGACAAGTTTCAGTTCCATCATGCCCACTGTGCCAGAAGACATAAGCCGACTGATGAGGCACTACATTCAGTTTTTGAATGGTGATCCAAAATTAAAGAAGGGTTCATTTGCCTATTTAAAGGTTCACTAGGGGCTGCATTTTGTCTTTGTAGAAAAAAAACATGGTACACTTCAACTATTAATCATTTGAGTGGTTTATAAAACTTTGCGTGGATATGAGCATAAAAGTATGCATATGACAAAAAAAATCTGATTATAAAACCTTGTGTGTGCACATTTCTACATAATTTACACTAATTCATTATCATCTTGCAAATGTGCGTACATGAACAGGCTTCGAACCCTGCCCAGTTGTTAACCTGACATAATCATATGTGGACCATGCAAATCAAATTCATGTAGTTATAATGCTGCAGAATGTCATTGGCTGGGAGGTCAGCCTCCCATCTGAATGCTCCAGCTGTCATTTACAGGACCATCAGAAAATTGTTTCTCAATGCTACTTTATGATAACATAGGTGAATCATGGGTTGACCCAATGTATCCAGCAGGGGGCGCACGTTCCCTGGGAAGAGGTTTTTTAGAGAATGCAGCCATTACTAACCCAACAATATACATAAAGGTATATCTTATATCTTTCCATGCAGTAAGGTGGTGATTCTAAATGGAATAAAGATTGTAGTTCATCAGAGGTCTCTCCCAGCATTATACAAGTTCCTTTCTAAACATTGAGATTAATAAATTATCATTCTAGACCAAATCTGCGGATAAAATTTTAAAATGTATGACATATTCAACTGATAAATGCATTCCCATTGCAAATTCAGCATCCTGCTTGTTGCCATTGCATTCCTGTTGGTAATATTTTTGTGTTATATAATTTTGTATATATATCTATACATATTAATAAAAGGCAAAGCCCTCACTGACTCACTGACTGACTGACTGACTGACTAATCACTAATTCTCGAACTTCCCGTGTAGGTGGAAGGCTGAAATTTGGCAGGCTCATTCCTTACAGCTTACTTACAAAAGTTAGGCAGGTTTCATTTCGAAATTCTACGCGTAATGGTCATAACTGGAACATATTTTTTGTCCATATACTCTAATGGAGGAGGCGGAGTCACGTATCGCGTCATCACGCCTCCTACGTAATCACGTGAACTAAAAACAAGGAAGAGATTTACAGCACGAGTCAAACGCGGGAACGAAGGTAAATGACGTTAATTTTTGACTGTCTTTTAATACTGTGTAAGCATACATATTAACACATGTGCAATTAAACGTGTGCATTTACGGGGTGATTTCTCAGGCTTAAAAGCTCGCCTTTTATCAAACGCGGGAACAAAGGTAACTGACGTTGTTCACTGTCTTTTAATACTGTGTAACCATACATATTAACACATGTGCAATTAAACGTGTGCATTTACAGGGTTATTTCTCAGGCTTAAAAGCTCGCCTTTTACTAAAAAGGTAAATGCAAAACTATTTTCAATCATTCTATGATCTGCTTCTCACAACTGAAGGCACCGTGGCTGATGGTAAATGACGTTAATTTTTGAGTGTCTTTTAATACTGTGTAAGCATACATATTAACACGTGCAATTAAACGTGTGCATTTACGGGGTGATTTCTCAGGCTTAAAAGCTTGCCTTTTATCAAACGCGGGAACAAAGGTAAATCACGTTCTTTACTGTCTTTTAATACTGTGTAAGCATACATATTAACACGTGCAATTAAACGTGTGCATTTACGGGGTGATTTCTCAGGCTTAAACGCTCGCCTTTTACTAAAAAGGTAAATGCAAAACTATTTTCAATCATTCTATGATCTGCTTCTCACAACTGAAGGCACCGTGGCTGATGTTACGTCACTTGCTGTACAACCATAAGCGTTACCTGGTAGGTAACCGGACACTCACTTCACTCCCTTACGGGAATCGAACCTCTGAGGTTTTCTTTTGTTCTTAATTAAAATTTAAAAGCAATACTTCACCGCTGCTAAGCCCCTCTAGCGCTGACATCCGAGGTTCGATTACCGTAAGCAAGTGCAGTGAGTGTGTAATTACATTCACGGCATTCGTAGTCTGATTCACAATCTGATTGTATGGGTGGTTACCTACCAGGTAACGCTTATACTTGGCCACCAAGTGAGGTCGAAGTCATCACTCGAGTAAAAGCAGCTTCACAAAAAAACAGATCCTTAACAAACTGTTATTAGTATATTTTCCCTCAATTTAAAAACGTTTTATTTTCTTCTTAATAAAAATTTAAAAGCGGTACTTCGCCGGTGCGAAGCGCGTGGATTTGACCGACTGACACATACAGACATATTCATGAGTGCAGGTACTTCGGAAAGAAAGCACCGTGTAAACCTAAAGTTTAAATTAAGTTCATAGACCTACAAAAGGTTGCCATTCATTTGAGGCAAGATTGCTTTTCTTCTGTACAACTATACGTTGCATTCTCAAGAGTCTGCTTGCACGGCTTCGGATATATATATATATATATATATATATATATATATATATATATATATATATATGTATGTATGTCTATATATAAATATGTAAGCTTATAAGTACTGCCTTACTTCTCTTTAAGAAAGGAAGATGTAATGATACTTGATTTAAACGATTCCATGTCTTCCTGGGTTTGCGTAGCTTATTGTCAATATCTTTACACCTGTTTTTAAGACTTATTTACTGAAATGGGCTTTCACGAAAAAAGTTAGGGCTTTGCTACAGGATACACCCTCCACAACTTAAGCAAGTAAAAATAAAATATATATTTCTGTTTTATTTAAACCTTTTAAGTTCGTATGCATAGCCCCATTTGGCTGTTTAATTATTTTTTTTCTTTCTTCAGTAATATTTAATCTCCTTAAAGAAAAAGAACATATCCATTTTACTTTTTTTGTATCTCTTTAGTAATATTTTAGTGTAAAAGGATAACCAGTATTTAAACCTTTTATTTTACTTTATACATTTATTTTACACAATGTTGAAAAATTAATAAGAAAGCTACATATTTTGGCAGCTGCTGCTTTCATTTTCAATGAAATGAAAAAAGCTCTCCAAGAGAAAACGTCAATGAAGAAGAAACAGTTTGCACTATCTAAAAATCAGAAACCCTCATTTATAAAAGTTTGCTGCAGATGACTTAACTGAAAATAAATGAATAGTTCCTATGTGTATAATACATATTTATCTATTTTACTTATGCCTTTATTCCACCAACTTACAACATCTGAGGTGCAATTTGTTACATTACTTTTGTTTTTTGCAGCACAGGCAGGTGAAGTGACTTCCTCAGGATCACACAGTGGTGTCAGTACCAGGATTTGAACTGACAAGCTCCGGGTTTACTGAAATATTACTGAACAAAGAAAAAACACGAAAACGGGCAAATACGGCTATGCATACAGATGTCCATCCGTCCATTATCCAACCTGCTATATCCTAAATACAGGAGCCAATAAGTACATATGTATATATACAGTATATATATATATATATATATATATGTGTGTGTGAATGTATGTATGTATATATGTATGTCTATATATATATATATATGCAGATATGTAAATTTGTATATGTATATATATGTTTATGTGGATGTGTATATGTGTATATACGTATGTATATGTAGATATGTGTATATGTAGATATGTATATATATATGTATATGTATATATATGTTTATGTGTGTGTGTGTGTGTGTATATTATATATATAAAAGACAGCAACACTCATAACAATGACAACACAATTACATTGACAATCATGTTACGTTATTTTTAAAATGTTTCCTTTTTTTTTTTCATAACCTCTTTAACACACTACTTCTCCGCTGCGAAGCGCGGGCATTTTGCTAGTTGTATAATATAATTGTGTTGCTATCTGGCAACTTCAGTAGACTCAGGCGCCGCTGAGAGTGGCAGCCTTTTCAGCAGCTCCGTGTACGACTTTATTTTTCTACTTTTATTTTTCTCTTTTTTATTGATCACTCCTATCACTTTATTTTATGTGGATTCGTTCCCTGGACACACTTACTTTTACAACGTGGGCATGGATTTTTACACGCCGAGACTCGTCAATTCAAGTACTCAACTTAGAGCGCTGAGAAAAAATGCCAGTGCCGGTGTGGTTCCCTATTTACCCGACGTGGTAAGAAAGCGGTATCGTGGCAGCAGAGCCGGCACTAAGCTAAAAATGAAGCAGCTTGCGAGAAAGTGGCGTTTTAAGCCCTCGGTGCCTTCTGTGATTCTGGGAAATGTGAACTCAATCTCAAATAAGATCGACGAACTGACTGCGCTGGTGAAAAATGTCAGAACCTACAGAGAATGCAGTTTGTTGTGCTTTTGCGAAACATGGCTAACTACTGCCATCCCAGATGCTAATGTGGAGCTACCCGGGTTTAGCACAGTTAGAGCGGACAGAGATGCAAGTACCTGCGGGAAGCACAAAGGAGCAGGACTCGCTCTCTATGTTAATACACGGTGGTGTAACTCTGGACATGTTAAAGTCAAAGTCTCCACTTGCTGCAGGGACATTGAACTGTTGGCCGTAAGTCTGCGTCCCTATTACTTGCCCAGAGAGTTTGGACACGTCATTGTTGTTATCGTTTACATCCCTCCTCGGGCGGACATAGAGACAGCGAGTGACATCATCCATTCTGCTGTTGCTAAGTTACAAACGCAGCACCCTGAGGCACTTGTGCTAATCGCTGGAGACTTTAACCATGTGGCGCTGGACAAAACATTACCTGCCTTCTCCCAGTATGTGGACTGTAACACCCGGGGAAATAAGACTATTGATTTACTGTATGCAAATGGTAAAGACGCATACAGCGCCACCCCGCTGCCTGCGCTTGGGAAAGCAGATCATAACCTGGTTCTGCTTCAGCCTCACTACAAACCAATAGTGAGGGTCCTACCTACAACCATGCGCTCATTCAGGAAGTGGTCCCCAGAGGCAGAGAAGGCTTTGAGTGAATGCTTTGGAACTACAGACTGGGATATCCTGCAGGGATCACATAGTGAGAACATTGAGGAGGTTGTTGACTGCACTACCGACTACATCAACTTCTATATGGACATTGTAGTTCCAGTAAGAACTGTACGCTGCTATGCTAACAACAAGCCATGGATTACAAGTGACATCAAGGGCCTTTTGAACCAGAAGAAAAGGGCTTTTAAAAGCGGTGATCAGCATGAGCTCAAGCGTGTGCAGAAGGAACTCCGAGTCCAGCTCAGGGGGCGAAGGAGCAGTACAGGAGAAAGCTGGAGCAGAAGTTGCAGAATAATAGCATGAAGGAACTGTGGGATGGGATGAAGATCATCACTGGCTGCAGCTCGAAGCGGGGTGCCACCATCGAGAGAGACGTGAAGAGAGCAAACCAAATGAACAACTTCTTTAACAGGTTTGAAAACCCTAACCCACTCCCAAAGGTATCACGTCCTAGTGAGCTGAATGACTTCCGGCCTGTTGCTCTGACATCACATGTGATGAAGACCATGGAGAGGTTGCTGCTTCACCACCTGAGGCCACAGGTTCAACACGCCCTCGACCCTCTGCAGTTTGCATATCAGGAGAAGGTGGGAGCGGAGGATGCCACCATCTATATGCTACACCGATCCCTCTCCCACATGGACAGAGGCAGTAGTGCTGTAAGAATTATGTTTCTAGACTTCTCTAGCGCCTTCAACACAATCCAACCTCTGCTCCTTAGGGACAAGCTGACAGAGATGGGAGTAGATTCATACCTGGTGGCATGGATCGTGGACTATCTTAAAGACAGACCTCAGTATGTGCGTCTTGGGAACTGCACGTCTGACATTGTGGTCAGCAACACAGGAACGCCACAGGGGACTATACTTTCTCCGGTCCTGTTCAGCCTATATACATCGGACTTCCAATACAACTCGGAGTCCTGCCACATGCAAAAGTTCGCTGACGACACTGCTATCGTGTGCTGCATCAGGAGTGAGCAGGAGGAGGAGTATAGGGACCTAATCAATGACTTTGTTAAATGGTGCGACTCAAACCACCTACACTTGAACACCAGCAAAACCAAGCAGCTGGTGGTGGATTTTAGGAGGCCCAGACCCCTCATGGACCCCGTGATCATCAGAGGTGACTGTGTGCAGATGGTACAGACCTATAAATACCTGGGAGTGCAGCGGGATGATAAATTAGACTGGACTGCCAATACTGATGCTCTGTGTAAGAAAGGACAGAGCCGGTTATACTTCCTTAGAAGGCTCGCGTCCTTCAACATCTGCAATAAGATGTTGCAAATGTTCTATCAGGTGGTTGTGGCGAGCGCCCTCTTCTACGCGGTGGTGTGCTGGGGAGGCAGCATTAAGAAGAAAGACGCCTCACGCCTGGACAAACTGGTGAGGAAGGCAGGCTCTGTTGTTGGCATGAAGCTGGACAGTTTGACATCTGTGGCAGAGCAATGGGCGCTAAACAGGCTCCTATCAATTATGGAGAATCCACTGCACCCACTAAACAGTGTCATCTCCAGACAGGGCTTCAAGATTGTTCTCTTTGTTTTACAGAAGTGCTGCTTTTGAATTTACCCTCGGAATTCCTGTATGCTAACAAACCAAATTTACTTAAAAAGTGTCCGGGATTTCTTTTAGGGATGTTACAAAAGGTAAGTCAAAAATAATCAGTCAATAACATAACAGGTCAAAAGATCATCTCTCAGTTTTAGAGAGACTCAAAGTCATAAATAAAACTAGTTTCATAATCTAAGAGGAGCCTAATGAAAATTGTGCTGTAAACGTAAGTTTTTACATGAGCCTTACTTTTATTTTGAAATGCAAGTCAGATCCATTTTGAACTATACAGCTATCTTTTGTAATGTGACCAGTCTGACTTCATGTGTTTTGTAGCACATACGATACGTGCCTAGTAAGGCACAGTGTCCTAATGACTCAAATCTCCATAAAAATCAAACACACAAAATGGCAATAATTATAGTATCACAGAAGAAATGCTAAATAAAAAAAACAATATGTTTACACTGTGTCCTATCAGTGCAGAACGATTATGGTTGATCTCAGCTTCACACAACATAAGTGTCTTTTTCTATCATTGTGTCTCTAAGGATTTTTTAGCAACAGGGATACTAATGGCACATTGCACTGATTCAATTTCTAAAAGGTCCTAAACAATGTCCTGAGAAAATAGTGTCTTCACTTAGCTGTCTGTACAACCTATGTGACCCCTTTCCTAAGAAGACAGCTGGCCTACAAGGGCTTACTGCACACTCCTTGTACCCTATGACTACCTGCCTAACTTAACCAGCCCACATTAAGCATCCCACAAAGCCAGAGTGCTGATAAACAGAAAAAAATAGCACCAATAATGATATAGTAATTTGAATGTTAAGATGACAGACACCTACAATCGCAAGTGAATCAGCACAACTGACACCTTATTATGTTTCAAGGACTATTTTTAGTGAAAAACCCATGCTTTCAGGTACTTATACCTCCAGTGCTGTCACAACAACTTGATGTGCTTGAGTTTCTAAAAGAATGGAAGATTACCAGCCAGACAAAACAATATAGGAAACCAAGAAAAAATAAACTGTAACATGCACTCAGCCACTTGTACAGCGTGACAGCTTGGGCACTAAGAGGTTATCTTATGTGGAATATCTGAGTGTTTTACTTTTGTTTGTCTGAGTTTTCTCCACAATCTCCAGTTTCTTCCGACAGTTCATAGTCATGGTAAAGGTCTGGTGTCAATAACCTTCTGATGTCAGATAATATGGACTGTTTTTTTCTTGCCTTGTAATAGACTGGCATCCCATCCAGACTGATCTCTGCATTGCATCTTTTGATCAGAGCAGTGCACTGGCTGATTGGAATTGTAGTCCCTGTGTCTGCATTTTCCACAAGGTTGCAGATAAGATGAAGGGGGATATTTATGTTAAAAATATTTCTTACTGGATCAGTTGAATGAAATTGACAATTCTCACTGCTACAGCACCTGGCAAGCACTTTCATTTTGCTTCTGCAGATTGTCTTTATTTGCATAAACTGGCATGTCCATTTCTGTGTGGCGAAAATGAGGCATGGGGCATAGACTGTCTCACTTGCTAGAGCAGCATTTCCAAACCTCTTGGCTGTGGCCCACTGTTGGGCTATAGCTGCATTGCAGTTTGACTGTGACCGACCCCGGATGAAACTTCACCACTCCACTTCACTGACGATTGAACTCATTTTATAGTGGCAGCATTGCAAGTGGAGCATGGCTTTTGACAAACCCCTTCCACTGGTTTGGTGATTGCGATCAATTCACAGTGGAAGTATCACAAGTGGATTGCTGCTGAACCACCTCCATCCTGCCAACCCCTGATTGTGCTTAGTTCATCACAGAAGAAAAGCATTGACTATTGTGCACTCTGGTGATCGTGTGTGATGACCACTCCTTGCTCAGATGGTCATGCTAAATTCACAGAGGAAGACAACACAACAAGCAAATTGGCATGTGAAAAACCAGGCAGTGATACCACAAAGTTTAGGAAACACCGCGCTAGAGCATTACCAACAAGAAATACCACCAAAACACCAAAAAAAAAGTGTTGACTAATTTTCTTTCTTCTACAACGTCACCAAATTCCTATCAAATCTGTCAAGACTTTTGTGAGATTTTGGAGTATTCAATTTTTTTTCTGTTGTGGGGTAATGCTTTTGGAGTGTATTTAGTAATGCATGTAGTAATGAAATGCATTGCATTTGTTATTCCAACAGATAGGGCATCACAAACATTTGCGTTACTACAAATGTTTGAGATGCACCATCTGTTGGAATGACAAATGCGATGTATTTTTACTACAAATATTTGTTATGTTACATTTGTTAGAATGACAGAGACATAGCAACCAGATGGACACACAGATACACAAACACTTGTACTTTTATTAAGGTAGACTACTAGAGACTTAGAAGAAAAGAACCATTAAAAACCCATTGTTGTATCAAAACATTGTTGATACCTGGTTGTAAAGTTGTGTAGATGTGCAAGAAATAAATAGAAAAATTAAATAATTAAATGTACTCAGTGGCCACATGACATGTAAAAATCTGCCATGCATTCATGCAACATACAGTAGCTGACAGGAAAAAAATGATTGTTTTAATTGCATAAGTGAGTCAGACACTCTGAAAGCAGAACAAAAAAGGTGCCGGCACCCTTGGCAGAGTGACCTGGCGAGCACATGGCATTGTCTTTTGAGGGCAGTAAAAGACATTACAGCAACCTTGGCAGAGTGACCTGGGGCCTTGTGTATAAATGGTGCTTACGCACAAAAATGCTGTGTAGGCCCGTTTCCATGCTCACTTTGACATGTGTAAAAACTAAACTTTCTGTAAAGCTACCCACATTTTCACACCATGCGTATGGACTTTTCTGCAAATGGGCAGCACCCAGTATCAAAGTAACACTACTGTTTTTGTGCGGTCTTTTTTTCATTTTTAGATTCACATCTGTGATGCAGGCTTTATCAAATACACCGAAATTAATTGCATATCATTTACAGATTTAAGGCTCTTGATTGTAATCTTTATGTAAAAATATCTTAGCTGCTTTAGCATTGTTACTGTAAGTGCACCACTGAGAGTATTTTAACCAACTGCATCTGAGCGTGGTATCACAGCTGCACAGCAGCTGATCAGAAAGCTCTACTGCAGATTGAGTCGAGAGTGCAGAGGATTATCGGGATACAGCTTCCAGCCCTGGAGAACATTTACAGCACACCACGCAGCCTCAGGAAATCCAACAGCATCTTCATGGATTCCGCTCAGCCATACTGCACTCTATTTGAACTTCTCCCATCCAGCAAATACTTCAGAGCCTTTCCTGTACAACAGGAACAGTTCAGAAACAGTTTCAACCCAAGAGCTATAAACGCACTCAGCCCATCAAGTGCACCCGGTAGAACTGTTTGTACTTATAATTACTATTACCTCACTGTAAACTTTTACTACAACTGTAATATTACACAACCTGAGGCACTTCATGAACCATTTGCACTATCTGCACTATATGTACATGTATATTGTACTTATGCTTTAATATTGTATATTTTTCATTGGTTATTTACCATATTATTATTATTATTGATATGATTGTTATATCATTTTATAGGTAAATAAGTTTATGATAGTGATGCCTAATGAATCTCATTGTACCATACAATGACAATAAAGGAAATCAATTCAATAGAAGAGAGCATGTATTTACAGATGATGATGACTGCTTCTTTCATTTTAGATTTCCAAGAGCTATCCTCTTGGAGCTATGTGCTGTTAGAATACTGATACCATTTTAATGAATAAAATATGTATATTAAATTTTACAGATAAATTGTTAACTTAATTTAAATAATGCATACTGTTAATAATTAAACACATGGGATACAGTGGTGCTGCGGTAGCGATGAGGTGGTGCCCTGTCAGGAAATTGTTCCTGCCTCGTGCTCTGTGCTTGCTGGGACTGGGATGACCCATATATGGGATGTATAATGAAGAATGTTCCTTAAAAGTTTTTAAGAATTAGCTTACAGTTGGTTTTATATTTATTACTGATGCTTACTGAGTGGAAAATTGGTTATGTGGCGAAAGAAAATGGATGGACAGGAATTGGGGGATGGTGGGTTTGACAGACACAGTACTGCTGCAATGAATTATTCCATTCAGGGTCGTACATGTCCCAGCAAGCATCTTGTGGGAGGTAGAAACAATACCTGGACTGGGCACTAGCTCATTGCTACTGCTGCATCACCGTACACCCACATATTTAATACATGCTTTAATGCACTTCATCATGAAAATGATATCTAGTATACAACTTAGTAGTCTAAAATGCTCAGAAAGCTGTAATATCATAAATGTAATGTATTCTGTGTGGCGATCACTGCCTGCGTGCTGTCAGTGTAAGAGAAAACCTGTTTAAGAAGCATGTAGTGATTAATGACTAGGTAGGAGAACACATAGAATACAAAGCATTTAACGTGTTCCTTTAGTTACGATGGGGTTTGAGAAACTCTAGAAAATTAAACATCCATTTTAAGGTTTTCAACATTCTACTTCAGTGACAAAATAAACTATGAAAATAAAGTGGAAATTTCGAGATTAAAGTCAACATTTCAACTACAGTAATCCCTCCTCCATCGCGGGGGTTGCGTTCCAGAGCCACCCGCGAAATAAGAAAATCCGCGAAGTAGAAACCATATGTTTATATGGTTATTTTTATATTGTCATGCTTGGGTCACAGATTTGCGCAGAAACACAGGAGGTTGTAGAGAGACAGGAACGTTATTCAAACACTGCAAACAAACATTTGTCTCTTTTTCAAAAGTTTAAACTGTGCTCCATGACAAGACAGAGATGACAGTTCCGTTTCACAATTAAAAGAATGCAAACATATCTTCCTCTTCAAAGGAGTGAAGCAAACAAATCAATAGGGCTGTTTGGCTTTTAAGTATGCGAAGCACCGCGGCACAAAGCTGTTGAAGGCGACAGCTCACACCCCCTCCGTCAGGAGCAGGGAGAGAGAGAGAGAGAGACAGAGAAAAAAGCTCAAAGGGCACGTATTGATTTAAATATGTGAAGCACCTTGCAGCATGTCGCTTCATGAAGCAGCTGCACACAGAAGGTAGCAACATGAAGATAATCTTTCAGCATTTTTAGACGAGCGTCCGTATAGTCTAGGTGTGCGAACAGCCGCCCTGCTCACACCCCCTACGTCAGGATCAGAGAGAGTCAGCGCAAGAGAGAGAGAGAAAAGTAAGCTGGGTAGCTTCTCAGCCATCTGCCAATAGCGTTCCTTGTATGAAATCAACTGGGCAAACCAACTGAGGAAGCATGTACCAGAAATTAAAAGACCCATTGTCCGCAGAAACCCGCGAAGCAGCGAAAAATCCGCGATATATATTTAAATATGCTTACATATAAAATCCGCGATGGAGTGAAGCCGCGAAAGGCGAAGCGCGATATAGCGAGGGATTACTGTAATCTTGATTTAGACCTTTTTTTCTTCACTGTGTCCCTATTTTTTTTTCTTGTCTGTGGCTCTAACATGCTTCTGTACAATGCTCAGACACTCACCTTTTCATGTTGACTTTGACGTCCGACTACTTCTTTTTTATTTCGGGCACTATTCAATTTTATGAACTTTAACTTCTGGGTGCCACTCCATCCATTTCCTTTTCTTACTCATACCACAGCCTAAGCCAAAACATCGTATGTTTTTCCTTGCCTTCATCTCCCATAGTAGGACCTCCATTTCGCATTCGCTGAAATACTTCATTTATACAAGTGCTTGTGTCATTGTCTTTTAACAAAACACTGAATGGAAGAGGCTATTTATATTGATTTAGCATATTCACATGTGTCAAATTCAGGGTGGGGCTGTAGGCGAGTGAACGTGCATTAAAATTCACATTGATTGGGACTTTACTTATAGTTTTATGTATCTGAATTTTTTTTGTGCATACACATATTTCTGTTTTTGTCCATACACCATGTTTTAGTGTGAATTCTACGTAAGGCATTATACATGAGGCCCCTTGGGTGCTGTGTTTTGGGAGAAGCACAAGTTCTACTAGTAAAAGAATATTTCACTAAACAAACAATGCTGAGAGGGAATAATGGCTGATAAAATTTTAAATACCACACATGATACTGTAACACTAGGTTGTCCAATTTCCCATGAAAGGCAAGACCTTGAGATGCTAAACTGGGATATGCAAGACAGCATTGGCTTTATTATAATAAGTTTGCCTTCGAATTAAACAGCCAGTACAAGAGGTGCATGACCACATTATTGAATGATCAACATGATACACTAAAAAATGTTGAAATTATTTAATTCAGTTATATCAACAAGGTTCCACATAAATAATTTTAGTAATTTCCAATGAATCAAAACTGTAACAGTGATACACTGTGGTTAATTTAACGTAAGACAGCTAAGTTAGGTGTAATTAAAACTGGAGCAACCTTTAAAAACAGTCAGATTACATTATAGAAATACATTAAATTAATAATTAAAGAAAAATACTTTTTTTCTTAATGATATTATTAATTACCACACTTTGCTGTGTGAGGTAGGTTAAATCCTGTTAAATTTAATTACATTTTTCCATGGGCTGTAATTTGTCACAGATTAACTATACTTTCTCAATGGAAAAAGAAGTTATTTTGTGAAGTAGGGTGTGCTAAACTGACAAAATACTGCCTTCGACAACCATACAAAACTCACAGCACTCATGAGGTATTCTAGTCAGTTATTATTGGAATAGCTCATTCCACCTTGATAATTAGCGAGGCTGTCTAGTGAAAAAAACAGAAATTTCAAAATCAAATGGAGCTATTGATATTCTTGGGGATTTCAGTTGGGAAAAAAAAAGTTTAAAAAGGTTTTTATATTCTCAAACTAGCAGCAACAACAGACACATGCTCTCAATGTTCTTACTGAAATTCAGGTAGTGTATCACACAGTATGCTGATAGTTTGCAGTATTTTGCATTATGGCAGACACTACAGAAATTACAGGGGAGCTCTAAAACCTAAAATGCAATTACATATTTTAAATTCACAGTTAAAATTATAATTAAGAATAAATTTCAATTTCAAAAATAATATTTAAAACTAATAACACTTTGGATATAATATGCAATTCTATTTTAGTCATACCATTGAAGTCTCCCTCACTGTGTCCTCCGGATATGAACCTATGATGTACCCTCTGCACAAAAACCTTTTTTAGCAGCTTAGTAGCAGTTCATAATTATTGTAATGCTTATATTTTATGAACAAATAACGTAACAAATAGAAATGCAATATACACAGCTATTCAACCATTTTAGTCAGTGAATGCTAGACTAAAGCAGCAAGTCTTTAGCCTGGATTTAAAAACTGAGACCAAACAGACATCTCTTATATTAGCAGGCATATCATCCCACAGCTTCGGTGCCCTGACCAAAGGCTTAACATCACATTTGTATGATATTAATCTGTGGAAACTTTAGTAGGCTGGCATCTTGAGATTTTAATGTATGCTCTTGTTTGAAAGTGATAATACGTTCAGAAACAGCGTGTAAGCAAAGGTCTTGGACATTTAAGGGATTGCATGTAAAAAGGAAGATTTTGAAATCAGCTGTAAGATTAACTGGAAGCCAGTGTAGAGACTTCAGAACAAAAGTAATGTGGTTTGTACTTTCTAGTTCTTATAATGATTCGTTCAGCAGCATTTTTAATTAACTGTAAGCTACATAAAGAAGGATTTGAACAGCCAGTGAGTAACACATTTCAGTAGTCAAACCTATTAGAAATAAATGCGTGAATTCATTTTTCATGTATTTTTTGTACTTAAAAATGTTGGAAAATTCTGACATTTTCTAAGAAAAACATACATTTTGGATAGTTTTGTAATGTGTGTTTTAAAGCAAAAGCTAGAGGCAAAGATAATATCTAAATTTTGTATTGATTCATAAAATCAATGGTTGGCCAACTGAATATTGTTGCAATCTGCATGATTACCCCTAATAAATAGAATTTCTGTTCTTTCCTTACTTTAAAGATAAGCAGTTCTCATCCATCCACTCTTTTAATTCACTGACTCAATTAGTACTAACACTAATTAACACTAGAATCCCTGAAGCCTAGGAAAAAACCCGTAATCCCAGCATACCTGAAATTCCTTTGCACCTTTCCATTAGTGTCTTTTGCTTGGTAAATATGTCGATCAGCACAAGCAGCAAGCAGCCTGCTATCCTATCCCCTGCCTTGACGGAGCTCATCTTGGGCAAAAAGTTCTCCCAGCTCAAGCCAAGGCTCCTTATTTGTGTGTGAGGTGCCTGGAGTTGTATAGGGTAAATAATACAGTATATTGTTATTTGTAACACATGCATTTCATGTTTGTTCCGTGTATACAAAGATCTGGGTAGTGTAGGATGAAAGGAAATGTGAGAATTGCAAGAAATGCTGAACACATACCTAAAGCAGAAACTTTTTCCATATTATACTAATAATGATGTGAAGTATATAATGTGTGAAGACTTTACCAAATATCAAATAAACATGTGCAGTTTTATTCAAGAATATAACCAAAAAAAAAAACATTCAATTTACATGTTGCTGTCAATGAGTTTCAATCCCAAGCTCAACTGTCAATCATATTCCTGGATGGTGCAGAGGAATGAGCTGTTGCCTTATAACTGAAAGGTTGGTGGTTCGAGCCCCAGCGCTCTGTGCTTTGAGTAGTGAGCTGCTATTATTATTATTATTATTATTATTAATATAATAAAAACATACTGTACATTTGATTTGAGCCTGTAACACCCAGTGTAAATTTTGGCTACTTGTAAAAGTTAGAACTTTTTTTTATTATTCAGCTTTATTACCTCAGTGACATTCACGTGGTCACGTCATCTTGCCTGTATTGTAAGAAGTCTGTCTGCATTTTCAGTCTTATGCACCATAACGTGGAGTAAAAGAAAGATCGAAAAAAAAAATGTTCAGACAAATGTCAGTTATGCTTTAATCTAATGTAATAAACAATTTTGGAAAGTGCCCCTTCTTCAATTTTGAGACAGTGCACACCAAAATTCTCTGCATGTCATTGCTTACTACTTCCAGGGTAACACAGACATTAAAGCAGTTTGTGTCTCATTGTTCAGATTCTGAATTTACAATGTGTGTTACACCTTTCGGTGCACATTTCTCAACATAAGGTAGTTTTGTTTAAATATGTTTATGTTACTTGTGCTCCCAAGTGGCATCTACTTGTGAACATAGTATAAGTACATTTAAACAACAAAGAATGAAATGCATCTTTCTAGCTATGGCTACAAGAAGTCAATCCCCACTAGACATCCTTGCAAAGTATTAAACAGCCAGTACTATATAGGTATTTAGGATATACTGTAATTAAGAATTTTATTACACTGAGTAAATAGATCAGTGAGTCATACAGTAATACGTCTTATTCATCTTTGTCAGGTACCTCTAGTATCTGAAGAATGAATGCTGGTTCACTATGCTCAATCAATTAAAGATGGTATTCATAAAAATCTTCCAGATTTTAAAGAACTTTTCAATTGTACCTTATCAAGTCAGTAAATGTTTATCTTCTGAAATTTTAAATAAAACAGAAACTTCTTTCTCCTGCTTTGCTATACTGGTTAGGCAGGAATTTCTTAAAAATCTCGTGTTGCTATCAAACTAGAAAAGATGGTGTGCTGGCAGCGCAATGTAAGTTATCACAGTAGATTGTGATCATAAAAATGTTTTCATTGGATGTTACTCCCAAATAAAGCTCTTAAGGAATATTGAGAATCAATACTGTAGTTAAATAGAAAAATAAAATCATTGTTCCAGTAATCCCTGAGAAAGAGACAGCCCTAAAACATGTAATCCAATGACATCTGTAGAAGAAATTGTCATATTAATTAAAGAAAGAAACTTCCTCTACTAGGACAAGTTTAATAAAATGTCTTTGAGCCAGAAACCAGGCAAGAAGAAGTCTGTTCATTGTGTCCTTTATTCACTATTCAGCAATGCCGAAGAGTGAGCATTCTTCACAGTAGTCTGTTACAGAATGATCAGAAAAGTAAAGTAGAGCAGTGTTGTGCAAGTTCACACCTCACAAGAACTAGCTCAAAGTTCAGTTCACACAGATTAAAATGAATAAACTCACATTCATAGTTCACCATTTCAATTTTGAACTAGTTCATGTTCAGTTCATTTTGTATTTTTTAAAGAGTGAGAGTAAATGACCCATGAATTTACTTTTTTCAATTTTGCATGCCTTATCCATCCATCCATCCAGTATCCAACCCACTATATCCTAACTACAGGGTCACGGGGGTCTGCTGAAGCCAATTCCAGCCAACACAGGGAGCAAGGCAGGAAACAAACCCCGGGCAGGGCGCCAGCCCACCGTAGTGCATGACTATAAGGGTATTACAGTATTTATGAAGACTTTTTTATTTAAATACACTATTGAGTTCTAACCAGCAACAAACACGTATAACCATATATGCTAATATCCTCCCAGTCAAAAAAGAAATTAAATAGATGTAAGAATACATATGCTATAAATTACCGCTCTTTTTCCAACCATGTGACACAAATGGTGACTGTGAAACTAGCGTGTAGGTGAACTAACTTATTACGCTGCCGGTCAAAATTCGCGTCACATATTCCATGTCCAACGGGGAAAGATATAAAGTGACCTCGCAAAGTACAACATTTTCCTAAAAGCAAAAGCGGGCCTTCACCACATGCTCGTGTCAGCAGGGGTGCAGCTTAAGCACAAGCAGGCAGATACAGACAGTGCCTATTTGATTTTACGTTATTTTTTCCGATACGAATAAATGGCAAAAAATTTGTACAAAATAAATATTCATAGATATCCACTATTTGTGCTTATCCGAATACTGTATTCAGATTTGGCTCCACCCCTACATTACAGGGTAAGGCAAAATATTTAATTTGGACCTAAATCAGATCCAGAATGTCACATAAAATTGAACTAGCTCATGTTCAAGTTCTTCACTTGCAAATACGTTATGTTAAGTTCACCATTCTTAGAAAAATGAGCTTGTTCAATGAACACGCTCTTTTGAACTAGTTAATGCACAGCACTGACATAGAGTTCCATTTTATAAATAACTGAATTTGCATAACAGTGCTGATTAGTGCTTACATATTATACTCTGATGATTTAAAAGACATGAGGTGCTTTAGCACAGAGCACAACATGCATAAAATGAAAGTCTTTCTCCATTATATTTTTTGGTCTTCAATATGTATTCAATTCAGCTCTTATTCTGTTATGAACACTACAGACGTGCCAACTAGCAAGTCATACTAGGTACATAAAAGAACAATATCTCAGCCAGTTTCTTAAACCAACCCCCTGGGACATTCTGTTTGTTCACTTGAACAATTTCAAGCTATTTGTAAAACAAATGCTTATATATTTCAATGTGCACTGCAAACCAAAATTCTTAACTACTATTAACCACTATTCTCTCACATATAATTCGTGATTAGAGTGTTGACCTATACACATTATGAATACTCTCAGTCATACAATGTACAATTTTGACGCGAGAAGACTGTAAACTGAGAAGAGTGTGTTTTATGAAAGGCTGACTTCCATTCTTTATATGAACAAAGTCAGACATGTAAACCTATCAGTCCTTTAAATCAGTCTAATTAGTTCCATTCTTGTCTAAAGGAGGACTACCCCATGTAGGTACAGAGTCATTAAATATTTTATGTATTTGTGTATAATATAGTAGTAGTATTGTCACATGTACAAAGTACAGTAACCAGCATGCAACAACATCACCATTGTCAAATGCCAAGAAAAATAAAATGAAAATGCATAGCTTCAGTTGATTTAATAGAAAGTACAAATCAGATTACCTAATGAATACCTTTCTCCTGTCTCTATAGTTAATAATATACAGTAGGAGCCTGGCTCCAGTACTGAAATGGTCACAGTGAAATACATCACAGTGCGTTGCTGTACCAGGATATGATGCACTGACTGCAGGTAATTTACTCTCCACTATTAATCTTTAGAAAATTGGGAAGATCAAAAAGAAAACACTTTATTAGACTTCTTAAATCAATAACACAAAAACCTGTAGGTTTGTGCCTTCTGCTGACTCAAAAAGGGGAGGGATGTTCTATTCTTTAAATCCACAATATCAGAAATGGCAGTATATTGTCATCACTCATTCCTTGTGCATGTTCTTACGCCCATTCATGTAAACAAAATCAGATCTAATCTTCTCTTTCCTTTAATTAATTCTCATTATGAGCTATACTACTGAACTGTGGAACTTCCCAGTGACAGGTGAATTCAAATGACTTAATTATGTGTCTTATACAGAAACAAGTCTATTTCAAGATGTCACAGCAAAGGCGGTAAAAATGTATGGAATCATCGGTCATTTAAATATTCAGTTTTAATAAAATCAAAACAGTCTTGTGAATTTGGTTGTCATCTTGACATCTTAAAGGTTTTTCATGTTAATCACTTGATAACATTTAAACAGTTAAACATGAATGATGATTTTACTATACTTCTAAAAATGTATAAAAAAAAAAGTGTAAGTAAGTGGGTTTATGTTTCAGAGCAGCACAATGGCAAAATGCTGCTGCCTTACAAATTTGGGACCCTAGTTCAAATCCTGCTCTTTGATTGTGTAGTTCATGTATTCCATCACATGGAATTTCACCCAGCTTATCAAATTTCTTCAACAATCCAAAATGTGTTTCATATTAATTGCCAGTTTTAAATGTGTCCAATATGTGTGTATTTTGTTCAATGTATTACATTAAGAAATCATTTTGGAACAGAATTAGAATGCTTTCATAGGTAGTGTACCTCTTTAAACTGCTAAACAGTAATTTAAATGTAGAATTTCACTGTGATGTAGCCACCTTATATTTGTCATATCACTTAAAAAAATAGTTCACTTGCTTTGTAACTAGAAAAGTGAGAAATAGAAAAAAAAACAATACTGGAAATTTTAATGTAACCACAGGAGACGTACTTAATTAGTTCTGTTTCCTAAATACAAGTGTTGTTTCATGAAAACATTTCTGTTTTCTATTATTGGTAAACCTTTTTTATTTTCTACTGTTAATCTATAAATAAAAAGTGCATATACACCAAAAACAAATCTCCCACATATTTGTGCTGCTTATTTTGTCTTTTGGTGTACCACACTAATTTCTAATAAGTGTGAATTCCTTTTTCACGTAATACCTTTGACTAAGACAATGTAAGCAAATTATGGATGTCAGCTTTCAGCCACCTAAACAAACACTGCGTTGACTGTTTAATATGTGAACAAAGGACTACTAATATAATGTTGTCTTTCTGAAGAAGCATAATTACTAGTTTAAATTCTACTGTGTACTTCAATGTGATTTTCTCCAACTTTTACACTAAATCCTCTAAAAATATACACCTGTCACACTGTGTGTGTTCTGTATAATACTGGAAATAGCACCTTTCTGGATATTTCATAGGGTTCTTGCATGTTATTATTATGGTTTTATACATTAAGTTTTATTAACATAACTCAATCAATCCGGTTCAAATATTTTCTGTACTGAGAAAATGTAGTTAATTTAATAGACATCCCAAAAGTTTAGGCTCTATTGTAATTTACATGGCCAGGTTTAATTACTTTATGAGGTTAAATTAGAAATTAATACAAAATACCTATTTTTTATAGAAAACAAGTGCTGTACAGTATGTGTGTTGGCTATTGCTGTTATGCAGCAGTGAACCCTATCGTGAACTGGCATTCATATCTTTTAATGTTTTCAATGCTTATTTTTTGTTCTAAAAACAAGCACAAAGCCATCCATGATATTCAAATTTGTTTCCTTATTTTATGGATTTCAAACAATGACAATGTCAAAAAGAAAACACAGACCCTTGGTTGTTAATTTTGGTTTTACAAACCAGAAAAACTGAAGCAACTGTTTGGTACTTTTAACGCTACTCATGTAAACTCTCCAGATAGTATTTTAGGAGCTCTTGATATACCTGCTGAATCTTTTTGACAGAGTATGTCAATCAACCACTTTATCACCTCAGAGGAACAGTCTAACGTGATCCCAACCTACCCTGATCTAGCAGCATAAACTATGAGGTGCATTTGATCTCAGGAGAGAAAGAAAGGTGCTTAACTCATTGCTGTTCAGAAAAAAGGGATGCAAACAGCCTTCTAATCTTTGAATAAGATAACTGAGAAGTGGAATAATTTATAAGTATATAGCAATGTAGACACTAAATCTACAGTAGATTTAGAAAGTATTCAGACTCCTTCACTTGTTTTAGATTTTGCTGTTGCAGCCTTTTGCTAAAATAATGTATATTCATTTTCTTCCAAATATCAACCAACTTTTAATATCCCAGAATGACAAAGCAAAAATAGGACTTCAGAAATGTTAATGTTACCTAGGGGTGAACATCACAAGTAAACATAAAGCTGTTTATCAACAAAATTTTGCTGTCTGTATGGAAAAAATTAAGCAAGACTTGCATAGATGGTCTACCCTCCATCTCACTTTAGCTGGAAGAATTAAAATGGTCAAGATGACTATCCTTCCTAAGCTTCTTTTTCTATTTCAGAACATTCCAATATACATCAAAAAATCATCAAGTTAGATTCAACCATAACCTCATTTAGTTAGAATTCAAAACATCCACGTATCCAAAGAGTGACCCTACAAAGACCTAAGGCAGAAGATGGCATGACTCTACCTAACTTTCAGTTTTATTACTAGGTGGCAAACATACAAGCTGTAAAAACCTGGACATTGACACAAATAAATAAACATACACAGGCTTGGACCGCAATAGAAGCAAAATCCTGCAGTACTTCTTTATATTTCTTGCTTTGTACCCCAATAAGTACAAGTACAAGTTAGTATATCACCAATATACTAACAACCCAATTGTGCTTCATTCAGAGTATGGAACCAATGAAGGAAGTACTTCTAGATAGAGAAGCTTTTATCTGTGGCACCTCTACACGATAACCACCTTTTTCCACCCTCTCAAATGCACGCAATTTTTAATGTCTGGAAAACATTCGGGATTAAATCATTTAGAGATCTGTACATAGACAACGTCTTCACATCCTACGAATAATTACACTCCAGATTTAACTTTCCAGCAACACTTTCACTACCTCCAAATTAGAAACTTTGTTAAACAGAACCTGCCCAATTTTCCTCACCTCCCTCCTACTTCTATTCTGGAGAAAATATTGATCACTCTTGAGGACTCAGATAGCATTTCTGTAATATATAAAAACTTTTTAAAGTCCCTCCCTTTCAATGATCCCAGAGTACAGTGGGAAAAGAATGTCTTACTCAGCATTTCAGAAAAGGAGTGGAAGGCAGCCATGCACAGAATTCACTCAAGCTCCATATACGCAAAGCATATAGTTATTCAACTTAAAATTATATATCGAGCCCATCTGTCTCATTTAAAATTGTCCAAAATGTTTCCAGGGCAAGATCCAACCTGTGAACATTGCAATCGTCCACCAAATTAGCATCATTTTGGACCAAAATCTCTAAATGCCTTTCAGACAGCCTTGGTGTCAATCCCTCCTAATCCACTAATAGCTGTGTTTGGTGTAATTCAAGACGTGCTTAAAGTGGAGAAAGACATACAAACTGTAATTAGCTTTTTCATCACTATTGACACGTAGACTTATCTTGATGAACTGGAAGAATCCTAACTCACCTCTTTTAAGTCAGTGGGTAATTGATGTTATACAGTATATTATCTGAAATTGGAAAAAATCTAATTATCACTTAGAGGATCTGAGCAAAACTTTTTCAGAACCTGACAGGATCTAATTAATAACATTTTTGAATAAGCACTTAAATTGAGGAAGTGGATTCTTTTCCCTTTTTTTAAGTTATTTTCCTACTATTAAAGTATTACTCTGTTGGCCTAGCTCTCTTTCTCATGGGTGGGGTTGATTTGTTTCAAACCTAGGTTTGTAAAACTTGACTTACTTGTAACAAATATTCTATTGACACAAGTATTCAGGCCCTTTACTCAGAACTTAGTTGGAGCACCACTGGCAGCAATTATAGCCTGGAGTCTTCTTGGGTATGACATAACAAGCTTTGCACATCTGGATTTGGGGATTTTCTGCCATTCTTTTCTGGTGATCCTGTCAAGCTCTGTAAAGGTTGGATGGATACCATAGCTGGACAGCTATTTCCAGGTCTCTCCAGAAATGTTTGATTAGCCTCAGTTCCGGATTCTGACTTCACAACTAAAGGACTTTCCTAAAGTAGTCCAAAAGCCACTCCTGTGTTGTCCTTTCTTTGTGCTTAGGGTCATTGTCCTATTGAAAGGGTAATCTTCAGCTCAATCTGAGGTCCAGATTGCTTTGGAGCAAACTTTCATTAAGGATATCTCTGTACTTTGCTCCATTCTGCATTCCCTCAACCCTATCTAGTCTCCCGGTCCCAGAGTGTTCATGCTCCAAGCAGGTTCAGGTGGATGTACCACTATGAGGTTGCTTGAGGTTCTTGGGTGATTGCGCATTCATGTGCAAATGAGAGAGGGTCAGTGCTTCATTCATACCTTGGAGCAGGTGAAGGACGCACCTGCACCCAACCAAGGCTATAAAGGGAGCCTGCACAGCAGAGGAGGAAGCAAGAAAAAGAACAATGACAAAAGAAAAATGGAAAAGGTAAAGAAAGAACAGAGGTTAAAGAAAGAAAGACAGAGAGAGGCAGAATGATTAGGCACCTGTGCAATAAGGACTGGAGGCAGGTGGTCAGAAGTATGCCCTAGGGAAGAGAGCAGTGGGCCTATGCTCAAGAAAGGGGCTGGAGTAGGGGTGCTTTTGTTTCACAAAGCTGAGGGAGTAGGAGCTGCCCCATCGTGCAGTATCTCCCATGTAGATTCTGAAGAACTAGCTGAGGAAGACGTGCGTGGGGTTCAGGGGGTGTCCTACAGATGCAGAGGGAATAGCGGTGGGATCATGACCCCGGTAAAAAAAAGATGACTGCACCTGTCAGCAGCTGTCCCCTCATGCTACAAGGTCATGAAGCTGAGGAGACATCAGATTTTAGAAAGATGCATTGTGGCTTGTGTTTTTAAAGAAGAATCTATCTGGGATTTTAACTTCATTTTTATTGGATTTATTTATTGAATATGTTAACCACCACCTTGCACATCATTTTATGTTTTACTTATTTAAGACATGAAGCATGACACCTTTGGGCACTGTTTGTTGTTTTAAACAAAAGCACTAGACACTTGGCACCAACCACTTTCTGATTGTATGTGTCCTCATTTGCCAGGCTCATCCTCAGGTACGTTATCAACGTTTCTAGGTTCAACTGGCTTCTGGAAGTAGTCTTGGGGTGTGGAGCTAATGCAGACCTCATTACAGAATGCTATTGCACAGGTAGTGAGTGGTGTTCATTTTCCACCAGACATGACAATAAACTTGTTTCATCAGACCCGAAAAGTTTGTTTCTTGCAGTCTTAGTGTCTTTTTGGTGCCTTTTTGCAAACTCCAAGCTGAGTTCCATGAATCTTTTACTAATTAGAGTTTCTCCCATCTCCACACAGTTTCACTGGGACTCAGCCAAAGTGACCATCAGGTTCTTAGTCACCATCTCTTTTACCATGACCCTTCTTCCACAGTTGTTCAGTTTGGCTGGGTAGATAGTTCTTCTTCCATTTAATAAGGCAACTGTGTTCCTGGGAACTGATAATGATGCGTGGATTTTTTGTAGCCTTTCCCAGATCTATGCCTTGACACAGTCCTGTCTCTAAGCTCTGCAGGTAATACTTTCAACCTCATGGCCTGATTTTTACTCTGACACACATTGTCAGCTGTGGTACCTTATATAGACAGGTGTGTGCCTTTCCTAATCATGTCCAATCAATTGAATTAATGACGAGGTATAGAAACATCTCAGTGATTATCACTAGAGTGGGATGTGCTTGAGACAAATTTCAGGTGTCAAAGCAAATACAGTAGTCTGAATATTTATAATGATATTGTAATAATATAATATTATTATTATAATAATAATATTTAAATTTTTTTATTTTAATAAATTTGTAAAAAAAAATGTAAAGTCCTGTTTTTACTTTGTCATTCTGGGGTATTGAGCACTGCTTGCTATGGGGAAGTAAATAATTGAAATGATTTTAGCACAAGGCTGCAACGTAGCAAAGTGTGAAAAAAGTGAAGGATTTTGCATACTTTCTGAATCCTCTGTATAAGGATCTAAAAGCATTTTCCAACAAAGGAACTTAAAATTAACATTAAATGACTTAAAGAAACTGGTCTCTTTCAGTTCTGCCCTACAACTTCACAGTCTACCCATAGGTAGTTTTATAAAATACATACAGCAAAATGAATAAAAGGCTCAATATGTCTGACTATTGAAAAACACTGCTATTTACAGTATGTGTCAAGGCTTAGCCCCCCTTTGTAATAATTGCCTTTGTACCTCTTACTGTCTGAATCTAAACGTAACTTAAGAATCACGCCAAAAACCTTTTACAAGAAATCAAGGTGTATTTTTATGGTCTGATTGCTGCTCTTCACATGCTGATAATGTTAAAGATCACTTATCTTTTTTGTGCAGTTCTCTCATCAAGAGTGCAATATTTCACTTTGCATTCTCATCATGGAAACAGATCACAAGAACTCATGATGAAGGGATGATTTTACTGTACTTCTAAAATTAGGACTGTAGCTGACTACTGACTATCTATGTATTAAAACATATATTCAACTAAGTGGGTTTATGTTTCAGAGCAGTGCAATGGCAAAATGCTGCAGCCTCACAAATCTAGGACACTAGTTCAAATCCTGCTCTAGTCACTGTCTGGGAAGTTTGTTCAGTCTATCACAACAACTCAAAAATATGCATGTTATGTTAATTGTCAAATCAAAATTTGGGTTCAAACTTTAATGCAGGAATAAGTTCTGATCCTCTTCTTACCCCGATCCTATAATTGAATCAGTGGGTTTAGAAAATGGATGGAAAGATGGATTTATTATACAGTATTTTTCTCAGATTTGCTTTTCAGGTGCTGATAGCTCCTAAAATAATTTTACTTTCCCTGATCTTCCTGGCATTCCAAATGGGGATTGAGTTGTGTACACCAGATTTATGAGGCCCATAATGCTGCGTTAAAGTAAGATGGTAAATGGAAATACAGCAAACAACATAACACAGCACAACCCCTGAGAGCTGCTTCTAACAAACAACTTATTACATAGATTTTAAAACATCATACTCAAAACAAAAAAATGAACCACTGACACACAGTCGGTGAGTGCAGATATGTTTTCATGAACTCCGTGGGAAATGGAATAGTAAGGTGATAAGTAGTGAATGCACACTGACTTCACAGCTGGATTACTTTCCTTTATTTATTTCAAACTACACATAAAAGGAAATTATTCGCTTAGTTTAGCACAGGGGAAAAACTGAACTTATTAGAATAGAAACAATTGTCAATCTTTAATCTTAAAAGAGATATTTCCAAAATATGGTAAACACAGAATTTGTACAGGAACATTGTTTGAGCCCACTTTATGCCCAATGCTGAGGAGATAGTCTTGGGCTTCCTGCAAGTCGGAAATGGAATGGAAAACAGTGCATTGAGTTTTTTTTTTGCCATTTTACATGCTTTATTTTCTATCTCAGTTGACAAGGGTTATTCAAAATATCTTGAGAAACACTGTACTTGAAATATATAGTACTTATAATACAATACAATAGTTTCATTTAACTCAGTTGACTCTGTTGTAGGATAGCTTGGTAGCTAATAGCTCCAGGGACCTGGGGTTAAATCCTCTATTGTCTCTGTCTATATGGAGTTGGCACTTTATGTTTTCCCTGGATACTCTGATTTTCCTCCTGCATTCTGAAGATTTGCAGATCAGGTTGACTGGCACTTTTAAGTTGGCAAGGTATGAGCAAATATGTGGATAAGTATGTCCTACAATAAACTGTTACCCTGCTTAGTGTTAATTTCTGAACTCTACCTGATGTTTCCACAAATGCCTCTAGCTGCCTGGGCTAAAAAATAATAAAAAGAAAATGAATACATTATATTTCTTAACACTTTGTTTTGAAGATACAATATGTCATGTTTCAGATTAAGCCACTATCAACTATGACAATTTTTATGATTCCTACAGCATAATCTTCACATATTTACTTAATCTTGATAAGGGTTGTAGGCAGTTGTCTTATTTATAACAAATATTTTACTCGTAACTTATCGTATCTTAATGATTTTTTATACACAATGTACTGTATAAGCAGGAATACTACTGAAATAGACAATGACAATATTTCTTTCAGGAACATTAATATAATATGTAAAATGTATTAACATGTCACTTTCATTTCAATTAAATTAATACAGTAATTATTTTGTTGTAAAAATATACTATTTTATTTATTTGGCAGGATGAAAAGTCCTATAATTTCTGTAGCTAACACTGTATAATTTCTATAAAATACATGGAAAAAAAAGAATCAAGTTATCCTAAATCTGTGATTGTCTATTACACACACACATTGTGGCAGACAGCCGGGTCCCGTGCCCGGCAGGGACGCCCCTGCTGCTTAGGGGAGCAGCCATGGACAACTCAGTACCTCCCCCGGGTCGCTTGGTGGCAGCCTCCCTGGCCAACGGTGATTCCCCAACCTCCCGCAGGGCTCCATGGGAGATGGAGTCCTCCACAGCTTGGTTGGGGCCCGGGGTGGCCGCTAGGGGGGGCTGTCTGGTTTCAACAGCCTGGCTGGATGACTCTCCGGCCCCACCCAGAAGTGCAATTAGGACCAGGTGGTCAAGCACCTGGAACACTTCCGGGTGGGCTATAAAATGGGCCAGCCACCACCACTTAAGGAGGCAGGGTTGGGAGGAGGAGGACTACGCTTGTTGAGGAGTGGTGGTAACAGAAAGAATTGTTGTGTTGTGTTGGGATAGGGCTTTATGGACTATGTATTGCCTGTAGGTCACGGGGAAGATGTGCGCCCACGGGTGAAGAAAAATAAAACGTGTCTTTAGTTTACACGTGCCTCTGTGTCCATCTGTGCCGGGTCGGGCGCCTATATAGCGCCTCCGGCCACTTTATTAAGTACTTGCTAGTACCTGGTTGGACACCCTTTTGCCTTCAGAACTACCATAATTCTTGGTGGCATAGATTGAACACAGTGCTGGAAAGATTCCTCAGAGATTTAGGTTCATACTGACATGGTAGTGCCACGCATTTGCTGCAGATTTGTTAGCTGCATATCCATGATGTGAATCTCTGGTTTCACCACATCCCAAAGGTGCTATATTGGATTGAGATCTGGCAACTGTGGAGGCCATTTGAGTACAGTGATCTCAATGTCATGTTCAAGAAATCAGTTTCAGATGATTTGAGCTTTGTGACATGGTGTATTATCATGTCTGGACGTAGCCATTAGAAGATGGGTACACTGCAGCCATAAAGGGATGGACATGGTCAGCAACAATTCTCAGGTAGGCTGTGATATTTAAACGATGCTCAGTTGGTACGAAGGGGCCCAAAGTATGTCAAGAAAATATCCCCCACACCATGATACCACCACCACCACCACCACCAGCCTGGACCATTGATACAAGGCAGGATGGATCCATGCTTTCATGTTGTTGATGCCAAATTCTGACCCTACCATCCAAATGTTGCAACATAAATTGAGACTCAATAGACCAGGCAACATTTTTCCAATCTTTTGTTGTCCAATTTCCACAAGCCTGTCCAAATTGTAGCCTCATTTGCCTGTTCTTAGCTGACAGGAATAGCACCCGGTGTGTTCTCCTGCTGCTGTAGCCCATCTACTTCAAGGTTCGACATGTTGTGTGCTCAGAGATGCTCTTCTGCTTACTTGAATTACTGTTGCCTTTCTATCAGCTCAAACCAGTCTAGCCATTCTCTTCTACTGTAACCTCTGGCATCAACAAGGAGAACTGCCACCCACTGGATATTTTCCCTTTTCTGGACCATTCTGTGTAAACTCTAGATATGGTTGTGCATTAAAATCCATGTAGATCAGCAGTTTCTGATATACTCAGACCAGCCCGTCTGGCACCAACAATCATGTCACATTCAACGTCACCTAAATTACCTTTTCTTACCATTCTAATGGTCGGTTTGAACTTTAGCAGGGCATCTTGGAAATGTATACATGCCTAAATGCATTGAGTTGCTGCCATGTGATTGGGTGATTAGATATTTGTACTAACAAGCATTTGAGCAGGTGTACCTAATAAAGTGGCCAGTGAGTGTATAACTATATATAATTCTATATACATATATACCTACTATATATGCTATACTATATATATATAATATATATACACTAGGAATTCCCGGACGTTTCCCATTCCCGCATTCCCGGGAATGAAACTGCTGGAATTCCCGGCTGAACGGGAATGGCCAAGCTCACATATATAGCGTGTAAAAGTGTAAAAATCGATCAAGAAATAACAGAGTTATAGTTGAAAATAATTAATGTGGCGCCATTGCTGCAGCTTGCACTTCATCAGACAACAGCTTTGAACAGCAACTCGAAATTGCAATGCGTCAGTCTGTTGCATCCGCATTATCTGTGCTAAGAAACTTGCCATCACAGAATGATGACAAGAAACTGGATGCATCAGTAAAAGCTGAAACGGCGGTGTTTCAGAGTAACGGCAAGCACGGGCGTTGTTTAGAACAAGTATATCAGTATCTGATGACTGTGCCACCTACTTCAGTGGAGGCAGAGCATGCTTTCTCAGTGGCTGGCGTACTCTGCACGAAGGTGCGCTCTCGCCTGGAAGACCGCACACTCAACACGTTGTGCTTTCTACGCTCTTATTACCGAAACTAACTAGATACATGTACTTATATGACAGCATGAACTGCTTGTAGTTAAGGTTAGTCTTTTAATATTGCAGTAGTTTTATTAAAAATAAGTGTTGCTCGCTCTAAAACCGTTCACATGTGAGATGCCCGTACACTGTGTCATTCCTGGGAGCCCGGGATTCCCGGAAATGACATGTGGGATTCCCAAATTCCCGGGAATGGATTCCCTAGTACACACATATATACCTACCATATATTTCTATATTTACTGTATAGACACTTTAGGAAAAAGATGAGAAGATGAACATAATAAAAACTGTTGTAACAATAGAAAAGCTCTATGAGAGATATTTTTAAGATGTTGTTATGTATCAGGATTAAAAGTTATCTCCATTTAGGCATTCTGTATAAGCAGGTTTTAAGGGAATCCTTCAATTAAATGATCTCTTGTCTCTGATAATTTAAACAAAGGAATTATCTTGCCACATTTCACAGAATTTAATAAATAGCCATTTAATTTGATTCTGGCAAGATCCAAAACATTAATTCAGTCATATATATATATATAAATATCTATATATATGCCATTTTACATGCTTTATTTTCTAGCTCAGTTGGCAAGGGTTATTCCAAATATCTTGAGAAGTACTGGTCTTGAAATATACAGTACTTTGTAAATATGTGTTTCATTGAAAAATGTGTTCTTTTTACAAGTTTGTGAAGGTCATGCCATGAGCTGTATACAATATATATATATATATAAATCCCTTGTCCTTTTTTAATAATTTGTAAATAAATGTGCAGCTTTGCCTTATTAGTTCTATTTTTTCAGGAACTGATCACTTTTGATGGTGGCACGGTGGCGCAGTGGTAGCGTTGTTGCCTTTCAGTAAGGAGGCCTGGGTTCACTTCACGGGTCCTCCCTGTGTGGAGTTTACATTTTCTCCTTGTGTCTGCGTGGGTTTCCTCTGAGTGCTCCGGTTTCCTCCCACAGTCCAAAGACATGCAGGTTAGGTGCATTGGTGATCCTAAATTGTCCCTAGTGTGTGCTTGGTGTGTGGGTGTGTGTGTGTGTCCTGAGATGGGCTGGCGCCCTGCCCGGGATTTGTTCCTGATATGCACCCTGTGCTGGCTGGGATTGTAGCGGGTTGGATAATGACTGACTGACTGACTACTTTTAGCCACATTTTCCACATATATTTCATGGAATTCTTTTATCTATCTATCTATCTATCTATCTATCTATCTATCTATCTATCTATCTATCTATCTATCTATCTATCTATCTACGCTTGTGTTTAAATATATACAATATACATAAGAAAAAGACATATACTGTAAATCTATATATAGTAAAGGCATCAGCAATCACTTTACCTGAACAGCACTTTCCATTCTTCTTTCTAGTTTCAACTTTTGTAGTTCTTCAGCTCTTACTCTTCCAGCATCATTTTTACTGTGTATCTAATATGCGGCAAGTAAACATTACATCATTTCTCTATCTCCACCAGCCCATATCTTTGGCACTAGGCAGGATGGATCCATGCATGTACATAGTGTAGTTTACACTAAATTCCCACCCTGCCATCTGTATGTTAAAGCAGAAACTGAGATACATCAAATGTCAAAAAATGTCAGATTACATTTTTTCAATCTTTAGTTGTTCAGTGTGCCCATTGTTGCCTTGTCTTCTTGTTCTTTGTTGAAGGGTGTTGACAGCTGGTCTCCTACTTGTAGTGATGGAGCGCGTCCTGTTCATGGTCCAAAGCTTTCTACACACCAGGCTTGTAATGAATAGTTATTTTAATATTTGTGGCCTTTATTATAACTCAAACAAGTCTGATCATTCTTCTCTAATCCCTGACATTAACATGGTGTTTCTATGCCCAGAACTGCTGCACACTGTATGTGCTAGGAGGGTAAGCTGTTTCTGAGATGCTAAAACCATCATGTTTAGCACTGACAATCATTTCACATTCAGAGTTGCTTAGATCATACATCTTATTTATTCTAAAGTTTGGGCAATCAACAACTAAACATTTTATTCATGTCTTCATGCTGTAGATAGAACTATAGCCACATGATTGGCTGTTTAAATGAGTGGGCTAATTGCATTAATAAAGTGTTTACCGAGTGTATCTGTTATCATACATATTTAAATACTTTAATCTTCATTTACTTTATAAAGTTACAGCAGTCCAAAAGCAGGTAAATGATTTTTCACAAGGTGTATTCAGGACTGGCCAGAGGTGAGAGAGTTACAGGAACTACTTAAGATTGAACAAAACCACAAAGAGAAACACAGCAAAAGAAAAAAAAAAGTAAATTCCAAAATGAGAAATATCATATTGTATGAGTTGTTTATGGATTGCAAAATGTCATTGAAAAAGCACATGGAAGCATTTCAAGATGACTTTTGAAAAAAAGACTGTAGAGACCATTTGAAGAATGCATTAGATAGGTCAGCACATTAAGAGTTGCGACTAATCAGACACTAGCACCGGAGGAAAATGACACAAAAAGGTAATGTAGGAGGTTTGGTGACATAAGAAGACAATATGCAGGATACGAATATGTTCCTAGAAAGTGCAAGCATTTTGCCATTTTATAGTGCTGCACAGAGAACAATTGGATGATTTGGAAGAAAAAAAAACTCACTCAGGGATGTTGCGATTCCTGAAGTACTACAGTTCACTAGCAGAAATGAATGTTTCCAGCAGTGGAATTCAGGATGTGAGGTTGAGAAGATCATTTTTCTCTTTGAAACAGCACAGATTCTGGCACTTTTGAAGAATACAGGAGCTGGTTTATCAATGGACCCATGCGGCATGTTTTACTTCCCAATAAGGGAGAGCATACGTGTGAAAGGCTATTGCGTAAAACTGAAGCCCTCTTTAAACCCATCAAGAGTTTTGTCGGATTTTGTAACAGCAAGCCAGAGTGCATACAAAACTGTCTTTCCAGCTGCACAGATAGTAGGTTGCTTCTTCCATCTTGGACAGTTTTTTCAGTGCTAATATTACAAATCACAAGAGACTTACACATCATACTTGACACTACATTTATATGTGTACTGTTTGCAATGCTGAAATTATTACCATATTAGTTATCTTTTACTTAAATTTTTAATCATTATTGAGGCACATTTGTCACTGCAGTCATATTTCTCCAAATATGCTTCTTGTGGTGCACTTGAGTCCCACTTGCTTTTCTTGATGTGCTTTTGTCCTTTAAGTTGTGCCATCACTCAATCATGTGGTTTTTTATACATGATTTAACAGCAGCATAACTGGTCATGCAGGGCAAACGTAATAAAGATATCTTCTCTAAAAACTTCACTCAAGAAGAAAAACAAAAAGGCAGATTACCCCCACCCCATCATCCTTTGCAACATCAATTTTCCCCTGACATTTTGACCAGGACATCAGGGATCTTTATACTTCATGAAGCATCTACATGCAGTTGTTGACCATGGTCTGTACTGCTGATATAGACGATTGAAGTTATGAGATACTCACAGTGTTCAAATTTCAAGATGAATGGTCTTGAGAAGCCATGTAAATGAGCATGAGGGCAACAACAAGGCACGCACAGTCACATATTGCTATTAAGTCTTTTACATGCATACTTTTTAGTATTAATATAACAGAAAAATAATAGCATCTGGAAGAAACTGTGTTCAGGTATTGGTGAAACATTTCAATACTGCTGACAAATATTTACATAAGGATGTTGTACCATATGCACACCCTGTCAGAATTCACTTAGAATAGCCATTGGGATGTGTGTTTAAGGAGGGTACAGTAAAAATGCCACGCTAGTCAACTTTATATATTATACTTAGGATATTGCCCAAAAAAAAAATGACAATCTCTTGTTGCAATGCCTCCAGCGTTTCTGTTCCTGCTAAATGTCATGGCAAGGCCTCCCAGCTGGCAATAAAATTCAGAATGAAAAGGTTTGTACCCCTTACCCACAGAGAGAAATCAATACTTCCCACTCCAACAATTATGGCAGTCAGTGTGGAGGATATCTTATCACAACCATTTCTGCTTGAGATCAGCAAAATTAATTTCCCTTTAAATTCACCAAGTGATTAAATTGCTATAAATAGGAGTTTTATACAGAAACATCAGCTTTAGCTTCAGGATGCTCACTTCATTTAACCGTGGGAGATTCTTCACAATCCAGTATAGTAAGAATAAACCATTCATAAGCTTGTAAAAGCTATAGATTAAATGAAGTGGATACTCAAGTGTAGGAAATCCTGATGCAGTTTCAGTATCTAAATAACCAAATGAGAAGAGGATGGATAATAAACTGAAAGCAATTATCAAGTAACTTTTCTTTAAAGAAACACAATAAAAAGCAGCTATTCCAGTACAAAAATATTTTTTCCATTGCCCTCTTTTTCCTCTTAATGAGGATTCTCACCTTATATTAAGATTCACATACACATAGATCGACTGAACATATTTGTCTTAGAATGGCTCCAAAGTTAAATGAATAAAATAATATCTGATTGAGTATGATGTGCCAGAACATCTCATAGTAATGGATAGATAGATAGATTTGCCACTTGTACACTAATTTAATTTCCATCCATCCATCCATCCTTACTTTATTGAATCTTACTTAATGCAGTTCACAGTTTCTTGATACTGCAGCTTTTTATAGCAGCACTGGGCACAAGGCAGGGCTTATTTATGCATTCAAAAAAACTGACCAAACACATATAGGGGAAACAAAACCACTGTACCACTGAACCATTTCAAATGTGTTTTAATTTAACTTGCCCCATCTGAATTGCTCACCTGATCAATGATATTATGAAACATTGAGGCATATAACCATAGATGATTTAGTGGTTTGGAGGGAGAGCCATTGTTTTATAATAAGCTGTTTTTTCCTTATGTTTACCTTTTCATCTTTTGTCTGAATACTGTATGGGTACTACAGAGGTAGCAGTGGAACAGCAATTGCACAACTACAATGACAATTACATTTCGTTGACCCATTTATCTCATAGTCTCATGTAAATTTTAACTGCAGCTAGCTCAATGAGAAGTGTATCATGTAAAAAAGTTTAAGCTGAATTGTATTTCTCTCATTTTCAGTAATTTATTAGTGTCTTTATCCATATTGTTTTATTATTAATAGTTTTACATTTAGTTGCAGTTCTAGAGCCATGGTTCAGATTACATCACTGCTTCTGTCAGTGTGAAATTTGTGTATTTCTTCTGTATTTGTGTTAGTTCTCTCTCAGTGCTCACCTTCTTCAGTAGGAACATCAGCTTGGGTCAGTTGGTGACACTATATTACAGAGATTGTAAGGATGTACTTGGCGGTGCCCTGAGGATAGACTGGTCCTTTGTCTTAGGTTCATTCTTTTGTCTTGCAACCAATGCTGCTGGGATACTGTGATGGAGTGAGTTCTGGCATATAAGTTGATAAATATTTTGTATGTCTTTATTTGTAAACTAGACAAAGCAAATGTAATATTAGACAGTGTTTTTGTTTCAGGAGGTATGTTTTACTTGATGAGAACAGCTGTGCTTTGATGTTTACCTAACCAACCCTCAAGACGCTTTAGGACTAACTCAAGATGAGGAATTTATGGTGAGGGGGGTGGAGCAAGTATCAAACTGGTTTGGCAAGGGTGACTGTGTTTGGACTTCGAGCCTATAAGCCATCCACCACAGGAAGGCCATAAACTGACTAAACAAAGCAACTGGAGGATAAGTTGTAACTGAGGGCTTTCATTAGTAACTGATCAGGAAGGAACTGAAAAAATAATTCTGCTGTTTAAAGCAGGGGTTTCGAACTCCGGGCCTGGATGGCCACAGTGGCTGCAGGTTTTCATTCTAACCCTTTTCTTAATCAGTGACAGGTTTCCACTGCTAATTACCTTTTTTTCCCTTCATTTTAATAGCCTTGTTTTTAAGGATTCAGTCCTCTGAATTGATTCTTTTCTTCATTAAATGACAGCCAAACAGAAATGAGATGTGAAACGAGCCAACAAAACTGATTATTGCTGTTAATTAAACTTGTTATTTAATTCCTTGGGTTATTGTTGCTCTCATTCTGCCACAGCAGACATTTCCAAAACTGATTTTTCTTTTTTTTTTCTTAGAACACCATCAAAATGTTTGGGTGATTGAGAGATCAACCTTACTGAGACCTTCACCTTTCTTTATTTTCAGATATTGTGTGATGGGCACAGGTGAGCTGGTCATGTGGTGGCTTGTTTTGTGTCACATATTGTTTGGCTGCTAATTAAGGAAAAAGAGACAATGAAGGGGCCTAAAACTAAGGCTAAAGAATTTAATTAGCAATAAAAACTGGTCACTAATGAAGAAGATGGTTAGAATGAAAACCTGTAGCCACTGCAGCCCTCCAAGACTGGAGTTTGACACCCGTGGTCTAAAGTATGGCTGTTCATGATTCATTTTGAATTGAAGTAGGATGCCCTGTTGATTTGTGTTTCATGGTAAGAATGGTATAAAGTTGGTCACTTTGCATTTACCCCCCCCCCCCCTCACCATCTGGCCAGGAAGAGCAGACCATGATGAAGACAACTCTATCTCGACAGCCGTATTGAGACCGGCATGTGGCCTGTTTCAATACTCCATTCAAAGGCCATGTGGTAGCAAAGCAAACTAAGCTGACGATAAGCCAAGAGCTGTCTATGGATGCAAGATGTGCTGCTGCTTATGCTATAAAGGTATGGTTTGTCAGTATTCATATAGTATTCTGTTTCCTTAATATTGTGGGGGTTTTTTTTATCAATAATGCATATTTAAATGTGTAACTTAACTGTATTTTTATGCTGTCTAATTGCCTGAGATTACAGATGTAGAAGCGAAGGGTGTGGGGGAAGTACCTGATCACAGAGTGGTAAATGTATGGGATTTTAGAGATTTTATTAAGATCTACAGAATAAAGCGTTTAAAAGGGGAAAATAGGGTCACCATAAGACCCTACAAGATAAAACAGATAGGCTCCAGCCTCCTGCTATGAATGAATGAATGAATCAGAGAAAAAAATGTGTTTTTGTTGATGTTTTTTAACTGTTAGTTTCAGTGTTCACATTGATGTATTATGAATTATTTTACATATACTCTGTACTGTCTGCATAGAATTTATACTTTTTTTTTCTCTGTTTGGTTGACTTTTCTTCCAGTATTTCAGTTTCCTCAATCTCTGCAGAGACTAGCTTTTTAAACTGGTTGTATAAACTTGTACAGAATGAGTGAGCACCCTGTGAGTCAGGCATGGGCTTCATCTCCCTGTAATCCTCTACCAGCAAAAACATGGATGGAAAATATTGTACTAAAGGCTTCAACAAATTTTGGGTCCTCAGGTATTAAATCAATAAATACAATGATTTTCAAAATATATTTGAAAATTGCTATGCTTTTCAGTTAGGTAACCATTGTGTGTTTTCACCATATATTAAAAAAATGAATTACTTAGGAGTATTTACCTTTCATATGGGACAGAGAAACTTTTTTTCAGGCATAAACACTGTGGCCTGCAGAACCCAAACCCGACACAGACAGATGTAGGACACAAATTAAGCATACACGCTTTTTATTTTTTATTTTTCCCTCATGGGAAACGCCTTCCCCCGTTTCCCATGAGTATAGCACAATTCACAGCATAGTTCACGTAAAAAATTCTCTTTTCTTTTCTTTTTCCCTTTATCATTCCTCCACTCCTCTGGGAAAGCTTTGTTTACCTCCTTCCGACTCTGACTCCCCGAGTAGTGGCTGCTAGCTCCTTTTATAAGGCACCCGGAAGTGTTCCAGGTGCTCATTAACTCTTTGGGGGCGGATGTCGACTTTTGTTGAAATTCAGGGGTAGATCAGCCGTAAACGGCAACAAAACTCATCATTATGTTTTAGTATGACTGTCTTTGTGATAAGGAAAGTTAACTTTGTTGATTTGACCTCAACTCCCTATGCACGCATAAGCAGCAAAGAGTAAACAGTCTCTAAAATGGCATCAACATCTGGCGAGAGACCAAAGCGAATGCACAAAGCAAAATACTCTGTGGATGATGTTTTGCGTATTATCACCGATTCTGACTCTGACTCATCTGGAGATTGAAATAGAAAGTAAGGGACCAGCTTCAGCTGATCGGTCCTCAGCTGATCGTGGTGCTGAACACGCTTGTGTAGCTGATGTGTCTCCTTCAACGATCACTTGGGAGGAGCACCACTTATGATGACAAGAGGTACAAACCAGATTGTGTCACACTACCATGCAAAGACAGGCCAGGCAGCCAGCCCTCCATGCATTTCTAGTGGCCATCAAGCTGCCCCTACACAGCCACCAGAGATGCTGAACAGATGCTGACAGCAGTCACAACAACAGATGTTTTACTTTTAATTTACATGTAAAACCTTTGCTTTGTGTGCTTTTCAGAAAACAGAGTTGCCTGCAAAAAATATTCAGCTCTCAAAGAGTTAACCTACTTCTGGCAGCACTTCCAGTTGTGGCAGAAGAGCTGTGCCAAAGGGCTCAACAGCAGCTGCAGCACCCCCTGGCGGCACCAATGGAAACCAACAGGGCTGTATCACACTCCAGCTCCCATGGAGACCTGTGAGCTCCCACTACAACCCAGGGGGGCTGCCACTAGCGCTCCAGGAAAGGTAATGCTCTGGATATGGTCCTTCCAGCGTGGAAGCGTGGAGGCGTACCGGCTGGGAAAGGGCCCCGGCTGTATGCCACAACACACACTGAAAACATATGCAGTACATTAATAAATAAATTACATAGATGTGTTGATTTTTCAAATGAGACAGAGACACATTTTTTCAGGCAAAAACCACACTTAGCATCACTAAGGGAGCACAGATGTCAGTCAGTCTTTTCTATAAGCCACGTCATCCCCATCAATGTCAAGTTAATTCTGCATCAGCTAATGATTAAGATCCACTATTGCAATAAACACATAAATTCTTTGTAATTGACAGTAAAACTATTTTGTCTGCAGAAGATCACTTAACTATCTCTTTTTTTCTGCAGAAGCCAAAAAAAAAGAAAAGTTTGAGTAGCAACATGAACCTAGATTCTTGTCTGTGTAAGGATATTATTAAGTCCTCTCCGTTAGTATAAAGTTGCAGCCTTAGGTGTAATTTGCATGCCATGCATGATATTCTAATGGTCCTTGTAGCTGTGTAATCACTGTTTCATTACCACAGCTGGAGAGCTTTTTAGCACATACACCATTACAGGATCCCCAACTGCGAAAAAAGCTATGTATGAAAATGCCCTCATTTTAAGCTCCATGAACAAAACACCTGGTTATTATCTTGGGGAGCATTTTTTCTTAAGTTGTAATACTCTTCTATTGATGAATGAACCTTATACAGGAAGGATTCAGCTCTTCTCATCTTTTAGTATGTCAAACTTTATTTAAAAGGGTCCCATTTCAACAGTAAATGTAAAATTTGTTTAACTTAGGAGTTAATAATTATTTTCTGGTACAAGTTGGCAATGTTTATGTTTTTCTTTAAATATACAGAAGTACCAAAGTACCAATTCTACCATCTGCCAATATCATCTCCACCCTATAGATATGAACAACGCCTTGCTGGCTGTTTAATGATCTTTAGTCTCAAGTTGGCAGGAGGCACAGATTGTCTTTTAATGCAGGAAATTAGTTAATTTATTATTTATATCAAGATAAATTACTACAAAATCTGTATTTTACTTACAACAGGGCAATCGTGAAGCAAAGGATAGCCAATAATCACAATACTACCATTTAGAAATTTTGATAATCATAACATGAAGAAACACATATTGAAATGTATAGTAGTTAACAAAGGAATATTTTGTTAATGTTGCCTCCTCCCAACACCTTACTAATTGTGGCAGCATTTTATAGTTGCACAACTATAGTTATAGTTCTTCAAAAAGAATGCTAATGTTAAATGTGGTTTTGCCAAACAATAAAGTGTGGAATAAACAACTCAGCCTCTCTTTCTGGAAAAAAGCAATAAAGAAATTCTGCTGTTGATACATCAGCTTAAAAGAAGCAAGGGAAAATGACAAAGCAAATAATAATGAAAAGAAGCTTTAAGGACTATGCTAATTAGTGAATCCAAAAGAAAATAACATCCAGATAAGGCATTTGACCTGCACAGGTACATTCAAAAAGTGATTTCAGAGCTGCCTCCTGCTCTAATCCTGTAACAGCAATAATAATAATGCATTTTATTTATATAGCACTTTTCTAATGTTCAAGGCATGGTACCTTTCTAAGTGTGCTGCATGTTGGAGTTTTGATGACTTAAGTGTTTTAAGAGTTGTATAGATCTGTTGATGGAATGTGTAGGTTCTTTGTTCCTGCTCTGTTCCTCTGTTATCTCAGTGACCCAGGAAACCAAAGTTCTCTTCTACTCTTCCCGTAAGTTAGATTTAGCAGCAAAGTCCCCAGGGTTCCTCAAAGGTACAGCCACTTTTTTCAAGTTTTTTTTTTTGTATTTATTCTGTTGCCATTGGACTGACCTTCTCTAGTCTGAATATCCTGAGAGAAGATAACTTAATGTAATTAAAGGATAGAATACCCCTATGGCATGTGGCTCTGTGATTATAAATTGCATAAAATATTGCTCAGAAAGATCTACAGACACATCCATCCATTCATTTTACAATCGCGTAATGCAACTAATTGTCTAGGGGGCCAAAAGCCTATCCCAGCTACACCAGGCATTAGGAAGGAATGCAACCTGTCCAGAGTACCAGCCCATCAAAAGACATACAGTATGCACATTTGTAGTACAGCACAGCCAAAGAAGGATGCTCCTTAATTGAGCTGTTGTGATGTGCCTACATAAATAAGACGTCTGGATTGCTGGGTAGCAAAGGTGCACAACATGGCACTGATGATACTGATGATGCAGATACAATTTGAAGAATCAACTAGAGAAATCAATTTAAGCTTAGATTTATGATATTTTTAATAATGATTATTAGTTAAAACATTCCATTTTTGGTGCATTAAAACAAAGAACCACTTATCTTGTCCTAATACGCTTCATTTTAACATTATACAAAGTTATTGTCTGTTATACCTGCATTTTTATCACTCTTTAATTTATTGTCTTTTATCAGTTTGCTGCTGCTGCTGGAGTATGTGAATTTTCCCTTGGGATTAATAAAGTATCTATCTATCTATCTTTTGGTTTTTTGAGAAGTCCAGCACTTGACGACCATTGAAAATGATTTTGAATATATAGGGACAAGCTATCCAAAATGTTTGGAGGCACAAGATTATTAAGTGACTTGTATACAATTTTAAAATCAATCCTAAAAAGTACTGGAAGCCACTGAAGTGTAGCCAAAACTGATGTTATACTCACAATTTTGAACAAGCGGTATCCTGTCTTTGTCCTTCTACGTCATTCCTGTTCCACCAGGATTCTACAGCACAGAGCAAACACCATACCCACAGATACAGTGGCCAGAGAAGCAGAAGAACATCATATCAAAAAGGCACTGAGTAAATGTGGTTATCCCAGCTGGACTTTTGTCAAAGCAGGGAAGACACCTAAAGAATGCTCTAAGCAATCCAGGAGAGAGGAAGGACAACCGCTGCCTTAGGCGAAAACCTTTGGTGATCCGTTATTTGTCAGGAGTATCGGAACAGCTGAGACACATTTTTTCAAAACACCAGGGGCCTCATATATAAACGGTGCGTACGAACAAAAATGTTGCATATGAACGTTTCCACATTCAAATCGCGATGTATAAAACCTAAACTTGGCATAAAGCCACGCACATTTCCACGGTAGCTCATACCCTGGCATACGAAAGTTCTCCTCTCTGTTTTGCAAACTGGCGGCACCCAGCGTCAAAGCAGTGCTCCTGTTCCAGTGTGGTTTCCCTTTCTTTTTTTGATCCACATCCCTGAAGCGGCTTTATAAATACACTGAAATTAACCACATATTGTTTATTAGTTTAATGCATCTGATTGTAATTAACCTGTAAAAATATAATGGTCCACAGAATGGTCAAACTATTCTAAATACAATAGCTGCTTTAGCATTGTTACTCTTACTGCACATTCTTCTTTTCCTTTCAGCTGCTCCCGTTAGGGTTTGCCACAGTGGATCATCTTTTTCCATATTACACTCACTGCAACACTCGGAGTATTTATATCACTGTATCTGAATGGAGACTCACAGCTCTACAACAGCTGAACAGAAAGAGAATTATGGGTATACAGCATCAAGCACACTCTGCCTCAGCCATGCTGTTTATTGAACTGCTCTCATACGGCAAACGCTTCAGAGCCTTTCCAGTACTGACCTCCGGGTTCAGAAACAGTTTCATCCCAAGAACTATAAACGCACTCAATCAGTCTATCAAGTACTCCTTGTAGAACTGTTTGTACTTATAAGTACAATCACCTCACTGTAAACTTGCGATACAGTTATAATATTGCACAACCTGAACCACTTTATAAAGCGAGTATTTACATATGATGATGATATCATTTTTAAGATGAAATGCAGCAAATATGTTTATTATATTATACAGATACAACTTTAACTTAATTTAAATAATCTATATTGTTAATAAATAAACATGTGAGGACATGGTGTCGCAGCACTAGCAAGGATCTGGCGCTCCTTTCATGGATTGTTCCTGCCTCACTGTATTCTTGCTGGGACTAGCGTGACACTGGATGGATAGAATAATTTAGCATGTACTACGAAGATATTTCAATGTTCCTTAAAAGTTTTGAAGAATCGGCGTTCTAAGCTTACAGATGGCTTAACGTCTATTACAGAGCTGATTGTGTGGCGATTGGGTATTTGAAGAAAGAAAAGTAAGGACAGATATTTGGGGGTTAGTATGTTTGAAAGAGACAGTACTGCTGCAATAAATTATTTCATCGAAGGTTCGCGCACGGTGCAGCAGGCATCTTGCGTGAGGCAGGAACAATCACTGCGTCACTGTGGTCCCATGTTTAATAACATGCTTTAACTCCTATCATCATGAAAATGATATCAAGTATACATTTCAGTATTTTAATTATTCAGAGAGCTGTAATATCTCGAATGTAACGGATTCTGTGTCCTGTCGGAGGAAGAGAAAGCCGGTTTAAGAAGCACATAGTGATTCACACACATAGAGCACATAGAAGATCAAATACAAAACAAAGCATTTAACGTGCTACTTTAGTTACGATGGGATTTAAGAAACTAGTAAATTAAAACAATTTTAAGATGAAGTTTATGATATTCTACTTTAATGACAAAATAAACTTCGTGATTAAAGTGGAAATTTCAAGATTAAAGTTGACATTTCCTGCTTTTTTCCCACTGTGTGCCTTTTTTTTTCTCTGTACCCTAATAAGCTTTCGTATGACTCTCAGACAGTGGGCTCAGATGAGTTTCCTCCCATACTTTTGCCATTGCCTTTTCACAGAACGCTGAGCTTAAGGGCTATTTATATTGATTTGTATATTCAAAGAGGCATAATTCTGGGAGGAGATGGGGCGGGACAGCAGGTGCGTGCATGTGAGTTACTTTTCACACTGACTGGGATTTATGTAGTGGAACAACATGGAAGTTGCCATTCGCACAGATTTATGCATCTGGATTTTTTTGTGTGTATGAACATTTCCGCTTTTGTCTGTACACCATGTTATAGTGTGAATTCTTCGCACGGTGTTATGCATGAGGCCCCAGGTCTAGGTGGCTTTCAAACCCCAAAACACACTACGGCAAAAATTGGTCAACCCCAAGGATTGGGTGCCCCAGCACAGACAGAGTGATATAGTTTACGCAGTTAAGTGCAAAGAGGATTGCCGCGAATTACACATCGGGGAAACCAAACAACCACTGGCGAAGCGGATGGCACAACACAGAAGAGCTACCTTGTCAGGCCAGGACTCCGCAGTCTATTTACATCTACAGGACAGTGGTCACTCTTTCAATGATGAAGATGTGCACACCCTGGACAGGGAGGAACGCTGGTTTGAGCGAGGAGACAAGGAGGTCATTTACGTGAAAAGGAACGACCATCTCTGAACCGAGGAGGGGGCATAAGGGAACATCTTTCACCATCTTACAATGCTGTGAATGTAGCCATTCCCCAACTCGCTGTGAATGGTACTCATGGCCATTGATCAATGGACAATTTGCATATCATTGATCACACAGCCCATTGTTAGTCAATGGTGTTAGTTTCGGTCATTATGCAAAGGTACTGTTTATAAGGTTGGAGAAACCTGCAGTCAACTGAGATTTAGGAAGTCACTTGGATGAGTGATGAAACGTATCTCCTTGGGAAAAAAACAATGTCCAGATGAACAGAATCAACTTTCTAGAACTAGTCAGATAAAACACAAGCCTGCGTCAACCTCTCAGGGTCTTACAGAGATGGAAAAGGTCTAACTTGTGCTGTGTTTCTTAAATGGAAAAATGTCATCTTTGTAACCAGAGTAATAAGGAATTTGAAGTGTATTTTCAAATGACACTTACATTCTTCATTTCTGGCTTTATCTGTAAAGCTAGATGACTGAGTTATCTCATCATATGCCTGTTTTATCACTATAGGTTGTTAGCAGAATTCTTGATTTCTTCTTGTAAAGTTTATAAATCTTTAGTATTCATCCATGATGTAATTGCTAGATAGCCATTATCTGAATTGGTTACGACTTTCCAGGACATGTGGCATGAATGACATAACTGTGTACAGCATCTTCTGAATAGCTAAGAAAATTTACATTGTGGTTTTCAATAATTTTATTCAAAGGTGGCATGTATAATAAGAATAGTAGTGTACCAGGCATTGTTTCTTGTTGCTCATTTACACATTTCATGTTATAAACATTATACATTTATACATTTCTTAGTGACAGTCATCTAAGCTTATAAAAAATTTTCTCCCAGGTATATATTACTGAAACCATTATAAGGCTGTGCCAGAGAAGCCAACCAATTCATTTAGACAGGAAATAACAATACTGTGAATTATAATATGAAATAGTTGGATATATAAGAATAAGTGCAGACAACTTATTTGTGTTATCATTATATCTTAAGTCATTTACTATTTTCAATGATATGATTATCTCTAACACATTAGATGTGTTGTACTGGAAGACAGTTATAACTCAGGGAGTTTTGGCTTTAGTCTCCACTTATGGACCTAATACATCAAAAGTTTTTGATGGATTTGTGCAAGAATAAAAAAAAACTTCACCAAGCCTTAATCACTATGTGTAATGAATCAGCTTATCAGGCTCCAAATTGCTGATTTACTTGCTGTAATGTCAGAGAAGTAACATTTGTGTACAATAGGTGGTTTTCTTTTTATCTCAGGCAAAAAAAAATGTAAATAATAAATGTAAAAGCCAATAGATGAAGGAGTGCCCTTTTTTGAGACCAGGGTGATAAGTGAAAAGGCAAATTTCCTGAATAATTTAGTTACAGGTGTAACAAGGCACTATATAGGTGCCTGACCCGACACAGACTCACACTGGAGGCACGTATAAAAACAAAGAACTTTTTATTTTTCTTCACCTGTGTGGCACGTCTTCCCCGTGATCCCCACAGGCACAACACAGTCCCACAAGTAAACACACAAGCACCAAACACTCTTTTTTGGCACCACCACTCCTCCTCCAAGCTTCGTCCTCCTCCTCCTGACTCTGGCCATTGAATGGTGGCTGATATCCCCTTTTATAGTCCATCTGGAAGTGCTCCAGGTGGTTGAGTTCCAGCTGCACTTCCGGGTGTGGCGAATACACTGCCCATACGGGCTCAGGAGTCCCAGCTGCAGCACCCCCTGGCGGCGTCTGCGGGACCCAACAGGGCTGCACCCAACTCCAATTCCCATGGAGCCCTGCGGGAAACCGAGGCACCGCTCCAACCCAGGGGGGGCGGCCATATGTATATATAAATATATATATATATATATATGAACATATAGTTATTGTGGATAGCTGTCTACAGGACGTAGATATTTACCTGTCACCTGCTTTGAAGATCAGACTGCTTTGATTGGGTGTCTCATCAACACTCAATATTGTGATACAGGACTGCCTGCTTCCTTTGAAAATTAATGCGTTCTGCGGACATTGGTTTCTAATCAACATGCAGTGGTATATGCATTTCTTGATAGCTGACAACAATACTATTGTTTCACCAATGAAAATGTGTTTACACTATTGCTACACAAAGGAAGTTGGTATGTACTATTATTTAATCGATCATGATTTGATATAGGCATAGACTGAAGCAGCTGTATTCTAGGAAATGGGTGATGTGGAGAGAGACAGTCCACCGAGAATGCTGTGAAGATCACTTGCATGGACAAGAGTACATGGCTGACAAGATGAGAGGCACACAGACGATGACACCAGAGAGACACCAATTGTGGGTCCAGTGAGTTGTGGAAGGCTGACGAGAGGGCTGAGCAAAGCCAGCAGACAAGAAGTGAGGCATGCCGAAGTCATCATAGAAATGCGAGGAACTCAGAAGTGAAAAAGAGCGAGGGGGAGATGCCATCAAGGATTTGACAAGTTAGCAAGACTTCTGTTGGGAAACAAGCATTCGGTGAACAGAGTGTTTTAGTGAGTCAGTTGGAAGATTAATTGTTGTGGTAACACAGGGTGCAACTTGGACTTTGTTCCATCAAGGGTTGTATCCTACACTGTTATGTTCTAATGGACTTTTAGAGGGTGGACTGTGTGCTCTCTTTTTAAAAGGTTTTCGCTCCTGATATTTTTAGACTCTTATCTACTTTTATTTTCATGTTGGGTTTTATATTGTCTGGTGTAATACAAGTTACTGGTTCTTTTCTGGAAATTGCTGCAGTGCCTTTCATTGTGTGTTTACTCAACAACAACAACAACAACATTTATTTATATAGCACATTTTCATACAAAAAGTAGCTCAAAGTGCTTTACATAATGAAGAAAAGAAGAATAAAAGACAAATAAGAAATTAAAATAAGACAACATTAGTTAACATAGAAAGGAGTAAGGTCCGATGGCCAGGGTGGACAGAAAAAACAAAAAAAAAAAAAAAAAACTCCAGAAGGCTGGAGAAAAAAAATAAAATCTGTAGGGGTTCCAGGCCACGAGACCGCCCAGTCCCCTTTGGGCATTCTACCTAACATAAATGAAATAGTCCTCTTTGTAGTTAGGGTTCTCACGGAGTCACTTGATGCTGATGGTTATACAGACTTCTGGCTTTTAATCCATCCATCATTGTTGGAACATCATGGTGCTTTGGGTAGATGGTGGTGGCACAAGCCACCACCAATAGGACACCGGAAAAGAAAACAGAAGAGAGAGTAGGGGTTAGTACAAATTTTGAATGAATAGTTATTATAATGAATTGGATATACAGAGTGTCAGGATTAAATTACAGTGAAGTTATGAGAAGGCCATGTTAAAGTAATGTGTTTTCAGTAGTTTTTTAAAGTGCTCCACTGTATTAGCCTGGCGAATTCCTACTGGCAGGCTATTCCAGATTTTAGGTGCATAACAGCAGAAGGCCGCCTCACCACTTCTTTTAAGTTTTGCTCTTGGAATTCTAAGGAGACACTCAGTTGAGGATCTGAGGTTGCGATTTGGAATATAAGGTGTCAGACATTCCGATATATAAGACGGGGCAAGATTATTTAAAGCTTTATAAACCATAAGCAGAATTTTAAAGTCAATTCTGAATGACACAGGTAACCAGTGTAGTGACATCAAAACTGGAGAAATGTGTTCGGATTTTCTTTTCCTGGTAAGGATTCTAGCAGCTGCATTCTGCACTAACTGCAAACGATTGATGTCTTTTTTGGGTAGTCCTGAGAGGAGTGCATTACAGTAATCTAGCCGACTAAAGACAAACGCATGAACTAATTTCTCTGCATCTTTCGATGATATAAGAGGTCTAACTTTTGCTATGTTCCTTAGGTGAAAAAATGCTGTCCTAGTGATTTTATTAATATGCGATTTAAAATTCAGATTACAATCAACGGTTACCCCTAAGCTTTTTACCTCCGATTTGACTTTTAATCCTAATGCATCCAGTTTATTTCTAATAGCCTCATTGTATCCATTATTGCCAATCACTAAGATTTCGGTTTTTTCTTTATTTAATTTGAGAAAGTTACTATTCATCCATTCTGAGATACAGGTCAGACATTGTGTTAGCGAATCAAGAGATTTGGGGTCATCAGGTGCTATTGATAAATACAGCTGTGTGTCATCAGCATAGCTGTGGTAGCTCACGTTATGTCCCGAGATAATCTGACCTAATGGAAGCATGTAGATTGAGAAGAGCAGCGGACCCAGGATAGAGCCTTGTGGAACACCATATAGAATATCATGTGTCTTTGAGTTATAATTACCACAACTAACAAAGAATTTTCTCCCTGCCAGGTAGGATTCAAACCAGTTTAAGACACTGCCAGAGAGGCCCACCCATTGACTAAGGCGATTCTTAAGAATATTATGATCAATAGTGTCAAATGCGGCACTCAAATCTAAGAGGATGAGAACAGATAAATGGCCTCTGTCTGCATTTACCCGCAAGTCATTTACTACTTTAACGAGTGCAGTTTCTGTGCTGTGATTTGTTCTAAAACCTGACTGAAATTTATCAAGAATAGCATGTTTATTGAGGTGCTCATTTAACTGCATAATGACTGCCTTCTCTAGAATTTTACTTAAGAAAGGCAGGTTAGAGATGGGTCTATAATTTTCAAGAGAAGAGGGGTCGAGATTATTTTTCTTAAGTAGGGGTTTAACTACCGCAGTCTTAAGACAGTCTGGGAAGACCCCCGTATCTAATGACGAATTTACTATGTCAAGAACATTATCAATAAGCACACCCGATACTTCTTTGAAAAAATTTGTTGGTATTGGGTCAAGGGCACAGGTGGATGGTTTCATTTGAGAAATTATTTTATGTAAATCAGGTAAATCTATCCTAGTGAAAGACTCTAATTTATTTATTATGGAGTACTGGGGTTTCGGGGGATCCTTAGTGTTGGGGAGATATACTATGTTATTTCTAATATCATTAATTTTTTGATTGAAAAATACAGCGATAGCCTCACAGGTTTTACTGGAAGTACTTAGAAGGCATTCCTTTGAGTTACCTGGGTTTAACAGATGATCAATTGTCGAAAATAACACTCTGGGATTACTAGCATTGTTATTTATAATCTTAGAGAAATAGCAGCGCCTCTCAAGACGGACTGTGTTATTGTATTCTGTTATTTTAACTTTTAATATCTCATAGTCAATAGTTAGTTTAGTCTTCCTCCATTTACGCTCAGCTCTACGGCATGTTCTCTTTAAATCAGACACTCTTTGGGTCTTCCAAGGTATAACAATGCTAGAAGATTTTTTAACTGTCTTTTCAGGTGCAACTATGTCAACAGCAGCCCTCACTTTAGTATTAAATCTTTCCACCTTACTATTTACATTCTCCTCGCTATTATAGTTGGCACTATAAACGGACTGATTGGTTAGAATGTTTGTAAGTTTTAAAGTTGCTGATGAGTCAAAGAAGCGTTTTTTAACAATATGCTTCTCATGAGTGTTTTCTATCATTATTTCTATATTAAAAAGTAGAAGAAAATGGTCTGAAAGACCCGTATCAATGACCACCCAATTTAAAGAAACCTGTGTGCTATTATCTTTAAATTTCAAGAATTCACAGAATCTTAATACAATTGCCTGGTGTAGTCGGATATTTTAACTGGGTTTAGGTTAGATTACTTGTAAGTGTGACCTAGACCCCAGTCACGGTAACATAAACCCAGACACACAGAAAGAATCCATATCAACTGAGAAAGGCATTATAATCTGCTGGAAGACAGGGAATCTCTTTATTTTATTCTACACTTGCTGCCAGGCTTACCTCACCTGAGCACTAATTCATGTTGTAAGAGCCATAGACCCCCCCCCCCCCATATTAAAACATTACATGACACCCCCCCAACCTGTTTTGTACTACACCTACAGGACAATTCCACCCTCAATTTTATTCTGTCTTTATTGTCAGGATACCTATATTTCCTTTAACATAAATTTTGCCCTCTTTTCCTTCCTTCATCCTTCTCAATTACTTTCTTTCTAAATTGAGTCATTTCAGTATGTCTACCAAAAAAATGTATCCTCATGCTATTGTCTAGATCAGGGGTCTCCAATCACAGTCCTGAAGGGCTGCAGTGGCTGCAGGTTTTTGTTCTAACCCGGTTGCTTAATTAGAAAGCAATTCTGCCAATAATTTAATTTCATGGCTTGTTAGTGCTTTAACTCTGCTATGTCAAGTCATTCTCATATCCTAGACTTTCTTCCCCTATCTAAGGATATCATCCAAATGATTTGAAGGCAAAAATGGACGAGCAATTCTCAATCATTCACTTTTTTCTCTTTACTTTCCTTCCAACTATTTAATTAAACCAAATAATGCAAGATAAATACACACTGGCGTAAATGGTAACAAGCCAAATGGAGAAATGCTGGTCTCTTTTGTCATTCGCATGTTATTGCTAATTAGGATCCATTAAAAACTGAATGAATACAGTTGTTTAAGATGAAAATAAGCAATAAGCATTCAAAATCTTAATGAGCGAGACAACTAAAGTGAAGCAGAAATATTACTTGAGCAATTAGTGCTTCTTATTAAGCAACTGGGTTGGAGCAAAAACCTGCAGCCACTGCGGCCCACCAGGACTGTGATTGGAGACCCCTGGTCTAGATCAGTGTTTTCCATCCTTTTTTCCTGTAGTGGCACACTTTTTGTAACCAAAATCATCCCAAGGCACGCCACTGCCTTACTAACCACAAATATATATACAGTATATCTAGTACACTTACTCAACAGCCCGAAGGGGTAGGACTACTGGAGAAGCCGGTGAAAAAAGGAGCTCCGAGATCAGAGTTTGCAAACACAGCACTTAGTGAGCACTTTGGTGGCATCTCCATGCTGCTTTGCCACTTTCCCCGCCCTGCTTTGCCTCAGATGGCCACTTTTCACAAGCCCAGTGAGACTCGCTGGCGACCACACACCCAGGGCAGATGGACTTTTACAGCCAGGAGATATGTCTGAAGTGCTCTGACGTGTCAATCACAGAGTTGCTTTTATACCAGCTTCTCCAGGTAGTCCTATCCTCCTTACACAGATCTTGACTACCTGTAGAGCTTGTTTTTCTCAGGTTCAGACCCAAGTGAGCTACACTGTTATTTCCATGGCATAGTACACCTGGGTAGCTTTCATGGCATGCCACTGTGCCATGGCATACTGGTTGGAAAAACACTGGTCAGATGATTGCGGCTACTTTCATGCTGCTATCATTTTTCAGAAAGATGTTTTAGGTTTCGCACCTCCGTCATTGTCCACAATGCTTCAGTGCTGACACTGAAACAGCAAACAGGGAAAGCAAAAAATAGGCATTACTTACACCACATCCAGTTGACTAACTCCATTTTTCATAACAAGAGCGAGAAAAGTCTGTGTGTAAGCTCGTCTTCTTTTTTTTTCTTCAACATTTTCCCCATACAAAGAGGTGTTTCATTAAAGAAATAACTGAATTTTCTTTGTTTTTTGAAGTTCTACTTGAAGTTGTCATCTCCCTAAAATCTCCCCCACTCATCTGGAGTTACAATAATGGCGGGTGTGAACTGTGAACCATGGATGTGAAAATGAAATAGTGCGTCAATGATTGTCCAATTACATTTGATTACAAAAACCTAAAACAATACTAATTCGCTGCCAATAAATGTGGGAGTGTTCGAGGCACACAGAGCTGCGTCCCCCGGAAAAATGTGAAAGCAACCAATTAAAGGGCAGCCTCAGGTCATCTGCTTACCAAAATATCAAGGACTTACATAGACTGTAATTTGGATGGCATCCTTCACTTCAGAAATACAGTTATTCACACAGATTTTTTTTTAATTGAAACAGAAATTAAACAAATACAATTCGGAACTAATTTTTAATGGATGTTGACATGCGCTGACACCAAACATGTGTAAATAATCAAATTAATTTAATGATTATTTCAAATTACCTAATTAATTTAAGTGGAGTTTTTAAAATATTTGGTGGGGGAGGGGCGTTAGTCCGGCACCCCACACTACAAATCGTCACTGGTTCAGTCTGATCTTGTGGATATTGTTAAAGGGTGAATCTGCAAGACAGAGATTCCATAATGTAAAATTAAAGGTGTCACAATACAGATAGGAAAGTGGTGAAGCACTACAGTAACTAGGGTTTGAATCCTGGTCTGGTCAATGTTTCTCTGGAGTTTACACATTCCCTCCATGTTTGTTAGATTTTCCTTGAGTATTCATACCAAACACTCCATACTCACTGATATTTATTTAAAACTCTAAGCTGACCCAGTATGAGTTAGTGTGAATGCATGTGTTGTTAGCATGTGCCGTGATAAATTGGAATCACCTTCAGCACTGGTTAGTGCCTATTTTTGCTCTGATAGGCTCCATCAACCGTGTAAGAGACAAAGGATGTTAATAAAATGGATGTACCCATTTTTTGTGATTGTTTCATTCCTTTTTTTATCAATTAAAAATAGTCATTAGCAAATAATACAGAAGTAGATTTAAAGCAACACCCAAATAATATTATATAGTGGACAGAGTGAGAATAAAAAACAATTAACTTGTAAGGGATTCAGAATACCCCAGTCCTAATCAACATAATTATTAGGCTGAACTTTAGTTTTAAATAAGAGAGAGAGAGGTGGGTTATGGTTACTTTAATCACCATAGCAGTTTATTCCCAGTTAGAAATGGTTTTGAATTAAGCTGTATTAATACAGGCTGGAGATAGTTCTAGAAAGACAATATAATAAAAAGAAATTGCCCAATGATTAGTGTTAACCAACTTTCAGTGCTTCAGTCTTGAAAGTCAGAGAGGTTTAGTTATGGTACCCAGCCTTTGGTGAGTGGCTAGGGACACACTGGATCAGTCTAACAAAATGAAATCATAAGGACATAGTGTATTATATTTAACCCCTCATCGTTGGGTATCAGTGTGAATTGCTTCTAACCCATTTTGTTACTTTTGCCCTATTAATAAACATGGAATGTTTCTATGTAATGTATGTTCCAGTCCTGCTTACCTGTCTTGTCTCAGTGGTGTGCTGTCTGTTCTTTTCTCTCTTCTGTACTTAATTGGCACTTTCCTCTACTAACATAAGTCAAATACATTAAAGTTTACTGCCTGTATACTTTCGCCACATAAGGCCGGGCATTGTCGTGCACCAGGAAGAACCCAGGACCCACTGCACCAGCATAGGGTCTGACAATGGGTCCAAGGATTTCATCCCAATACCTAATGTCAGTCAAGGTGCTGTTGTCTAGCCTGTAGAGGTTTGTGCATCCCTCCATGGATATGCCTCCCCAGAGCATCACAGACCCATCACCAAACCGGTCATGCTGAATGATGTTACAGGCAGCATAACATTTTCCATGGCTTCTCCACACTCTTTCACATCTGTCACATGTGCTCTGGGTGAACCTGCTCTCATCTGTGAAAAGCACAGGATGCCAGTGGTGGACCTGACAATTCTGGTATTCTATGGCAAATGCCAATTGAGCTCGACAGTGCCAGGCAGTGAGCACAGGGTCCACTACAGGACGTCGGGCCCTCAGGCAACTCTCATGAAGTCTGTTTCTGATTGTTTGGTCAAAGACATTCACAGCAATGACCTGATGGGGGTCATTTTGTAGGGCTCTGGCAGTGCTCATCCTGTTACTCCTTGCCCAAAGAAGCAAATAACAGTCCTGCTGCTGGGTTAAGGACCTGTCCAGCTCTCCTAGAGTCTACTCCATGCCCTTGAGACTGTGCTGGGAGACACAGCAAACCTTCTGGCAATGGCATGTATTGATGTCCATCCTGGAGAAGTTGGAGTACCTGTGCAACCTCTGTAGGGTCCAGGTATCACCTCACACTAGTGACACTGACCATAGCCAAATGCAAAACTAGTGAAAAAACAGATAAGGAGGAAAACATGTCTGTGGCCTCCACCTGTTAAACCATTCCTGTTTTGTGGGTCGTCTCATTGTTGCCCCTCTAGTGCACCTGTTGTTAACTACATTACCAACAAAGCAGCTGAAACTGATTAACAACCCCTCTGCTACTTGACTGACCAGATCAATATCCCAGATGTTTTATTGACTTGATACTATACTTGGATTAAAACGTGTTCCTTTAATATTTTTTGAGCAGTATATACAGTATGTGTGTATAAAGCCCCAAATCACAAAAATTTAGGACAATATGGAGAAGCCAAATAAAAAAATGAAGCGATTTTAAAATTTTTTTTTACTTTTAATTCATTGCAGACAGTATGAACCGAAGATATTTCATGTTTTGTCTGGTGAACTTCATTTCATTTGTTAACATACGTTCATTCCTGCATTTCATTCCTGCAACACATTTCAAAAAAAGTTGAGACGAAAAAGCATTCACCACTTTGTAATGCTGCAGTTCCTTCACATAACACTTAAAAGATGTTTTGGCACTGAGAATACCAAGCGATGAAGTGTTTCAGGTCTTGTTTTGTCCCATTTTTCCTGCAAACATGTCTTAAGTTGTGCAACAGTACTGGGTCATCGTTGTCGCATTTTTTCATCAGAAATATTTCAAAGTTCTACCATTAACTCCCTGAACACTCTTATTTATGTCTGCATGTCTTGGAGGGTCGTGGAATAGCGGGTCTGCTGCTGGGAAATTAGTGGCCTGTTTTAAATAATTAATCATGTCCTGAAAAGGTGCAGGCTCCAATCGGGTATGGGTGTGTGCGAGTGCGTTTCACTCCACGGTTAATTGGGGAACTGGTTGACCTTGTGGCATGCATGTGCGGAGGCGGTGGTTCAGCCAAACACCTCAGTGATGCCGTGGAGGGAGCAGCTACTCTCGCCCATACCCTATTAGGAAGTTAGGATAAAGGAGCTTGCATAGGACAGAAGGGGAGAAAAAGAGAATTGAGCAGAAAAACGAAAAAAAAGGAGGTTAAAGAAAGGAGAAAGGAAGGAAGGAGTGACAGATAGCTGGCGCTAGACAGGAGGAAGCAGGCAGATGGGAATGGACCACCTAGGAAGGAGCGTATGGCCAATGATTAGGAGGGGGCTGAGGGATCAGTCCTTCTGAGGGACTATGGAGCAGGAGCAGCCATTGTGCTCAGGGTGTGCTCTTGCCAGGAGGAGCCTGCAACTGGCAGTGATTGGAGTACAATGTGCTCTCACTGGGTGGAGCCAGGGATAGGCAGCACTATAAGCAGTGCCAAGGACAGGCAGTGGTGGCTCTCCATGGAATGTCATGGGATTAGTGCAGGGACACAGGCCAGAAAAAAAGGTTGTCTGCGCCTGATGGTTTGAAGCCTCTCCGGGCTGCAAGACTGTAAGGACAATTTACTACCTGTGTTTTAACCTCGCTTTTAATGGATTTCTTTATTTGGATTTTAACCTCTGAAATTGACTTATTTTATTGGATCATTTTTTTATGTACCTTTCATGTACAATTCACTCCATTTAGCTGCAATGTTTGGGGGCTGAAGGCTCAATTGCAGGTAAGTGGAGATTGCAAATAAGCGGAGTTAGCTTATAATAGACTGTGAGCCATGTGCTTCTTGCTAGGTATACACTTTATGCATATATTGCATCACTGTGGTTGCCTATTTATAAAGGATGCGCCTAACTGCAGTACCTAGAGCTAAGGAATTAACACAACGTTACTAACCAGCCTCAAATATAGTTTAATCGTCTAATGTAGCCAAATTAGATTACAGTACATGTAATATACATACAGCCTTGCCGGTCTACAGCTGCTAATTTTCAATTAAGCAACGTCAACGTTTACTCAGTGTTAGTTCACACGCGACAAAAATAATCTGTTATTGTTGTCTGTGCCTGGTTCGGACAGCAGTCATAAATTTGGCTGGACAGTGCATAAAACATTTCATACGAATCACAGCCAGTTGACACTAGATAGGCTTGTATAAAATCCAAGCTCTTCACTGTATTAGCGAACGTGAGTGCCATGGCAGGTGCAGTCTGAACGTCATCGATGTCAGCCACATCCAGTCTGTCCTTCTCTTCTAGTTGATTAGCGGATGGAGAAGAAGCCTTCAGGCTTTCGCATATCTCTTCGTCTGTTTTATCTGCACTTGTTGGAGCATTACTGTCAATTTCAACGAAACGATCGAAGTCATTAGTTGACATTCCATCAGGCAGCTGACTATACTTCCTTAGAAGGCTGGCGTCCTTCAACATCTGCAATAACATGCTGCAGATGTTCTACCAGACGGTTGTGGCGAGTGCCCTCTTCTATGCGGCGGTGTGCTGGGGAGGCAGCATAAAGAAGAAAGACGCCTCACGCCTGGACAAACTGATGAGGAAGGCAGGCTCCATTGTAGGCATGGAGCTGGACAGTTTGACATCTGTGGCAGAGCGACAGGCACTGAGCAGGCTCCTGTCAATCATGGAGAATCCATTGCATCCACTAAACAGTATCATCTCCAGACAGAGGAGCAGCTTCAGCGACAGACTGCTGTCACTGTCCTGCTCCACTGACAGACTGAGGAGATCTTCCTCACCCACACTATGCGACTCTTCAGTTCCACCCAGGGGGGTAAACGTTAACATCATACAAAGTTATTGTCTGTCTGTATACCTGCATTGTTATCACTCTTTAATTTAATATTGTCTTTATCAGTATGCTGCTGCTGGAGTATGTGAATTTCCTCTTGGGATTAATAAAGTATCTATCTATCTATCTATCTATCTATCTATCTATCTATCTATCTATCTATCTATCTATCTATCTATCTATCTATCTATCTATCTATCTATCTATCTATCTATCTATCTATCTATCTATCTATCCATCTAGCCCCACGCTGCTGCTATCGTCCACAACTGCTGCTGAGGCACCCGGAACTGACATAGTGCTATCTCCCTCCACAGCTTTCACGAAGCTTGCCCATCTGTAGCAGTTAACGATTGTTGACGTACTGACAAGACTCCATGCATCCTTCTGCATGTGCAAACTGTCAAGTAGCATCAGCTTACGGGCCAGCTCAATTGCTCTCATTGTTTCATTGTCACCTTGATCCATGATAGCCATCAGATGGCGAAGCATGAGGGATCGGTAATTTTGCTTGAAATTTGCTATTATGCCTTGGTCCATGGGCTGAATTAAGCTTGTTGTGTTGGGCGGCATAAAAACAAGCTTGATGTTTGTCAGTCTGATATCATCACTGTGTGATGCACAGTTGTTACACAACAAAACAATTTGTTGTCTTTTGGACCTCATTGAATTGTCCAGCTTCTTCAGCCACTGCAGCCAAACTTCACTTATCATCCAGGCATTGCGATTTGCCTCGTATGCCACTGGAAGCTTCTTGACATTTTTGGAGCACCTTGGCTCTTTGCTTTTCCCTATTACCAGTGGTGGCAACTTTTCTGATCCATCCATGTTATAGACCAGTAGCAGTGTCAGTCTGTCTTTTGGCACTTTAGTCCCAGCAGCTTCATGGTGTTTAAACGTTTAAATATTCCCTCGGGTATGGCATGCCAATAAAGCCCAGTTTCATCAGCATTGAAGATATCACGTTCATCATACTCTTTGATGATGTCAGGAAGAACTTCAACTATCCAACGCTCGGCACCAAATTCATCAGCGTCCTGCTTTTCCCTGTATTGCTGTTTAAACTGGATGTTTTCTCATTGCTTCTAGCACTCCAGCCATCCATTTGTAGCATTAAATCCCTCTATGCCAAAGCTAACAGCAAGCTGATTGGCTTTTTCAATCAACATCGGTCCGCTAACTGGCAGCTGTCTGCTTCTAGCTTGGCTGAACCAACGCAACAAAGCAACTTCAACATCCTCAGATTTTTCTGCCCGTTTTCTTTTTCAGTCAGGATTAGTGTTTTTTTGACAGTCATCAATCACCTGCTGCCGTTGCTTGACAATGCAACAGATTTGACTTGGATTAACACCAAAGTGCTTGGCAATAGACACTTGACTTTCCTTACTATCAATTCATTTTAACACTTCTACTTTATCCGCTAATGACAGGGCTTTAAACGTTTTTGAAGTCTTACACGCTGCCATATTAGACTAGACCTAATGTAACTATATTCCAGCAACTTTTCAAAAAACTAAATTATGATCATATGTCGTTGATGTTCTTTTCAGATCTGTCGGCTTTCTAAGTTACTGAAATAACAGACTCTGCCCACGCATATGCCTGGCACTGTCGACTTTATATGGTGGCGTATTCTCTCTGTACAGTGTATCAACTACAGTTGACTACACTTGCGTGCACGTCGTTTGAGCGCACACTCCGCTTAGCTGCACATGACTTGCACGGTCCCTATTTGCATAAAGTCAAGTGCAGTCGACTCCACTTAAGCGCACGTGGTGATCTCGTCCGGGGGTCATACACTTAAATTGAGTAGACTGTACAGTAAGTGGAAAACGGACTCACACGGCCATTGCAGCTATCCGAAGCCGATTGACCAGACAATCATGAAATGGGAATATTAAAGACATTGCAGCAAACCGGAAATTGCAGATAAGCGAATTGCAGCTAACTGAATCCAGTTAGCAATGGAGTGTATAGTGAAAAAAACGGGGCCCAAAACCTGCATTGCAGCTAGGCGGAGATTAGAGCTAATCGAATTGCAGGTAAGTAGAGTTGACTGTTTTTAATAAAAGCACTTTTACATCTTTATGCACCTACCACTTGCTATATGTGAGTGTCCTCATTCGCTGGCTCATCCTCAGGTATGTTATCGACAGTGGCAGGTTCAAGAGGCTTCTGGTATGCAATCAGTAGGATGGGGTCAACCCACACTATCACAAATGTAAAGTGTTGACATAATCGAGTCTGCAATTTTTTCCATTTACTTAGATGCAAGACTATATAATTAATGGTCTCTTTTTCTCTTCTTTATTTTTTAAATGCAGCATACTAACTGTTTATTTTCCAGTATTTGCACACATTGACCTCTCCTTGAGGAATCTGCCGCATAACGTTTAATGCCACGCAGTGATGTGGACAAATGAGGCAGTTCAACCTGTCTGCCTACATAAAGAAGATGCTTTTCTCAGGCTCAGCACTGGAAAATAGGTATTTATTTTAATAAAATAAGTATGTTGTTTATTTAAATCAGACAAATTATATTAATCCCAAGAGGAAATTTCGATGCATACAGCAACTGAAAAATAAATTAAAAAAAAAATACAGAAGGCCTGCCCAAATGGGTTTGGTTAAAAATGGGTGAATCAAATATATGGGTTGGCCCCTACGATTCATGTGTTTACAACTCGCAGCTTTCTCGTCAATAATTAAATAGAAATTTTTTTTTTTGCATAAAACTGCACATGACGCTGTAGCCCATTAACTAAATGGAGTGCAAATCCCAGGAATGCCAGGAGTACTGTACTGCATTATTGGGCAGCTTCAGTGGGTGCCTCGCAGGTTACTGGGTGAAACAGCAGGGGGCTAGTTTTAAAAGTGAGCCAAAACAAGCTGGACTGCAATCGGTGCTGTCTTGTTTGAGAGTTTCACTGCACAATTGAATTACAATTATAATTTTCTCTAGATTTTAAGTTCTTGTGCTCTGCTGGATTGTTTGTGTGATTTTGTCTGGTTTGGAAAATGTCTTTGTCTGGGATCACTTACATTATCTGCATCACAGTTGGATAAAACTTTACATAACTTTCAGGAAGCTGAAAGAAAATAACCTACCACTGGCACCGGGGAGATGCCATGCATTTTTGTCTCGGCAGCCAGTCTTACACAAACACACACACACACATATATATCATACTCTGTATAATTAAAACTGCTTATCAAACATTGTTTTCCAAAGTATCTTATAAAGGAGATCAACCTAATTGAGTAACATCAGTCTAGGGACTGTTTTCAACAAATGAGGCAGTGCAGGTTACAAAAGTTGATCATCACAAGTGAAGGGCAAGCATAAAAAAAACATCAATTAACAATATGATATATATTCACAAATCAAAAAACTTTCAATAGCAATTTAATAGATGCTCACAGAACAGTACAGTTTTAATCACTTCTTAAATACATTAAGCAAGTCAGCAGTTCAGATGGAGGTCAGCAGCTCGTTCCACCAACTAAGAGCTAAGTATGAAAAGAGTCTGGATTGAGATTTGCTTAATACAGAGGTGGCATCAACGGACACTGTTTACTGGCAGACCTGAGTGGGTGAGAAGCAGCATAGCATCCTCCAGTGACTCCATATATAAAGGTGCTGACCCAATGACTATTCTGTAAGCAAGCATCATGTATATGCAATCCCACATTCACTTTGTTTTTGCTGTTTAACCTTTTATATCGACAAGGAGAAACAAGTTTAAATGTATTGTACAGTAATACAATAAAAGGCTCATTTGCAAGCTACTTCACATACTCAGGAAGATAAAGTATATTACATAATATAGTAATAACGGTTACAACAAACCTATTAAGATAAATTTTACATGGAAAGACAGTTAAAATAGCTTCATCAATGAAAAGGATTTCAAGAAGTGGCGGTCAACTGTTTTTTAAGCCTGGAGTTGTAGGCTTTAATACTCCTATGCTGCTTTTGAGATGACAGGAGAGAAAAGCTGTTTGTTCAGCATGACTGGGGTCCTTGAATATGTTGGCTGCCTTCTTGAGGCTGCAAAGAATGATCTTTTCCAGTAAGAGCTTGTGTTGCTTCACTAGCTTCTTTAAAACCTTGCAGTATGGGAGAAATTGATGTACTGTATCATAATACATCTGACAAGTACAAATATGCAAGCAAGGAAACTAGGATTACATGACTAGAAAGTAGACATACCCTACTAATTGAGAACAATATGATAAAGACTCTTTAGATAAAGAAGCTGGATTCTACCTTGACATACTAAAACTAGCATCATTTTTGGAACCGTACTGGATGCAACACATGACAGTAAGCCTGAAATTAAGATTAACTAAAAAGGTTGGCTGTCTGAGAAATGGAAAAGCAAAAAGAATGTGTATTCATAGAAAAAAAATCAAAAGCCTGGAAGCAGGTGTAAAAGACATGACCACCACATATTTTCTAATTATACTAAATACAGTATATGCACTGTATTTGAATTAGATGTAGGGCAGGTCCTCTGTGCATAAATCTGAGCATTTTGTCACAGCTTGCCCAGTTTGTTTTTGACAACTAAGGGATATTCTTCTATTTCTTTAGGAAAAAGTCTTAGGGGATAGCTGGCAAGTGTGCCGTCTATTATGGACACCAGAATTACCAAAAAGGGAGGACCATAATCAGTGAGGTCAAGAGAAATCATAACAGCACCAGTCACTTCAAGTCACATGGCTGAGAAGCTGGAGATAAAAGGAGAGATTGAAAACCAGAAGTGAATTCACTGCCAAACAGGTAAATAGCAGAACTCCACCTAGCACTAGATGCCACTTGAAACCAAAGAGGACAAATATTCAAGGAATAGACCCAACTAAAAGAAGACAATAAGTGCCAGGAGTCAAGAATGACTCTTTAAAAGCACCTAATCATTTTTCTTTTAAGAATCTAGAACATTGACTCATGAAGACACAGATTGTTGCTTGATTTAATAGTACTTTAAAAATAACCCTTTTGTGGCAGATGTAGTTTACAAGTTTATATGCTGGATGACAAAGCATCACTCCTCAGTCAATATACATTTAATTAAAGGATAGATTTGGTATTTTTCAAGTCAACTTATTTCTTCACAATCTTGGTATCAAGAGCAGCGCTTCAGGGTGGCAAGTGGGGCCCCACTTTGGAGGTCCAGGTTTCCCATTCAAGTGAATTTGTAAAGTTATATTCTCCAGTATAGATCAACCATGCCTCAAGACAGGCTTTGCGGTCTGGCGATCCTATCCATAGAAAAAGACATTACATCCAGATTAGACTACAAAGATGTCATCAACGACTTTTCCAATCGGAAGGCAAGAAAAGTGGATTTTCATCTCTGAACCTGGAAACCAGTAAGAGATTTCATGATGATACCGCTACGTTAATTTCACACTTCCTATCAAAACACTGAAATTCACATTTTATTTGTAGGCCATAAACATGTCCAAATATTAAAAAAACATGTATCGCTAAAGATAACTGGTTGACATGACATCAATCTGAGTTATGACTATGACATTCTGCATATCGAGACTCAGAATATACTTGCAATTTGGGTACTTTTCTAGAAGAGGCCCTGCTAATTTTCACATGACACTGTATCGCATTTCGCACTGTCGTGGTATTGTCATGAATTATGAATTGCACTTTTTAAATAGATTATATCATTATATTTTGATAAAGTCTGCGTGTAATCTTGCAAAAATTTAGCTGAATACTGTAATGAGAAAATCCGGTGTATGTTAACATTATTTTTATTAAATTTGTGCGCAAGTTTATACAGTCCACACATACAGATAACAGCGTTTGACGTAACTGGCCCCGCATGGGGTTGGTCAGCCCTAGGCCCCACACATCCCTAAGGCCACCTCTGCATGGTATACATTAGTTTGCCACATGACACTGTGTTTTAAAGTGAAGCATATTTTATAAATGTTAAATTAAAAAAAAATAAATAAATAGCCAACTCTTGCATTTTATGGTGCAGGTGAAGGATGCTGGGTTCTATTAAAAAGAAAAGCTTTAAAACTTGCCAATTACATCCACATTGAAATAGCAAAGATTTTGATTTAAGAAAATGTGCCTTCCATGTTTCTGAGGCATGCCTGTGACAACAAAAGTAAACCAGAAATAATATATTTCAGCAAAAGATTCTTGAGGCTATTTTCTTGAGGTAAGTATATGTTTCTTACTCGTTTGTCTGCTTCCAGTGGCCATCATGGGTGGTGTTATGCCAACTCAACACTGACCCTGTTCCAGGCACATTCTTTGTTTTTTTTTCTTTCCCTTTACAAAGCCTGTGGTGAGAGGTGCATGCAGAGTCGGAGCATAGTGAAAACAGTACATAAGAATTTCATTGTACATTGTGCACATAATAATAAAGCTGAACTGAACTGATTACACTGCATTTTATTTCTAATAAAAACCTTAGATTTTTAAACACCCATGTCAGCTTTTCAGAAAATGAAAAAGGCTGAGTGAGCAATAGAGCAGAATGAAGCACTACAAATCATCCGTCAAATTTTTAAATGCATGATGAGTCACTCTTGCTGAGGATATAATAAAAGAACCGAGCACAGTGTTTTTGAGTGAGTAAATTCACTCACACCGATACCAATGGATCTGTTAGTGTGTGTGTGTGTGTGTGTGTGTTAGCACTGCCGTGGATTGGCTCCCCGTCCAGGATTGATCCTGCCTTGTTGGATAGGCTCCACCTGCCCTGCAACCCTGCTCTCAATAAGTGGGTTATGAAGATGAATGGCTGGCTGGATGGATGCTGGATGGATAATGTCTGTGCAGTTCTTGTCACTTGACTGCATGCAATGCGCTGACTCAATATTCTCTCTCACTGAAGCACATGCATGTTTTATCAATCCAGCAGCAGCAGGCAATATCTTCATGAAACAAAGAAATTAGCTTCTGTATACTGAAAGAATACAAAAAATTGTAAGTGTCCCTTTTTTAATAATTATTGTCTACTTGTTGACAGAATAGAGACAACAATTTATATCTGACTATCAACATTTAATAATGTCAGTAATTGCAATGACTTTCCAAGGTGAATTCACAACCCTAAGGCAAAAAGATAAATGGGTAGCTGGCACAGTGAAGTACACAGGTGAGTCTCACAGCAATAGTTTGCTTTTCCAGCTTCTTAAAGCAACATGGATGTGCTGTTTTGTAATATGTGTTTAATCTCAAGGCCATGGATCAATAATCAAATTTTTTTGCTTAAAAAAGGATGTAATCGGTACGTTTTTTAGGCTTTTCTTTATAATGGGACCCCAGTAACCTTCACCTCCATAATAAAATGCAAGAGCGGGCTAGTTGTTTTATTTTTTTTAATTTATGAAATGTGCTTCACTTTAAAAATGTCATGTTGCAGACTATTATACCATGATTATGAAGAAATACCTTTGATGTGAAAAATGCTGAACTTATCCTTTGAAACTTTAATAATCTATACATAGCAACCGGATTCTTCTGTTGAGTTTATTAAGTATCCCTTTTCTGAAATGAATATCAGCGCCCTTTCTAGGCTTTAATGAGAAAAACACACATTTAAGACAGTGGTGTAAAATAAAGAGTTGGAAATTTATATGAATAAACAAGAAGCGCTATTGTGGTAGAAATTTAACATCTTATTAAAAAAAGAAACATCCTCTAACAGGACAAATCAGTTATCAGGCAGGAATAAAGCTGTTCATTCCATCTTTTAATTACTCCTCATCAAAATGCCTTAGAGGGAGCATTCTTCAGAAGCAGTCCGTTACAGCATGGTCAGAGAAACAAAGAATAGAGTTGAATTTACATACAGTGTCAACTAATGTATACATTTACTCTGGTTGGTTTGTTGGTTTACACCCAAATTACTTATATAAAATAAAAGTCTATTATATTATATTCTGGTTGTTCTTATACCTTTTGAGATGAGCTACCACCCTTGAAATTTCTGTGCATATAACATCTGTCCATTCTGGTTCTTTACAGGACATCTGCCGATTTCTTAGTCATCTCTTGGTCAACTTTCAGTACATTTTGTTGTTCACGTGACCCCTATCTGGACTCCTGATGTTCCCGCAAAGGTTTCTGACATGCATTAACCCGTTATGCTATTTCTTTAAGATATAAGCCGTGTTACCCTAAAATTATTGTTCCACACTATTTCACACTGAAAACATTAAGATTTAGACAAACAATGGTTGCAATTTCCATTTCTGCTGGCATCTTTATTTATATCCTTATTGTGCTTTTATTCACCGACAAACTACCAAATAATAAAAAATATATAAACTCATCGCTGCATAAAGAAAAGCTCAAACTGAATGAGATGACTTTCATATCTGGTAAGAGCGCAAAGACACATCATTTCAACTGTTCAGAATACAACTGTGCATTTAATGACTCTGAAGATGAAGATATGGGGTGTTTGAATGCTGGCCATTCCTCCGGTTATCCTCTAACATAATCACCTCATGTGCTGAACACTGTTACACACTTCCCTGCTTAAATTCCCTGTTGTTGGCAGTGGCCATGCCATCTTCTGACACCGTTGTTTAACCCTTGGTATCAACTAAGCTACATATCCCAGCTGAGATTTCCTGCTTTTGAAAAGCAGTAACAACCTTGAGATAAAGTCATTTTTTCCCTCAGAGATTATCCTCCCCAAAAGTAAAATATGCTCCTTCGTGTACTTCAAACTGTGTCAGCTAATACCAGCTCTATCTTTGAAATACACATACCATAATTTTATTTAATTGTATTATGCCTTGATGCTACATGTACTGTATATTACTCATAATAAAAACTCCATTAAGTCACAGATTCCAGTCCTTTTTTTTCCTTATTTGAAACCAATCTATGTGATGACACAATGCATTTTAAACATGATCATTTACAGCTGACATCCTAAACTGTACTACATTATGAATGATGTCTGATTTAAAGCTACATGATGACTGGTGTTCCAGCTGACATGCTTTTATTATCATTGAGACTATTAGCCACAAACCCCTGGGTGCCCTGATGTTGTATAACCTGCCTGTGTTTCCATATCCTTTTTGGATTCCTGTCAGGATCAAAGAGCTTAAATATTTCAATTAGAAGCAAATTGCTGGTGCTTGATGAAATAGTTTTTTAAATTAAGCAGCATGAGAAATCAACCTCTTGGTTCCTTGACGATTTCAATTGGATAATGTAAATTTAGTACAGACAGATACACATCAGGCAGAAATGTATGTTAAATATAAATAACTTGTAATATTTAAATTTTCATTAAATGATATGTAGACTGTAATACATTGTTATTTAAAATGGTTATACTGTAATTTATAATATTGAACAATATCACCATAAACACAAAACCCACATAGGCCTCTGTCCACTGTTTCTGCAAGAAATGTAAATTGCTAAATGCATATTATGGCAAACAGAATGACGTATCCTTTTATACTGTGAAAATATTACAGTGCATGGAAGTGAACCATACTGACCTACACTTCTGAGGTTCTTGTCACCCTGATCAGTCTCTTGGTTACATTTCATTTGCCAGAGAGCCAAAAGACAAACTTCCATGCCTGTTGCAATGCCACTTTGCAGGTCTCTGCTAAAGAATGAGAAGTACAGTAAAGTAGGATCTGGAGCTTTGAGATTTGAGAGATAATAATGCTGAGCCCCTTTTCTTGGCTGATATCTGAGTTCAGTCACATATACTGCAGAGGTGGACAGTGAAGCAGTCACAGTGAAGCTAAAATGAATATCATTGGCTGTACAGTGTGAAGTTAAATAGTCCTATTTTTATATATAAACAGTACATTTATTGATTTCAATTTGAAGTAAATAACAAAACAACATTCCATACATTGAATTCAAACTTAACAAACCAAAATTCAAAATTCAATTTTATAGTAATTGTACCTGCTTTGTATAAGCTGCAAATGAGAGTAGTAAATAGTTGACACTACCAGTAGGGTAGTAACAAAAAAAAAGTACTGCTGGGCTTATTAGCTGTGACAGGGAAAAAAATAATTTGTTGGGTCTACTTAATAAAATAATGACATGTATTTTCATTTATTTGATTTAAGTTATCCTAATCTAAAATAAATATGTATATCTAATGTATAACTTTCATTATAAACAATAAATGAAAATCATTCTTTTGTTATTACAACACACATAGACAGGAACTAAATCCTTTCATTAAAAACTAGCTGTCCCCCGCTAAACAGGACAAACTTTGAAAATCAATACAAAAAAAAAATCTAATAATTTGTATTGAGAAGCAATTTATATTGATAGCTTTCGTATCCGAGGGCCTCTTGATATACAATATTTTTGGTTTTGCTATCAGGGTTGAGAATGTAGCTGCGATCACTTTGCCATTGTTATTCTTTAACAATCTCTAGATGATAATGTCTGCTGAAGAAACAAGCAGGTATTGCTAGCTAAGCGTAGGCAAGGTACGCTCCAACACGTGGTGAGAGGTAGAGCAACTCGAATGGAGGCTGGCCCCGCCTGACTCCCTACTCCTGAGGTCCCGCCTCCTCCTCTCCTCGGCCCACTACGTCTTTCTCAGATTTGCACAAATAAATTGGTGACACAACCAAACTATGATACTTAACACGATGAGACAAGTCACAAAATCAACCAGAATGTTCAAGCAAATTATAGAAAAAAAAAGATCTAAATCCGTTAAGTAGCTCTCTCATGAAAAGCAGACAGACATACAAACAGACAGACAGACTTTGGATTTTTTTATATATTTATATATATATATATATATATATATATATATATATACTGTATATATATATATATATACTGTATATATATATATACTGTATATATATATATATATATATATATATATATATAGTAACACTAGATGGCGCTATACCAGTACTTAACCCGACACACAGACATGTTTTAAAAACACCAAGAAGCAGTTTAATTTCTTCTTTTTCCAGTAAATAGTGCCCAAAGTACCTCCACCACAATAAACAATTAATCACAATATTAATCACATAATTCTTTCCTCCACACCTGCCAGAAAGCTCTGTTCTCTACCTCCCAACTCTGGCTCCCTTCCTGGGTCTCAATAGTCCTTTAAATAGTCCTTGACCCGGAAGTGCTTCTGTTCTTCATCCCACGTGACTTGCCAGCACTTCCGGGTCAGCTGGAGAATTCAGGCTTTAATCAGCCCGGAAGTACTTCGGGGCTTCCATTGTCATAGTCCATTAATACTTCTGGGCTAGGTGAGAATTGGTCCTCCCACCAACTTCCCACAGCATCCCCTGGCAGCACCCACGGTACCAGCAGGGCTGTGCTGCCGAACTCCAAGTCCCATAGTGCCCCACAGGCATCCAGGGCATCGCTGCAGTGTCCTGCCGCCCGTCCCTTACAATATGACAGAGAGAGAGAGAGAGAGAAGCAGATTTCAATATAATCAACTAAAAACATAAATACAACAATGCAAAAAATGCACATGCAAAAACTAAACAAAAAAAATTTAATTGGGAGTTGTTTTGCTTATACTGTATTTAGCAAAAAAAAAAAAATCTGTCGAAAGGTTGACAAGAAAGTAAGCTAAATAATCATAAATACAAATTTTTGGATTAGTCAATCATTTTACAGTAAGGAAAGCTAGATTTAATTTCATGATTTAAATACTTTTCACTTGGCTTACATTTCACTCTTTGCAATGTAAGTGTGCTGTAAGTACAGTAAACCTGGTTAAACCTGCCATTTCCCTTGAATTTTGGTATACACAATAAATTTAGTTGAAAGTTAAGAAAAAAATAACCGTAGACATGTGGTATTTTAGTTGGAATGCAAATGACACTGAAAGCCACAATAAGTAGCTTTCCTTTTGGTAGGCTGATTTCCAGTGGCAACTGAAAACTGCTCCATTGTAAAATACATTTAAAAAAAGAATAAATAAAACTCACACTTCACTAAATGCAAAAATCACTACAACTACTTTAAACAAACCTGTTCAAATTGGAAGACTTAAACTTCTGAATATGTCAGAATTTTATAAGAGTTGATGGAAATGAAACCAAAATAACTAAAATTACATCATGCTGTATAATGCCAAGGGAACTCTGAAGACACAGTGTATATTAAACGTTCTGTGTAAAATGATTTTTAGTTTGAGACTTGAACTGATGAAATCTGCATTTTCTGTAAGCATGGTTTTATACAGTGCTGAAAACAATACAAATGGGTTTTAACAAAAAGACTGCACTTGTATTTTTTCCATACCCGTGAGCTGACACTGATTCTTCATAAGTCTTCAGTCTTTCAAGTTAAAAAAAATTCCAGTGCTTTTGTAAATTTGTTTGATGAATCAGAGAAGGCATTTGGGACACAGTGCAACTTTTTCAAAGTTTAAATAAAATGAGCATGATCTGCTATTCCTGGGAGCATATTAGCAAGTCACCACTTCAGAAGCAATTTGTTTTTCATGGCTTGCTCTTTTGGTAAAAGTCCTTCTGAGTTTATAACAATTTATTTCATGATTTCAGACATGCATTTTAGTATTGTAAGGGCATATATACAACCTGGCACAAAACAGAGCCAAACTTCCCAAACCTTGAATAACTTTGATATTCCAACATCCTTGGATTCATCAGTGGCCTTGCATCTACCTTGCTGATTATGTGCACTGCCATGACTGCTTGCTCCATTCCACATTGACATCCTACAGAATACAAATAGAAATCAGTACTATAAAAGTCTATTTTCTATGCAATAACCGCTGTCCTTGCTTTTTTTATCTTTTTGAGATACAAAGACTTGACTCTCAATAAACATTAAATTTGTGAAACATCAATTTCAGTTTCATCATCATTTTGAAGTTACCAAATGAGCTATTTTGTTTGCTGTTAAATTTGCTATAATTATTCAAAGGTTCCTTAAAAGTCAAAAGCAGTGCCGGATTAACCAATAGGCACATGTAGCATATGCTACGGGCCCGCAATTTCGGGGGCCCCCAAATGGTGGACCCAATATTTAATGAAAAAGTGTAGCATTGAAAAACTGGTCTTTAAAAATATTATCTTTACGTTTTTAAACTGTAAATTTCTTACACAACAAAACTTTAGGGGCCCAACACATAAAATTCACATAAATATTATAAGATTCTTATTATAATCGAGAGTAAAATAATTATTTAGTCTGGTTTGAACTGTTCAGAATCTAAACATTCAGATGATGCAGACCAAAAGGGCCCCCAAATTTGAAATGTGCTACGGGCCCCCAAAGCTCTTAATCCGGCCCTGGTCAAAAGGAAAATGTGCAGTTAGTTAGAACTGTTATCCCAACATCATTTAAAGAGCTATGTAAAGGAAATTGGAGAGATATGACACTAAATATTACTTGAGTTAAATCTGCAAAAGTTAAACAAAAAAGCTATACAGTATTTACAAAAGACTTGACAGAATAAGCACTCTATGAGCAGTCCACGGTCTGTGTAATCTTGCAAGTTGCAATCGCACCATAAACAGCAATGCCTTCCTCTACAAAGTTTTTTTGGACTAATTATTTGTGTGTCAACTTAACATACGCACAAACACACACAGTTCATTTTAAGTAAACCAGAACTGTTCTGAAATTTTATTTGATGTGTTACTCAATGATATCATTTGCAAAAAAAAAGCTATTTTCATTACTGCAAAATCAATCTGAGAAAACAAAATTTAGAACATGTACACTAAAACAATGCCAATTAACTCCATTTTGAATGTAAGATGTTCCAGTAAAATTACAAATAGTGGAGTAAAAGGGTTCAACTTATCATATACTCTTTCCACAAGTTCTCTTGTTTTTATTTAAAATATGAACAAATGCATCCTTCTAATATTTATGTTGTCATTCTACTGGGAGTTGGAGATAAAGAAATTATACATTCAGGCCCCACAACATAATGACAGATATTGCAAATAAAATGAACGTCTGAGCATCTAGGCAGTAATGTGTAACCTGTCTACACAAATATTGGATGTTTGTAAACAAAAGCTTTGTTTTTATCATAGAAAGATGTCACAAATTTGAAAATGCAAGACTGCTATGTACAATAACTGATGACTGCTGAAAAAATGTACGATCTTCTTAATTTCACAAGTGTACTAAAAAAGTTGCATTTTACTTCATGTTTTATGGTCCTTCCTCTGGCGCTTATTAACATAACTAGATTATACAGAACTTGTTTTGTTAATTTCTCTAAAACTACTTTAGCTGGAGTGCTGAAAATACAAATTGTAGAAGGTACAAGTCTGGGCCATCATTGTACACATTTGGTTTACTTTGTTAGAGGTCTTGGGTTTAACTGCACCGTTAACCCATATGGTTCGGTAGCTTTATTTCAGAGAGTTCCTACAAGATGCATTGATGAACGTGCATTTATAAATGCTTACAGTCATCATATCAGGTGCAAATAACTAATTTATGTTTTCAGTGTATGAAGTAAAATATCCAAGTCAACAAAGGTGTGCTTATACGATTATCTGCATCAAAGAACAAATCTTTCTCCCATCTCCCTTTCCAAACCAAACTGTTCCTTGCCAGATATTGGTCATTGGATGCTGCTCTAAAATATATACATTTCTGAAAGATGGTTGTTTATTTCCATTTACTGTACATATCTATTATAATTAATTAAACAAAACAAAAAACAAAAGACAATAGAGACAAAGCAGACTAGTTAAGTTTTAAGGAGGCAAACCTCTCTGATTCACTTTGAATATTCAACAAACATGAGTATATACAGTAGTTAAGTTCTCCCACGGATAAGTCGGGGCTTGATTTTACCGTATAATTTCCCGTATTTTATAATGTCAGTTGTAAAAGTTGAATGTGGATAACTTATGCTGTTGATCCAAGAGATTATGATATGTTAACGCCCACCTGAGGGAGTAACCACAGAGCACAATGCCTTATTTTTCTATGTATTGTACCTACGTGACCACGCGGTAATACCCGAACTATTCCGAAGCGACGTTTGCACAGTTTAGTGTTTTTTTGCATCTCACACCCTCATATACCTTTATCGTAAGAGCATCTACGATGGAGTGTTCAATCAGAAGAAAATATGGAGCTGGTTTTAAATTAAAAGTCGTTGATGTGGAGAAAGAAACTGGTAACTGCACTGCTGTAACAAAATTCGATGTATCTCAGAAACTGGTGTGTGATTGGAGGAAGCAAGACAATTTTAAAATATAAATAAATAATGTCATATTTTTGAATGGGCATATAAATCGGGGTCTGACTTTATGATTGATTTTTTGTGTTTCAAGACCCGACTTATACGCTAGTATATATGGTACTTGGCAAAGATTCATGACTCCCCAATGTAAACTTTAGTGTTATTAATTCTGTCATCCTACCACTTATAGTCCATTTAATGGAGGCAGATTAAAATGGGTAAAAAATAGCTAAATATTAAACAGTATTCTATAGTTTAGAACTTCCTTGCACCACATCCTCGTATACATGAAAACTTCAGACAGAAAGACATAAAATCTTTCCTAGTGTCCATCCATCCATTTTCCAACCTGCTAAATCCGAACACAGGGTCATGGGGGTCTGCTGGAGCCAATCCCAGCCAACACAGGGCACAAGGCAGGAACCAATCTCGGGCAGGGTGCCAACCCACCACAGGGCACACACAAACACACCCACACACCAAGCACACACTAGGGCCAATTTAGATATGATCCATCAGATTGGTACAGCAAGCAATCAAGAAAAATACAAATTGGGATTTGGCACATTTGCCCCATAGTGTCACATCAACATGGGAAAGTTTCAAACACTAGTAAAATTGCTCTTAGCTGTTTGATATTCTCATGGTACAGATTGTAATGTGCCATTATTGAAGAGATCAAACAAATAGGCCCCATTCAGTGTGGTGCACCTCAAGGAAACAAAATTTAGAAAGTGCCACATGTGCCAAATATCCTGGATAAGTGGTGTGACAGATAGGGGGCCCTTGAACCCTTTGATCAGACACCAGACACCAGATAAAAGTCCAAAAATAATATTTATTTAGACAATACAGTGCACAAAGCACCCTCCACTCCACTATACTCATAAATTACCAATACTGTACAATAAACAATAATCAATCCTCCACTCCCAGACGCATTGCCACCCTTCCTCCCAACTCAGCTCGTCCATCTGGTATCTCTCACAGTCTTTTATAGTTCTCGACCTGGAAGTGCTTCTGAACCCTCAGTCCATGTGACTTCCTAGCACTTCTGGGTCAGATCAAAACTTTTCTTTCTCATCCTGGAAGCACGTCATTTCCTCTGTCGCTGTGACTAAGATGTACTTCCGGGTTATAGGTAAAATAGAAGTCTCTGGGCCTCCCTGCAGCGTCCCCTGGCGGCCCCGACGTTATCCAGCAGGGCTGCACAGAAAAACTCCAATGTCCATGATGCCCTGTTGTAATTCGGGGCACCTCCACGCCGCAGGGAGAGCTCCATCTGGCGGCCTGGGGGTATTGGCTGGGATGAATGGCCAGCCATATCCCACAGTGAACACACAGCAAGTCTGTTTTCAAAGAGTCAGAAGGTGGTGGTGAAGGAGAGGAGGACTGCATGCAAGGAAGTTATCAGGCACCACATTATTGAAGGTCAGTTTATTTTGAAACTGCTAAAAAAATATCTGTTCAATTTGATCTGGTTGGTGCTGTCAGAACAACAAACCCATTACCAATAATGAAATACATTTACAGATTATAGCCATAACTTTCTTGTGGTTATGCTTGCCTGAGTATATCATTTCAAAGTGACCATCTGAACTGTTTCACCTACTTAAGCAGCCAGTGGATAGTCATCTGCTAGTTCTCCAAGCTCAATAAGAACAACCTCTCTTGGGTCTGATGAAGTCACCACAATGGCCCTGACAAATGAAACTGATGATTTCTGCAAATTCAGGGAGCCCACCAAGAGACCTATAAGCAACAATCATTTCAATTTAGTAAGTTATACTATTCTCAGTCACTCTTTTGCCTAAATTAATTTTCATAACATCTGGGTTACAAGAGCAATTCCCTCACTGAGAATACCAACTGCAATTGATGAGACCTGTGTGACATCCAACTGAGAAACTGAATATAACTCATTCAATGATGCTTATTTAAGAGTACCAGTGGTATGTTTTTAAAACAATTAGTGTTTCTGGCAACTTGTTGGAAAAAAATCAGTTTTGCCTCAAATCTCGTTGTGCACATATACATTTCAGGCCCATGAACCATGTGAGAATAATACTCCAAGTAGTGATGTTTTGGAAGCAGCTGAGTATTTGGAAAAAGCTCCTAGAAGCTTTGCTGGTGCTCAAAAATGTTACACTCAATGTACATAATTATCTGTTCAATGCATGTGCAGGCAACAAGAAGCTCAACATTGTCTAAGATCTAAAAACATTTGGCAAGCAGGCTTTGCCTGTGGTACAAGAGTCCAAATAATAAACAGCAATAATCAAAGCAAATTCTAGTTTTCATGAGTATTTACCCTATTTTTTGTGGTTGAAAATGCTTGTGGTATAACCTGCAGTTGGCTTTGTTTATTTCAATATTTGTATGCAAAATTCAAGACTGGCCCGTTCAGAGTATCCAAACAGAAACACAGGTCAAACTCCATTAGAATGAAGTGCTCCAGATTGAAAAAAAAATTGTTATAATTGGGATTTCGGTATTATGGAATTGGAACTTTGTGCAGTCTTTCAGCACAGTTGACAAAGTTGACTACAGAATGCCAAACTCGATGGTATCTTTTTCGTTTTGCAAGCATCAATGGCACCGAGAAGTTTCAACTTTTTTTGTAACGTAACTTGCTGCCATTTCTTTATTTGTGAGTCACACATTTTTTAACTTGGAAAATCTTTACATAAAAAGATCATAATAGAGGAAGTTAGAGGAATTGAAGGTCACATTCGAAAATATTTGGATGCATTAAATTTGCAAGCACAAAATCCAAAGACACATTCAACAGCAACAAAAAATGTAAAAAAGATTATTGTGCACAGGCATTCAGAGGGTAACATCTCAGCAAATTTATTAAACACTGGAAACTGGTCAAGCAGCATAAACATGAGGGAAGCTAAGCATTCAGCACTGTTTCTGAAGGGCGAGCCAAAAATGAATCCCTCATCTGATCACAGTGTTGAGCAAAGTCGAACCGTGCAATGATGAACCCAGAAATAAGAAAATGAGGCCATCTAGCTGGATTTTTCTTTTTAATGTTCATTGCTTACACTCTCCAAAGCAGTAAATTAAAAAAAAAGACCCCCATTAAAGGGAAAAAAGCTTTTCTAGAAAAGTCCGTTTTTCTCTTTAGCTGAATTGTATTGGAAGAGACATTGTGAGTACTTTGGAGCACAATGAAGAAAAGTGAAGTAAAGTAAACTTATTGTTTTAAAGTAAAAATAAATGTTGTTATAGTCAGTGGTTATCTTTATTCTATTTCAGGTTGGTAGGCTTTTTTCATGAGTTGGAGCTTTTCAGCCTTTCCTCAGACTTACCTTTTTTTTTAAATACTTTTTTAGCATCTTTCAACAAAAAAGTATCAAATTGGGGAAGGAATGAATGTGTTGCTCTTTGGTTAGTAGCAGACTTTGTTCTGCATTTGTTGAACTTAACATTTTAGTATCATTAGACAGAAAGCCAAGTTTCAGTTGCACACATATGACTGTGTTCACAAACCATAACAACATACTGAAAAATTGAAATTTACACCATATGCAAATGTCAATCCTCATCAAAAGAGAAAAACATAAACATTGCCCGAAACAATGATTGTAACGCCATCTTCTTCATAATCCTGGCCTCTCTTCTTCTCACCTTTCTCTCAGCTAAATGTCTTGTCTGAGGTGACTTGAATACTCCTTGCATCACTTCTGCCCATGTTTAGAATCACTTACAGATTCAAGATTGGCCTGGTTCAGTAGGCAATGCCTCCCAGTAGCAGGCCCCAGTATTTTGTGCCTATGTTACGATCTCAATGAGACCGAATTAAAGGCTGCAACCAGGAAATGAACAAATTGAGGGTTTGTCAAAAAACAGGTAAGGGTCAAAATACAGCGAGAGGAAAAAGTGCCAAATGAACAATTCAGAAATGCTAGCGAAAACTCTGTGCCAGAATACCTTGCAAAAAATGTCTTAATGGAAGTGCCTTTTACCTTCCACTAACAAGAAAATTAGAAAGGTTGGGTAATGAGATCCAACATTAAAACTTTAGGGGACTGGACACTACCCTCTTGTATAGGCAGGACAATGATCTAAAAAATATGTCATAGGATTGCCATACCATGTGACTGGCAACAGACATGATGACTGCAAACAGTATAGCTGTGGCCATGCAAAGAAAACCACAAAACAGCTGCAACAATCCACATTTCAGACTTTCTTTTTCTTGTGGATGTTTCCCTGGGGAATATCAACTCATCAACTCTTCACCACTTTGATAAAAGTAATAACCGGAAGGATGACATAGAATAAAGAAACAAATTAAGGAATCGAAAAGGCAAAGGGGAGTTTATAGTGTTAACTAGAAAATGCAAATATGAAAAGATACAGTCAGGCAAATTCCTAAAAGAAGGAAGCTGAAGAACTAAGGAAAGCTAAGGGAGTTACCAACATACTGAGCTCTACAGTGTAATGTGAACAAGCTACACCAGCAGCAGTGTATCTGTAACATCTGCACTGAAGTAGAGTAAGGTATAAGACTCTGGAAAATTTAACAGTAAAAATATCATGACCTTTTTTCAACACACTCAATCAAAGTAAGAAGAATAAAGGAAGAACATGGGAGTCTGCTACTAGACCAGGATAAAGCAGTGGAAAGATCGATACGATGCAGATATTTTATGTATTGGTTGAAATATGGATAGAAACATAACAGAAGAGCAAGATGAAGTAGATATATAAGAAAGAGGGGATCCAGTTCTGAGATATGATTTGATAAAACATCAAAAGACCTGAAAAAGAAGAAAGCCTGTGGAGATAACAAGATGCTAGATTAGTTTGTGCTGTAAGCAGAAAACACCAAAAGCAAATTTTTAAAAATCATGTAAAAGATGCACAGTAAATTAGAGATTCCCAATATTCTAAAAGAAACATTAGAGTAACGAGGCTGAAAAACAGCAGGAACCACAGCTTGGAGAAGTTTCATTCCACTCATCAAACACCCAAACAGAAATTCTTCATAGCAGAATAGAAAAGAAGGTGAAAAAAATGCTAAATGAAGATCAGTATATATTCAGAAGCAAACATGGAGACAAGACAAGCAATTCTGGCACAAAGACTATACATAGAAATTATAGATTTACAAAAAACGTTTGATTGTGTAGACTAGAATAGGTTTAGAATAATAAAAATATTGGAATTAGGTAAAAAGAAAAGAATAATTTGTACACTTTGCATAAATCAAGAAGGGGTGGAAACTGTAGCTACGATTAAAAGAAAGGTATACCAAGGATACTTCTTATCAATAATTATATTTAATGCTCGTTTTCACCAGGCATTTCAGGAGAAATAAAAGGTCAAGGAAGGAAAATTAACCTGCCACAATTTACAGATGATACCACTGGTGTGGCAGAAGACAAAAACAAACTACAGAACTAGAATCTTCAGTGACTACAGCACGAAGATAAACGTGTAAAAAATATAAAGTGTGCACAGGGAGGCAAAGGTAAAATGACATTTAGATTGGGAAGAGAAGAAATCCAGAAAGTTGGAGAATTAACCTACTGAGCAAGTCATATAAGCACAGATGGGAGATGCACATCTCTCTATTATAAAAAAAAAAATCCTGGAAAGTAAGAGCAAGGCTACGATACGTGATCTACTCAGAAGACATTTAAAAGACCCGCGAGACAAAAGACTTGCCACAGAGCTCTTGTGAGGACCGTAAACATGACACTTGGTGCCAAGAAATTGTCCCAGGCCCGTCTCGCAGGGATGTGGAACATGAGATTCTTGCAAGACACGCCCTACTTACAAAAGATATCATATAAGAGCTCACCCATCAAAAAACACTCAGTCGTGTAGTACACACAGATCATGTGCTCTCAACACATATAAAGTGTATAAGGACAATACGGAGAATAGAGACCCAAAGGCATTGGAGAGAAAAAAAGGCAGATAAGAGATTATGAAAGCAGTGGAATTTGAAATTCTCAAACAAATGATGACGCGATACACATGCAGAGAAAGGTACAGAATATGAACACAGTAAAATTCAAAAGTATTGTAGCGTCCCAGCCAGGTTGAGGGCTTTTTGGTTTTAAGTGACTGTTAGGTCCGATTGAGGAAGAGTGGAGTACAGCACGGAGGACTGATAGCGGGGTATTGATTGATGAGGTAAGGGGGGGCATTGGAGAGGGAGGCTAGAAAGTTGTGTTTGGGGTTAGGATGTCGGCGATTGTTCAAGTAAAACTTTTGTGACACTTTATCATGTCAGTCGCTACAGTATCAAAGAAAAGATAGAAAAGATTGCATTACCGCAAACAAAAGGTGATTAATCATCAGAACCAGGTGTAATTGAAAAAATAGCAGGACAAATCGAGGTCAGAAATAAAAGGCAAAGAGTAAACAACAAAGTCTTTTCGCATTTGCATCATTCAATGCACAAAACATGGATTTACACAATAATGGACCATACGCTATGAGAATCTGTGGTCCCAGAACAGTTAAAGCAACGACAAGATAGATAGATAGATAGATAGATAGATAGATAGATAGATAGATAGATAGATAGATAGATAGATAGATAGATAGATAGATAGATAGATAGATAGATAGATAGATAGATAGATAGATAGATAGATACTTTATTAATCCCAATGGGAAATTCACATTCTCCAGCAGCAGCATACTGATACAATAAATAATATTAAAGATTGATAATAATGCAGGTGAAAAACAGACAATAACTTTGTATAATGTTAAATGTTAACATTTACCCCCCCGGGTGGAATTGAAGAGTCGCATAGTTTGGGGGAGGAACGATCTCGGTCAGATGTATATTGATGATCACGGAGAAGCAATGCAAATTTTAACAGGCAAAAAGAAAGGTAATGTATATATTCCGCAAATAACACTACACACCAAAGGAGATCATGATATGCCATTCGTATTAAAATGTTTACAGTTTACCGTGAGAATAGCATTTGCTATGACAATCAATAAATCACAGGGACAAACATTAGAAAAAGTCGGATTATTTATTTGAGAAACAGAAACAATATTCACTCACGAGCAGTTATACGTTGCATTGTCACAATGTGTCTCCAAAAAATATTGTTTTTAATGAAGCCTTAAAGTAAAAGTGCAAATAATGAAATTGAAACAATTCCAAAGAAAAAAAAAATTTTAAATTGTATATCCGATTAACCAAACACAGGGGTTGGTGAGCGAAGCGAGCAGGGGGCAAAGCCCCCTAGTTGGATATAAGAACCAGAACACTGGGATCACTCTCTGCCAATGGTAATTCTGGAGACAAAGAAAACTTTTCGAACACTTATATATAGACCTTAGCAATGTAAGGTAATTAAATATGGACTTTATTAACAAGGGCTAAAAAAAGAACAGAAGCCTTTGAAATGTGGTGCTGTCACCAGGTGCTCCTGATGCCAATGATTGATAGGTCACAAACTATAAGCACATCCGCTGAAGCGGAGACAAAATTAGACACACTGTCTGGCATCCTGGACTGCTATACATGATCATCATCATCAGAATAGTAGATGGCAGATATGCCAAGGATGGACCAATAAAACAGTATATCAGTCAAATAAAGGTTTTGGGTGTACCACATTTCACACAATGAAGAAGAAAGCAAGGAAAATAGGGAATTCAAAAACTGCAGTGATATATCAAACATAGGATTGATGACTGGATAGAGAATAAACAGATAAAGTGCAGCAAGTTGTTTTCTGATGCTAAAATTGACATATTCCTTTTTGCTCTTTTTCTAATAATAAAAAATATCATGCATTTTTTCTTACTCAAGAAAATCAATTATATGCTAGAGTACACTTATAAATATACACTTTCATGGATATTGATCATTAAAAGCTATAATATAGTCTGTGTCAAGTAAACAGGATATATTCTATGACCAAATCCAAAGGGCAGCAGTTGTATGAAATTTGATCCTTAGCCATATCCTCATTACTTTTGCACCTAAAAAAAGATTTAAAAAATCCTGTGTTCAGATACATTTGTTATTTCCTAAGAAAATATTATGCTTTTTGGCAAGCGATATCCCAGTAGCAGCATGGATTACACTGTTTTCTGAAAGTCCAACACCTTGCTGTAAATGGCGTTCTGGGCATTGTTGTTATTGTATGCAACTACAGATTTCTCAATATAAATGGTAGCCTCTGGGCTTCTACAGTGTGATAAGTGGTCAGTGGCAAAGTGCAGGATTTTAAATGAATAATCGCATCTTGAGAGTGTGCAGGCTCAGAATGGGTGCGGGTGTGCATATCACAGAGCCACCCCAAGGTTGCCTGATCTCTCACTCACATGTAAACACGAGCAGATCAGTCAGGTGTCTCATTCACACCTCAGACTACGCAGAGGCTCACACCTGCACTCAATCAGGCCATATAAAGGAGCCAGCATGGCAAAGGGAAGGGGGAGAACAAAAGAGAGAAAAAACAAGAACAGAGAAGAATGGAGGTTGAAAGGAAAGATGAACAGAGAAAGAAATGAAGAGCGAGAGACAGGATCGGGAGAGCCCATACAAAAAGGAATGGAGGCAGATAGCCGGGAGTGAGCCTCGGTTAGAGAAGCCTGGAGCTGATAAAGGGGTATTCCTATTGTGTGATGCTGGGGAATAGGAGCAGCCCATTATGCGGTGTCTCCCACAGACAGCAAAGGACTGGCAGTGGAAGATGTGTGAGCAATTCAGCACGGTGCCCCATGGATGCCAAAGGTGGCAAAAGTGAAAAATATTTCTCTTGATATGGCTTACTTCAGTATAAGACGTGTGAACCCTTCAAATTTACAAATAAATTTTACCAGCATATCAAAGGCTCCTAAAATGCCATGCCATACAGAAATGAATAACCACTTACTGAATGCTTTGAAAGTGTTAAGACCCAAAGAAGACTTTATTTAGGTCTTGTTACATAACAGGATATGAGTAATAGATGCATTTTAGCAGAACCTAAAGTAATGTGCTAAATAAATGCTTTACACATAGTAAATATTAGACTTTATTAGAGATTTTTTCTGTAAGTATTTAGTCCAAGTCAGTAATGTAGCAGGAGATTTTGCCTCACAGCACTTGGACTCCAGGCTCACAGCTGCTTTGGGGTGTCCTCGGTGTGGAGTCTGTGTCTTTTCTATTTCCTCTGAGGACTGTTGTTTCCTCTCACAGTTGAAGGGCATGTCAGTCAGATCAATTGCTGACGCTGGGCCTCATGCTGAGTGTATCTTCTGCACTCTCAAAGGCTGATGATGTCTGCTTTGCTTCCATTGCTATTGGGATATGCTGTATCTCCCCATGACCCTGAGTTGAATAAATATTTCTTTTTGCCTCAGCATCTATTAAATGTCTTTGAATCAGGTCCAGATACACTGCCTGCCTAATTTTTACTTTATCTTTCATTTTGTACAGAAAATATATGTTTTTTTTATGCTACTGCTACTTTTTATTTATTTAAATTCTGACAGCAGCTTTATTTCCTTTCTGTTAATCACTGTATTTTTTGCCAGTTTCCTTTTAGAGGTTAGGATGTGCATCTTAAAATGATGCACCAGAAACTTTGACTTGGCTGTTTGTTACATCTGGAAGATAACAATGTGTCAGAATGATACACAGGACATTTCAAACTGTAAATGAGAAATCTTAACAAAAAAAAAACAACTTTTAAAAGACAAATGCATCTCAACAAACATGTACAGATTATAGTAGCTGTCCTCACTTTATTCCCTTCAAAGCGCTCTTCTTGAGTGACAAACGATTTTCCCATTTCCCAAAGGCTTTCTAACACCTCAGCTAAAGTGATTAGCTATTAGCATCTAATTAGTGCTTTCATTTGACTATAACACACTCGTTACTTGTCACGGGACATTGGGAGCCGAAGCCCAGCAACTGGGCAACCATTTCATATTTTAAATTCTTAATATGCTGTAATATGTGTACCGGCAATGGACCCCAGACCTGCCACACAAAAAGATGAAAGTTATTTATTTTGCAAATATAGCTGATCAGAATAAAGAATACCAAAGGAATATTACATCTCAGCTTAAACACAAATGTTTAAAGGACATATGTAAACTTTAATATATATCATTGATGTAAGTAAATCTGACTAATAAAATATTTCATGTTATTGTCACTAAAATATTTCAGAAGTGTTGTATTTAACTGTTAAATGGAAATAAAGTTTGGAGCTTAACCTCAACTAAATAACTTAAATAGATTGTGATATAGTAAGTTTATTACATAGACAATACTTTAGTACCCATAAAATAACAGTCTAATGTTCTTCAACTCAAAGCAGAAAGCAACTGCCCCACGAGATTATATTTGCATTTACAAATTAACTGTCTGACACTTATTTCTACTTTTACTTCATGCTTGGTAGGCGATGACAACATTGATAACGGGATAAGAATATAGATCTTATTAAGATGGCCTGTTCCTCATATTTTAAATTTGAGTACAGTGTTTGATAGCACCTCAGTGGAAACAAGAGGACTACAATTAGGCTTTAACCAATAACCAATCTCAAGAAAAAAAAAGAAAAGAAAAAAATACCAACAGCATTTATCAATCCTCATTCATTAGCCAAACATGTGAAAGAATGAAATATGAATAGGTGGTGATACAGTGGAATTGAATATTTCTTCACATTGATCATTTTATGGCTTTTTTAGGCTGAAACAGGAAAGGGTGCTAATCTGCGTGCACAGATCTGAAAAGTAATCCAGTCAGCTAATATTCACATCCCCTGCTGCTGATGTATTCATATACCTAAAGCACAACTCCCTAACTCAATTATAGACTTCTCAGGAGGTCTGTGTCAAAGAATATGAATAATGTCTCTGTAATTGCCTCTATGGTATTAATTCAACAAAGAGAGACTATATTTTGATGTGAAAGATTGCAATAATTGTCAGTTAGCAGGATAACAGCAATGCTTGAACAACCAAGTACCCAGAAAAAAAAAACACACTTTCTTAGAAAAATCTAAAGCATAGTAAATGTTTATGTTTATTGATTCTTTAAAAAATTACAGATGTCACTAAGTCAGTATGATATTTATTGGAATGTCCTCTTAACTTTTTGAGAGATCTAACAAATGACCCTTGAGAAGCTCTTGAAAAGAAAAATGAAAAACACGACATTTAATTAATCTTTATTCTGTTTACTGCATGTGTTCCATGACAAATTCATCCTTTTAAAACATTTGTTTCTTAAGCTTACTGCCAGTTTATGGTCCAATACTATGGATCTGTAAATCATGTCTTTGATTGTGGTGGGCAGGGAGTGTGTAGCTAAGATGGCAGGGCCCAGCAAGGGCCAAGGAGAGAGAAGAAAGCACAGTTTATATTCATGATAGTGCGGCACTGCCACGGGTGTCGTAAGGCTAATCGATATATCAGTTGACCTTGAAGAGTTATAGACGGGCACAGGACAACGTTTAATAAGACACATTCAAATTTTCTCAAGTCCAGGAATCAAAACTGCCCTTTTAGAAATTCAGGCTATGGGGAAAAATGGCTTAGAAAAGTAGGACTTTTAAAGTTACAGAGGGCTCAGAGGGAACATGAATGCTAGTAGCTACTAGAAGGACATCTAACTTGATTTTTCTGTTTAAACAATAAGGGCACTGACTCCAAAAATGATTCTGGGGCTTGGCAAGAAGTAGTTCAGTGATGAAATTCAAAGGCTACAACCTCAGTGAAATCTAGAATCAGGAGGCAAGAGCTCCAATGACTTGTAATCAAGAGACCCAACAACAGAATATTTGTATTCCCTATGCAATACCAGCACTTGCCACCAACAGAAATTTTCAGATGACTACCCCATCATAGACTGCATTAATGGAGAAGAGTCACAGTACAGGAAGGTTGTGGAGGACTTCTCCTTGTAGTGCAACTCACCATTAGCAAGACAAAAGAGAAGGTTGTTAACTTCCGATGTGCCAAGGAGCCTCTCAGACCAGTCACCATTCAAGGGAAGTGGTGCAACTACAAATACCGGGGAGTTTCACATAAACAATAAACTGGACTGGTGTAACAACACAGTGGTGCTGTAAAAGAAGGATAAGAGCAGATTGTACCTTCTAAGGAGACTCAGGTCTTTTGATATTTGCAATAAGCTGCTGGAAATGTTCTATCAGTTGGGTGTAGCCAGTGTGTTGTCTCCAGGGGAAGCAACATGAGCTCAAAAGAAGCACAATGCCACAACAAATATAGCAAGAAAGCCTGCACCATTGCTGGGTGAACACTGAACACACTGGAAGCTATTGTGGAAAAAAGGATGGTGGCAAAATAGTATACCATTATGAAAAATCCTCCACATCCCTTCCAGGAGGTGTTCTCTTGGAGCGCTTTTAGCCACCGGCTTATTCCACCACAGTGTGCTAAAAAGTGCCTTTTGGGGTCTTTTCTGCTCACTGCTATCGGGCAATTCAGTGCTTCCTCACAATGTACTTATTAAGTTCATTGTGAAACATCTGCTCAATATACATTTATTTATTTAGTTAGTTTTATTTATCGATTGTTTGATTGGCTGTATTATTTGCCCTGTGAGTTTGTACTATGTTTCTGGTGCTGTATGCATCTGAATTTCCACATGGGATTAATAACATTTATCTAATCTAATCTAATTTACAGATGATTTATGAAAATATTTAGATACTTTAGGTAGTGAACTAGACCCACCCTTCATGATTAACAGTAATGGAAATCTATAAAGATAAATCCAGAGAAGCTGCAGGTTTAATTTTTAACAGATTTCTGCTTCCTATTCTTGCATTCATCCTTCCTTAATGCTTTGTAATTTATTTCTCAATTGAACTATTTTGTATTGTATGTTTTGACAACATTAGCATTGATGTGGGTGAGATGTTGTCTATAAAAGTGCTCAGTCCTTACGACACCATGTACTGCAGCACATAAATGGTTAAAGCCAGCTTTACACTGTACCATTTCATATAAGCACCAGGAATGGAAATGAAATATTCAAATTTTATTCTAAACAATTTAAAGAGGAAACACAAGGAATCTCAGTATTAATGTACATTGAACTACTTATACGCTAAAATTTCATTTCATTATAAAAATGTATTCTATTTTGAAAAAACAATTAAAGTTGGTAGTGTACCTGATAGGTGTGATACATACATTGTCAAGAGCATGTTCATTATTACTGAAAATTAAAAAACTATTTCATACCAATGATGTACCTTGCAGCAACAAATTTCAAGACAGAACCACTTTTAAGAAATACAGTAATCCCTCACCTATCGCGGGGGTTACGTTCCAGAGCCCCCCGCGATAGGTGAAAATCCGCGAAGTAGCGACCTATATTTATTTTATTATTTATACATATTTTAAGGCTTTATAAACCCTTCCCACACTCTTATAAACCTTTCTCACTCTCTTGTTAACCTTTCCCACACTCTTATAAACACTTCCTATGCTCTTAAACACTTTCTACATTCTTAAACACCGCAGACCAACACTGCACACTGCATGCAGCGATCAGACGTCGATGTGTCTGCACTCGCTTTGTGAAGGGGGGCAGCTGAACTCACGCTGAGCAGAAATGGACTTTGTGCTGCTTCTGCCAAAATGCCTGCTTGTCGCTCTGCGCGTTCGGAAGGAGGAGGAGGAGTGGGGGGTGTGGGGGTGTGAGGGCTGAACGCACATTCGCTCAAACCCCCCTCCCCAGAGGCGCAGTTCGCATTGTCAAGGGGGTGGGGAGCTGAATGAACGCTAAGGAGAAGTGGACTTTGTGCTGGCTTTGTGCTGCTTGTCGCTCTGCCTGTCAATAATTTAAAAGCCTGTACATCACCAATTTTCCTGTCTCACTGTCTTGTCTTGCGTGAAGTTAAAATGTTTTATAATAGTGAGATGTTACTCATATCCTTAGCCCGACATCCACATATCATATGTGTTAACAAAGGGTGTTTTATAAGTTTACATGTGTTTAAAGCATGTGGGATGGGTATTTTAAGGCTTAAACTATAAAAATGTTTATTTATATGGTCTTTCTATATCGCGGATTTTCTCCTGTTGCTGATGGGTCTGGAACATAACTTCCGCGATAGGCGGCCAATCGCTTGTATTTAAAATCCCGCGAAGTCGTGAATCCGCGAAAAGTGAACCGCGAAGTAGCGAGGGATTACTGTAAATACAATTTAATTGTTTCATTATATTTACGAGACCTTAACAAAGAAGTATCAGTAATATACTGTATTTGTTGTTTTCTGTGTATACTATCTGCATAGTGGTCACAGTTCATCATATATTGAAAGGGATTTGGCCGTGGAAAGAAACTCCAGTCAATGAAACCATTTATTCACTCAGTTTCCTCATACGCACTCCAGTACCAGTGGCTTTACTTACCTCGTCGGTTAACTTTATCCCATAAAACTTGCTGGAAGCTTGGAATTTCAAAATTCTGTTTGCATGCGACCAACCACACTGATGTAGGGTAACTTTGGACTGCACAAGTTGTTGTCCATGTTCATAAGGAGTAACAGTGCGTTCAAGCGCTTAGTTATCTTTAACATAAAAATCAAGCTGGTAAGGCACGCAATTGTCTGTACTCCTTTCTAACTAAATAAAAAACACCACGACCGAAAAGCCTTGTGTTTTCTACAAATATACAGTAATCATGTTGCACAGTTATTGAGGGAAATAGAAATTTTAAACTTCTTTCATTAGGGGCCAGAATAGTAAAAATGATTGACAGACAAAGCTCATCAAGAAAGAAGACATACAGATGGACACTTAAGTGTTTGCTTTAAGAATGGAAGGGAAAAGAGAGCTTAAAACATTTACTTTAAAACTTTAACCTGTAAAATGAGAAATGGGAGGCTGTATTGAAAACTTACAAAAATTATTTTGTGCATAACGTAAAGGATGTTCAAGAAAGAACACGTTTTACTTGCAATCACAGAAGTGTGGAGGTGAAGCTTATATAATTGAGTTAGTACATATGCCTTTTCTGCTTATAAGTCTCATATAGGGCATATTGCACAAAATGAAGTGGCAGAGTCGCCATGATGCAAAGAGACACTGTCTAGACATCAAACAGTAGTTTTAAAGTTTCAGAATCAGCAAGTGAATGTCAAACATCTGAACATTTTCTTCAAACAAATATAGAGGCTGAAACAGCAATGCAAACAGCCCAGAAAATCCTGAGGCAAAAGGATCTATTCCTTGGTGTAAAGTCTGTAAAATTAATGCTTGGCCATCTTAAAGAAGTATAGGGAATTATTTTTCTCAAGTGGCAACAGACAGAGAAACTGTGATATACCTTTCTGCAAACCTGAAAAACTTTGTTGTTAACACATCATTATTTGAGGTAGAAAAGTCATCAGCATCTACAGTATGAAGGTTACCAGCTGCCTTCCTTGGAAATTTCAAGGTTGGAAAATGGTGATGTATAATGTTTATAGATACAAGTTTATTTTGAGAGAAAGTAGACTATACAAACATTAGTAAACCATTAAGTGGTAAAAATAAAAAAATGCCAAAAAAATGAATTAATATCCTAAGTTCCAAGCCTTGTAAATCCATTTTATATAATTATTGGTAACTTTCTCTTATGATGAAACATTGAAACTGAGCAAAATGTTCTCACATCCCCCACACCAAGATGCACTATTTGTGTCAAATGATGGACAGAATTTTAGAGATCTTGCCACAAATTGTAAGCAGAATTAACAACAGGTCCTGAACTGGGCCACTCAAAGAAATCTGTTCTCTTTAATTTGAAACATTGCAATGTTGCTGTGGTTTGTGTGCTTTGGTTTATTGGCCAGTTGAATCACAAACTTCTTTTCAAGTATTTTTTTTATTATGTCCCAGTCACCTCTTTATAAATCTTCACAAGACTGCCATATCCTATTGGAAAAGTCCATCCCGATAACATGTTACTTTCACACAAAAATAGAGAAAAAATTGGTATTAAAGAAAGGAAAACTTCTTGTTTAAGAAAAGTTCTGTTTAACGCTTATATATCTTGTTTCATTTCTCTATGTTTGGTCATACAGTTGTACTTGAGGCATGTTAAACAAGTTAAACATGGTTAGAAAACTGCATTCCATCTTCTATTTGCAAACATATCTAATAGTCCATGCAAGCAGTAAGACTATTTCATAACTGGCTTAATTAATACCCTGTTCTACAGATATAGCTAAGTTTGAGTTGCTAAGAAGTTGTACAACAGTCAAATTCAGTACTGGACAATGCAACTACCGTAGTAAACGTGATTAACTGAGACAATCGAGTAACATTTTGCAATTAATTGGGACTAAAAATTTTAATTGTTTGCCAGCCCTAATATATGAACATTGTACATATATTTTTAATATATACACTGTCAGAACATAAAAGGACAAGAGGGCCAAAAAAGATTTTGGTGTAGTCACCCCATATATTTTGGTTTGCTGCTGGTCAAGCAAAGAAAATTGAATGTCAACTGAGTTCAAGATGGAATTGATGTATAGGTGACAAAATGGTCACTTTAAAGTTAGGCAGAGGAAATAAGGTCATCAGGGCTGGAACCAGAGATGACGTCATCAGGGCCAGATCTTGAAATGATGTTGTAAGGTCCCAGAACCAGAAGTGATGTTAATGGCACCAGAACCGGAAGTGGTGTCAACAGCCCTGGAACCGGAAGTGTCATCACCGGGGACTGAACCAGAAATTGTGTCTTTGGAACCCAGAACCAGAATTGACATCATCTGGGTCAGGCAGGATTTCCGATGATTGATCTGCAGGACAAAAAGAGAAAGGGTTAATGCACTCCGCCCACGCGCACATGTATGACAACACAAAGTATATATATTGAGTCAGGGTCATTGGATCCAGTAGCCTATCCTGGCAGCATTGTTGCAAGGCAGGAACCAACCCTGAAAAGGGCACAAATCATTACAGAACCTGCCTACACACCACATCCACACCCACTGTCACACTGAGAGGGTCTCAGCGTTTTATTATGTCTATATTTTGTAATGTATGAAAAATGCTGCAAATCCTCTCTCTGATACACTCAAGATAATTTGTTGTGATTAATATAATTTGGCTAGTATAAGTTCAATCTGATATTGTCAGGTTTTTGTTATTCTTGGATGGAACAACATCAAAGTTTTCATTCTTGGTTAAAGCTGAATAACTTCATTATTATTCCCTGAACACCAATAATCTAACAATATCAAGTTTATCATAGGGGCTATAGCCTTAGCTCTGCTTGTAGAATTGCCAGACAATAAATCACTGCTGTTTTATATGCTCACCGAAAATTTTAGAAGTGTTTCAGGTGGTGTGAATTGAAAACACTGCAAAAGTTGAGTTGGGCCCACAGCTTGAGTTGTCCCATTAAGAGTGATTGCTCTGTTCCAAAAAACAAAAACTTCCTGTTATATAAGGTTCCCTCTTTTCACCTTCACCTAATTTGTAAAAATAACTATCTTCTCCATATTTTAATTATTTATTCCAATTTTGTGTTTTGTTATAATATTTAATTATAGAAACGGGTACAACCCTAGGTGCCTTCCTCTTGAATTGAACGGAATTGTATTAGTATACAAATTGCAAATCATGTCTTATCACAGCTCATTGTCTTTTAAATTTACTTGTACATTTCATAATTTAATGTTTGTATAATGTGGTTTTAGTGAAGGGGTACTGTTTATAGAAAGAGGTTTTAATGTAACAGGGACTTGTGCTTGGTTTGTTTAAGCACCTATCTGGGCAGATATAAGGTATTTATCAGCTGCATGTGCCCTGATAAATCTAATATGGTTAAACAAATTTGCCCATCATGTAATAAAGTAACTCACCATATTGAAGATAGACTTCCTATAAAAGTATGCATTCTATATACTAGAAGCTTTCATATTTTATCATTATACAATACTGGATCACAGTGGATTTAATTTGTTTTTTTTTTGTCATTTAGCAACAGAAAAAGCCTCTTTAATGTCCAAGTTAAAACAAATATCACTAAAGTAATCTAAATTAATTACAAATATAAAAAACAAAATAGTTGATCACATAAGTATTCACCCCCTTTAATATGATATGCCTAAGTCATCACTGGTGCAGCCAATTTGTCTTGGAAGTCACATAATTAGTTTAATGGAGATCACCTGATGCAGCCAAGGGACTGCTTGTACTTGTAATTACAACTACCTCACTGTAAACGTGCACAACAACTGTAATATTGCACAACCTGAGCCACTTCATGAACCATTTGCACTGTCTACACTGTATGTACATGTTTATTGTACTTATGCTTTCATATTGTATATTCTTCATTATTTTGTATCATATTATTATTATTTTTATTTTACCATTTTATAGGAAAATAAGTTTATGGAGGATATGCATATTGAATCACATTTTACCATACAATGACAATGAGGAATTCAGTTCAATATAAAAGAAGAGAGCACATATTTACAGATGATAATGATTGGCTTCTAAGTCAATTTACATTTCCAAGAGCTATCTTCTTGGAGCTGTGTGCTGTTAGAATACTAGGGTGAATGCTTGATATCATTTTTATGATGAAATCCATTAAAGTATACATATTACATTTTACAGATAAATTGTTAACTTCATTTAAATAATGTATACTGTCAATAATTAAACATAAGAGTGTGCGGTGGTGCAGTGGTAGCAATGAGCTGGCGCCCCATCCAGGGATTGTTCCTGCCTCATACTTCATGCTCTATGGGACTGGTGTGACCCTGGATGGATAGATATGGAATAATTAAACATGTTTAATGAAGATTTTTTCAATGTTTCATAAAAACTTTGAAGAATTGGTGTTCTAAGCTTACAGCTAATTTTACATTTATTACAGAGCTCAGTGTGTGGCGATTGGTTATCTGGAGAAAGAAAATGGAAGGACAGGAAATGGAGGTTGGTACATTCGACAGAGACAGTACTGCTGCATTAAATTATTTTATTCAGGTTCATGCATGTCCCAGCAAGCATATTGCAGGAGGCAAGAACAATCTCTTGACGGGGTGCCAGCTCATCGCTACCGCTGTACCACTGTGCCTCCATATGTTTAAAACATGATTTAATGCATTTCATCATAACAATGATATCAAGTATACATCTTAGTATTCTAAAATGTTCAGAGAGCTGTAATATCATGAATGTAATGTATTCTGTGTGGCATTTAGTGCCTGCGCTCTCCTGTCTATGAAAGAGAAAGCACGTTTAACACTAGAGATCCCTGAAACCTAAGAAAAAACTTGTAATCCCGGGCCATCTTAAATTCCTTTGCACCTCTCCTCATCAGTGTCTTTTGCTTTGCAAATGTGTCGATCAGCACAAGCAGCAAGCAGCCTAATATCCCATCACCCACCCGGCGGAGCTGAAGTCAGTTGCAAACTTCTCACAGCTCAAATCTCTTAATCGTGGTGTGAAGTGCCTGGAGTTGTATAGGGTAAATAACATATATTTCATGTGTGTTCTGTGTCTACAAACACCTGTGTAAGTGTAGGATGAAAGGAAATGTGAGGCAAGAAATGCTGAACACATACCTAAAACAGAAAATGTTTCCATGTTATACTAATAATGACGTGTATAATGTGTGAAGATTTTAGTCCAAATATCAAATAAACATGTGCACTTTTACTCAAGAATTTAACCAAAAAAAAAAGATCATTCAATTTACATGTTGCTGTCAATTAATTAAAAGCCCAAGCTCAAATGTCAATCAACAGAATGTTGTATTCTTGAATGGTGCAGAGGTAAGAATTGCTGCCTTATAACCAAAAGGTACTGGGTGTGAGTCTGGCTCTTCCACGTTTTGAGCAGTGAGCTGCCTTTATTTTACTATAATATAATAAAAAAATACATTTGATTTGAGTCTGAAACACCCAGTGTAAATTTTGGCTACTTGTAAAAGTTAGCACTTTGTTTTATTATTCAATTTTACTCTGTCAGTGATGTTCACATGGTACAACAAACTTGCCTCTCCATCTCTGAGTTCATGGCATTTATCTCCATTCTTTTTACAACAGCAGCGATGACCACAGTTATTGCTGTGGTTGATGCCTGCTCAGAACTATTTGTTGTACCGGCAATCAAAGATACAATGTCCCATGACCGCTATCAGACTGGACAAAGGCAGAACCATAACCACAGACAGCTTCTTCACAGCACTATTGCTGGCTAATAGATTGCTGTACCACAACATAACTCTGCTTGGCACAATAAGTAGGACCTCCACTTCAAATTTGCTGAAGATCCCCCATGTTTTTGCCATTCTCTTTTCAAAAAACACTGAATTTATATTGATTTTCATATTCAAAGGGGCATAATTCTGGGAGGAGTCGGGGTGCAGTATCAGGTGCATGCACGTGCGTTACATTTCATACTGACTGGGATTTATGGAGCGGAAGTGCGTGGAAGTTGGCTTATGCACGGTTATGTACATCTGAATTTTTTTGTGTGTACGCACATTTCCACTTTTGTCCGTGAGCCTTATTTTAGTGTGAATATTATGCATGGCATTATATATGAGGCCCCAGATTTGGGCAGACTTTTTGTCTTGTATGCGGGATTTCCAACTACTGCTGTTTTCCTTAAGGCTTTTAAATGTGATCAGTTTCAGAATTTCCGTTCAAACCTTTAACCATATTTTTGATCTTGCCAAAATTTAGATCAACTAGTATGGTCAATATAACTAAGGAGGAAGCAGAAACTGTAAGATAGTCCACTCAGAGATGCATATGGATGAATTTTGCATCTGCAGCATAAGAAGATATCCCCTTTTAAGACAAAGGCCATAAGAAACAGGGGAATCTAGAAAACCTCTAATGAGAACAAAAGCACAAAGAGATCGAGCAGTAGTATTCCCAGTAGAAGCCTATTGCGGCATATCAAGAAAGAAGAACAAAAGAAAGTTAATGCCTTCAAAATGTGATGTTGGAAAATATTAATCTTCATATCCCAGAATGTAAAATAGGCACGAGTTAGGTTAAAACCGACTGCATGCTGAAATCATCAATAGTAAAGATAAAGCTACAACATTTTGCTCCGATCATAAGAATGCCTTTAAGAGAAAGCACAGTTGTTCAGAAAAATGAAACTAGAAAGCAGAAGAGGGACATTGAAAACAGGATGGATGGATACCATCATGAAAGATGATTAAATGCAGCCTTAAGAACTGAAAGATATTACCACTGCTAGGAAAACCTGGTGAGCTGTTGTTCAGTAGATCAATGATTGTCAGTAAGAACTAATGGATGAAATGACAATGATTGATTTTAAAAAAACAAACACATTTTCTCAATATTTGGTTTAAAAGATATGGTACATAAAATTATATTTGTTGTATTTCTAGTTCAAGCATAAATGTTTGCTTCTGCACACATAAGCTCTGATCAGATATGTAAAGTCATTTGTGATGTGCACATTCTAACTGGTGGCATTTTATATGTGTTCCAGAAAAACATAACTTATTGAAAGAGTTAAAGTGTTGTTCTCCCTGATAGTGTCTCTACATGCCATCTTAAAATGCAATGAACTCATTGCAATTATTGATGAATATCTAATTACTGTCAACACCACCTAATTAGATTTTTTTTCGCCTGTGGCTGATACCAGTTGTAAATACAACTGAACAAGTGACAGTTTTCTACAAAGTGATGGTTTGTGTGTCATCGCTTTGATGATAATTATCATGCTTCCAAAAATACCATTTATGATTTTGAAATAATAATAATGTATTTCCAGTAGTAGATACTTGAGATTTATAGTCAAAGTAATCAACTGGTATTTTGTTGTTATCTACAAGGCACACAGACTTAGTGTTCACTGTGAAATGTGCTATAGTTATTATAATTATTTCTTACGCTTAACAAATAAATATATACTTACTGTTTCATTAAATAAACCCAACCCTCAATCCTTACCCGGACTCAGAGAAACCTGTATTAAATGAACTGAATTGAAGGCATTTTTATTTTACAAACACAGCAGGACTGAAACAATTAGAAAAATAATCATTGGATTTAAATTCTTAATATAATATGCTACAATTATTGTTGCATTGGAATATGATGAAACTCAGTGTTTTAATCTTCGCCTTACTGGTAATGAACATTAATAGCACATTGTCTAAACCAAGTCGAGGAAACAAAGGACTAAACAAAGAAGGCTTTGTATGGAAAATCATAACATTTCCTAAAATAATTCTAATATATTTTGCTCAAAAAATGTTAAGTGGAATGGATTCCACACCTTTGGCAATTTTTGAGATTTTCTAAAAAAAAAGATTTCCATGTTTTGAATCCTGTTTTAAGAAACATTTCATAGTGAAATACCATCCATCTTTTAATGCAATACTTCAACTCGATAAAACTCAAATATAAAGTAAGCAATTACACCAAAGGAAATGCTTTAAATCAGCCCATGTAGGGTTAGCCAATCCCTTCCACAGTAATGTTATTAATGTCCTCCACAGAGAAGAAACTACTGTACAGCAAGGAAGTCCAGCATAAGCAGTTTATCAGTGTGCAATCGATGCAGAGCTAAATATATGTTTAAACAAACAGGAAAGATTTTAGCATCAATTTACAGCAATATTGATTACAGAAGTGAGTATCACAATATTTCTATTATGTAATTAAAAAGACATTTTGGTGAGTCCTTTTATAATGCTTTAAGAAAAATGATATCCTCAGGAGCCTAAATATCATAGATTGACTCCCTAAGTGAAGATTTTTTAATGTTTCATTTGATCTCTATGATATCAACTGTCCCAGAATATGGCTATAGCAGCCCCGCTAGGTAATTCCTTTTAGTTGCAGAGCTTAATGATAGAAGTATGTAGACTGTAAGAATGCTTATAAATGGAATAACTGTCTTATGAATTTCCTATTTTTATATTAATTATGAACATATTACTTGACAGCAATATGGTGAAGCAGTTCAATCACAGCTCCATATGACTGGTTTAGGAATCATCCAAACTCTGCTTGCTGCTCTTTTATGTGAGTAGGGTGGATCAAGCTTGTTGAGTTGACTGGCCTGTTCACAGTTGTTCTCATGGTCTTCTAATGGGCTTCTCAGCCAGCTTACGGTCTATAAGATGCTTGCCTATTCTCTCTCCAAGTCTGTGTAGTAGTTCCTTTTGTTCTCGGACTTCCCCCCAAATCCCACACATTTTCAGGTGAGGAGTAATTCATTTTCACAGTGTGAGTGTACTCATCACTGGACAGGCTTCTGCTGGAATAAAATGCATCAATAGTTATATAGTACCAATTTGTTGAAAACGATGATGCTTCATGATGGCAAACATTTTCAGTAATAAATGTTTTCTTTTTTTCCATTCTTTGTCAAGGGGACCATGGCAATGATTATGTGGTTTGGCAGTTACTAATGGGTCACCTAACTTCTAATATGGTGACCTGGGTTACCTACAAATTGGATGGGCATGCTGTTAGAAGGCTATGTACTCCACAAGTATAAAGAGCATCCATGAAGGTAGTCCTGCTGGCACTAGACTATAGGGAACAGACAGGTGGCCAGTAGACTATTCCTAACGTATTGGAAGTCAAGAGAGGACTCCTGAATGGAACAGGGGAGTTTCTGCTATGGAGTTTAAAGGACAAAGCACAGGAGGTGTTCAGAAACTCCTAATGACAAAGTGAAGACATGTTTTCAGAAAGGTTTGCCAATTTATTAAAATCATATGAATGAAAGAGTTCAGTTTTTAAGGATTCATACTCTTAATTCAGTATTCTGTAGAAACCACTTTGGCAGCAACTACAGCTTTGAGTCTCCTTGAATAAGTCTCCACAAGCTTTGCACACCTGAATTTGGACAGTTTATTCCATGCTTCCTAACAGATCCTCTCAAGCTCCATTAGATTGGATGGAAAGCATCTGTAAACTGAGCTCTTCAGGTCTCGCCACGGATGCTCTATGGGGTTTAAGTCTGTGCTTTGGGGGTCAGTCAGAGACTTGTCCCAAAGTCACTATTTTTACTGTATGCTTCAGGCCATTTTCATACTGAAAAGTAAACCATCTCTCCAGTCTGAGGTTGAGTGCATTCTGGAGCAGGTTTAATTCTTAACAGTCCCTGCCACTAAAAGGACCCTCTGGCATGTTGCTGCCAGCACCATGCTTCACCATAAGGATGTTATTAGGTAGGTCTTTGCCAGACATCGTGCTACCCAAAGAGTTTCATTTTTTAGTTTCATCAGACAAGAAAATCTTTTTTCCTCATGATGTTAGAGTCCTCTGAACTGTCAGATGCCTTTTACTAAAAAGCAGCTTCGTTTAGGTACCCTACCATAAATGCCTGATTGAAGGAATGCTAATGAGTTGGTATCCTTCAAACAGGTTCATTTATCTCAGTCTAACAAAGCTTCAGAAGTCCTGTGCTAACTATTGGGTTCCTCATCACCACCCTGATCAAAGCATTTCTTGCCTCGTTACTTCATTTGGCCAGCTCTAGGAAGAGCCCCTGTATTATCAAACTTCTTCCATTTTATTACAATTATTAAGGCCACTGTGGTTATGAGAACACTCAAAGCTTTAGAAATTGTTTTATACCTTTGTCCTGATCTCTGAATCAAAACAATTTGATTGTGGTGATCTACAGAGAGTTCCTTGGACTTCAAGGCTCAGTTTTTGACCCGGGATGAATATGAATTGTGGGACCTTATATACACAGGTGTGAGCTAAACTATTTCTAATTATTTCAGTTTACCACAGGTGGACTCCAATCAAATTTTGACACATCTCAGGGATAATTAAAGCAAACTGGATGTACCAGAGCACAATTGGGAGTGTCGCAGCAAAGGGTCTCAAGAATTATATACATAAGAGATTTCTATTTTTGATTTTTAATAAATTTGCAACCCTTTCATTAAACATGTCTTTACTTTGTCATTCTAAGTTATTGTGTATGGATTGATGAGCAAAAATGGTACATTTATCCACATAAAATTAAATATATCACTTAATAATTAATGCAGAAAAATTAAGGGATCTAAATGCTTTCTGAATCCACTGTTCAGTAGCTAAACAGATCTAAGCTAACATGGTTACTCTGTATGGATAATCCTTCCTTGCCATTTTACATCTAACAAAGGCTATCAGGCAAGAGAAAGAGGGAGACAGAAAGTGAGATGGTCCACATAAAACGAAACAGGTAAAGACATATGTTTCTTCGGACTCCTGAAGCCCTAGTATTAATGGAAAAAATATGTGGATTAAGTAAGGTTCTCTTCAAGGACTTCAGTTGATGTCACTGTTTTCCTTTACCAGAATTGTACATGATGACTCAGGCTGCAGTATAAGCCTGCCTCCCTACATCATTCTATCTCAGGAGATGTTGCAAGTTACAGTATATCATTTTGCCAGGTGTCTGAAAAGTAGTGCGTAATTTCTGAGATGATGGGCATCAACAGAGGCCAATAGCTTTTTTAGTTTCCCCGGTTAGACAATGTCCAGTGAATGAAGCTATAACTATCACATGAGAGCTGTGCTCTACTAACCCTTACTTGGAAATAATTCAAGTCATTACTGAAGAACTACTGAAAGATGTACATTTTATCTATTAAATTATTCATACATTTATTTAATTGATTATATATTATTCCATTACAAAGATAAAAATTCTGGTGCATAGGCTGTAATATACATTACGTGTCCATTCTGTACTTTTCCCTCCATTACAGTAAGAATTATGTTGTCCTTCTGAACTATGTCAAATAAGCCAACATTTTTTTCAGGATGATTTCATAAGTGCTTTACCCCTAGAACAAATAAAAGTAAATAAGTATGTAATATACACACTTTACAAAAAACACACTTGTCAAAAAACAAAAATGAACCCCAAGCCCTGCAAGGCACCATCACTACACCCTGTGCTTCCCGATTAATGCATTTATATTTTTGCTGTAAAAAGACTGGTTTTAATATTATATTCAGAATTTCCAACTTTAAAATTTCAATGTAGGCTCAAAGCTCAGCAGGCAAAAAAAACCCAAGTTAGACAGCACAATCTGATACTTGTTTAGCTTCTGTGATTAAAGACATTGTCAGTTGAAAAAATGTGTATATAAAAAATCACAGTCATCTCCAGTTTTGAAATCTTTTCTCTGTACTGTTTATAATTATTCTTATAATCTGCATGGAAAACAAAAGTTTAGGCAATTGATACCTAAATTTACAAAAATCAAACTAAACAGAATTTGAAAATCTCAAAATGGGAGAACTAGGCAGTACCATCATAATAGATGATAACCTTATTTTGCTTTATAAATTGTCTTGTCCTGGGGGTTTCTGTGCAAGGCACCCTATTGTACATAATGGCTTACGGGTTGGTGTATGAAAAAGTAGCCTTGGAGTTCATGCTGACAATGACCTTCATGACAAATGTTCTCTGAATAAATACAGCAAGTCTTCTTTCCAGAAGAAATACCAAAATATACATGACAGAGTGACTAACCCTTAGCTTCCCCTGAATATGTTTCCTGCTGTTAAAAAAAGTTAGGGCTTCTTAGTGTGTATGAGGATATTTTTTCATACACCACTATTTATATGATAAGTGTATTTTATTATACATCACTTATCAATGTGAAACACAACTAGTGTCATTTTAACGTTCAGCACCTGAAAAAAGCCATTGTGAGAGATGCATGTCTAGGACAGAGCTCTGCTGGTAGCAGTGTTATTTTACTTTTTTTACTATCATTCCAAGGTATCCTGTATTTAGACAACCCAATTTAATTACAAGTATATACAAGTATATACCGCATGAGTAGCAGAGCAAGGGTTCAGAAAGAGAAGAAAAGGGCAGATATACAGTGTCCATTTTAGGACATCCTCCTCCCTCCGAAAAAACTCCATCCTTCCTACTACCTTCGATAAAATATTCCTCCTCCCTGCGAGGAATCCCCAGTCACCCCTCCTCCCTCCTCCCTCTTCTCTCCTCCCTCCTCTCTCCTCCCTCCTCCATCCGCTCTCAGTTCTCCGATGTCCGTTTTCCGCCATCCACCCTCCTATCTCCGTCATCCGCCTTCAGCTCTCCATCAAACCCCACACTCCCCCCGCCCCCTCATCGACATTTTCGTTAATGAAGTGACGTAATACTCCAGCTCCACCTTCTTCACAAGTTCATTAACCAAATTATTTGTCAATTATATTTCACAGTAAGAATTTACAGCACGACTCAAACGTGGGAACGAAAGTAAATGACGTTAATTGTTGAGTGTCTTTTAATATTGTTTAAGCATACATATTAACACATGTGCAATTAAACGTGTGCATTTACGGTGTGATTTTTCAGGCTTAAAAGCTCGCCTTTTATTAAAAAGGTAAATGCAAACTTTTTTCATTCTGAAGGGCACAAACCACGCAAAAATGTCGGTACACCAGATAAATAAGCGCAACATATTATCAGTTGTATTGTATGCTTACAATACATATAGAAATGTGTTAATCGTTAACTAATAGTATGGGATGGTGTTTTTCAACTCAGCTACAGATGCAGATGGAAACCAGAACTGCTTTGAAAAATACGAACGCCTTAGGACCGATCTGGAATAAGGTAGCACAGCGCCTTGATTTAAACGATTCCATGTCTTGGTGGGTTTGCGTTGCTTGTTGTCAATATCTTTACACCTGTTTTTAAGACTTATTGACTGAAAGGGGCTTTCGTGAAAAAAGTTAGGGCTTTGCTACAGGATACACCCTCCACAAGTTAAGGAAGTTAAAAATAAAGGTATATATTTCTGTTTTATTTAAATCTTTTAAGTTTGTATGCGGGCGGCATGGTTAATGAACTTGTGAAGAAGGTGGAGCTGAAGTATTACGTCACTTCATTAACGAAAATGTCGATGAGGGGGCGGGGGGAGTGTGGGGTTTGATGGAGAGCTGAAGGCGGATGACGGAGATAGGAGGGTGGATGGCGGAAAACGGACAGCGGAGAACTGAGAGCGGATGGAGGAGGGAGGAAGGAGGAGAGAGGAGGGAGGAGGGAGGAGGGAGGAGGGAGGAGGGGTGACTGGGGATTCCTCGCAGGGAGGAGGAATATTTTGTCGAAGGTAGTAGGAAGGATGGAGTTTTTTCGGAGGGAGGAGGATGTCCTAAAATGGACACTGTACAGATAAGGCTTCATCAAAGTGTAAATCAGGTTCAAGTTCAAGTTCACGATATGGCCTGCCAGAGACTGACTTGGAAGAAACAGGAGAAGGAACAGATCGCCTGGGACCTCACGCTGCAGCACTGGCTCCAGTCAACAACAAAACTGGGAGTGAAGTGAGCAATGAAAATTCACCGATCTCAGGTGGATTACTGGAATTGAGCATGTCCTCTTTATCCCTGCTGTCAACTACTACCTATACCCCGAGTGAGTCAACAGCAACAACTCCAACCGGACTCACAACTCCACTACTGGAGCATGAGAACGGAGGAAACAAACTGTCTGAGCTGAAGGTAATAATTACTGCACTTGGGTTGAATATAAATGATATAAAGAGTGATATAAAGAAGGATATAAACAAGAGAAATGACAAGCTGCTTCAGGATATAACAGACCAGGAAGTACATCCATCCATCCATTTTCCAACCCGCTGAATCCGAACACAGGGTCACTGGGGTCTGCTGGAGCCAATCCCAGCCAACACAGGGCACAAGGCAGGAACCAATCCCGGGCAGGGTGCCAACCCACCGCAGGACACACACAAACACACCATGCATACACTAGGGCCAATTTAGAATCACCAATCCACCTAACCAGCAGGTCTTTGGATTGTGGGAGGAAACCGGAGTGCCCGGAGGAAACCCACGCAGACACGGGGAGAACATGCAAACTCCATGCAGGGAGGACCCGGGAAGCGAACCCAGGTCTCCTAACTGCGAGGCAGCAGCGCTACCCACTGCACCACCGTGCCGCCCAGGAAGTACATTTATGTGATAAATTTGCTGAAAACTTTAAATAAATTCTAGCAAGAACTGATGAAAAAATACAGGAAAATATAAGTAAATTTGAGAATAAAATTAGAGTACTTACAGCTCAGCCTGAAGAAGTTAAGCAAACGTTTATGGCTCGTATTGAAGAAGTTGAACAAATGACATCCGTCGCTAACAAAAAAACAACTGCTGTAGCATCCGAATGAAAATGTTTGGTGATAAACCAGCTGGAAGAAAGATATAGAATGAGCAACATCAGAATCAATGGTCTCACAGAATACTGTAGAAAGTCCAAACTCAGTGTAATTCATAGCTGAGCTATTCTTTAAAATAACTGGAGAGGATTTTGAATCATAGACTGAGATCTCAGTAGCTTACTACATATGTGTGTTGAATGCCTCAAAACCGAGAAGCCACATTGTCTGTTTTGACATACTACAAGTTAAAGAAAATTTGATGTTGATTCTCAGACTGCCAGGGGAGATCATATCTGCAAATAACTGCATTCGTATTTTCCCAGATTTCTCCCCTTTAGTAGCTGCTGAACAGCACTTACGCAAAGTTGAAATCAGATAAAGCCTCTTTGTTTCCTGGCAAATTGAAAGTGATTTTTGTTGACCAATTATATATCTTCAATTCTCATAAAGAAGCAGAAAAAGAACTAAAAAGACTGATCTAGACATCATTTAAAATATGATCATAAGTCATATTGAGTCCTATTAAGGCAAAGAAGATTCTGATTGAAACTTGATCTATTTGTAATGTGGCATTTACCGTAACTATACATTCTGTTTCCATTTTGCCCACTTTTCTTCTTTCCTTTTTACTTTTAAAACATAACCTAGAAAAATCTTCTTTTTGTAACCATTAATTAACTAGTTATTACATTGTTAGAATTTTTTTTCTTTTCTGTTAAGGGGTCTATTTAAAATTATACCCTAGGTTTATTGTACCTAGATTGTACTATCACAAGTTATCTCAATTTCCAAGGGGACTACTTAATATCATACCATAGGTTTATTGCATCTGGACGGTACTATCATAATCTTTACTATACTGTTGTTGATGTTTTGTTTTGTTTTGTAAGTACTCTTTTGGTATATCAAAGGACTGGGACTTTGTACAGTGTGGTCTAGTCTCACTTTGGAAGGTAAATGGGGGAGAAAAGAAAATTACTTCTTATTTATCCTGTTTACCCTGACAACTATAAGTGCCACCATGATAACAGGCTCCATAGCCACAATACTCAGCAACAATATAAAATCAAGGTTAAGGCTATTGTATGAAATAACAGACTACTTTTACTTAAGTTTACAAAATGTCCTCAAAGGTTCAGAAGTAGTGTCTCTCTGACCAAACTGAACTCTTTGAGCTGTTTCAATCACGATCTAAGGAGAAAAAAAGTATTTTCTCACCTAACAGGTCTAAATGCCAAGATAGTATTTTTACAGGAGACTTACTTCACAAGTATGGACCAGTTTGGCTGCAAAGTGATTGAATTGGCCAAACCTTTTACTCCAGCTACACAAGGAAAACTAGAGGTGTGGGAATTGTAGTACACAAAACACTAACATTTGCAGTATCAGATATAGTATCTGATCCTGAAGTGCAATTTGTCATGGGGATGAGTAATTTATTTCAATCTAAAGTAATTTTGATAAATATCTATGCACCTAATGTGGCTGATAGATATTTCATCCAAAACATATTGGCATCTATTCCTAAAGTGAACACTCATAAAATTTTAATGACTGGAGACATTTAATTGTGTTTTAAATCCTAACATGGATAGGCTTTCATCTACAGTAGAGAAAACATCCTACACTGCAAAAATAATCACAGTTTGTAATCGATCATAACTTATAAGACCCATGAAGATTTTTAAATCCAAACTGAAGAGTGTATTCTTTTTTCTCACCAATACATCATAGCTACTCAAGAATGTATTTTTTATTGATAATAATTTATTTCCCACTATCAAATCTTGCAAATATAATGCAATTGTTATCTCCGGCCACACCCCTCTGATCACTGCGCCCAACACACTCATCTGGTAGCTGGTGTCTCAACTCCCTGTCATTAGCTGATTAGTACTGTACAAAATTGATCTCCAAGAAAACTGATTCTTTTCTTGAGACAAATGCATCCCCAGAGATTTCTGCAAGGCTTTTTTAAGAGGACAGATCATTTCATATCTTTCTGACAAAATTAATTGGAAACCAAGAAGACTTCAGAGTTAATCAGTAAAATCATCAGAATAGATAAAGAATATGCAGGTCTCCAAATGAGGCACATTATAGGAAAAGACTGGATTTGAATTCAGAATTTAACCTCTTGATAACAAAATAAATGGAAGAGGAGGAGGAGGTTGGGAGCATGTGCTGATTAAAGCATTTTCCTGCACCCACCACACACACAGCCACAGCTCATCTTTAAATCGTGACATCAATACTATGAAAATGGAGAGAAGGCTAATAAGATCTTAGTTCAACAAATCCACAATCAGGAAGTTTGCATGAGATAAAATCATAAACATAAAAAATAACCCATACGTTTAAAGAGTAATATAAGTCCTTATATTTTACCCAGTTTAAAGATGATAAGACACAATCCACATTACAAATACCACAGCTAGATACTTTTTGTGCAGGGGAAATGGACAGCCAAATGGTTGTCCAATGGTTTCCGAGGCAGAGCTGCATGCACAGCCAGTGTCTGAAGATGTGCTTGGCACAGCAGCACCTGGGGCCTCATGTATAAACGGTGCGTACGCACAGAAATGTTGCGTACGAACCTTTCCACGTTCAAATCGCGATGTATAAAACCTAAACTTGGCGTAAAGCCACGCACTTTTCCACGGTAACTCATACCTTGGCGTACGTAATTTCTCCGCTCGGTTTTGCAGACTGGCGGCACCCAGCGTCAAAGCAGTGCTACTGTTCCTGTGTGATCACCCTTTCTTACTTAGATCCACATTCCTGACGCGGCTTTATAAATACACTGAAACTAACTGCATATTGTTTATTAGTGTAATGCATCTGATTGTAATTAACCTGCAGCAATATAATGGTCCAGGAAATAGCCATAGTATTCCAAATACCATAACTGCTTTAGCGTTGTAACTCTCACTGCATCTTCTTCTTCTTTCAGCTGCTCCCGTTAGGTGTTGCCACAGCAGATCATCTTTTTCCATATTACTCTCACTGCACCACTCGGAGTATTTATATCACTGTATCTGAGTGGGGACTCACAGCAGCAGCTGATTGGAAAGAGAATTATCGGTATACAGCATGAAGCAGACGCTGCCTGAGCCACGGCAAAACGCTTCAGAGACTTCCCAGTACGGACTTCGCGGTTTAGAAAAAGTTTCATCCCAAGAACTATAAACGCACTCAATCAGTCCATCAAGTGCTCCTTGTAGAACTGTTTACTTATAAGTACAATTACCTCACTGTAAACTTGCACTACAGTTATAATATTGCACAACCTGCGCCACTTTATGAAGCGTGTATTTACATATGATGATATCATTTTTAAGATGAAATGCAGCAAAATATGTTGCTTATAGTATACAGCTAGAACTTTAACTTCATTTAAATAATCTGTATTGTTAATAATTAAACATGTGAAGACACAGTGCCGCAGCGCTAGCTAGTTCAGGGATTGTTCCTGCATTGCGTTGTATTCTTGCGCTGACGCGACACTGGAAAGATAGACGGATAGAATAATTAAACATGTACTACGAAGATATTTCAATGTTCCTTAAAAGTTTTGAAGAATCGGCGTTCTAAGCTTACAGATGGCTTAACGTCTATTACAGAGATGATTGTGTGGCGATTGGGCATTTGGAGAAAGAAAAGTTAGGACAGGAATTGGAGGTTAGTACGTTTGAAAGAGACAGTACATCTGTAATAAATTATTTAATTGAAGGTCGCACATGGCGCAGCAAGACTCTTGCGTGAGACATGAACAATCACTGCGCCACCGTGTTCCCATGTTTAATAACATGCTTTCATTCCTATCATCATGAAAATGATATCACGTATACATCTCAGTATTTTAATTATTCAGAGAGCTGTAATATCACGAATGTAATGGATTCTGTGTCCTGTCGGAGAAAGAGAAAGAACGGAAGCACGTAGTGATTCACACACATAGAGCACATAGAAGATCAAATACAGAACAAAGCATTTAACGTGCTACTTGAGAAACTAGTAAAATAAACGATTTTAAGATGAAGTTTATGATGTTCTACTTTAATGGCAAAATAAACTACGTGATTAAAGTGGAAATTTCAAGATTAAAGTTGACATTTCGTGCTTTTTTCCCACTGTGTGCCTATTTGTTTTGTCTGTACCCTAATAAGCTTTCATATGACACTCAGACGGTGGGCTACGACTCGCCTTTTCACGGCGACTTTGATATGTGATTTCTTTTTTATTTCGGGCACTGTGCGACTTTGTGAACTTGGATCTTTCGAGTTTCTCCGACACTCCAACAAACCAACAAATAGTACATTTTTCCTTTACCTCCACTTGGTATTTGCTGAAATTCTTATATTTTCCCCTGTGCTTTTCCCATTGTCTTTTCACAGAAGGCTATTTATATTGATTTGCATATTCAAAGAGGCGTAATTGGGGCGGGACAGAAGGCGCGTGCACGTACGTTACTTTTCACGCTGATCGGGATTTATGTAGTGGGAGAACGTGAAATTTTGCATACGTACAGATTCCTGCATCTGGATTTTTCTGTGCATATGCACAATCCCGCTTTTGTGCTTACGCCATGTTATAGTGTGAGTTCTGCGCACGGCGTTATACATGAGGCCCCTGGAGATTTGCCCGTGCACTGGAGTCAGCCTTTGTAAATATTGTCAGAAACAGAGTAAACAGATGGTGGACTACGACCTGCTTTTCACATTAACTTTGATAACTGACCACTGTGTTTTTATTTTGGGCACTGTGTGACTTTCTGAACTTTGAATTTTCAAGTGTCTCTGTCACGCAGTATTACACCATCAACTTCCTTTTGTTGCTTATACCACTGCTTTAGTCAACAAACAGTATGTTTTTCCTTGCATTCGCTTAAATTCTTCTTTTTTCCACGTGCTTTTGCCATTGTCTTTTAACAAAACACTGACAGGGAGGGGCTATTTATATTGATTTGCATATTCAAATATGTGAAATTCTGGGAGGAGTCAGGGTGGGGCCGTAGGCATCTGCATGTGTGTTAAATTTCACATTCAATGGGATTTATAAAGGGGAAGTGTGTGGAACTTGGCGTATGCACAGTTTTATCTATCTGCATTTGTTTGTGTGCATGTACATTTCCCATTTTGTCTGTATGCCTGCTTTTAGTGTGAATTCTATGCACAATGTTATACATGAGGCCCTAGTTATGTTCAAGAAGGCAGGAGGAGACTCAGTGACATTGGATAAATAGAGTCTCACAGAAAATAAGGGATGTTCAGTGAGAGGCACATGATGTGAATCTGGAGGACAACTGGGAACATTGGAAGAGTAAATGCCACCTCAGTAACAGTTCTGGAATAGCTGTGGCTAGTTTCAGTAGATGTTATTTTTTGAGACATTTCCTGTGGATATGACAGTGGGAAGTTGATTCTTCCCAAAGTACAGCTATGGATCACTCATTGTTAAATAAATGTGCCCGTTGTTGGGCTTTATTCTCAATCAGTGTATGTGTCTCATGAGTGTTCCGTGTCTACAACAATCTGTGTAAACACCTGGTTAAAACAGAAATGTTTTTCATGTTTTAGTAGTAATTGACAAAATGTAGATATGAAGTGTATAATGTGTAATGTGTAATTCTAGTGTTAAGTGCAATTCCTGGGAAGCAACTCTGAAATGTTTGAATATAGGCACAGACTTCAGTCCAATTGGAAGTTTGTAGCTGCTTTTGAAAAAGACTGTTCAATGTGAGAGAACTTTAGCAGTTCTGGAAAGAAGAATGAGGAAACCTTGCAGTGTCCAAATATGCAAAGTTGAACAAGACCTATCTACATCATCTCAAGGGCTGTCTGGGCTGCCAAAGCTGCATCAAATAAATACTGATTTGAAGGAGTGACTACTTCTGCGAATAATTATATTTTTCTTTTATACTTGTAATTTTAATCACCTTGCAGAGATATGTGTTCACTTTGATATTAAAGGGTCTTTTTCTGTTGAGTATTGCCAAATTAAATCCAGTGTGATTCAACGTTGTATAACAATTGTAGCCGCCGAAGTATAAGGTGAGATCGAGCATGTGTAAAACGTGTGCCGAAAGAAATCTCTCAGTCCAAAAGTCCATCCATCCATCCATTTTCCAACCCGCTGAATCCGAACACAGGGTCACGGGGGTCTGCTGGAACCAATCCCAGCCAACACAGGGCACAAGGCAGGAAACAATCCTGGGCAGGGTGCCAACCCACCGCAGGACAGTCCAAAAGTTCGTTTTAATAATATTTAGTGAAAGTTAAAAGCAAATAATCCACACAAGAATAAAGAAAAAAGTAGTTACACACGTAGAATAAAAGGTAAAAAAACAGGAAAATATATTCTCTCTAAACTTATCTTTTCTTCAGAAACTTCTGCACTTAAAAGTTCTTTACTTCTTCTGTATGCTTTAAGCGTATGGCTTGCACTTAAATAAGCACGAGTTACTTCACACACTTAAAAGATCCATAGGCCCGTGGGCACATAATTACATGCACGGTTTAAAACCTTGTGCCCTCTACGCCTTACACATGGCAAGGCTGGTCACTAACTGAAGAATAATGTTTAGTCAGAGCTATTAGAAATGGCAAGAATATACCAATTCAATTCTACTTATGGGGGTTGTAGGAACCTCCCATAGATTATGCATTGTCATCTAGTAAAATATTTATGTAACTAGGAAATGGCTCTTACATCAATAAAATGTGAAAATTTTCAAAGGGATAAATACTTTTTTATAAGCAATGTATAATTCATCATATGAGAAGGGGCTATAGAAACCAACAAAAGAACTTTAAAATTAATTTAATGATCAATCTGCTTTCTGTTGTCAAGTTCTGGAGTGCTAAAAGAACATCTTGTCTGTGTAAGCCGGCTTAGAGGAAGTAGCAGTTCATTGCAGGTCATACACTGTCTCACATGGAGCCACTTTAGAGTCAACAACTGATGTAGCATTTACATCTTTGAGAGTACCTGAAGAAAACCCGTGTAAAGGTTGCAGAATAATAATAATACTTTACATTTATATAGAGCTTTTCTCACTACTCAAAGCACACTCCACACAGGGAGGACCTGGGAAGCAAACCCACAATCTCCTTACTGCAAAGCAGCAGCACTACTACTGCGCCACCTGTGAGGATGAATATAACAGCTGGTCAAGAACAATGGCTAGGCATTCACTGACTTCATCGTTGCATATGTTTGATAATTTTTCTAAAGTTTAGATTAGCAGGCAGCGTAAAATTGTCCATGTAAGTGTAAGTGTACCTTTCAGTGGAGTGGTATCCTACCCAAAGTTAGTTCCCATCTTGTGCCCAATATTGCTGAGGCAGGCAGCAGCTAAAAGCATACCTAAACTGGATACACAGGTTAGATAATGGATGAATGGATGGATATAACAACATGAATTAATAACATCTGTTGAAATATTCCTACCTCTAGAATCAATAGCCTTTTTTTGCATAAGAATGCTTTGGGAGGTGCCCTTCATACATACATTATATCCTTTCTTTTTTGTTATAAATTTTTATGCTATTATTATGACATATTGATGAATTGCATGGCTGCGTTTGTCTTTGGTAACAAGTAATACTGCTTCTACTGCTTTATTGACATACCTGATGTGAAAGGCATTGAACAGAAGCAAACTCTAATCTCCAGACTTACAGTAATTATTTTAATGACTGCAGGAACATCCATTAAACTTTACATATCAGAGATTTTAAGGCTCATACCACATTTAATGTAGCTTTTGAATTACTGTTGTATAATGCAGCCTTCATAACTCACATTTAATCAGGAAATTAGTTGGAAGAATAAATGCAGCCATCCTGTTCACCTTGCACATCATGTGTTCTGAAGCAATGCAAAATAATTAAAGAAAAAAGCAAAAGTGACATTTACAGCACAACCGTGATAAGAAGTTGTTTGACCCAAAGTAATAATTGGGCACAATTGGCATTTAGTGAACACTGAGCTGAGGCAATAAGAACTTTAGAAACTGTTAATTCATTCTCCATAATTTCACAGGAACAGCGTGTGCTGCTTTAAAAAGTGTTACAGCTTCGATGCATGGATGTCTTATAGCAGTAGTGTTTTCTTCTTTTTCTGAGCACTGATTATTCTATTATTTTCTTTTCAATGTCGCAGTTACTGCAGTCGATTTATTTTGTTTTCTCGGTGGTGACAGGTCTTTAGGTGTTATTCTACACATTACTGTTAAACTCACATTGGTTTTCTCCAGGCGCTTCTGTATGCTTTGGCACACCAAAGAAACTGTGAGCAAGGACAGATAACAAGCAGTTAGTATCTGAGTTAGGCTTTGATGTTTTCAAGTTCTGTTTGGTTTTCAAATAATCCTGTAAGTTACACAATGCAGAAGAAGTTGTTTTCTTACTATCAGGAATCCAGCAAAATTGACTACTGCAGGAGATTATTCAGAGGCTGTTCAGATTGTTCTTTTTCTAGAGTGGATGGGGAATCTGGTCTTAGAGGGCCATAGTGGCTCCAGGCTTTTATTCTAACATTTTTTTTAATAACAAACCTTTTTTGTTTTACAGGACCTGAAATTTAATTAGATATTCTGCTCTCTGAATCTATTATCATGCTACTGTGTAAGAAATTCCTAGCAGGCTATACTCAGATATTTTAGAATAATTACTGAAATGGACTATGGAGGATTAGAATCCCTGAATTCCTCAGCTTTTTTATTATTATTTTATTAAATGTAACTACTTAATGGTGAAAACACATAACAAGTAAAAATGATGGCAATTAACTGATTAGCCGTTGACTCCCTTGTTATTTCCCACTGGTGGTTAATTGCCTTCTGGTTAATAAAAAGAGGGAAAAAAACAGTAAAGAACTTATTATTAAAAAACAAGTGGGTTAAAATTAAGCACAAGAGGTGGAAGATTAAGAGAATCCATCCTGTGTACTAAAAGTCATAGCAACAGTAAGTATTTTTTTGGATTTCCATGAAAAGTAACAGTCATATTAGCATTAATTTCTGAGACAACACACAGAGGAATACAAGAGCCATTTGATTAAATGAGGAGCTCAGTTAAAAAGAAGATTGACGGTATATTAAGAAAGAAGAGGAAAAAAACCTTTAACACATTGACTTCTTGATCATTTATTACCAGGATGCTGCAGTATAGGTCCATGCATATATGATAAATAATGATCACTATCAAAATTCATAAAAAAAGAAAGAAATGTATTAGAGATGAACAGTTTTATTATCAGCATTAAGTCTGCCAAAAAGAAACTGTTAATTACTTTATTTTGGCCAGCAACACCACTAAATGTCTCCATTTGAATGCATGGCACCTCACAAAGTGCAAGCTTAGAAGATTATGTGCCGTTAATATAACAAGTTTCTTTGCACTGTCCACACGTGTTGCACAAAACAGATTTGGCAGTTGGTGACTGTTTGCACTCAGTGGGTGGCAGAATGTCCACATAGTGCTGTCCTGACAAAAATAAAACTGAATAAAAAAATCATTCAAATTCAGTTTTATTCAAGAAACCAAGAATAAAACTGAATAAAAAAAAATCATTCAAATGACATGTTGATGTGAATGTCCGTGTGTGAGGAAAAGTTAACATACACCTTAGACATTGCAGTGTCTGTTTGCATAACAAGACACCAAGAAGAAATGACTGAGCTGCGTTTGTGTGTCTGCTCTTAACCCTTCAGCACTAACCTTTACAAGTACCATAAATTTACACCAGACTCAAATCAAATGCATGTTTCTATTTTATGATAATAATACTAATAATAGTAGCTCACTACTCAAAGCACACAAGACACAAGATTCAAGTCTATTATCTTGAGGTTGGTAAGCGGTAGCTTTTCCACTGTGCCATTTGCATAGATCTGAGACAGAACAGTGTTACAACTGTGAGAAGTGGTTGAAAATGCAATGTGCAAACACGCAAGTATGCAAAATGTCTTACTTTGTACCGACTGATAGTTGGGCTTCAGCAATATGTCAGTTGAGCAATTTCTTTTTCTTTGGTTTTATTCTTGAATAAAAGCATACTTATTTTGTTACACCTTTTGTGGAAGTGTTTATTAGATATTTAGGATTCAGTCTTCACACATCCTACAACTCATGTCAACATTATGTTGTTATTACTATAACATGAAAACATTTTCTAACGTTATGACTATAACATATGAAAACATTTTCTGTTTCTCCCTCGCGCTGCCCCTGTATGTGCTGGAGAGCAGTTGCAGGTGAGATTGCGTGATGCTCACCACGGGCTGATAATGAGACAATCAGACCACCCGCACGTGCTGGCAAGGCAACGCACTGACGGCTGACCGCCTCGCACCAACCCAGAGACGAGCTGTGTTCACCGCAGATTGCTTGCACCTGCTCCACTCTTATATACCACAGGAACTATTAATTACAACATGATCAACCACCTTGTTGATTCTAACAACAGGATAGGTCTCAAAGTGGTCATGCTAATGGACTCTAGAAAACTCACCTGACAATTTTGAACAGATGCAAAGATCCCATATGATGCCCTCCTCTGGGACTGAGGCAGCTCTTCTTACCTAACAAACCTGACAATAGATTTTCCTTAGTTGGAACCATCTGCAATGCTATTGGCAACATCATTCATCCCTCTTTGGTACAGAGGATCTCTAATTAAGCTGAAATAAGGCTAATTCTTGCCTATGTCACAAATCTCACAAGATCCTGCAAAATCCACCACCCTCCTGGGGGATATTTTTCGTACGTTGCTTAAATCATCCGAGATCAGGTGCCTCATCTTGGATAAGTTAATGCCGGTGACACTCATCCGGGATAGGTCGGTTTTTCAAACGCAGCCATGTATTAGATTAATCCAGCTGGATCTAATCATCTGAGATGAATGCGCACGCCCGCGCTGAGTGAAAAGCCCATATATATTGAGTCTAGAAAACATAATCAGCAAGTCTTTGATAGGCTGTAACAAAATGACGAAAGAACGGGTGCATTTTTTTTTCACACACGTGGTGCAAGACCTTTTATTCAAAGGACATGAAGAATTTCAAGATTTAATATGCACAAGGGGTAACACTGCAAAAGCAGCCCAGACCAGAAAAGACGGATGGCCATAAGTGGCCGACAAATTAAACACTAAGTAGTGTGCATTGTACTTACTGAATGCAGCGTTTCATTTCCTATGTGTCAGATTAATTATTATTTAATATGTCATAATTCCAGATCAAACGTGAGCACAAGGAGAACATGGGAACAGGTTAAAGTGAAGTACAAGAATATACTTCAAACTGGTAAATATTGGTGTATAACTATTTAAAGAATTGTTGACATAAATAATCATATATAATATAAAAAACATTCATTTTAAAGCTAATAAAAAGGCAGACAAGCAAAAAACAGCTGGAGGTCCACGTGGTCCAGCCCTAACCCCTGCAGAAGAGTTGGCTCTCCAGCAAAATGCCCATCAACCTGTTTCTGAGGGCATTCCAGGGGGAAGCTACTCCTCAGAACCAGTGGCAGGATGCAGTGGTCACTTCATTTCAGGTAAAGGATGGCCATTGCATACAGTATATTTGTCCTCCATGTGTGCCATAGGTATGTTCCATATAGCCTTCTTTTTTGTTGGGTCAGTTGCAGGGAATGTCATATCCCTTGAACCTGTGTCTGACCAACGAGATATTGACGAAGGTCAAATATTTGGTGAAGACACTGTGTCTGATTATTCATCAGGAGGAGAGGTACATTTTCCAAATAATGTTTGATCAAACTCCACTCTGATCAGTCCCATGTGCCCCAATCACATTTGGAAATCCTGGTAATGAGAATGTTAGGCTGATTGAGATTCTTCATGGAACTGTGGGTGTTTTGCCTGTGTGTTGCCTACCTGCAATGGCATGAAACGCCTCTTTTATTGTCTGCACACGCACGTGTCCAGGAAACACTATGAAAACCTGAAGGAAATATTTCAGAGCCAAACAGACTTTACGAATTGCCTGGCAAACTGCACTTTTAGTTAGATTTTCCGCATCACCTACAGTATATAGAATAGTGCCACTTGTAAAAAACCTCAAAGCAATGCATACTGTCTGTGTATTTGTGAGAGCCGACTTCGCAGAGTTTGACTTCGAATATAAGGTGCTAATAAATCTTTGAGGTACAATATTCCCCCTCGGCTAAAGCGGTATCTTTCGAAAAGAATTTCCTCCAGGAGCAATAAAGGATCTTGCTGATCACGCAAACCCCTCAGTATATGAAATTCTCGTCTTATAATTTGCGCACCAATATCAATTGGTCGCTCATTCATGAATGGCGAAGCCATGACTGAATGAATTCCACGCACAGACACTGATTACGTGTGTGCGCTAATCCTTGTTTACGTAGAACAAACCTGCTCCGAGCAGGTTTGAGGATTAGGATGTGTTGCTATGACAACACTTCCAGCAAGAGTTTCGAAAAACCGACAGATCCAGGATCAGGCCAAATCGTCAACAATTACATCCGGCTAAATGAGTAATCCACGTACGAAAAATACCCCCCTGGCAGTGGATGAAAGAACAAATACATAACAGAAAGCATGAAAAATGGAAAACAACAGCAAAGCTTTGTTAATTTCTTCAATTTGTCAGTCTAATAAAATTCATAGATCCAAATTAAAAATAAGGAAGGCAGACAGAAACCATGTAGAAAATATAAACTTGAAGGGGTCTTACAAAATAGTTGCACACTAAACTAATATGGGAAGGGCAGTTATGCTGAAGATATGCTGAAAACAATCTTAACAACTTTGTAAAGACTCCTGTTAAAATCAGTAATGTTTTAGTTTCATTGATTCAGGCTTACTAGAGAACATTAGTATAGGAGTACAGCAAAGCTTACAAATGACTAATGCTCCTTCAAAGGTAGAATTAGAAATTTTTACAGTTGATGGGGGTCCAATTGGCAATGGTTTGGTGGAATATGTGACTACACCCCCACCCTTTGGAAACAGATTTCTAAATTTTAAAGAGATATCTTTATTTACATTAGACATTTTAGAGCAAAAACTACTTTACATTGTAAAACTGTTAGTCACATTTTACTGCTCTAAATATTTTTGCAGTACTGTTAAATTATGTTTTCATCAATTTGTCCATGAAAGAGGAAATATATTGATTTTATTTATGTACATGATATATGTCTACAGTAATCCCTCCTCGATCGCGGGGGTTGCGTTCCAGAACCCCCCGCGAAAGGTGAAAATCCACGAAGTAGAAACCATATGTTTATATGGTTATTTTTATATTGTCATGCTTGGGTCACAGATTTGCACAGAAACGCAGGAAGTTGTAGAGAGACAGGAACTTTATTCAAACACTGCAAACAAACATTTGTCTCTTTTTCAAAAGTTTAAACTGTGCTCCATGACAAGACAGAGATGACAGTTCCGTCTCACAATTAAAAGAATTCAAACATATCTTCCTCTTCAAAGGAGTGTGCGTCAGGAGCAGAGCATGTCAGAGAGAGACAGAGAAAAGCAAACAGATCAATAGGGCTGTTTGGCTTTTAAGTATGCGAAGCACCGCCGTATAAAGCAGTTGCAATGAAGGCAGCAGCTCACACCCTCTCCGTCAGGAGCAGAGAATGTCAGAGAGAGAGAGAGACAGATAAAAACAAATAATCAAAAATCAATACGTGCCCTTCGAGCTTTTAAGTATGCGAAGCACCGTGCAGCATGTCGCTTCATGAAGCAGCTGCACAGAAGGGAGCAAAGTGAAAGTAATCTTTCAGCATTTTTAGACGAGCGTCCGTATCGTCTATGTGTGCGAACAGCCCCCCTGCTCACACCCCCTCTGTCAGGAGCAGAGAATGTCAGAGCAAGAGAGAGAGAGAGAAAAGTATGTTGGGTAGCTTCTCAGCCATCTGCCAATAGCGTCCCTTGTATGAAATCAACTGGGCAAACCAACTGAGGAAGCATGTACCAGAAATTAAAAGACCCATTGTCCGCAGAAATCCGCGAACCAGCAAAAAACCAGCGATATATATTTAAATATGCTTACATATAAAATCCGTGATAGAGTGAAGCTGCGAAAGGCGAAGCACGATATAGCGAGGGATTACTGTACAATCTTTTCTGAGATGGTGGTTTAATTGGTTAAACTGTCTGCCATGCCTTGGCATATATTTCTGATTGATTTTATGCTTTATTTTTTATACCGTATTGGTAATGGAGCTGAAACTAATCAATACAGGTATTATCAATTTTCAGTTGTATAGTGAAATGCTAATGTAAATTTACTTTAAATAATATATTAGCAATGGTATTTTGTTTATCCCCTAATTTACTCCTATTAATTTTAACACACAATGAGGATACCAGATTGATTTTAAGTAAGTAAAATATATGCAGAATAAAATAGAATTTGCAGATAAATTGCAAAAATTCTTGATTAAAAATAATTTTTGAAATGGAAAAGATAATAGTGCATATTACTTTAGGAAAGGTTCTTCCAAATCTGAACTGTGCTACCAGTTTTTCTGAGCTCTTTTCTGCACAAATTTAAATAGCTAAAAAAATACAGTGCCCCTTCCCACCAGGATTGAAAATGCCAGCTGAGATTCTGAAAAGCTTTGATACTACAGAAACGTCGAAGTGCAGCATGTGATGAAGGGATGAATAATGTGACCAGAGCTCCACTTTCCAGGTGGACAGATGTGATACACAGTGTATAATTCCAATTACATATTTTTGCAATTCCTTCCTTTGTAAAAGTGTCTGAGGGCACTTCACTGAGAAGAATGCCAACTCTGTGTACACATCAATAGCCTCCTCTGGTGTGTAGTGTGGCCATACACTTCTACCTGCAGGCTCTTCAAAAGGTTTCTGCAGTTTCTGTCCTAAGGGTCTTTGTGTAATTTGCAGCACAAAACAAGTGACATGTTGTCAGAATACTTTGATTTTTCGTCCCTGCTCTTTTCCCTTTGCCTTGCCTCAGGAACTATCATTTAGAAAACAAAACCCAGGGAAAAAAGACAGGAGTTAGTAATGTGTTTGAAATTACAGAGCTTTTCTTTGGAGCACTATCATGGCAGCTACATTTTTATTTATTTACCTGTCTGGATACAACTCAATTGATGTTAAGAATGTCAATTTTCAAACAAGATCAATCAAAAAGTTACATACCCATTTACACAACCGGCAGATTGAATGAAAAAATAAAAAATATATATATATATATTTATGATCAGGGAGCCTGTGTCAGCTCCAACAGGCATAAGGCAGGAAACATCCCAGTGCACAGCAGAGAATATCTTGCTGAATTTGTGGGAAACATCTGCCACTCACTGGGGTCTCATTATTGAGTCTTTACACTGTTTGAAGCAGCTTTGTACAAAATTAATGAATATTGCCTTTTGGGGGATGTACTTTGCTCTTGTTCTTTGTATTGATTGCTTGAATATGTACACACACATACAATAGATATACACACACATATATATATATATATATATATATATATATATATATATATACTGTATATATAGATAGACAGACATACTTTACTGTTGGATGATGATGTAATGTGAAAAATGCTAAATGTATTCTCAGTTAAGAAGTATCACAACTGGACAGGGATCATGGTGCATTAATGCTTGTGATGTTTTACATAACAGGCTGTGAAATGCTAGCATTATTAGTATGACTTTTATTAGAATATGTTTGTTTTTCGATTATAAACTTTAGTGGGACATTGAATGTATTATGATCAGGGTTTTCTGTAACAGTAAAGACTGAGAACCTTCTTTGTGCTTGCCTTTCTGCTGATATTCTGCTGTTTTTGTATTCCTAGCTGTGAAATGAATCCAGATTTCAAGAAGTGCAGTCATCAGTGTGATGGCAGCATGGCTTTTAGCACACAAGAAATCATCGACAATGTGTCATAGTTGATATATTTCAGTCACAACCAATCGAGAGTGCCAGGAATTGTGTTGAATTGTTACTAGAGATAAAAGGACCAGGAAAATTGCTGATGCGTTGTCATGTCAAATCGCTGCTGTTATGATGGCCCTTAACAGCTCTAGACCTTTTTGACCAAGTTTTCAGTCCAGTACTTGCAGACTGACAAGTCGTAGCTTTAAACTGAAATAATACCATTTGAGTTTGAAACAGCTCTATACCACATGCCCTAAGGCAGTATATCTTTTATGCTAAGCATGTTTTTTGTCCTGAAATGAAACTTAATACCATCAGATATACATTTTTGTGCAGTGTCAAAAGATGGATATTTTATTTAATATGACGGAGTCAAGAAATAAACCAAGGAACTCAGAATCTGATAGTTCTAGTGTTCATTTGAAATTGCTATTTATAGAATTAGGTTAGCAATAAATAGATTACACTTGTGAGAGTAGCTGCAGCAAAGCAGTGTCTATTTTAATTAGTTTCCCTTCATTGCTACCTGCAATTCCACTGTAGGAATTCACATTATATTTGGTGCTGGTACAAGGTCACTTGTAGCAGTAAGAAAAAGTTTTGTACCAGTAACCTAATCTGGCTTAAATTCTCTGTCACGATTTAAGTGCTTGCAAAGCTTTATATCTTGCAAATTCAGCAATTTGGGAGGGTTTACTTTTAGGGAGATCATTTGTACCTAGGTATATAAATAATATTAATTTAACTATCCATCCATCAATCAATAACAGGAAAAAAATGGCATTACAAATTATTGGTAACGCAAAGAAACCAGACTGAAGGGGTCCAAACTGGAATTTATAGAAAGTATATAACTTGACATTCTATACACAAAAAAAAGAAAGTGTAATACAGTGATCCCTCGCTATATCGCGCTTCGCCTTTCGCAGCTTCACTCTATCGCGGATTTTATATGTAAGCATATTAAAATATATATCGCGGATTTTTTACTGGTTCGCGTATTTCTGAGGACAATGGGTCTTTTAATTTCTGGTACATGCTTCCTCAGTTGGTTTGCCCAGTTGATTTCATACAAGGGACGCTATTGGCAGATGGCTGAGAAGCTACCCAACTTACTTTTTTTTCTCTCTCTCTCTCTCTCTTGCGCTGACTATCTGTGATCCTGACGTAGGGGGTGTGAGCAGGGGGGCTGTTCGCACACCTAGACGATACGGACGCTCGTCTAAAAATGCTGAAAGATTATCTTCACGTTGCTACCTTCTGTGTGCAGCTTTTAAGTATGCTGCACGGTGCTTCGCATACTTAAAAGCTCAAAGGGCACGTATTGATTTTTGACTTTGTTTCTCTCTCTCTCTCTCTCCCTGCTCCTGACGGAGGGGGTGTGAGCTGCCGCCTTCAACAGCTTTGTACCGGCGGTGCTTCACATACTTAAGCCAAACAGCCCTATTGATTTGTTTGCTTTCCTCTCTGTTTCCTTTGAAGAGGAAGATATGTTTGCATTCTTTTAATTGTGAGACAGAACTGTCATCTCTGTCTTGTCATGGAGCACAGTTTAAACTTTTGAAAAAGAGACAAATGTTTGTTTGCAGTGTTTAAATAACGTTCCTGTCTCTCTACAACCTCCTGTGTTTCTGCGCAAATCTGTGACCCAAGCATGACAATATAAAAATAACCATATAAACATATGGTTTCTACTTCGCGTATTTTCTTATTTCGCGGGTGGCTCTGGAACGCAACCCCCGCGATGGAGGAGGGTTTACTGTATACAGTGATTCCTCGCTATATCGCGCTTCGTCTTTTGCGGCTTCACTCCATCGCGGATTTTAAATGTAAGCATATGTGAATATATATCGCGGATTTTTCACTGCTTTGCGGATGTCTGCGGTCTACAGCACGTGTGCTTCCTCAGTTGATTTGCCCATTTGAATTCAAACAAGGGACGCATTTGAATTCAAACAAGGGACGCTATTGGCGGATGGCTGAGAAGCTACCCAATCAGAGCACGCGGTTAAGTTCCTGTGTGCTGCTGATTGGCTCAGCAACGGAGTGCAGCATTAACCAGGAAGTCTAATCTCACTCATTCAGCATTAATGCACGTTACTGCTAATGCTTCAGGATTGCAGAAAAGGTAAAAGTTTTGGATATGTTGAAGGAAGGAAACAGCTACACCGCTGCAGGACACAATTACAGCATCAATGAGTCCACGATTCTTTTTATTTAAAAAATAGGAAAAGCATATAAGATCTACGGCCGCAGTGTCCTTTAATCAGGGCGCAAAACGAGTTGCAAGTGGACGTGATAAGGCAGTAGTCTGGATGGAATCTGCTTTAGGGATTTGGATTGATGAGTGATGGAAGAAGAACAACGGCGGTGCTAAACAGTCGCCTGAAGAGACTCCTTTAGAAGTGCTGTAACGCTATCATTTGTTGTGCAGTAAAATTAAACTCATCGTTATCGGACAAGTTGTCGTGTCATTGTTGGTGAGTAACTATAATTAATTATTTATGTACAGTACTTATTACATGTACATAGTTTAGTGTCGCTGTACACACATTTTACTGTATACAATTTTTCTTGCATTGTACGTATTTATTGCTGGTGGCCTGTCTGTTGTAATGGCTGTAACGTATGTGATATCGGAGACGCTCGATATCTTTAAAATAATATTTAGGTTTTACTGTATGTAAACTGTGTTTACATACATAATTTCAACGAATTTTACCTAATATCTAAGAGAATACAAAGGGTTTATGCTGTATAACTGTGCGTGAAATGTTTATAATAGTGTGGGAGAGTTTATAAGGGCTTAAAATATATAAAAATAACCATATAAACATATGGTTTCTACTTCGCGGATTTTCTTATTTCGTGGGTGGCTCTGGAACGCAACCCCCGCGATGGAGGAGGGATTACTGTAACCATGTTTTCATAAGAAAGGTTTTGTAGAGGAGGCAGCAATGTCTTTGAGAAGTTCAATGACTCCATCATCCATTCAGTCTTAACTTTTAGACTCAAGCATTTTTATTAAGAGACAATTTAGGTTCACTGTTACCTGAAATGTGCATTTAGACAAATGGGTACATTCTATTTAATGAGGTAAGAACCAATTACTGATCTGTGCACTAGCTTGGCAAAGACTGATTAATATTACAAGGGGTAGTTCTTCTGCGATATGAATTAAGCCTAAAAATTAAAATTACTCAACTTGAAAACAAAATTTACCATACCATCTTCTTTGTTTAATTTTTTAATAGCTTATGTTCAAGGCATTATGAACATATGAATAACTGAGAAAGTACACCTAATTACATTTTGGTGACTTTTTGTGAGTATTGTCTGTGTCTTGTTCTAAAGCTCATAAACCATATACAGTACAGTTCCCATGAGAGGTAATAAAGTTGTATTGATTGTCAATTGAATCATACCTAATGGGTTAGATGGTCAATGCTGAAAAGCCAAAGGCGGGTAAATTTAAAGTCATTTCTACCTGTATCAACAAAGGTCTAATAGTAATGAACTTAGACATTATGGGAAATTAATATGCTAACGTGCAGCAGTGAAAGGGTCTTTTTTCAATCTGTCGATGGCTTCTTCCACTGGCAAAGAGGCATCTATAGAATTTTGAAGTGGTGTCACAGTGCCTTTGGCATACCAGTATGGTTAATACGTGCATCTACCTAGAGAGTGTGGTGCAGGTTGTGCAGCGAGTGGCAAAGGGTGCTTCTTGAATGCTGGGGCCTTACAGCAGAGAGAAAGCATTGAGCTTTTGCACACACTGAAATGTGAAAGTGAGCCACAGGATTACATATGGCCTCATGGACAGGGCAGCAGCAGTATTGGTGTTTGGTCCCTGTACTATTGTTGAGATTTGCAAATTGGGATCTGAACTGCTGAAAAAACTGGAAGAAGAGCAGGGAAGAGAGATTTGGGGAAACAGTGGTGTGTGTTCAGGCGAACAGGAAGATGCTTTGGGACTGCGCCTTTGAGTGAGCAGAGAAAATGAAGGTGTAGAACTATTCACGGGCAAAGCATAGAGTACAGAGGAAAGTGTTGCAAAGCTATATATAATGAACAGGGCTTAATGGTTGGGCCTCTAAGTGTCCGTAAGGAATCACGGTGAGGAACAAATCACTAAAGTCAGGATGAAGTGCTAGCTTATTTGGACTTCCAATTCAGTTGCTCAAGTGTAGTGGGTGAAAAAATTTGTTTTCTGTTCTTGTTTTAACATACAGAGGGAAATACATCTAGAATTTTAAAAGTATTTCGATTTCTTTCTATTCACTTTGTGTGTGAGCCAACACTGTTGTGGACTGGCTCTAACGAGTGCACAAATTGAACATTGGTAGAAATCTCAATGCAACTATTGTAATAGTCTCACCAGTTTTACCATCATTACATTGGTCACTTCTCTCCTTTAGAATTGACTTTAAAATACTACTAATGGTGTATAAAATCTTAAATAATCTTGCTTCTTCCTATATTATGACGTTCCTGTCACCCCTACATTCTAAGAGCCAAGCTTAAAAGAAGTGGTGAGGCAGCCTTTTGCTATTATGCATCAAAAATTAGGATCATATTATCAATGGAGATATGCCAGGCTAACACTGTGGAGCACTTTTTAAAACCTCCTCAAAATCCCACTTTTTTACTTTTGCTTTTTTTGTAGGTTCAATTCAGTTGCACTCTTAATAAACTAGATATGTATAAAATAATCATTCTTCAGTGAATCTGCAATCAGTGTTATTCTTTACTTTTCTCCGTTTTCTTTTCCAGTTGTTCCGCCACCGCCACCTGATCAGGGTCCTGAGCAGGCACCTGTGATGCCTGAACAAAAGCGGATACCACAACTCGTCACAAGACCTACTGCTTCGAATCCTCTGAGATGAAATCTAAAAAATAAAAAAAACAACAAAGAACTAGTTAAGAACATTTATGTCAGGCAGAATGCCCAGTGGGGGCTGGGTGGTCTTTTGATGTGGAACCCATTGCAGATTTTGCTTTTTACTCTTCTAACTAGACTTTACCCAGGCCATCTGACTTTATCATCAGACTATTTTATATTTCAGGGCTTTACTTCTCTCAATTTTATATCTCTTTTATGTAAGTGGGCATTATTTTTATATACCGTTTATTCATTGTTATTCTTATCTAAATTTAATTTGTTTTGCTTTGCATGTAACTACTTTTTTGACATGTAAAACACTTTGAGCTACATCCTTTGTATGAAAATGTGCTATAGAAATACATGTTATGCAAAAGAAAGAGGATCTATATTATGATAGAGAACAGTGTTTGGAGTGTCTGTGTGTCTTAGTGTCTCTCAGTGGGATTTTGCCCATGAACTGCAAGATGCCTAAGGGTTGGAGGCATGCTGGGGGTGATGGGCATCATGCATCACAAGCATACTGTATGAATACAGCTCAGATCAGTAATGGAATGAATCCAGTTGTCACTGTCCACTTTGCACTTAATGACACAGGTAAAGAATATTAAGACCAACAAGTTTTTTGAGAAAGAGAAAGTGTGATCTTCTGTCTTCAGTGTTCCAAATGATTCAAAATTTAAGTAGAGATCTCAATGTAAAATGCGTAGTTCAAAATTACAGTTCTTGTATATGAAAAAGTCATAACTTCCCGAGGTACTGGGAACAAATGAACCAATACCTATGATTTGTGCTGCATTTAAACCAGACTGACATTAATGTTATATGTACTGGAAAAGTATATGCAATAAATTATTTGAAGACTGGTCAAATTAGATAATAGTGGGAGGAAAGGACACTCAGGGTTAAGTTTAACAGTTTGAATTATTTACTTTATAATAATGTAAATAATTATCTTAAAAACAAGAATGAAGGCATGGTGATGCATTTGTTTGTCATTTATCTTACAGTTTCAGAAACAGAAACACCACCCAAAATCACTGTCTGCATTACTTCTCTAGGAGTTTTCCTCCAGGTATTCCAGTTTTCATTTCATATTCCCGAATATTTATGTAACTGCTCATGTCAAACTGACCAAGTATGAGTGAGCATGTCCTTCAAAGCACTGGCCACCCATCCAGTGTTGTGCTCAGTACTGCAATGCTGCTCTAGCTGCTTGCAGTCTCAACATTGGATTATTTGGGTTTACAAATATTACATTTGGAACATGATAAAATGATAATGATATTCAGTTAAAAAAAATGTATGCTAGGAAGTATCACCAAGTATTAATTGAACAGAAATTATTTACAGTTTGAAACATCAGTCTGCAAGTGGGTATGATTCAGGCATTAAATAGGGCTACAAAATCTATTAAAACACACAAAATGAAATGGAAAAAAATCTTCTTCTCTGAAATAACTATATCAGATAAAAATTGATTGTGCAGAAGTTACCTGATTCACTAGACTATGCAAATTCATTACACAAAGACCTCAGCATAATTAAGATTTGAACCAACATATAGCAAATAAAGACTTACACATACAAAGGGAAATTCTTACTTATAGTTTGGAGCTACTGTCAGAGACTTGATAGTCCCAAAGGCCTCATCATGGTTTTTTAACAGGCAGTTACAGAAGTCATTAGAAAGGCTAATAAGACTTCACTTTAAATTATGTACTTGCGTAACAGAAGTCTAGGAAGTTAATGCTTAATAATAATTACTTACCCCCTTTAATGAGTCTTTGATTTCTTTGTATTGTTGCTTGACATTACGATATACAGTAATGTAAAGCCAAATTGAAGCCAAAAGACAAATTCCCATATTTCTTGGATAAACTTTAAAATGAAATATTTTCTAATTCAGGTTTGTGCACTAATGTGTGCATACTGTGTTCCATTTGGGCTTTCACATTAAGAATAATTGATCTGCAAATTACTATAGTATTATTTTCGACAGTTACAAGTACAAGCTAGGATAGACTGAAGAAGCCAAAACATTTTAATATAACCAAATTCATAATTTTGTTGTGAAAAAATAGATACTGACCCAACAGCAATTTCAAATAAAAGTAAAAGGTTTCCTAATTTCTCTATACACTTAAAACAAACACAAGTCTTGTTAGCAGGTTAAATATTTAATTATGAACTGGTAAAAAAAAAAAAATCAGATCAGACAAAGCAAAAAAGGTTCAGTTTTTAAGTAAATAGGTCAGTTTTTGCCATGTGTTATCTTAAACTGTGCTCACAAGGTGTAGGTAGAAGCTAGTCAAGAGTTAATTTTGAATCTAAGCTTGAAAATATTTAATCGTAATACTGTAGATTCATGGAGCACATTGTTTGATTTGAAGAGGAAAGTTGTATCTCAGCCTGAAAGTATTAGGTGAATGTGAATTGACAAGCTACATATGTTGTGCTAAAAGGTCCATTATTAAACAAGTCAAAAGCTTACTTATGCTTTTCATTTCTTATGTTTCTAATGTAATATTTCTTAACAACATAAGATTGTGGACTTCAAAACATTAGGAAATTCTATTTTTCATGTACAGTATATCTTTCTAGTGAAAAAACGTTTTCACAGAGCAATAAATTGTTTCTTCTGGAAGGAAAGAACAGCTGGTTCTCAGGGTGTTCAGCACCACCACTGCACTTCCTGTGAAGAAACTCTTCATCCCCTCTTCCCATAAAATCATTCCCACTCATTGGGGCCATAAACAAATCACATGCTTAAACAGTGGCAATGTGTCACTGAGAGATACATTATTGAAAGCAATAACAGACTCTGTCCTGAATAAAAGAAGGCATTATTGATGATTAGCAGAACTTTGTTTCTCTCCACCGTCCCTATGTGTACAGACAAGATTGTCAACCAGAAAAAAGCTTAGACCCTCTTATTACAAAATTCCACATAATTAAGAAAGGGAGAAAACAGACAAAATAAAAATTGAGTCTAAGTATACTTCTATGCAATGTGAACAAGTTTCAAAAATGTAAAATAAAGTCTTTTCATTCCAAAAGAAGAAAATTAAAGGGAGGACGATATTGCTTTTGTGCTTTCTTAGTGGGGAAAACAAAAGAGCAGACCACATCTCTTAACAAAACATCAGTGGAGTAGCTACCACATGGTGTGAGCAAGACATCCCATGAGACGCCAGGCCCCCATTTCTTAAATGCCTTCTTTTTTTTTGTCAAAAATTCTCCCCATTTCATATTTACCAATCCATGCAGCAAGTAAATCCTGAGATCAGGATTGTGACTGGTGATTTTTAAGTGTATGGTTTCAAATCATAAGTGCAAGAGGAGTGGTGCTTTCTGCAATGATGACCGATTTGTGGTGGAGTAGTAATACTGAGGCAAGCCTGAGAATGAAAAAATGTTCATTATGTTAATGATATATTTTGGCATGGAATCCCAACAGATGGTGGTGCAGTGGGAAGCACCGCTGCCTCGTAGTTAGGAGACCCGGGTTCGCTTCCCGGGTCCTCCCTGCGTGGAGTTTGCATGTTCTCCCCATGTCTGCGTGGGTTTCCTCTGGGTACTGTGGTTTCCTCCCACAGTCCAAAGACATGTAGGTTAGGTGCACTGGCGACCCTAAATTGTCCCTAGTGTGTGCCTGGTGTGTGTGCGTGTAGGTGCCCTGCCCGGGATTTGTTCCTGCCTTGCACCCTGTGTTGGCCGGAATTGGCTCCAACAGACCCCCGTGACCCTGTAGTTAGGATATAGCAGGTGGAATAATGGATGGATGGATCCCTACAGATTTTGTGTTTTTCCCCAGCATAACTGGAGTTTTTTTTTTTTTTAACATCTTTTTCCGTCTGCCCTGGCCAACTGACCTTATCTTTTATCTTAGAGACCAAAAAAAATCTATGATTAAAGACTCTATTTCTCTTAATTATACATCTGCCTTATGTAAGTGTGTATTATTTATTCTTTGTATTATATTATTATTCTTATCTAATTTTAATTTGCTTTTGTTTGCATGTGACTACTTTGTAAAGCACTTTGAGCTTACAGTGTTTGTATGAAAATGTGCTATAGAAATACATGTTGTTGTTGAATAATTGCTCAAGAATATACACTAAAAAGCAGATGTTTGCAATTTTGCTTTTTTAAACTTAGTGGTCGCTTCATTACAGTACTTTCCTTAAGAATGGAGATGCCACTGCTCAAGAACTGAGTCCGGTTGCAGAATGTATCAGTTTATTACAATTGAAAATTCCCTGACTTGCTATATATTAGTGTTCTTACAGTTGATGCCTTTATAAACCAGAGCAACTGAACTATCAGGTTGTGTTTACATTGACTTCTTAATCTTATGTTACCAACATCTAAGATTTTGTAATGTATTTTAAGTTTTACATCTGGTAGAAATACTCATTACATAGATAATTTACTTTTTTAAACACTGGTTAAACACACATACACACACACACACACACACACACACACACACATTGTATACAGAAAAGTACTCAGTTACATAGTACTTATACATTGTCAAAGATGAGACAAAAGAGTCACAAAAAGATCTGGGGTAGCCAGCCATATAATTATTCCTAGCTGCAAAAGAGTTCAATTCAGAGTACGTTTGTGTACAGATTCAAGTCCAAAACAGAACTGTCTTGATGAGGCAAAGATGTCGGTTTTATTTTTTTATTTATTTATTTATTTTAAAAAAAATTTTATTTATTAGTTTTATTGTAATCATTCCATACATATAGATTAATTTATAACAAAAAAGAATTGAATACAAATCAGACCCCACCCTTGAGAAGGAGAGCTTAGGCAAAGGAGAATTGCTTAAGGCTTTTTAATAGGGCAAAAATAAACAAAAGAAAGGAAGAAATATATATAGGTAAATAAAAAAAATGGAGAAGGGAAATAAATGCGGTAATAATTATTTCTCTTATTCTAAAATATTATTGATTAGATCCTGCCAGGTTTTGAAAAAATTCTGTACAGATCCTCTAACTGAGAATTTGATTTTTTCCAATTTCAAATAATATAAAACATTGGTTTCCCACTGACTTATCAGAGGAGAGTTAGGATTCTTCCAATTTAACAAAATAAGTCTGCGTGCCAAAAGTGTAGTGAATGCAATCACCATTTGTTTGTCATTTTCCACTTCAAGTCCGTCTGGAAGAACACCGAACACAGCTGTTAGTGGGTTAGGAGGGATTGTGACCCCAAGGCTGTTTGAAAGGCACTTAAAAATTTTGGTCCAAAATGATGTTAGTTTGGTGCAGACCCAGAACATGTGACCCAGTGAGGCAGGAGATTGGTTGCAGTGTTCGCAAGTTGGGTCTTGCCCTGGAAACATTTTGGACAGTTTTAAGTGAGATGGATGAGCTCGATATATAATTTTGAGTTGAATAATTCTATGCTTTGTGCATATGGAGCTCGAGTGAATTCTCTGCATTGCTACCTTCCTAACTTTACTTGAGGAATTCATTCATTCTTTTCTGATATATTGATTAAGAGATCTTTTTCCCAATGTCCTCTTGGGTCTTTGAAAGGCAGGGACTCTAATAAGATTTTATATAATGCGTAAATGGTGTCTAATTCCTCGAAATTGAGCAGTATTTTTTCCAGCATGGTGGAGGGCACGAGGTGAGGAAAATCGGGCAGTTTCTGTTTAACAAAGTTTCTAATTTGAAGATAGTGAAAGAAATGTGTAGCTGGGAGGTTGAATTTGAAACGTAATTGTTCAAAGGATGCAAATATGTTGTCTATATAAAGATCTCTGAGACATTTTAATCCCAAATCTTTTCCAGGTATTAAAAACTGGATATGGTTGCGAGGGTTGAAAGAGGTGATTCTCTTGCAGAGGTGCCACAGATAAAAGATTCTCCATCTTAAAATGCTTTCTAAGTTGGTTCCATATTCTGAGTGAGTAAAGCACAATTGGGTTATTAGTATATTTGCGATAACTTGCATTTATTGGAGCACAGAGCAGGGAGTATAAAGAAGTACTACAGGATTTTACTTCTATTGTGGACTAGGCTTGTGTATGTTCATTTATTTGTGTCCAGGTTTTTATAGCTTGTATGTTTGCTGCCCAGTAATAAAACTGAAAATTAGATAAAGCCATGCCACCTTCTGCCTGGGGTCTTTGTAAAGATGCCAGTTTTAAAGCAGAGGATGGGAAGTGACGCCATCAGGCACTAGAACCGGAAGTGTGGTTGTCCAGGCCGGATCCAGAAGTGATGTCATTAGATTCGGAACATAGAATTGACATCTTTGGACCATGAACCGGAAGTGACTTCATCGGGACCAAGGGAAATTTCCAGTAATTGGTCTGCAGTAGAAAGAGAGAAAGGGTCAGTACACTCCGCCACCCCCCGGTCTGGCGTGGAATTACCCTCATTCAGGCCCTTTAGCTGCCTCCCATGTGCATGTGTGTGACAACATCCAGTTATACCACAACACCATGACTGAGGTCTGTTGTATTAGAAAATTGCCAGGGTGAAGCCAGGTAATGCAGCTAGTAGTTTCTGTGTCTTAAAAGGCCTGAGTAATATATGTTTATTTATCCATTTTTCAGTTTTTCTTATTTTACGATTTTGTACAGTACAGATATTTTGAAATTACCTTAGTTGATTAAAATGGTCCTTATGAAAAGAAACATCACAATAGAACTACCCACTGTTAACTTACAAAATTTGGCCAACAAAAGCAACTGAACTTGACTAAATCTGAAAAGTATATGCATGTAGATGATACAATAATATATATCAAAACCATGATCATTTTTAATTATATTGTGATATAAACTTTTGGCTCACCCCTAGGTCATAAGGTTTGAAACCATACACTTTGAAATCGCCAGTCGCAATCCTGTCCTTGAAATGACAAAGGGTAGCTGGGTAGTAACAGAAGCATCAGGCTAGTGATCTGAGCAGCAACACACTGTGGTATAATTTAAAAATTCAGGTTTAAAAAAGTCAGACACATGCGCATCAGTGAAACAACAGTGAATCTTCTCTTGCTCTGAGGCCAGTCTTCTGCAAAATTGTATGACTTTTTTTTTTTGTATTTACTACGTAACACATGAAAGCATGTTATGAGGAATTCATTCATGGAACATAAAGGTAGTGGTGGAGGATAGAATTTAAAGTTCTGAACAAGGTGGATCCATGTGTATTATTGACAGAAGGCAGCACAGCGCAGAACAAGGTGGATATGCAGGTATGGGTAACTTCCTATGCATGTATTGCTTCTAGTAACTGAAGCCATATATGCAAGGTACAATAAATTCTCTTTGTGTATTTGCAGTAGCTTCATATTAGCCTGATATATTTGTACTGCATGACAATTCCTTTAACAGTTTCACAATTATTATAATAGAAGCAAAACTAAGTTTGATAAAAAAAAAAAAAACTATTTGAAATCAACTATGGCACAAATGAGGCTATAAAGCTTGTCAATTGTTTTGAAAAAGAAAGAGTCAAAAAATAAGCACAATAGTTCTCATCAAGAAATATGCCATAAAGAAATCTAGAAACAAAAAACATATCTAACTTGTGTGTCTAATTAGTTTTCCTATATGGTGTGAGAAAGACGCAGTATAGCGCTCGACCCGGCACAGAATCACACAGAGGTACGTGTAAAATCTGACAGAGACTTTATTTTTCTTCAGCTGGAGGGCATGTCTTCCCCGTGAACCTTCCAGCCACATCACAGTCCCAAAACACTTTACACAAATCACCACAACACTCCCATTTTGCACCACCACTCTTCCTTGGCAACCTCTTCCTCCCGATTCTGGCTCCTGAGTGGTGGTTGCTGACCCTTTTTATAGCCCACCCGGAAGTGCTCCAGGTGCTTAATCACCTGTTTCTAATTGTACTTCCGGGCGGGGCTGTATAGTTGTCCAGGCCGGCTCAGGGACCCATGCAGCACCCCCTGGCGGCCACCCCAGATCCTAACAGGGCTGTGGAGAACTCCATCTCCCATGGAGCCCTGTGGGAAACTGAGGCACCATCGTCAGCCAGGGAGGCTGCCACCAAGCGTCCCAGGGGAGGTACTGAGGAGCCCATGGCTGCTCCCCTGGAACATATGTAGAAGGGGCATCCCGGCCGGGTATGGGACCCGGCCGCCCACCACAATGGATAGCATTTATAAGAATATTCTAGTTCTGATTTTTGAAGTTGATTAAAGTTATTAGCTGTACACAATAACATCAGAATATGACTAAAAAGGATTTTCTACTTTATTTGTGAGACAATATAGTAACATTTTTATAAATTGTAAATCATATCATATGAAAAATACAAAAAAATAAAAACTGAACTGATATAATACAATTCAATGTATACTTTCTGTCATTAATACACTTTAATGAAAACAGCATTTAAAAACAACAAAGCGTTGAGTTCTTCCAAGGTGCCAGGTCAGTAAGAAATTAAATCACTTTAATTTCTTGTAGATTTATTTTAAATTACTTCATATTAAACGTCAATTCAATTAAATAAATAAATAACTTACAAATGTTTTGATTTCAAGTGACCAAATCATGTTTCTGAAATGTTGATGATGATGAAATCATGTTTCCGTGAGTGGCAGCCTTTTCAGCAGCTCCGTGTATGACTGTATATGTATGTGTACTTTTCTACTTTTATTTTTCTATTTTTATTTATTGATCACTCCTATTATTTTATTTTATGTGGATTCGTTCTCTGGACACACTTACTTTTACAACGTGGGCATGGATTTTTACACGCCGAGACTCGCCTATTCAAGTACTCGACTTCGAGCGCTGAGAACAAATGCCAGTGCCGGTGTGGTTCCATATTTACCTGACGAGGTAAGAAGGCGGTATCATGGCAGCAGAGCCGGCACTAAGCTAAAAATGAAGCGGCTTGCGAGAAAGTGGCGTTTCAAGCCTTCGGTGCCTTCTGTGATTCTGGGGAATGTAAACTCTAAATCTCACGCCTGGACAAACTGGTGAGGAAGGCAAGCTCTATTGTTGGCATGGAGCTGGACAGTTTAACATCTGTGGCAGAGCGAAGGGCACTCAGCAGGCTCCTATCAATTATGGAGAATCCACTGCATCCACTTAATAGTATCATCTCCAGACAGAAGAGCAGCTTCAGTGACAGACTGCTGTCACTGTCCTGCTCCACTGACAGTTTGAGGAGATCGTTCCTCCCCCAAATTATGCGACTCTTTAATTCCATCCGGGGGGGTAAACGTTAACATTTAACATTATACATAGTTATTGTCTTTTTTTTATTGTTTTTCTTTTGTTATTGTTATTTATTGTATCAGTATGCTGCTGCTGAAGAATGTGAATTTCCCATTGGGATTAATAAAGTATCTATCTATCTATCTATCTATCTATCTATCTATACAATACATTTACACTATCATTTTCTTACACAAAAATTAAAGATATGACATACAAAAACTTCTTACAAAGAAACTATGTTCAATTAAATATACCTACATTTTAATAAACATTTTTTTTCTTTAAGTCTTCATATTTCTTTTCCTTAATATTATATACAGGGTCCCTTCATTATTTTTGTTCCCATCAGCACATGCCACTCATGTGACCACACATCCTCAATGTCATTATTCAGTGCATATCTTGAATCCATGGTATCCCGGATCAATGGTTCATCACCCAGAAAATGCAAGATTAAAAAATAAAGAAAAACAATGACAAAAGGATGCAAATAAAATATGTGTTCACCTGGCAGCGGAAAATTTTAAATTTTTAATCACATTTATTATGACATGGTAAAGGTCATTTTTCATATTCATTGGCTCTTTTTCCACTTGTAGTTCTCAATGTTGATAGGTCGTACTAAAAATGAATAATAAAAAGAGGAAAAAAGCGCTGTTAAAGCAGAATGAAAGGAGTAAGGGCTAAACATAAATAAGACATTATTAATAAATGTAATTAAATCAAGTGGCATAACCATGAACAATTTCTATAATGAGAAATACAGCAAGGTGTTGTACATTTACAACTCAGTTAATTAAAATATTCATTTTATATATGTTAGCAGTAAAGTTTTGCTTACAGAAACTAAAAATAAAACAGAAATTGACCTCATCTGCTAAACAAAGTCTTGACAATGCAAGTATTTATTTCTCTTGCATCATTTTAAATTTAAAATATAAGAATGACATTGCAGAATGAAAGCCATAAAATTAAATAATGAATTTTAATTCTGCAAAGAATGAAACAATTGTGTTCAAATAAAACTCTGCTGCCACAGCAGCCCTCCAGGACTGAACATGAGGACCCCTACTTTAATTTATTGCAACAATGAAAGGCTTGATAAAAAATTAGGTTGAAAGGAAAGGTATAGTTGAGTATCACATATATTTGACTGAAAAATGAATAATATAATTTTAGACTATGTCCTCCAGCCACATATTTCTAAATTAAAAAAAAAAAAACAGTAACTAGCACGGTCATGCCAGGTCTCTGTCCCTGGCTTTAGGTGGTCTTTCTTTAATTTATTTCATTGTCTATTGAGTATTCCTTTGTAATTTATGTTATTGAATGCTTTTATTTTCTTTTTGTTTTTATTTCAGTATTTCTTAGTCAGTACTCTCTCTTTATTGTTTATTTTATCATTTTTGTCTTAAGTTGATTGTGTATTTTTATTTATTTATTTTTTTGTAGTGCTATATCAACCAAGCGTTGTACCTAAGGGGTCAAGATCCCCTAACGCTGTATTTGAGTGACTGTGTATGGCAGCAGTTGTTTTTAATAAGTGTTGTGTTAAAATCATTTAAGTTAATTTTGTACCCACATCAATGAATATATTTGCCAGCATTTCTAAAATCCTGTTTTTACTTTGTCATTTTGAAATATTGATGTTTTTAGGAGCATTCTCACCAGTCATACTGCTAATCTACTTAAATGGACCACAGTTCTTTTTCACCAGTAATCAAAGGAACTGGCAGATAATGCACTATGGTACTCAAAAATGTCAGTGATTGACACTGTTTGCTTAAAATGCTGCAGCACAATATTTGATTATTTCTTCATTGATAACACTTTATTGCCCACTACCAAATCTTGTAAATATGACCATATTGTTATCTCTGATAACACTCTTATCTTGGAGCTCAAATCATTATGACCTACACAAACATCTCATAACTGGCATCTTAACCCCCTGTTGTTAGAAGATGCGAACTTTACAGAATTCATCTCCAAACAAAATGATTAGAGTTGGAGACTAGCACATCCTCTGAGGTTTCTACAGGAACACTTTGGGAAACTTTAAAGGCATTTTTAAGAGAACATATTATTTTACAGTATATCTCTCTAACAAAAATACATTGGAGAACAAGAAGGCATCAGAGTTAATCAGTATGATTTTCAGAACCGATCATGAATACATCAAGTCTTTACAGGAAAAATAGGCTCTAAATCTAATTTTAATCTATTGACAACAAAAGAAAATGTACAACTCATCTTTAAATTGCAACATTATTATTATGAAAATAGAGTGAATGCTAATAAGGTTTTCGTTCAATAAATCTACATGCTGGAAGTTTGCAACATAATAACAGTAACTAACGCAACAGGAAATAAAGTCATACGACCACAAAAACTTTTACATTTACTTAGTACTATAAGTCCTTATATTCCATTCAGTTTAAAGATGATGAGACACAATCTAAGAAGTTTTTTTATACAATACAAACACCATAGATTGAAACTATTAGTGTAGAAGAACTTGACAAGCCTCTGAATTTATGGTACTTTTAAATGTTAGCTTTTTTTTCAGTTTTATTCTCTCAGTCACGTTCATGCTCTCCCTCCCCCACTCCTGATCTGACCCTAACTAACAACGGGAACATAAATTTACACCTGATCTGTTCGTTTTCAAATAATATTGCATTAGTGCGATAATGTTTTCTGATTGGTACTATTCAGGTCATAAAAGGATTTCTTCAAAATGTCACATATATTTGTCTTTCTTTTTTTACCCCGGTGCTACGTTAACATCATGGACCAGAAGGCGTGAGATTATTCAGTTTGAGCAGGAACACGCAGGTGGCCAGTTGCTGAGTGCTACAACATGCTTGACCAGGCAGCAATCAATGCACATGTACAATGCAAGGCATGCACGGGGTCCACTGAGAAAAGAAGAGTGTTCTTTGCTGACCTTGCAGAGGAACTTTGTCATCGCTTCTTACAAGAAAAGGCGATGGAAAAAGAAGAACAGGATGCAACAAGCTTCTGTTCCAAGAATGCCGCTTCCCCCAGGAAAGCAAACTCACTCAATGTCAGGTGCCCCTTCAATGTAATAAGAATCACAACATAGAGAGAAGTGTCTACATTGCAACAGGTACATATGTCGTAAATATAGGAAGGACGGTCCTTGGGTGTGTGGGAACTGTTAACATTTGAATTTAGATAGATAGATAGATAGATAGATAGATAGATAGATAGATAGATAGATAGATAGATAGATAGATAGATAGATCTTTATTGTCATTGTTACTTTTACAAAGGAACAACGAAATTGAAGGTGCAATCAACTCAGTGTGAGGAATAAGAGTTAAAAAGACAAAAAGACAAGAAGAGAGAAAATAATACCAAACCGAATAGTAATAAATATACAAATTGCACTTGTTGACTTAAAGTCTATATTGCACATTGGTAGACTAATATGGAGCAGTTTTATTCTGAGTTCAGGGCCATGATTGCTTTCAGATAAAAGCAGTTTTTAAGGCGGTTTGTCCTAGTTTTCATAGCTCTGTATCTCTTGCCCGATGGCAAAAGCTGGAAGAGGCAATGACCGGGATGTGATGAATCCTGTGAAATGTCAATTGCTTTTTTGCGGCATCGGGACGTGTAGATTTGTTCCAGAGTGGGGAGGGTACAACCAATTGTTCTCTCCGCTGTCCTGATGACCCTGTGGAGCGCTTTCTTTTCTGAGGAAGTGCAGCTGCCGTACCACACACACAGTTCGTATGTGAGCACACTCTCAATGGAACAGCGATAAAAAGCAATGATTTAATGATTGCATTAAGCGATGAACTGACCTCTCTGTACTATTCTTTCCTCTGCATGTCCTGAAGTACAAAAGAAACACCACAAAGCACCAAAATGTGGAGACTGAGCAAGATTGGTGAAAAAAAACACAGTCACTGAGTACAACTGCAAGAAGGTATGGGAATGAATATGAATAATATGAATAATGTTGCATCAGTGCCACAATGTTTTCCGAAATGTGCTATGTGTTGTGATCGTGACTGAGAGAATAAAATATAAATTCACACCGGCTGTTACAGACGCAAATCAAATGTATGTTTTTATTGTATAATATTAACAATAAGAGCAGCTCACTACTCAAAACAGTAAATTTGCGAGGCAGCCAGAATCGAACTAGCGGCCTTTTGATTACAACTGAGCAGTTCTTACCGCTGCACCACAGAAGGTGTCATATTATCCTTGTACCTTTTGTGAAAGTGTTTATTTGATATTTGGACTTCAGGCTTCACACATTATGCAGTTCATGTCTACATTTTGTTATTTATTACTAAAACATGAAAAATGTTTCTGTTTTAACGATGTGTTTACATAGATTGTTGTAGACACGGAACACACATGAAATGCATGTGTTCCAAATAACGATCTATTATTTACCCTCTAAAAGTCCAGTACTTCCCTCCAAGATAATAAAGGCTTGAGCTGGGAGAACTTTTTGCCCTTTCTGCGGTGGTGGGGGGAATGGTATAACAGGATGCTTGCTGCTTGTGTTGATCAATACATTTACAAGACAAAAGATGCTGACGGATGGGTGCAAAGGAATTTAAGGTGGGCTGGAATTAAAGGGTTTTTTTGTAGGTTTTGCTAATTCTAGTGTTAACGACATGAATTTAAATTTTTTCAAACTAAAAGAAGGGTGTCCTCTATCACCATTACTTTTGGCAATAGCTAATGAGCCATTGGCCATTCATTTTCATAATACATCAGAGATGAAGGGGTTTATCAGAGAAGTACTCAAACAGAAAATGTCACTATATGCAGATGGTACTTTATATATCAGACTGACAAATATCTTTACCATTAGTCCTTAATGAATACACAGAATTTCAAAAGCCCTCTGGATTCAAAATGAATTTGAATAAAAGTACCCAAGCTTCTATTTCAGAGCATCCCTATATACATCAACAAATTATTCTTAAGAAACTAGTCTCAATTTTAACCCCATTTAGAATTCGAGGCATCCATCCACTTAAAATGTGACTCTACAAAGACCAAATGTAGAAGGTGGCATGGCACTACCTATTACTGGGTGGAAAATATACACACAACAAAGAAAGAGAGAAAGGAACAAATGAGTGAAATTACACCTGTCTGTCAGCAACCAAAATCAAATCTTGCTGCATTTCTTCATACACCTTGTTTTGTGCCCCCGTAAATGCAAATTTTTGTCAATATGCCAATAATGCAGTCATCTACAAGTCACTCAGAATGTGGATCCAATGCAGAATGTACTTCAAGGCAGAGAAGCTTTTAACTGTTGCTCCTCTACACAGTAAATACCTTTTCCAACCATCTGAAACCTACACATTATTTAATCTTTGTAAAACATTCAGGATTAAGACATTTAGAGAACTGTATATAGTTAATGTGTTTGCAGCTTATGAACAAATATGCTTCAAATTTAACTTCCCAGCAACATAATTTTTTCCAATATTTTCAAATTATAATTTTGTTTTTAAAAAAACCTACCCAATTTCCCACCAGTTTCCACCCATTTATATTCCAGAAAAAATACTGATCAGTCTTGAAGACTCAGGCAACATCTCAACAATATATAAAAACATCTCAAAGAATCTTCCCTTCAACAATCCTAGAGTATGGTAGGAAAAGGATCTTTCAATTAATTCAACTTAAAATCTTATACCAATCACACTTCTGTTGCTTAAAATTGTCCAAAATATATCCATGGCAAGATCCAATCTGTTAGTATTGCAATTTAGCTTTAGTGTCACCGGGCCACATGTTTTAGGAGCGAACCAAATTAACATTATTTTAGACAAAAATCTTTAAATACTTAACAGGCAGTCTTAGTGTCATAATCACTCCTAACCCATTAATAGCTATATTTGGTGTATTCCCAGATAGACTTAAAGTGGAGAAGAACAAACTGATTCTAATAGGCAATACCACATGACTAGCACCTAGACTTACCTTGCTTATCTGGAAGAGTCAAGAAACCACCTTTTATAGGTTAGTGGTAACTGACATTCTCTTTTTTTTTAATTTGGAAAATTCAAATGCTTGCTTAGAGAGTTGTAAAGAACATTTATAATAGAACCCAAGCCCTATTGACAACAACCCCAGTTCCAAAACTTTGATTGTTCAATAATTGTTTATGTCTTATGACTCCACAGGTTCAGTCTTAGCAGTTCTGATAGACTGTGCTTCCTTAAAAGCTACAGTATGAAGAAGTAAATTTAAAAACATGTAAAGGGTAAACTACAGACAGATTACTTGGACACTTTATAAAACTCTTTAGAGGTCCTGAGTTAAAATCCTAGCACTGTGATTTACCTTAGTTTTTCCTTAAAAGTGAGAAGGAATGCTCCTTTACTTTGATTCAGGGGCAGGAGGTATTTCTAGATGAGTTACCATTACATTACATCCATGCCCATGCATACACTTACAAATATCAGGATAATATTAGGCAAATTACTTAACTATCACATGTTTGGGGTACTGGGGGAAAATGAAAAAGAATGGCACTGAAAAACACTATGGTGCTCTGACAGAACAATGCTATACCATGTGCCACTTTGTCCCCTTTCTCTACATTTTTAGATCCTACACTTTATGAAATATATTAATTTTCTAGAATGCCTACTGAGAAATATTAAAACTCAATTGAGCTTAAGAAATTGTTATACTATACATTACTGTAAATTATAAAATCATTAATTTACATTTATGGGATAAATTTTCAATTTTCCTATTTTGCTAACATCCTGGGAAACTCAATTTTCAGTCAGCTAAGTCAATTTTTTGCATCTTAATGTATTTTTCGAATACTGTCAGGGAGTATTTTATTCCCAATTGTTCTTTTGTCCTTTCCAACAAATTTTCACTACACACATTTATCATTGTAATACTGTCTGTATGTGGGTATAGGTGGAATTTGCCCTCCTAATAAAATATATTTTTACATATCATAAGAATAGTAACTTAAACAAAAAAGGGAAAATGATATTTAAATTTAAGGGTGACTGCTCTGGCTCCTGCATTATTCAGAAAATTAAATGAATTCTGCCTTTCATCAAAAGCGATACTTTGAAGAAATATGCAGAAAACAATAGAGCCAAATGCTGTTTCTTTAAAAGAAATATAAGGAAACTATAAGGTGAAATGTGTTCTTTTCATTTGCACTGCACACTATGTTGTTCAATTTTGGGGACTGCAGTAGAATAAACCTCAAATTGTAATTCTGAAATGCCCATGAGTCTTCAAAGCATCTTTGTAAATGTACTTATGGCCTTTCACAATAATTCAGACAATGTATTCTTATTTCAACAGAATGCATTTCCTTTCAAGTCTACTATTGTTTCTTACATTATTATTAATCAGTATGCAACATATTTTGTCTATAAACAATAATCTTCCATAAGTGATTCTAATATTTCACCACACAATACCACCCTCTCCACCTCACGACATACTGCACATGCACTTTGCTTTCTGCAGAGTCTTTTGCTTTTTCTCCTGTGTCCTTTCACAAAATGTCTATGAAATAAAGCCGTAACATCTAAATTGGGAATAGGGGCATAGCCAGACCAGCTGGTGCCCTACACATGACATTCAATGCCTCTCAAATTACTGTAATCTCAGATTTTGTGGTTAAGACAACAATACCCACTTGGTCTTTTGGACATGATATTAACAAATCATTACTTGCTGTACCATTTTGGTTGGGGGATAATCTCTTGGTTCCCATTTCCTCAGTTGCTTTTGGTCAAAGACTGAGGAAAGAGTAGGTGGTGTCCATTCAGCATTTTGATGACAGAATTTTTTTTTCACATAACATTCTCACTCACATTCCCATTTCCACAAATGAAAATGTCCATATATGTGGACATTTTCAAAAACTGTATTGTCAGGATGAATTGATGAAATGTTGGATATAAATGCAAATCGTAGTTGTCAGAAGCTGCCAGAAGAGAAAAAGATAGGAGGTTGTATGTATAGAACTTTCTTTATTGGTGCAAAGAGAATTGTTTGCAATTTAACATCGACACAACCAGGGATCTGGTTTTTGGCTTATGCCGCAACAACCAACCTCTAGTTTGGTCACTATTCAGGGAGTGAGTATACAGCTATACCATACAACTTATTTTTGTATTGTGCTCTTAACTGAGTGCATACACGGAGAACTGTGAATAATTCTCAGTTAAAATAGAAGTATAGATTATGCTAATTACTATATACCAAACTGGTCCACACATAAATACATTAATACACACAGAGGAACAAGGCAGAAACTAAATAAATATAAATGGAAACCAACAATATCTGTCCATTAATTAATTGATGAACAGGGAAGATTAAAATCGTAAAAAAGCCAGTGAAAGATAAAGTCATAGTTTTGGAGACCTTGGCCTAGCCTGGTTGTTTTGGTTGTTCTGGCTGCCAAGTATGATGAGAGAATCTTTCCATCTGATGATTCCAATGCCCCTCTATCCTTGTTGACTTTTCCCTGTGCAGGAGAGCAGCCTGGCAGTAGTGCAGTGGCACTAAGTGCTACATCTGGATACTGAGAAGAGAAACAGAATAGAGGAGGGTTAGTATTGGTTTAAAATATTGCATTACAGATATTTTTGTGCAAATGACCAAATGATAGAAATTCAGTATTCAAAGCTAATCAGCAACTCTAGTCGGGGTATGCTAGACTAAATTAGTGAGTCTTCAGCCTGAATTTATACGCTGCGACTGAAGGGGCATCTCTTATATTAACAGCTAGATCATTCCACAGCTTTGGGGCCCTGTAACTAAAAGCTTGACCTCCAAATGTTATGTTATTAATCCTTGGAATCATAAGCAGACTGGAATCTTGAGATATTAATGTGTGCTCTGGTTTGTAAGTAATGATAAACTCTGATTACTAAGCGGGGCTTTGGCCATTTCAAAAGTTCAAAGGAGAATTTTGAAATTACCTCTAAGCTTAACTGGAAGCCAGTGTAATTACTTGAGAACTGGAATTATGTGTTTAATATTTTCTGGTTTGTGTAATAATTCTGGAAGCAGCATTTTGTGGCATCAAGAAAATTTGAACAGCCATTGAATAACGCATTGTAGTAGTCAGTCCTGATAGAAATAAATGCATGAATTAATTTCTCAGTACATTTTTAAGATGGAAAAAAACATATTCTGGATAATTTTTAAGGTATGTTTTAAATGACACGCTAGTGTCAAAAGTAACACCTAAATTGCATGCTGATTCAATTAAACTAATAGTGATTTCAGCTGAGTTAGAGTTAACAGAAGATTGTTACAGTCAGCATTATCCCCTCTAATAATATGGAGGGAATTACAAGCTGGACTGGTCTTGTAAAATAGAGGAATAATATAAGAAAATGCATAGCAGGCTTTTTTCTGAGAAGACTGTGCTATTTCAAGGCGGGTAGTGACATCCTTCACATGTTCTATAACTCTGTGACAGCCAGCACAGTTTTATATGCTACATTGTGTTGGGCTGGTAATATGACTTCATAAAGTACTTTTAGGCAACATATTCAAAAGAAGTGTTTCAAGAAACACTGCTGGGGCTTCTTTATACTTATATGAATGATCTCTTATCTTTAAGATGTTTTTTCATCTTTTTTTTAATTTCTTGTGTGTATTTGATGGAGTTGTTGCTCTTGTTGTCTGTTATAGTACTTCTTGTCCTCTGGGACAAATAAAGTACAATCTATCTATGCATCTGTTATGTGCTAAAGTGCAGAGATTTATAAGTGGACATTATGGTTAGTTTAAACCAGTGGTTTACAAACATGAGTTTAATCTAAAGATAGTGGGGTCACTAAATGATGCGATGCCGATGATGCAAAATGTTACATGGGCCTACTTAGTGGCATCCATTCTGAGTCATTATAAGCATGAACATGACTTAAGGTTTTTACATTTTAGATGTTTATTTTCAAAGATGAAAACATTAAAGTGACATCAGAATGACAATAAAACAAATGATGATGTAGCTAAGGAGGTCATGCTTCTGAGCCTCTCCAAAAGTTGCTACTGGATGCGGATTTTGCTGTGCCTTACTCTTACTCATACTTACTGTTAAGAGGCTGTAAGAATCTTAATAAATTGCATAACGTTGTTTACTTCAGTTTTCCATATGTTTTGTACCAGTATACTGTATCTACTCATCATTCAACACAGACAGGAATTCTGAAATAAGTGAAGATGCCTTTTTAAGCATTTTTTGTAGATTGTATATGCTGGGTTGGGGAGCTGTGTTTATTTGATATTATTCATGTTTAAAGTGTTATTTTTGTACTTTTCAATTAACATTATTCAGATCCTGCAGAAAAAGAAGAAGAGGTTACATTTTTTGTTATCGGGTGGTGCTCTTCATTTTAAATGTAACATCAAAGAGCTCTAATATCTTTTCTGTTTCACCACTAATTCATTTTATGGGTTGGCCTTGTAATTCTGAATATTCATAAGGTATTCCAAAATTAAGGAAAGTGCAAAAGAAATTAATGTGTCAAAATGAGAAACTATCAACATGTGAAATAAACCCACATGATGCCCCTCAACAACCCCTCATAGCCTGTCCCATGACCCATGCCATACGAACAGGCCATATCAGTGCCAACTGACCACACTCTCTGCACATAAAACACTTAACTGGGGATGCATCAGAATCCCAATGAATGGATTTGCTGGATGCTCCATTTTTTCTTAATGAATACAACTCGAGATGGATCAAATTGTAAAAGGTATACAACCAGTTTTTCAGTTATGAGGTCTTCCATCTATAGACAAGAAGAAATTTAGCAGCTATAGTGCCCAGACATAAGAATTTGCACTGGTGCACTGACAGAGCAGGGCCTGAAAGATTTAAAAGTACAAGAATATGTGACAAGAGAGGAATATGAACCAATAGTATTTAAGGGAATGAACAAGAAATTAAAGATTACAGAAATTAGAACTGGAGCACAAAAGCACTGTACATAAATGTTGCTGGGGTTTTCAGAGCAGCAAAATTAACAAAGGGAATCATGGCTAATGGCCATTAAATGTACACTACCGCTCAAAAGTTTTAGAATACCTCCGTTTTTTCAGTTTTTCTTCAACTTTAATCAGTTGAAATGCAATGAATGAACTAAAAGGAAACTGCCAGAAATTTAAATGTAAATTAAATTTTTAGGTTAGCAAAAACTAAAGAAAAGGAAATTTCAGAAAATTATAAATGGGCCATCTTCAGGGAACAACTAATAGGTTACAATCTACAGATGTTCTGCAGCAATTAAAGTAAATTAAGCCTTGCAAGTTGAAGCAAACTATTTGCACATGTGTCCTAACTTATGTTGATTACTTAAAAAGTCTGTATTAAAGCAGAGTTGGAACAGACTGTGTTACTACGCCCTCTAAAGTACTATTTGGACAATATTACACTGTAGAAAGTTATAAATACCAGTGGTAATGTCAAGAAAATGGAAATTAACAAATTAAATGAGACAGAGCACTGTTACTCTTACACGTGTAGGCCTCTAATTTAGAGAAGTTGCAAAAAAAAAAAATCAAAAGCGTCAGCGAATATGGTGTCCTACATAATCCAAAGGCAATTGGAAAGTGGAAGAACTCTGATGAGAAGAGATCTGGAAGACCCAATGTCATAACCCAACTGAAAGACAAGTTTCTGAGGGTCATTAGCTCAGAACAAGCTTCAAACTCAGCTTAACAGTGGTGAAAAAAGCAAGTCTCATTTTCTACTGTGAAAAAGAGACTCTGTACTGCAGGTTTGACAGGACAAGTGGCAGTATTATTATTAAAGACACATGAATTCACACATGTTCATATGCCATTTGGGGATGTAGCCTAATTTCTTTTCAGTTTTATGTTAGTTTTGTATAGTGCAAATTATTACAAGCCCTAAAGGAAATTTGGCTGTCCTGAGATTTAAGTACTGTACAAATGTATTGAGTCGCTCTTTGTTAAGAAGACCAGTACATATGTTGAATAAACTGAAGAGCTGGGCACAACACATGAATTTAGTAAGGTAGCCAGGCCTTTTTCCCTCTATTTCCTGAAAGCACATTTTCAATTATAGTGGCCTGGCTACTGACAATGTAGCGTGTGCACATTTTTCTCATATCTCTGTGGACTTTTCCCTGGCTAATTTAGTTTTATTGTATCATCCCTCACGTGTGAGTGTTACGTTAGGACACTCTAAATTGGTCTGGGTGTGAATAAGGGGGATTAGCCTGAGAATGTGTTCTGTGATTGACTGGCACTCCATGAAGTTTTGGATCTTGTAACTCCCTCAAAACTGCTGGTACACATTGTGGTTTACCATGACTCTGTTTTAGAAAAGTTGTAAAATGTACAGATGGATAAACAGATTTTTCACTCAATTATTCTGGTTGAGTGAACACTGGCATGTCTGGCTGCTGCTGCTCTCCGGAAGAGTTTATATCATTTGTTTAATGTTCTTTTTTAGATGGAGCTGAAAACTGACTAATTTGACTATGTACCAATTTAATTTTGGATTACCAAATGTTACCTGATTGCTGGATTATCTCGTGTTTGTATTCGGGACTGGGTTTCTGCCTGGGTTAAGCTGCAGTTACAGCATAGGTGTCAGATTCATGATAAGGCTTTATGGACTGCTGACATGGATTGTTTTTGCCTGGATTGCTTTTTCTTCATGGCTGCATTTGGCAACCTCACTGTTTTAATGCTATACAGTATGTGTTATATATTTTTCTGCTATGACATAAATATTTATAATTATGCTTTGACATAAATATTTCATAAAAATATAAATATTTCTGCTTCGTAATTGATAACTTTTCCCACAATGATTCCCGCAAGATTCACTTACTCCAGATGAATTGGTTTCTTACTACAATGATAGACTCTATAGCCTTTTTGGACATATTTGCCCCTCTAAAAACCCGAGCTGATTTCTTTGCACACTCTGCTCCTTGGTTCACTCCTGAGCTTAACTCGAACGGCTGACACTTAGAACGTCTCTATAAAAAAACTGGACTTACTGTGCACATAGAAATGTATTGTGAACACATTTGTGTGTACAAAGATGCATTATATGCAGCTAAATCTGTTTATTACTATGAAACACATCATGTCTGATAGTAACAAAAGAACTTTGTTTTCCACTGTCAACAGAATTCTGGCATCTCCTGATATATTCCCATCTCATATGCGCTGCATTGCTACATGTGATGCATTGTTGACCTTTTTTAAAACCAAAATTGATAATATCCATCAATAGCTAGCATCTTCAGTATGTACGCCATACAATTCTTATTTAAATATTTCAGCTGATCCTCCTTTTACTTAGCTATCTACTTTTGAATCTCCCACTGACACTGAAATTACTCCCTTTATTCATAAAACCTGATCTGGTACTTGTCAACTTCATCCCATCCCTACTTGATTGGTAAAGGCCTGCTTGCCTTCACTTTCTTCATTATAACTGATATCATTCAGTCCTCTTTAAGATCGGATTTTGTTCCTCTGTCCCTCAAATCAGCTGTAATAACTCAAATTTTAAAGAAACCAGGTGCTCACCTGAATATTGTCAATAATTATCATTCTGTATCAAATCTGCCATTCATTTAAAAAATTGTTGAAAAAGTAGTTGCAACACAGGTTAATGCTCTTCTCACTGATAGCAGCTAATCTGAGATGTTTCCATCTAGTTTCTGTCCAAAACATAGTACGGAAACAGCCTTGGTAAAGGTTAAAGGTCACTAATGACCTATTAATTGCTACTGATGCTAGGCTGTTAACAATATTTCTTGTCCTACACGATCTGAGTGCAGCCTTTGATACTGTATCATACAGTGTTTTGTTGAACTGGTTAGCTAACACTTTATTATTATTATTGGTACCCCCCTCATATGGTTTACTTCATACTTGTCTAATTTTGCTCAGTTTGTTTGTTAAAAAACTCTCGATCACAATACCTTCCAGTCACTAGTGGTGTTCCCCAGATACCAGTGCTTGGCCCCTTACTGTTTATAATATATCTACCTTTAGGTGGCATTTTTAAGAAATTTGAAATCAATTTTCACTGCTATGCAGGCGGTACTCAGTTTTATATATCTGCAAAGCCCAACTCAGTTCTTCTTCCTTCCTACCTTAATGTCTGTCTGCTTGAAATAAAATCTTGGTTTTCCTCCAATTTCCTCCAACTCAATAGCTATAAGACAGAAGTTCTCAGCTCATTGGCTCCAAGTCTACTTTATCAAAATCTAATAGTTTCTCACTTAACATTGATGTTACCTCAGTCTCTGACTCCCCTCAGATTAAGAGTTTTGGGGTTATCTCTGATAGTACCCTGTCTTTTGAATCCCACATCAATAATATTACACAGTCATCTTTTTTCATTTCTGTAGCACTTTGCACCTGCAACCCTTACTCATATGTTTGTCACTTTCCGGAATGATTATTGTAATTCTCTTCTTTTTGGTGTGGCGGAAGTGCTGAGATCCAGGGCTCCCAAGGCATTGGGGCACCCCCTGGCGGTGACCACGGACCCCTACAGGGTTGAACTTCAAAGCTCTGTACCTGTGGACCCCACAGCCACCATGGCCGGGTTGCCCTCCCCCCAGCCACCTGTGACAATATATATATATATATATATATATATATATATATATATATATTAGATGGACAGGTAAGCAGGGCTCATTCACTAGGTAGGGTAGAGAAAAATACTCTTCCATATCCTAATTTTACCAAACCTACAGGTTCAGTTCTAAAAATATCCTCACTCCTCACTCACGTGCCAGCCTTGGGGCGTTCCTAACCTCCACTTAGTTAGTGAACGAGAGAACAACTTAAACTTAAACTTAATTTACTTGAACATTCCGGTTGATTTTGCGACTTCTCTCATTGCACTAAGAATCATAGCTTACTTGCCGGAGCAATATTTTGGTGCTAATCCGAGATAGAGGCTACAGGCTGAGGGGAGGGGGAAGCGTGACATCAGGAATAGGGAGCCGGGCAGAGCCCACCTCACTGTCCTGTTTCACAATGTTAAGGTTTCAGTGATTCTGTTTTTCTTCAGAAGCAGAACTAATTTACTGTGGAAGTGCACAACAGGGTTGAGAGATCCTGCAACAGATAACAATATGCTGGAAGTACTGAACTTTTACATGCTGTTGTAAATGATTTTCTCTTGGTTAAATGGTGTTTGGTTTGCTTATAATTAATAACTACTGTGGGACATGTTTGTCAACCTATTAACTGTATGCTATATTGCCAAAAGTACTGGGACGCCGGCCTTTACACACACATGAACTTTAATGAAATCCTATTCTTAATACATAGGTTTTAATATGGAGTTGACCCACCCTTTGCAGCTATAACAGCTTCAACTCTTCTGGGAAGGCTTTTCACAAGCTTTTGGAGTGTGTTTAGGGGAATTTTTGAACATTCTTCGAGGAGAGTATTTGTAAGGTCAGGAACTGATGTTGGATGAGAAGTGCACTGTCTGCTCTAATTCATCCCAAAGGTGCTCTGTCGGGTTGAGGTTAGGGCTTTGTGCAGGCCAGTCAAGTTCCACCACACCAGACTCGCTCATCCATTTTTTTATTGACCTTGCTTTGTGCACTGACACGCAGTCATGTTGGAACACGAAGGGGCCATCCCCAAACTGTTTCCATAAAGTTGGGAGCATGAAATTGTCCAAAATGGCTTTGTATGCTGAAGCATTAAGAGTTCCTTTCACTGGAACTAAGGGGCCAAGCCAAGCTACTGAAAAACAACCCCACACCATAATCCCCCCTCCACCAAGCGTTACACTTGGCACAATGCAGTCAGGCAAGTACTATTCTCCTGGCAACTTCCAAATTCAGACTTGTCCATCAGATTGAGAGACAGAAAAGTATGATTCGTCACTCCAGAGGACACATTTCCACTGCTCTAGAGTCCAGTGGTGGTGTGCGTCCGACACTGTGCATTGCACTTGGTGGTGTAAGCCTTGGATGCAGCTGTTCTTGAGCTTTTGGAGGTCTGTAGTTATTGACTCTGCAGAAAGTTGGTGACTTCTGCACGCTGTGCTCCTCAGCATGCGCTGTCCCTACTCTGTGATTTTAAGTGGCCTACCACTTCGTGGCTGAGTTGCTGTTATTTCCAATTGCTTACACTTTATTATAATACCACTAACATTTGAAATTTCACAAATGGACTTATTGCACAGGTGGCATCCTATCACGGTACCATGCTTATTCTTTCACAAATGTTTGTAGAAGCAGTCTGCATGCCTAGGTGCTTGATTTTATATACCTGTGGCAATGGAAGTGATTGGACCACCTGAATTCAATGATTGCCAGATGATTTGGAGGGGTATCCCAATACTTTCTGCAATATAGTGTATGTGTATAAATTCCTAATACTCGCAGATATAATATTCCAAAGAGTTGGGGGTTTTAATGATAAAACAGGAGATTCTGATATTTAATTTGCTGGAAAGCACATTTGTTCAAGCATCAGATGGATGTTTCTTATCCAAGTCTGTCCAAGCATATCTCTGAAAGCACAAACCAGAAGGGGCAAAGTAATTCTGCCAGATGTGACTTTACAGATCATCAGCAGATAGTCATGATGGGACAAATACAATGTGACTTGCCATTCCTTGATGGTAAAATAATATATAAAACCCCAGAGGACTGTGCATTCTCTTCTGTTATTTTGCAAAGCGTACATAAAATTAGATATGGTATGCACGCAAATCTGTGGTTTCTTTCAGTTGATAGAAATGAATGAGTCGCAAACTTTTCATTATATGTACTAGTAAAAGATATACTTTATTTTTGCTGTACTTCCAGGTGAGTGGTCCGTGAATACGTTCAATGACAAGAACTGTGAGAAATTAAAAACACAAGCAAAACCGTAGCTGTTGAAGATTAAATGTGTGTATGAGAGAAATATTTAGGGGTTCGGTTGTAAGGATGCATCTCTCAAAGACTAATGTTCTTTTCTTTGAGAGGGGTTGTTACAAAACTAAAACAATGCCTTGTGTATCTGTTTTACTGTTATATAGTACAAATGATAAAGAAACAAAAATATAAAAAGTGTTGGGGTACCAAGCGATTGCCCAGCTCTTTAGTTTAGCTACTGAAGGTTTTGAGAAAAATTACAGAGGTTGCAGCATCCATTTGCTTCTCTCTGTGATTGGTTTGTAACTGATGCCAATGTTTTGTTCAGGGGGTCATGTGTGGCATAGGACTAGATGGGACTGGATGAAGCTAGAGATAAGGTTACAGCTTCTTTTCAGGGTCGAGAGAGCAGAAAAGAAAAAGGTATAAGTGACTGTGCCACATCTAAACCATTCCCCTATTTACATTTCAACTGGTCCCAGTTGGTGTACCTACACATTTGACAATGAAATAGTTTGGGGAGTATATGCATTATAACGTATCTTATTTGCAGTCTGATTATTTTATTTATTTTTTTTAGATTTGTCTCTCATTCCAGATGTATGCTATTGCTACTGTTGGAGACTTTGGTGAATGCTTGTGAGTTCTGCATTTCACTTTGGTGATTCCTGCCTTACACTCATTGCTAACAGGACAGGCTCTGACACTTTCATTGAGAAAAGATGTTCAGTAAATAAATGGACAGCAGGCTCCGGCCGTCATAGTCATTAAAAGGAATGAAAAATGGACGGATGGATGGCTTTATAGTTTCTCTTTTGTACAAATTGGCCTCATTAAAGCTGAAGTGAACTTACTGTGCATTGAAAGTGAAGCGACAGAATGAAATGCAATCACTGTCAAGCTTGGAGAGAAAAGTCTTAGTGTTATTCTGCAATTTCAGTGGCATAAAAAGCTTAAGACAGTAAAGAGTTTTTTTAATAATACAGAAATAACATTTTAAATTGGTTGGTCAGTCTGCTATCAAAAATGGTATGTTTTTATATAAATACAGAATGTAAGGTAGACAATATGCAAACTTAGATTTCAAAAGAAACAGAGGAGCCGATTATGTCTTACCTAATTACATTTATACTAAAAAAATAATATATGTGGCATATCAAGCACTGATTGTCCATTTCTTTACTGACACTATAGATTTGTGCCTCACTTGGCCAGAGAACACAAGTGTCTCTCTGTGAAATAAACAATCACTTACCAATCTGGGCATGTGCTTTAAAATATATGGAAATTAATACTGTGGGCTGACATTAATCATTTATGAAGAACAGTAAGTTCTAAAGGATCTGTATTACCTACTTAAAAAAAAAAAAGACGGATAAGGTTACTCTTATGAGCAGATGGCAAATCAATCTCTTTTAGCAAGGAAAAAGACATGGCAGGAGCATTTTAATTAAATGGGCACAAATTACATGTTTCTGTTGTTCTACGTTATTTTCAAAGATGTATTCATACCTTTCAAAACAGACCAAGAAAACAGATTTAACGGGCAGAAATCTTCAAAGTATTTCTTTTTATAATAGTAATAAAATGCATTTAATGAGTGAGCGTAACTTTGAACTTGAGGCTATTATTTCTTTTCTTTTTCTTTTCTATAAACAACAACATCCTACTCACTATTCTTTTTTTCTCCAGTTTCCATAACAACTAACACTGTTTCTGTAGACTGTATGTGGCAGCTTTTTTGTTACAATCCTTTATAAATTATGAAAGGGTTTCAGTTTAGCAAGAAATGTTACACAAATAAAGTGTGAATTGAAAGATTGTAAATAATTTGATGGTAATCAATAGGCAATGACAACTCTATTTTACTATTTGCAATAATATATTTTTCTCTAGGTTCTTAATATCTTTCTTTTGTGGCAGAATATTAAAAGAGTCTAAAGAAAAACTGATAACCTGCTGTTGTTTTCCTGTAGTACAATAGCGTGAATGAATAATGCAGAAGATTCTAATTGATAGCTATTTTTGACAATACTGTATGATGCGGTAAACAGGAACATCACTAAAATCCCATTTTTCACTCCAAAACTTTTTGGCTGCATCAGGGTGATCAGCTGTAGTTCTTTTAAATGCTTTAAAGATAAGAGAGAAAGAGAGAGGCTTCTCTAGAGGTTTTAGGCTCAGTTACTTTTCAAGGCTTTGTGTGTTTGTAGAATCTCCATTTTAAGCAATAAAGAATGACAATAAAAGAAGACAAAAAATGTTATTGTCACTATCTTCAGTCCAGCCTGTTTTTCTGGGTTAATGGGTGAATTGACTTTAGTGAATCTAAATTCAATGCATTCATACAAGACAAAAACTGATATTAGTATTTAAGTGCTGAATTTCATATATTATTAATACTATAATCGGTGCAGCTATAAAAAAAAATGAACATGCATTTGGCATAGAATTGTCAGTACAGCAAAAGGCAGGAAAAAGGGTTATATAACAAAAGAGTAAATTCCAGCATAAAACTCAAAATCAAAAAATTATGTTGGATAATTGAGTCCTATACCAATTAGTCTGGCAGCTGCAGAATGTGCTTGTTCTTTGAAAACTAAAGTGGAAGCTGCAAATTTTAATTGCATATACTCTCAGCTTCAGTATCTCTAAAACATATTCAGTTCTCCCCACTAGACATTTTGAAAGATTCCTTCAAATTATTAAATGTAAGATAATATATTTTCAAAACTGATTTATACAGATTATTAAAAACAAAAATAAATTAAAAATTTACAATGTATATGTTGTCACTACTATTAAGGACACAACTTAACAAAAAATATGGAGCAGAAAGAAGATTTCATTGGGTAATTAATATATTTTACATGAGATCTGGTTAAATAAGATCTTAACAAAAAATTTAAAAATGGGACACAATTATTCATGTTATTTAGGTTGTTTAGCCTATGTTGACTCAATACATCTTCCAGACAATTTATAAATACTCTTAACAAAAAGGATGGATTGTTTGTTCAAATTTTCCCATATCGCTTCATTATTATTTTAATAGGCTTACCTGTAAGAAGTTCTAAATTCATTGTTATGACTCCTAAGAAAAACATTAAATGTAAATCCATAATAAGTTAAGAAAAAAGAAAACTTGGAAGGCAATGAAACTCATGCAAAGCACAGTAAATAATTTAGGTTTATATCACACATTTGTAGATCTATTAAGAACAGCACATCCTCCAAAACAGAGTAAACCCATTTTGAAGATAGATAGTCACAGACAACCAAAACTAACATAATGGCATGGAAAAAATGTATATCATCTGTGGCTTCTTAGATAGGAAGAGCCTAGTATCACATCTTCCCTGGGACTTGCCTTTTGGCACACCTTTAAAATTGAAGTCTCAATATTTTCACATTCCCTATTGCCATTTCTTGGCAATGTTATTTACAGACAGTGACAAGATGACTGACATATTTGTATTTAAGCAGAGCTCTGTCCCTTTTGTGAATGTGTTTTTGCCTAACCATTTACAGTAATGTATTTTGTCTTCCACATGATGGTTGCACTTTCTTTTCTTTTTCGGTTTCATTATGGTTCCTGAACCCACTGGTAAATTTCCACCTATGGTTATGATTCGGCTAATCTACACCAGACTAAAGGCCCAGGTTTACCCAAATACTAGCCTCCAAATGCAGCCTAGTAATTAGTCTGGCCTCCAATAGAAAGAATCTGGCTTCTCAGCCTGCATGGACAAAAAAGTACCACAATAAAGAACAATATTTTAAATATCAAACGAAGGGATGAGGGAAATCTGAATAAACTCATTCTACTAAATAACCAAAACAGGTTTTTTTATATATAACAAAATACAGGTAAAATTCCGTTACAACAAACTGCCAGGGACCTAAAAAGTATTCCGTTGTAATGAGATTCTGTATTTGTTGCTATAGTGCTTTCTTTAACTTGCGTCCAGGCATTTGCAATCATTTCAATAGCTTCTTACGCGTTAATTTTAATCTTCTCCTGTCTACAAGTTATGATGACGAGAATTTTTCTTAGCATTTCCTTGCCATAGTACACTTTCAGGGTGCTAATGATGCCGAAACCCAATGGGTAAAGCAATGCTGTTCAATTGGGTGGGAGGAATTCAACCCGAACATTATCTAAATGCGGAAGCCTTTTGTGGGCAGCACAGTTATCAATCAGAAGCCGGATCATCCTTTTCTTCTTCTTCATATTGTGGGATCTCTGAACTCTTTTGGGATTCCCCCCCAAACGGGAACATCACACTGAAGTGCGCCCCAAACTGCGATTGTCGCGTCTGTGTAAGATTGTTTGTCCATTGCCGGGTCAGGGCAACAACAGGCTCACAACGCTGCAGTAAGGCGCCACAGAAGTGAATCCTAAAAGATCGTGGGCACGCTATAAGTCCCTGTCTTGCACCCTAAAACACGAGGCTTAGTCTCAGTACTTTAGCAAAACCAGCTTTATTCAACTTGAAACAGGAACAGCACAGTTATTTATTGTAGCGTGATCTGCCACTCTCCTATACTCAGACACAGCAGTCAGGCAGGGTCGTGGCCAGGTTAGTGGCCAAGTAATACTGTGCCCTGCATTTATGATTTTCTCTGCATCACCCATGGAGATCTTTTCTGTTTGCTTCAGTGAAGAGCTGCCCCAGCGGTGTGAGGCTGCTGTTGCCCTGGCAACAGATAAACAGTCTTCCAAAGACGCAGTGATCGCACTTCGGGACGCTCTTCGTTGTGTTGTCCACTTGGGGGACGTCCCAAGAGAGTTTATAAACCTCACATTTTCTTGAATGAGTGCTACATTAATAGGAATGTTTCTTGAAGGAGCATCAATGAATCACATAAAAACTGCTTTTTCAACGTCTTCAAATTCAGCAGTTTGCATACATTTGCAACCAGAGATTTTTCTTCTTTTTTTGCTCGGTCTTTCAAGAAAGTTGACAGTGTCGATGGCGAAATTCCGAATTCACTGGCAACATCTTTTTTTATTTTGCCACAATCGATGAGCTGCAAAAATGTAAAGTTTTTTTTTCTAATATGAACTGTTATCATTTTCTCGTGTCTGCCGTTGCTATAGGAGGGTGACAATGAGTTAAATTCTAATGGATGTTTTTCAAATGTTGACGAGCAATAAGCAAAAGGTATCACTGAAAACCACAGAAAACAAAAACAGCAAATAAAAAAACAGTATGAGGAAAGTCCAAAGAAAGAAAAAAAAATTACAATGTTTCTGTTTGGGGATCATTGTGCACAACTGAGCTGCAACCACAGAACTAACTGCTTTGTGGATGATTCATTCAGGCATTTCAAGATCACTTTGTTGTAAAGAAAGTATCTGCTGAATGTACTTCGTAGTAATGAGATTTCTATAGACTCGTATCATATGGGGAAAGTGTCGGGACCATAAAAATCCTTTGCTGTAATGAAAATTTCATTGTAAAGATATTCGTTGTAATGGAATTTTACCTGTATATATTAACAAAATTCAGGCAATAAGTAGAGTCAAAAAATGACATGACTTACAAAGGCAAACCTAAACAAACAAAACCCAATCAGAAATGCAGAAAGGTAAATCCTTTTGAAAGAGCCAAAGTTTGCAACCAGAAAATTACTAAGAAAAAGCAATTTAATAACCAAAGATGAAAAAAGCAGCTGAAGAAACAGAAGAACAAGCCACAATGTCCCACTAATAATCCATCCATCCATCCATTTTCCAACCCGCTGAATCCGAACACAGGGTCACGGGGGTCTGCTGGAGCCAATCCCAGCCAACACAGGGCACAAGGCAGGTACCAATCCCGGGCAGGGTGCCAACCCACCGCAGGACACCCACTAATAATGCTATGTAAAACCCCAGGTTATATAAGGCTCGGGTTGTCCCACAGCTGTGTGACATCAGGAAGTCTCGCCCCCTTATGTTTCACCTATAAAAGACAAGACACATAGAAGAAATGATTAATAAATACACTATATATAATTGTCTTTATACAACAAATTAATATTAATTGAAGAACAATAAAATACATATGAAAAGAATACAAAAACAAAATAAACTAAATAAATAAAAATAAATTAAACTTGAGCCATGGATTAAACCCTAATGCCACAAATATACTAATATAAATCTGTACATCGAAATGGATTTATTTGCCTGACATTGCTGTACAAGATTTTTCAACTTTACTCTATTCCATATTCTCATCTTATTAATAAATGTTAGTTTATTTTCAGTCGAGGTGACACTGCACGATGGTTTGTCTTGTCTTTAGTATGTGGCATCTATTTGCAATACCATGTGTTACAGATTGAGAATACAATGTAAGACAGTTTATTTGGTTTAATGAAATAAATAGTAACTATTGTGGGATATGGCCGTTCATCCCAGCCAGTACCCCCAGGCCGCCAGATGGAGCCCTCCCTGCAACATGGAGGTGCTCCGAATTCCAGCAGGGCCTCATGGTCAGTGGAGTTTTAATGCACAGCCCTGCTGGATACCATGGGGGCCGCCAGGAGTCGCTGCAGGGAGGCCCAGGGATTTATATTTTCCGTATAGCCCGGAAGTATTTCCAAGTCATGGGAACGGAAGAAATGATATACTTCCGGGCTGAAGAAAAAGAGAAGTTTTTACCTGACCCAGAAGTGCTGGATAATCACATGGACTGAGGGCTCAGAAGCACTTCTGGGTCGAGGACTATAAAGGACTGTGGGAAATCCCAGACGGATGAGCTGAGCTGGGTGGAAGGGTGGCAACGCGTCTGGGAGTCAGGAGGATTATTGATTTATTGAATGTTTATTGTGTTTATTGGAGTATAGTGGAGAAGAGGGTGCTTTGTGCACGTTTTGTCCTAATAAATATAATATTTGGACTTTTACTTGGTGTCTGACGTGTGGTCTGAGGGTTCAAGTGGTCACATGGACCCTTAAACTGTCACACTATATTGGCCTTAAATGTAATGTCTGACTCACGTCATAGTAAATTGCATTAGGATTCCATATTGTGATTAAAAGCATGAAAGAAATGCTAGGATTAAATACATTTTTATGGTCATTTTATAGCCCCTTTAATCTATTCTGTTACATAGGAGTTCATGGATACACTCATCTCTTTAATGCACCTTTATACTGTGTCAGGCAATGTGTTTCTCAATGAATAATGAAATGCCATATTTTCTGTTGTCTCTATCTATGCAAGAAGACTTTTTTCACAATCTTGTTTTATATATGAGCAAAACTGAGAAGGGCTGTTCTTAAGAAGACTATACATTCACTGTGGATGAAAGGCTACTTATATTCAGAATCTGTCTGCTGTTACTGTAAGTCAAAACAACAAAAATTGTAATTTTTGTTCTTATCACAATTCCAAACCAATTTTCAGCTTACATCAGTGAGACTAATATTGTTCCAAGTTTAAGGTTCCCGAACAGTGCACATGCATTTAACATTTTCCAAAAAAGGCTCCAATCAACAGTGGTACTTTAATTGCCATCTTCATTTTGTTCTTTTTGAAAGTCATCCCAACTCTAGAATAAACTGCCTCTACAACTCCACATTTGTTAGCCATTGTGTGATCCCTGCTTTAACCCCAATAAGCATACAAATATGAGAACAAGATAAAATATTTTGAAACTGATTTGTCCTATTCCTGAATATATTCTTAAATATATAACATCACCAGCAAGCACTTCTGTTTTATTTAATGGTTCGTTCACAGAACATTGACTAAATTCACAGATACAGAGGCATTGTAAATGAGGAATTTGACTAAATGGGATTTTTAAACACACAACACTAAAAGTTTCTCTTCTTCACAAAACTCAAGCATAATATCAGAAAGTATAATATTAGGTTTCCTGCAAATTTACTTTTGTTGTCACTGTTTTCTCATTGCCATATTTGTTTCTCCATTTCTAATAAATTTAAGCAGCTGAAAGTGAACCTTATATTATTCCTTTTTTGTGGCTAAAAGTTAAGACTGTCATATAGTCTTTCCTTCCTATTGGCCCCAGTTGTCAGTGCACCCGACATGCACTAAAAGATCCAGAAGGCCAGCACTAGCTCTTCCTTGCTTCTCATATTTAGGGGTTTCCTACAGTAGGATACGCTCTGCCAGCTGGACAGACAGTATTTGGAACTTCTGTTTAATATAAGAAAAAATGGCACATTTTACCCATTACCTTACTTTTTTCTTATAGCAACTATATGCTTTCTACAATTTCATGGAGGCACATAACCAGATAACTTCCTTGGCTAGATGTTTTTTGATTCTGAACAGCATAAACCCTCTGTACCTTACCCTAGCAGCTATGTCTATCTGAAGCTTCATACTAAAGCCTTACACCAAACTCTGTTGTGTCATAAAATCAAGGGGAGGATCAACCCTTAGTGAAACCTCATATGTTATACTCAACACCAGGAAAAGCACAACTTTCCCCTTATCTGGGGCATTCATTTCCAAATCTTTATGTTGCTCTGACTTTTTATCCTACAGTAACTATAAGGGTTCAGAGTATGACTGTAGATATAATTATTTTATGGCTACAAGCACTCCATACCCAAATCACAGTGGATTTACTACTGCAACTCTGAAGTTAACCTTCAAATCCCTCATCTGTTACATGTTCATAATGCAGCAGTTGTAGTTTGGATTCAGCCAGCGTAAAAGCCATATTTTCAGACATGTCTGCTAGAATTAACCTCAAGCAAAATAATTTCTGTTTGTCTGCAGATGTTCTGCCTTGAAACCATTATTGCTGAAGCAAACTCCAACTCTTAGTGACTCTGACTGGACCAGAGCTAGAAAAAGACAATGGATGGCTAGGTAGAAAATGCAATATATAAAAGCTGCCCTCAATTCCCATGTACCCATTTCAAATAAAGTTAGTTGTGGATCTACAGAATAATAAACCCTGAATTTGCTTAATTATGTAAGTGCTGTATATCACTAAAGGTTTATTACCATAGTGAAAAATTATTAACCAATAGTAAGAAATTCTAGAAAAAAATACTATGAGCTATTAGATTAACACTTTTTTGCATTCACTGAGGAATGATGATTGATTAGTGGATTCAGATATGAAAAGCAAGATAGGAGACTTGGACAGCTTAATGTCTTATTCTGTAGACAGGTTTATATTATCCACTATTCAAATGTCTGGTCACCCCAAAGTAAAACAAATGACCATCTAAGAAGAACTGCAACATATTTTAGTATCTGCTTTACTAAAAGATTGATGAATCAATCTGCTCCACAATTGCTATATCATGCAGGTTTCTCATCCATTCATTTAAACCTCCATTTACATTCCACTATAAATAAACGTAAGCAATGTCATCTGTGAATTAGAACATCATATCTCTTAAAAAAAGTTCTTTTTGTGTATAACTGACTGCTGTCAATACGTGTGGGCTACTGTAACACTGCAATTACCCCTTGAGACCTGTCTATCCATAACAGAGAGATCTTTATACTCCACACCAACTACATTCATGATTCTTTCCCAAAAGCTGTTTAAAAAATAAAAAGGTAAACAGAACCATAAAATTATACTGTATGTTACAGCTCAAAAGCCCCTAATTACTGTTCTTAACTCAATCCTTGACTGTGAACTCACATCATAAAGCATTCATTGATACTTCATCATCTGCTAAACCAAATTCCACTAAAGCTAAAACAAGGTTTGAGGGTTATATGGAACATTCAGTTAACAAAAGGGATTAATCTTAAATTACAGAACTGAGTAGGTAGAAAGAAAACCTGTAGTCATTGCTGCACTCCGTGACAAGGGCTGCTTTCCTCTGTTCTATACAATAGCCACATTTACCATTACGCAGAAAAATATATTCATCCTGCTCATTAAGCTTCTCACTTTTTCAGCTCCTCTCTTTTGGATATTCTCATCTGCTATCAACATGTTCTCTTTTCTTTATAGATATTTCTTTCATGAAAGTTTAATGGTTAGTTATCCATTGACAAATTATTCAATTGCTTATGATTTGTAATTGAATATCAATTTAAAATGATTACCTTCTATCTAATACTATATGTTTCCTCATACTGCTGAGGATGGCATTTGCATGGCATTGTATGTATACAGTATTGTAAACCACTGAACTGTGCAAACAGCCAATCATTAATCCCGTTCCTAAGGTTTGAGGCCAAGCAGTCACTTCCATTCCAATGAAATGCTTTGAACACTTGATGAAAAACATTTTAATGACAGAGACAAAGTCATTTCACGATAATTACCAATTTGCTTATTTTGTGAACAAAGGTGTGGAAAATGCACTGCTGGTTATTTAACATAAAATCTACACTTTTCTTGATACACTTGGCTGCTATGTCATAGCACTATTTCTGGACTTTTCCTCAGCATTCAATACCAAAATGTAATGAATTATTATTATTATTATCCAGCCTCACATACAGATTGAAAAACTGAACAGTATAAATGTTATTACACTATAGATTCAAGACTTTCTTTTAAATTGTTCACAGATAATCAAAATACTGTACATGGTACTTTCCCAAAGGTCATTCTCTCCTCAAGGGGCTCTTCAAGGCTATGTTTTATAACCATTATTATTTACACTGTACACAAGTGACTGGACTGTTCCATTGTAAAGTTTGCTGATGACACCATGATAATAGGACATGTATCTGGGGAGGAAGAAAATCATTATTTAAACCAAGAGAACTGTTTAGTAAACTGGTCTAATAAGAACCATCTTACTCCGAATGTCAAAAAGACCAACAAACTAATAACTGACTTTAAGAGAGAGAGAGATCTGCATATTCACCCATCATTGTTCTGAGGAGTAGGTGGAAATAGTGACAGATTAGAAACACCTAAAAATTCACCTAGATAATAATTTAAATTGGATTGTAAATCCAAAAAACATATTCTGAATGTGATTAGTGATTATGTCCCTTCTGTAAACTCTATTAATGATTTAAAAGACTTAAAGATTTAAAGTGGACTAGGACCTAATGTTGTCCTCTTATCACAGCATCATCCAGTCTGTCATCACTTTCAGCTTCACTGTTTAGTAGTCTGACAAACCAATATTTGAAAAGCTCCAGCAGATTTCCAAACAAGCAGCTAAAGTTACTGGGGATGACATAAATTGTTTGGTAATGATCTGTGTGTCAGAAGGCAATGTTATATAAAACTGAAAATCATTTCAACTGATGATAGACAAACACTACACACAGAACTTAACTTCAGCAAATCAGGGAGGTTCAGTCATTTTAAAAACTCATACAAAAATCGCTCCAGAAATTCCTTACTTCCTAGTGCCATACATCTTTTTAATAAGGAATATGGGGGATAATAAAAAAAAACTACTATAAGATTTTATATGAATTATATAGATATTTTGGCTAAATATGCACCAAATTGCCAGAAGTAGTTACCAAATAATTTTGAAATGATGTAAATATTTAAACAATTTCCTGTAAGTCTTAACCTATTTTGCTTTTGTTTGTTTTTGTTTAATGTATCCCTGTTATTGGATTCAAATTAGAAAGCAAATTTCATGTTTTCTGGTGTAAAAATGACTAAATAAAAACCATGAACCAGTTGATTCCTAAGATAAAATTCTATGAATACATTCTGGTAAATAGGAACATGAAGCTACACATAAAATAAACAGTCATAATTTTGTAGAGTCCAAAATAAAATGTCAGGGTTCATTAATATTTTGTTACTTTCACAGTGAACACTAAATTGTTTGCACTTTTCATACCACGTACAGTACAGTAATTTACAGTAACAAAAACAAAATAATGTAACTAGATAGTCAGCAGAGGCTTACAGATGTGCTATCCTTAAACATGAAAACACATCTTCCAACAATAGTGTCCTCTTATTGTTTGGGTGTAAATGGGTTACATGACTACACTGATGATTTCCACTAAAGCAAGCCTAGTTTTTGATCTAAAACTGTAACAAGACTGGTTATTCTCTTTTAGTAGAGGTGTCCATATCATCAGTTAACCTCTTCTATTACCATCAATAATAAGGTCAGTATAAAGGATGCTTATAGTGTGTGCAGAATTAGGGAGACACTACACATGCAATGTTAGAAACCCACTTGCACTCATCATGCCAACTACTACAATTTGCATCATTCAATTAATTCTTTAATGAGTATCGTTGTGGACATGCCAGTTGTTTCATTACAGGGGGACACATGTCAGCAGGTGTTTGTTTTAACCAGTGTCCCAATCGGTGAACCATTTTTCCACTAACTTAGCTTTTTGTTTAATTAACTAGTCCTTCATTATATTATTCCCCATTAAGGAGAAAGTAGCAGTGTGAAAATAACTTTCAAAACAAATGTAGTAATATTTACTCTCATTTGGTTTTTTTTTCCCCCAATTAATTCACCTTTTCCGGTAGATCTTTGCACCTGCAGCCACAGGGGTCCTCCTGGAATGGAATTGGAAAATCCTGCCTTACACAGTGGGTCATTTCATGATCAGACTGCACCTTTACTGAAAAGTATTATGGAAACCAATTTATGTTACAAAAACAATAACTGTGCTACTTCTACTCCTTTATATGGGGATTTAAACTAGTAAAATGTAACTGTTGCTAATAGTTTATCTCACTTAAATGAGCAGCAGATTATAAAAAAAGTGACACCCATGCAAGAAAGTACAACGAGCCATTTTGTGTAACTTTAAAAAATCAAATACTGCTTTCTGCTGACACATTCAAAATTGTATTTAAAGTCTCAGAGTCAACATCCATGTACCTTGGTGCACTGCCAGAGATCTCGGCACAAATTGCTGTTGACGAGAAGGCTTAATTTCTTCAGAAGTAATTCACTTTTGCAAGATAAAATGCCAGCCATATTGTTTTTGCCATCCTTATGATCCTGATTAGGATTAGAGGTTTTAGAACACACACTGTATGTAATGCAGTGCTTCTGTGACTTTGAAAAAAATGTATACCTCAGGTCTTTTCTGTTACCCTGCTACAGTAAATCTTACCAAAAATAGCATGGGGAATGAAAGTCGATGCTATTACATAAATACAAGGATAAGTATTGGCACAGAACTTATAAGAAGTGACTTACAAATTGCATTAGGACACTAAATGTATATGTTCCTATATACTATACAGTATTTTGCTCTGTGTGTTAGCATAAGACAAGCTTATGAAGGGTCCTCAGGTGCTGAACAATGTTGGGAACAAAGTATCAAAACATTCCAAAATGATTTTAAATACATTCTTAGTTTACATCAACCAGTTAAAAGGGGAAACAGTGAAAGACATGGATAGCAGGATTTTACAGCAACAACATGCAAGAAGCACTCGTAGGGACAATAAAGCTGGAACAAGGGCTGAAGTGAAGGTCATGTAAACAAGTGGGTCAAGTAGAAGCGCAGTATCAAAGAATAGAATAAAGCTTAAGTGGTATTGGCTGAAAATGACTAACACACTTTGGCAATAACAAGCAACAAATGCAATATGCTGGTAAGACGCGAACAATTCTGAAATGTGAAAACACTAAATGTAAACAACACCTTGGTAAAGCACCTGCCATCTGCATCATGAAACAATAGAATTGAATTGAACAATTCAAGTGCAGAATACAATAGTGTATGGTGTACAGATACTAATCCATTTGCAGTTGTGTTACTATTGATGAATTTGCAAAAAAAATAGAAAACAAGAAAAATATGTGTTGAGGCATGAAAATAATCAGGTCTCCAGGGCAGCTCCTCATAATGGTCCCATTTCCAATAGTTTTGGGCTATGTATGTCACCTATTGAGCCTGAGGGTTCATTCCTTAAAGTTCAAAGAGCAGTATAGTCCCATGACTCCTTATCTGTGATGATGTACTGCTCCCTATATGTCAGGAGTTGTTTTGAATGCCTACCATTCCTCCATGTCCTTACTCTGTCTCTGAGGAGGGTGCCAGGCCTCCATGGGACCTGCTGGATTACCTGCCCTCTACCTTCCTAGAGAGGTGTTGCATTGTTTCATCTAGGCCACATTTCTATCATTTCTGTGGTGGAGCAACTGCCTTCTTTGAACTTGTCCATTTTATTTGCTCTTTTGTTCTCACCCTGGCATGACCAGGATTTCTCCAAAAATCAAGGTGTTCCTCTGTGTCTTGTCCTCTCAAGTACAGAGAACTTCACCCTGCACTATGCCACACTGCTGGTGCCTCTCAACCCACACTACGAAACTGTGCCACTCAGGCACTCCTTTACAACATAATGTTTTCATGATGCTGAGCCTTTTACTACTTTACATATATCTAAAGGTTTCTATTTATTAACAATCTGTCCAATTTTGGCATGGGCTGCTTTTATTTTAATTGATTTAAATTATTGTTAGCATTATGGCAATGACTTTATCATGTTGTCAATTTGAGCTCTCATTTGGGTCACAGGAACCACCATTCTGTGTCCCCAATTATGGGCACTTCCATGTTGTTTCTTGGTAATGATGCTCATTGATGCCATTATAATGTAGCTATTAAAAAAGGTTGATTGCCCTAGTTTTGAATCATCTCAAATAACAAATACAAATCGACTTTTTAAAGTAATTACGGGTATTTCAAAAGGATTCGTTTAGTCAGTTTCTGAGCAGTGTTCTGGATTTGATATATTTGTTAAAGAATTTCCAGCCTTTGCATTTCGTAAATTATTGTAATAGCTGCCATTCCTTTTCTTCTGGTTACTTTCTTATTTAAAGTAAATAGCCTGAATCGCCTTAGACTGTATTGTTTGAAATTACAAAAAGTGAATTCAATACATGAAATGAAGTAAAAAAAAAAAAAGTGAAAATAATTTGCTATAACAATCAATGCAATACATTGACACAATTGTTATGAATAATGCTTTTTTTGCCAATAGGCAACCCTTCTTTCTTTTCTGCATTATTTAGATGGTTTTCCCAATTCCCTAAACTCTCATTACTCAGCTGATATAGTAAAAAAACTCCCCTGATACCATTTATATTTTCAAGGGTCTGAAATTGAGTTTCTATTTTGTTCGATTTAGTTCTATTTCTTTGAAGCACTTGGCATCCCCTGCCGGGCTATGGATGACCCCTGCAGAAAAAGAAATCTCAGAAATGATGTAGTTTTTATTTTTACTTTTTGCTAATACACATGTTGCACTTGCAAGTAAAAACACACAGGGATAATTTATGAATACAGCATGAAACAGAATGGATCACAAAGCCTTTTTCCTATTTCTTTACAATTCATGATTAGCAGTAAGAAAAAAAAAATTCAAGAAAGCAGAAACTCAATAGATGAACACATCTTCTGTATGCCCTACTTCAGAGATGGTGTTTTCTGGGAATAAGATATTAGGCCAAGGCAATCTTGTATAGATAGATCAGGTTTTTTTCTGTTTATTACCAGAGCACAGATTTTTGTTTATACAACATATTTAAAGCTGTCTCCTCAAGTATTTATTTATATAAAAAAGACTACTAAGGTGCAGAAATTGAGGCACTTATGTTTTTTTTAATTTGGCATTATATCTAAATTCATCCTACACTGAAACAGTCACTTTTTGCTCAAATTCACAGTGATCATCTTTTAAATGTCTCTGTATACAGTACATGTATTTAACATTTACTAAATTTAGATTATACAATAGTTTTGATATATGAAGATATCAAATATCTTGTTTATGCAGTGCTTTGCTATTTTCAGTTGTAAATCTGTATCAGATGAATGTGTTGCACTAGAAGCTCATGAGTAAGTATGGAATGGATGACTAGATTACTAAATCACAGTATTATTATATTGTATTTATATTAAAATATCTAAAAAGAAAAATTAATTAGATATTACCCTGACTGGGAAAAACGTGGGGGTTGGTGGCAGAATTGGCACTCCAGCCACCGTAAAAAACCCTCACACTGTTCCACTCCATGTGAACTAGTGTGGTGCTGAGGTATCACCCGTTGCATGGCTGCACTCGATCCTAATCTGGATCCTGAGTTGGTTTGTCGTGTGGTGGGTGCAGCAATGCACTGTATCAGTGCGTGCTCCTAACCTCTGACATCCGTTATAAATGTGACTTCTTTTAAAATATGGTTTATATAGTAGCAAATTCTTACAGGGGGCACTAAACTCAGAAATCATTTTTAACAATTTAACAAAACGGGGTGGGGGTGGGGGGCAGAAAAAGTAATGCATAGCACATTTAGGCCAGGAAACAATTATTTGCACTCTGTAACTCTGGTTGATCTGCTTTCCTACCCAAAAGACCTTAATCCAGTTCATTGGCAGATACAGAACAAAGTGCCAGTGATTTTCTCTGTAGTTTAAGCTTTTATTCTGCGTTTTTACTTAGAACAGCAGCCTCTTGGGTGAGAGTATTCCTTATAAAGTTGAAAAGTTGCCAGAACACTTTGATGGTATCAACTAATTCCATTACCATCCCTGTGTTTGAGTATGAACTGAAAAAGTATGGTACTGTACACCAAATTTCTCCTAAGATACCTGCACTCTATAATAAAGTATACAGACCTAGGGCCTCATGTATAAATGGTGCGTAAGCCCAAAAATGTTGCATTTCCACTCTCACTTCGAGATGTATAAAAACTTTGCATAAGGCCACACACATTTTCACTGCAGCCTCACACTGTCCGCAAGTTCCTACTCGGTTTTGCAAATGGGCGGAACCCAGCGTCAAAGCAGTGCTACTGTTTCTGTGTGGTGTCCGTTTCCTTTTTAGATTCGCATCCATGACACGGGATTTTTCAAATACTCTGAAATTAATTTCATACATTTAATTCATATGATTGTAATCATTCTGTAACAATATAATGGTGCACAGAATGACCAAACTATTCCAACTGCCATAGCTGCTTTAGTGTTGTTAGAAGACATCACAAATGAATTAGAAGAGAGTGTGCTTTTATACAGTAGATGATGATGACTGGCTTGTAAGTCAATTTCGATTTCCAAGAGCCAGCCTATCGGAACTGTGTGCTGAACTGGCGCTAGTTTTACAAAGGCAGACTTTGAGAAGTTGAGTTGTGCTCTACCTGCTCCTTTGCAAGCTCTGTCCACGCTTGGGTTTTTAGCCACAGGAGCTTTTCAACATGAATTTGCTGACTGATCAGGTATTTCATAAACACTACTGAGTTGCGTCATGCCAGCTGTATTGGATGGTATTATCCGCTTGTCATCCAGATATATAAGATTTCCTTACACTGTGGTTGAACTGAGAAACATCAAAGAGCAATTTGCAGCAATGTCCGGTTTTCAAAATGTAATCAGAGTGGTCAGCTGCACGCACATTGCTATTGCAATGCACTGAAAAAGTTACATCATCTGGGGTGAATCATCAAAAGAATGAGCTAGCATTATATCATCAAGCAGGACAGCCTATAAAAACAGTCGCAGGTGCTTTTTTCAACTAGGCCTTTTAAAGACACTGAGTCACCTCAATGAGCCATGTAAAGAGCAGAGAATCTATCCATTATGGTGCTCAGTACCAACTTTATACTATAAAAATGCCTTCATAGAATGAATTTGCTTATGCAAATAAAAAGCATTTCCACTTTAATAATGTGCAGCTCTATAGTTCACAGAAAGTGTGTCGCATTGTGCAAGCAAGTAGCATGCTGCATAATGTGAAACGCAATCCTGGCTTGCCCGTACCTGAAGAGATGCGGTATGATGAACCTGACCCTGACCCACCGAATGATCAGCCAAATCAAAGTTCAAGGTTTCTTTATTTAGTCATGTTTACACTAGAAAACTTGAAATATGCCTTCTCAGTTGCATTTAATAACAAGACAGAAAGAAATAAAACAAAACACTTTAGAGACAAGACAGGGTAGTTTGATAATGCATATTTACACAAAAGTGGTTACAGGAAACACATCCAACCTTATTAATTTTTTCCGATATTCCTTATTAAAAAGTCGTATAGTACTATAAAGAAAGGAATTTCTAGAGCAATTTGTGTGGGTTTTCAAAGTGACTGTCCTTCCTGATTTACTGAAGTTAAGTTCTACATGTAATGGATGTCTGTCATCAGTTGAGATGATTTCCAGTTTCTTTAGCATTGTTCTCTGACAACTACTTGCCAGATCATCAACATCAGCCTTAATAATTTTAGTTGCATGCTTAGTAATCTGCTGGAGCTTTTTTAAATTTTGGTTAATTAGACCACTAAAGCAGGCAATGAAACTGAAAGTGATAACAGACTGGATCATACTACGATAAAAGGACATGAGGTCCTTGTCTACTTTAAATGGTTTGAGCTTATAGAGGAGAAATAAGCGCTAATTGCATTTAGAGAACATTTTTTTAGATTATTAAGATTGTCATCTAGGTTAGTTTCTAAGTATATATTTTCATTCACTATTTCTACCTCCTCCCCCAAAACAACAATTGGTGAACATACAGATTTGTGTCTCTTAAAATCAAATATCATTTCTTTGGTCTTTTTTACATTCAGAGTGAGAAAGCTTTTATTGCACCAGTTTTCTATACAGTCCACTTGATTTAGATAGTGGCTTTCATCCTCCCTAGATATTCGTCCTATGAGCATGGTGTCATTAGCATATTTGATAACGAAGCAGTGGTCATTATTCTGTCTCAGGTCATTTGTGTATAGAGTAAATAGTAATGGTGATAAGACATAATCCCTGCGGCCTTCCTGTTTTTGAATGAAATAATTTTGATAAAGCGTCCTGTACCTTGACTGTCTATAAACAATTTAAAAGAAAATCCTGAATCCATAATGTGATAAATGGTTTTACATTCATATTATTCAGTTTCCCAATCAGTATGTGAGGCTGTATGGTATTGAACACTGAAGAAAAATACAAAATAGTGCTCTGATATATGAACCAGACTGATCAAGAAAAGTATAGATTTGATGTAAGATAACAAGCAGAGCATCTTCAACACTTCTGTTTGCACAGTAAGAAAATTTGCAGTTATCTTGAAAAGACTTTATCTCTGTCATTAAAATGTTTTTTATGAAATGTTCAAAGCATTTCATTGGAATAGAGGAGAGTGCCACTGGTCTGTAATCATTTAGACAGGCTGGCCTGGAAACCTTAGAAATGGTGGGGGGTAATGATTGATTGTTTCCATAGCTTAGGTACAGTGCCACAGGTCAAAGACCAGTTAAAAACAAATGAAAAACTGGAGAGAGCTGCTTAAAACAGGACTTTATGAGCCAACTTGATATGCCATCTGGCCCCAAAGCCCAGTTTGTTTTAACCTGCCGCAAGCCTTTCTCCACTTCAGATAAACTGAACCCTATCACAGCAACATTCCTGTTTTTTTATAAAGCATCTCCTTTACTTCTGCATTTTGGGTGCTGAAATCTCTTATTTTAAATGATAAAACAGTTATTAAGTTCATCTGCTAAAAGCTTCTGGTCTTTGTCAATTGGAAAGTTCACACTCTTTTTAGAACCCAGTCCTGCTTTTGTTTTAAGGCCTTTCCAAATCTGCTTTGGATTGTTGTCATTAAACCACCTCTTGTTTTCCCCGTATTTCTTTTTATTTTGATTAATTAACTTGTTATTCCTTTGCTTATGTTCTTGATGAGCATGTTGTTTTTCCAATAGTAATGCTTTAGCCTTCTTAGTGATCCATGTCTTACTGTTTTGGGTGCACCTTGACAGTTTCTCCCTTAATGGTCTTAGATTCACATAATTTAATATATTCACTTACAGTGATAAGTGGCCTCATTCAGTGACTTTGAGGATGTCAGCATATCCCAGTCAGTACAGGAGAAGCGTTCCTGCAGTTCCTCTATTTGGTCCTTGCACCAGTTTTGTGTTGTCGTATGGTTGGTTTTTCTTGTTTCAGTTTCTGTTTGCACTTCAGTAGTAGGTGAATAACAACATGGTCAGATGCACCCAGGACTGATTTACAATGATATATGTAGGCGCCAGGGACATTTCCATAACACGTGTCTAGTGTTTTGTTCCCTCTAGTATTAATATTCACATACTGATGGCAATGTGGTAATACTGATTCCAGATTGCATAAATTAAAATCACACATCACAAGATTGGAAGAGCCAGGTAATTTGATTTCTAGTTTCTGAACAGTTTCAAGAACTGCAGCAGTATGTAAACTACTGTCACAAATAATTGATTAAACTCTTGTGGCAGATAGTATGGGCAAAGTCCAATGGCGAGTAGTTCAGCAGCAGATGTGGTCTTTTACAGTGATATTCTTGCACTACTATTTGTTAATGTAAAGGCAGACCCCACCGCCCGTCTGCTTACCAGAAGCTGGGTTTCTGTCTTGCCGTATACAATCAAATCCTTCCACTTCAACAGCTGTTTCTGAGTCAGTATTCTTAAACCAGGTCTCAGTAAAGCACATCAGACAGCTTTCTCTGTATTCATGGAGGAATCATACAGATGCTCTCAGCTCGTCTACTTTATTCCACAACAACTGTGTGTTGCTCATGATGATAGTTGGCAAAGGTGTCTTAAAACTTCTCCGTCACAGATGTACTAGAAATCCACCTCTCTTTCCTCACTTTCTGGTTTCAAAGCTTTTAATTCATCCGGTATATTAATAGTACATGGAAAGTAACTGGTAGCTGGTCTCAGTGATAGCAGCATGTCACTGCTGTAAATGAACAGCACCGCCACACACCTGGGTTTCTTGCAGAGTGTAAGTGTCCCGTTGAATTAGAAAGGCAATAATGATCAAAAGTAAAAAACTTTGGCAAATGTTATAAAGCATTTTATAGAAATAAATACTTACAAACTATTAAAAGAAAACAAAAGAAATGATTACACGATTTAAGAATAAAAACAGGCATAAAAACATAGAGAGATGCACTACGAGGTCTGCTACAGTGCAGTGACCCGGTGAATAATATCAGACAACGTTACAACTTTGTTTTAATGTAATTAGCAGAATGTATGAAACAGGTAATCAGGTGCAGCATTTATTTTTTAACCAATTCGTTTTATCTGTGGTCAATATCATATAGTACAGCCCTTATATTCCTTAGTTCATTGGCCACATCACTTATACATCTCTTTTCAGTTCTCCTTTCAGTTGTTTACATCCCACCCAAGCTGATAAAGCTTCTGCTATGGATGAACTGTATGATGTTATCAGTGGACAGAGAACGCTAACTCAGAAGCAGCATTTATTGTGTTGGGAGACTTTAACAGAGCAAACATGAAGAAAGTTCTCCCTAAATACTATCAGCACATCTCTCCCCCCATAAGAGGTGATCAAACACTGGATCATTGTTACACCTTATTCAAGGACTCCTACAAATCCCTCCCTCGACCAGCTTTTGGAAAAGCAGAGCATTGCTCTATATTGCTGCTACCTGCATATATCTATCTATCTATAAACAAAGACTTAAACAGGAAAAAATGGTTTACAGGGACATCTACAAATGGGACAGTGAAGCTGAGGGGGTCTTACAGGACTGCTTTGAAACAACTGATTGGCAGATGTTTGAGGATGCAGCTGATGGCAACATCAATGAATTCACAGACTCTGTCACAGGTTATATCAGCAAATGCATTGACGATGTTGTCACTAAAACCTCCATTTGCATATATCATAACCAGAAACCCTGGGTAAATAGGGAGATTCGGGCTAAGCTCAAGGCGCGGACCTCTGCCTTTGGCTCAGGGGACTCTGGTGCATACAAAGCAGCCAGATACGACCTCCGGAGATCCATCAAGAAGGCCAAATGGGACTACAGGGACAAAGTGGAGTCAAGCTACCACAGCTCTGACACCAAGCGCCTGTGGAATGGACTGTGCTGCATCACTGACTATAAAAAGAAAAACACAGTCAGTGTTCAGCCCACTGCATGTCTTGCAGACGAGCTCAACACTTTCTATGCTCGTTTTGATGCAGCCAACAAAGAACAGGTGCTATATCCTCAAGGGGGCAGTGAGTCTGTCACTCTGATCCTTGAAACGTCTGACGTGAGAAGGTCTTTCAAAAAGGTCAATCCTCACAAAGCTCCGGGACCAGATGGCATCCCAGGCCGTGCCCTCAGGGCGTGTGCTGACCAGCTAGCAGGTGTGTTCACCAACATCTTCAATCTCTCCCTGAGGCAGTCAGTGGTCCCCACTTCCTTCAAGGCATCCACCATCATTCCTGTCACAAAGAAATCGGTGGTCTCCTGTCTGAATGACTATCTCCCGGTTGCACTGACATCGGTCATTATGAAGTGCTTCGAGCAACTGGTCAAAGGTTACATCTGCTCCTCCCTCCCCAACACACTGGATCCTCTCCAATTTGCTTACAGAGCAAACAGATCTACAGAGGATGCCATTGCGCTAACAATAAACACTGCCCTCACCCACCTGGAAAGAGGAAATACATATGTAAGAATGCTGCTCATAGATTACAGCTCAGCATTCAACACCATCATCCCCTCAAAACTCGTCTTGAAGCTTGATGACCTTGGGTTGGGGACGACCATCTGCAGATGGATTTTCTCTTTCCTCACAAACAGGCCCCAGGTGGTGAGAGTCGGCAAACACACGTCCTCATCACTCATTTTAAACACAGGAGCACCGCAGGGCTGTGTGCTTAGCCCCCTCTTGTATTCCTTGTTCACCCATGAATGTGTTGCAAAACACGGCACAAACACCATCATCAAGTTTGCAGACGACACAACCATCATAGGCCTTATCACTGACAACGATGAGATGGCCTACAGAGAGGAGGTGCTGGCATTGAGTAATTGGTGCCTGGATAACAACTTGTCTCTTAACGTCAGCAAAACCAAGGAGATGATCGTGGACTATCGGAAACAGCAAGGCAGAGAACACCAGGCCATCTACATCAGCGGCGTAGAAGTTGAAAGGGTTAACAGCTTCAAGTTCCTCGGAGTAAACATCACCGAGGATCTCTCGTGGACCCTTCACATAGACACTGTGGTTAAGAAAGCTCGCCAGCGGCTCTACTTCCTGAGGAGGCTGAGGAAGTTTGGCATGAATGCCAACATCACCTCAGACTTTTACAGGAGTGTGGTCGAGAGTCTGCTGACCGTCTGGTATGGGAGCTGCTCTGCCAGCAGCCGGAAATCACTACAGAGAGTGGTGAAGGCAGCAGAGCACATCACGGGCAAGAGTCTTCCTGCCATTGAAGACATTTACCTCCATCAGTGCTTGCGTAAGACAAGCAGCTTCATAAAGGACCACAGCCATCCAGCACGCCAGCTGTTCTCCTTGTTACCGTCTGGCAGACAATACAGGAGTCTGGCTGCTCGGACTACAAGACTTAAGAACAGTTTTTACCACCAGGCCATTCGACTCCTCAACAGCAACACCTGAACACTTACATACACTTACATTACACCTACATTGCAATACTCACACACAAACTGTACCTGCACACACTCTGAATACTGACTGGAACATGCATCTACACTTTATGGAATATGCATCTGTACTCATAAAACATTATCTGTGCAATAACTGTCATTTGTACTTGCTGCTCATTCAACTCATATTGCTCTATAACTTCTTTTAAAACGTACATATTTTATTTTATATGGCTAGTCTATTTTTAACTTGTAATTTTTTTAAATTATTTTTTTAGCTTTATTAGATCTAGGCTGAGTGACTTGTTTTTCTTGTCATACACATTTCATTGTATGTTGACCCTGTGTTAACCTATATATGACAAATAAACCTAAACCTAAACCTAGCCAGTGTGCAACCATTGCCTGAAGATGTGCTGGGCACAGCAGCACCATTACCAAGTGGATTCACATCCTTGGCATGGGGGTCAGCTTTTGTAATATTGTCTGAAACAGAATTAACAGACGGTGGGCTGCAACTCACATGTTGATGTCAACTTTGATATCTGACCACTTCATTTTTATTTCGGGCACTGCGACTTTGTGAACCTGAACTTTTCAGTTTCTCTGCCAGGATGTATCGCTCTATCAGTTTCTTTTTTTTGCTTATACCACTGCTTAAGCCAACAAATAGTACTTTTTTCCTTGCCTCCACTTCACTGAAATTCTTCTTTTTTCCACATGCTTCTACCATTGTCTTTTAACAAAATATTGAACAGAAGGGGCTGTTTATATTGATTTGTATATTCAAATATCAAAATTTGGGGAGCAATCAGGGTGGGGCGCATGCTGTGCATTACAATTCATGTTGATTGGGGTTTATAAAGGGAAAGTGCATGGAACTTTGCTTATGCAATGTTTTATGCATCTGAATTTTTTTGTGTGTACATACATTTACAGTTTTGTCCATACACCATGTTTTAATGTGAATTGTATCCACAGCATTATACATGAGGCCCCGAGTGATTCTATCCAGTAAATTTTAGGTGCAGTTTGAAAGTTTAACAGTCTTCCCTGTTATCTCTCTTAACCTCTTGTGTTAATAGAATGTCCCTCCCAGTTATGCTCTATATAAGCATTTGTTATCACACTCTGCAAGAACTTTTTTATTTGCTCTGTTTTTTGGATGGATTATATAGTTTCAAAGTGTGGGATCTCTTTTGAAATAGGTATTTCATCTGCCATGTGTCACTTTGATGTACTGTAGATAATGTGTCCCAGTAACATTTTTACAATTTTTTCTTCCCTATAACCAATGATATGCTTTATGAATGATCTAAAACAGATTGGAATGGAAAAGAATATTCTTCTTTTTGAAACAAGGTGTATTGACTGTTTAATGACCCATTTATATGATGTTAACCTCACAGCAGCCACTGGTCACAGCCCAGTAGTTCACTGAGAGGTATGTCATCATTCTTCATCATTAATTTAAAGGCACTAACCTAAAAATCAATTATAATGTAGACTTTCATTTCCTACCAGATGAGTCTCCAACTCTGGTCCTCGAGCACTACTTTGGCTGCAGGTTTTCATTCTAATCCTTTTCTTAATTAGTGACCAGTTTTTGCTGATAATTTACTTCTTTTCCCTTCATATTAATTAACTTGTTTTTTTAAGATTCAGTCCTGAGTTGCTTTATTTTTTTTCCTTCAATGGCACTCAAACAGAAATGAGATATGAAGTGAGCTAGCAAATGGTCTCAGACTCCAACCAATTTCACTCTGACCAGTTTCTTAATTAGAAGCCATTTAATTCCATGGTTTTTTTGGTGCTGTCAGAATTTTCCAAAACTGTTAATCAACATTACAAGGACCTTTGTCATTCTTTTTTTTTCCTCAGATATTGTATGATGGACACATAGCTGGTCATATGTTGGCTAATTTTGTATCTCATTGTTGTTTGGCTGCAAATTGAAGAAAAAAGAAGTAACTAAGGCGTCTGAGTATTAAATAGCAAATTAATTACAATCAAGGGAAAAGAGTTAAATAGCAGCAAAAACTGGCCACTAATTAAGAAAAGAGTTAGAATGAAAACTTGCAGCCACAGTAGCACTCCAGGACTGGAATTGGAGACCCCCGTCCTAGCATACTTCACATTGTGGTCTTATTTATTTCTTATGTGTGTAGCAGTTTATTGGGTGATCAAATTTATAGTATAACGTCAAAAGAACCTTACATAGACAGTTTTATCTGACTTATCTGTCCCTCTTGGTTATCCTTTTATATAGAAGGCTCCTTGTCTAAGGCTGTGTCCACACTACTAAGCTTTCATTTACAAACATCATTTTTAAACAAATACAGTCTGTGTCCTCAAAAGCATTTTCACAATGTTTACAAAAATATCTCTAACTACACTAAAATGACTGAAAATACATATATTGTACACTTTTGCATACACTAGGCATGTGCACATTGGCATAAAAATCCTGAAGGGATTGTAATGCCTCAAGCCAAACAGTAGCGACCACTAAACTATTTTCTTTATGTACATGTATATACCATTCAAACTATGCAAAGTGCTATTCGATGTATAGAGGAAAGCAACTATTCTATGAAGAGTGTGTCACACACGTGCAAGTAGGAGGCAGCTGAAGGGTTTAAGTAATGGTAACACCATATCCAACCAGGGGGCGGCGGGGTGCACTAACTGTCTTTCTCAGTTCCCTGCAGACCGTTCCCGAGAAATCCTGCCAGGTTCCGGCTCCCTCGATGATGTCACTTCCAGGCCCGGCCCCCTCGATGACTTCACTTCCGGGTCCGGCCCCCTCAATGACGTCACTTCTGGGTCCGGCCCCCTCAATTATGTTACTTCCTATATGGGCCTTTAAAGCCGCCATCTTACCATCAAGAAATCAGTTCTGTTTTGGACTCTACTGTTCTGTATTGCGAACATCGCCGTCAACTTAAAAAACCTTTTGCAGCCAGGGATATTATACGGGTGGCTGCCCCAAACCTTTTTATGATGTCTGGTCTGTGTTTTTATCACAGTGGCGTAGCCGGCAGGATTTTGTCCAAGAAGAGACCGGGACAGGACCTAAACTTCAGCCAGGTAGGAAAGTATCAGGGCCGAGTTTCTGGGTGGGGAGGCTTGGTACAGGCTCCGCTCCGTAAGTATCTTACCAGAAGGAGAGTGTAGAGGAGATATACAGATGTAGGCTGGTTTCTGGGGATGAAACAAAAAGGGCTTACAGTGGAACTTCGGTTTGCGAGTAACTTGGTTTACGAGTGTTTTGCAAGATGAGCAAAAATTTTTAATAAATTTTCACTTGATAAACGAGCGAGGTCTTGCAGTACGAGTAGTTTGTCTGCTGAGCGTCATGTGATCACAACTGAGCTGATGGTTCTTCTCTCTCTCTCACTGCGGGATTGTGGGTAATCATCTCCTATTTTCCGTCTGAGTTGGCGTGCCTCACTCAGATAGTCAACATCCATACGAGCATATAGTATTTACTACAGCATTAGCATTGTGACTGTGTGCGCACGCGTGTGTGTGTGTGCACGCGTGCGCTCGTGTGTGTGTGTGTGTGCTCGTGCGCGCGTGTGTGCTGTGACGTGCGAGTCCCCGTCTTGCACCCTAAAACACGAAGCTGAGTCTCAGTACTTTAGCAACACAAGCTTTATTCAGCTTGAAACAGCAACAGCGTGGTTATTTATACACAGACACAGCAGTCAGGCAGGGCCTTGCACATTTATAATGTTCCTTGTATCACCCATCGACGGCAGGCGCTTATAGCATGTCCGCAATCTTTTCGGCTTCGCTTTTACGGAGAACTGCTACAGCACTGGGAGACTGCGATTGCTTTGGGACGCTCTTCTGCTTGTCGTCCCATTGGGTGTAATCCCACAAGAGTTTAGAAACTCACTCACACCAGCCATGATTCTTTTCAAAGGTAAAGTGCAAGTTAATTTGTTTTATGTATTTTTACTTTATATTTAGTATTAATCATGTTTATATGAATAGTTTTGGGTTGTGGAACAAATCATCTGAGTTTCCATTATTTCTTATGGGGAAATTCACTTTGATATACGAGTGCTTTGGACTACGAGCACGTTTCCGGAACAAATTATGCTCGCAAACCAAGGTTCCACTGTATTATGTTCTCTCGGATGAGAGAGCTGAGCCACCCTTTGGGACCAAGGACCCAGCTAAAAATAGGTTAGCCCCAGACCAGCAGGCAGGGAGACTAAAAGCTTGGAAATTCGATCCTAAGGGATCAGTTCAGGGGTAAGCTATGACACTCTGGTAACAGGTGTCATAATGGCTAAGGCTGTTTGAATTAACCCCCTTTCAAATAGTGTAGCAAATAGCCTGCTTTATTTTTTTACAAGGGCTTCCCCATCACTTTGCCCAGCCGGTCTGGAGAGAATTCAATTCAATGGAAGAGCTGGTACGGCTCATAAAAAAACCTAAATCAGCCTCGAAATCTGGGAGAGCAGAACAGTCCTCTAGTGGATTCCCTAGAGATTACATCCTACACCATAAGTCTCTTCCACATAAACTGGAGCCTGTTCCGAAGTCCCCAGGCCACTTGGCGGATAACCTATCTGGAAGCAAGGCGGAATGCAGGTGGAAGACAGAGAGCGGTTTGTGTGCCCTTGCTAATCCACTGATGGTTTCCCATATGGGACAAGTAGTCATAAATGGTTATAAACTCAACGCATTGTTCGACTCTGGCAGCAACATTTCGATTGTTGATTGCCGATATGTCTTGCCGCAACAATGGATGAAAGTAAAGACCAGTATTAAATGTATTAATTCAACCCGGATCCTCTGTCCCAAATTCATTTTCAATTTAGAGAAACGCCAGCTTCTTTTAAAAGGGAGCAATGGAATGATGACTCCCTTAAATCTGCAAAAAACGCAGTTGTTCTCGTTAATGGCCAATGCACGCATCAGTCCATCCCACAAGGACCTCACTTTGTAATAGAGAATGACTTATTTTATTGGGTCGCTGAGCATGAGGGGGACGTCCGGAAATTATTGTTAATCCCACGAAACTTCCGGCGACAGGTTTGTGAATTGGCCTCCTTGAAGGCCAATCTCACCTCCTTGAAGGTCATTTAGGCACCGAAAAAACCTTAGAGTGGATCAAGCTCAGATTTTATTGGCCGGGAATTAATGAGGAGGTTCGCCGTTTTTCTACTTCTTGTCCGGAGTGTCAACTACGGCAAATTCCTAGGAGGGACTGTGCTCCTCTCGTTCCCCTTCCCCTAATTGACGTTCCCTTTGAAAGAATATGAGTCGATATAGTGGGACTTAGAGCCCTCAGCCAGAGGACACAAATATATATTAGTCCTCCTGAATTATGTGACCCGCTACCTGGAAGCTGTTTCTTTGCGCTCAGCTACATCTAAAGCAATCGCGCGGGAACTTGTAGGGGTCTTTGCGCGAGACGGCATCCCTAAAGAAGTCGTAACAGACCAAGGGATGCCTTTTACCTCGGAAACGTTCAGAGAAACGGCCAAGTTACTGAAAATAAAGCACTTAAAGATCGTGGTATATCATCCTCAAACCGAAAGTCTAGTAGAGAGGTTTAACCAGACTCTCAAGCAGATGTTTCGCAAGGTGGTCAGTGGGGATGGGAGGAATTGGGACCAACTCCTCCCTCTCATTCTATTTGCATACCAGGAAGTCCCACAAGCCTCTATGGGGTTCTAACCTTTTGAATTGTTATACGGTCGACAATCCTGGGGTATATTAGATATTTTGAAAGAAGGCTGGGAAGGAGAGGCTCTTCCCTCTACAAATACAGTATATTGGAATATATCGTGCAATTACGCAATAGATTTGGAAAAATTCTGCCTATTCTAAAAAGTCATATGGAAAATCCGCAAGCAGCACAGGCCCATTATTGTGACCGTAGCACGATGCTCTGAGAATTCCATCCAGGGGATCATGTCATGGTGTTGGTTCCCACCTCCCATTCCAAATTACTCACCCATTGGCAAGGCCCTTATGAAATTAAGGAGAGGAAAGGGCTAGTCGTCTATTTGGTGAAACAACCCAATCGTCAACCAAGCAAGTGAATTTATCATGTAAACTTGCTGAAGCTGTGGAAGGACAGGGATCCCGATACCTCCTCTGCTAAGCCACGCTCATTCTTTGCTCTAATAGACAGCCTTAATTTCGGCGAGGAATTAACTTTCAGACAGAAACAGGATCTGGAGTCAGCTATCCTGTCTGTTCCAGAGGTGGTGAGTGAGAAACCCAGAAGGACCACTCTGGTTGCACATGACATATTGACAGAGCCTAGGGTCATCATCCGGGAGTGCCCCTATAGACTCCCGGAGGCAAAGAAAGTAGAAGTAGAGCTGGAAATCAAGCGAATGCTGGAACTAGGAGTGATAGAGGAAAGTTTTAGTCCCTGGTCCAGTCCAATCATCTTGGTTAGTAAACCTGACGGCAGTTGGAGGTTTTGCAATGACTTCCGTCGGCTTAACCAAGTCTCCCAATTTGATGCTTATCCCATGCCTCGCGTGGACAACCTCCTCGAAAGGCTGGGCCAAGCAAGGTTCTTGACCACACTTGACATGACAAAGGGGTACTGGCAAATTCCTTTAACGGATTCTGCAAAGGTGAAGATGGCGTTTAGCACCCCTAGCGGACACTGGCACTATCGTGTCCTTCCATTCGGGTTACATGGGGCTCCTGTGACTTTCCAGCGTCTGGTGGACAAAGTGCTCCATCCCCATAATGCGTATAATGCTGCCTATCTGGATGACGTCGTCATCTATTCCAGCACATGGAAGGAACACGTACAGCAGGTCAGAGCAGTGTTGCAGACACTAGGATATGCTGTGCTCCGAATCAATCCAAAGAAATGTTTCTTTGGACTGAAAGAAGCTAAATATTTGGGCTACCTGGTGGGTCGGGGCACCATGAAGCCACAGTGTTCAAAGATAGATGCCATTTTGGAATGGTCCCGTTCGCAAACCAAGTGGCAAGTCCAAGCATTTCTCTGATTAGCCGGGTACTACCGCTGGTTTGTACCTCGGTTTTCTGAGAGAGCGGCGCCCTTGACTGATTTGACGAAGAAAAGAGCTCCTAACAACGTGGTATGGACTGACAAGATGGAAGCTGCGTTCTGTGACTTAAAACAGGCTCTTACTTCAGCACCTGTATTAATAGCTCCTAATTTTTTCTCTCCCGTTCATTCTCCAGATGGACGCTACGGACACAAGTGTCGATGGTGTTGAACACCCTATCATGTACCTGAGCCAGAAACTGCTGGATCGAGAGACCAGGTATGCAGCTGTGGAAAGGGAAGCCCTGGCGATTAAATGGGCGATTACGCAGTTAAGGCCCGGCCCCCTCAATGACGTCACTTCCTTTGTGGGCATTTAAAGCCGCCATCTTACCACCAAGAAATTAGTTCTGTTTTGGACTCAGTATTGCGAACTTCGCTTTCAAATTAAAAAACCTTTTGCAGCCAGGGATATTATACGGGTGGCTGCCCCAAACTTTTTTATGATGTCTGGTCTGTGTTTTTATCACAGTGGCGCAGCCGGCAGGATTTTGTCCCAGAAGAGACCAGGACAGGACCTAAACTTCAGCCAGGTAGGGGCTGAGTTTCTGGGTGGGGAGTTCGTCCGGTGGTCAGGAAAGGCTCGGTACAGGCTCCACTCCGTAAGTGCAACCCCAGGCCAGCTAGTATCTTACCAGAAGGAGAGTGTAGAGGAGATATTCAGACATATGCTGGTTTCTGGGGGTGAAACAAAAAGGGCTTATTATGTTCTCTTGGATGAGAGAGCTGAGCTGCCCATTGGGACCAAGGACCCAGCTAAAAATGGGTTAGCCCCAGACCAGCAGGCAGGGAGAATAAAAGTTTAGAAATTCGATCCTAAGGGATCAGTTCGGGGGCAAGCTGACCAATCGGGGAATGAGACATTATAATGAGCAGGATCCATTCAGAGAAGGGCTACATAATACACAAAATAAAGTCTGAGCAGGATTAGAATCTGCATTTCTAAAAATCTAAGTTTTTGACAATCTACGTTGCCAAAACTTAAGTCAATGTTTTAGAACCATAAGAGAACATTTTCAAAAATGTCTGTTTTTGGGGGTTAAAAACACTGAGGTAGTGTGGAAAATTACATAAAATAATTATTTCTTGGTTCCCAAAACCCATTTCACTCACCACCTCTCATTAGGAATTGTGCTAATGATAGCACTCCACCTAAAGCATGGAGTGAGAAATGAACTGACATAAAATGCAGTAGATAAATATGTCCACCATATTTAAATACCAACATTCTGTGATGATGTACATTTGCATATATTGAGAATGGTTAACAATTACTGCTTTAACCTGCTAGAGCAATTTATCAGGATGTTAACACGTTCTACGAGTTGTGATTCATCCATTTCAATTCCCTGATACACTGAACAGATTTACTTATTCCTTCCTTCAATTAACAGCATTTCAGTCTCATTATTAAAAGAAAACGATTCTGTAGAAAATCTAAAAAAAAAAAAAAAAAAAAAAAACTGAGGTTAAAATAGAAATCAATTAATCCTCTTTTTGTTTTCAAATTAGCACATTTTACAGGACAGTTCTGTTTTGGGACACAATGAGTTGCTGCCTCATAGTTTTACTGTAGTTATCTGTGCATTAGCCTCTGTCAAGAATCTGAGTCTTTTATTGTAAAGAATGTCTGTAAAGGTGTCATTTTGCTTGACTTCTCACTACATTGTAAAGAATATGTGCTAAAATGCACATGTATTATACATTATGACACTGAAATTGGCATACTGCCAATTTGGAGCCTTTTTCTTGATTGGGCACTGCCATTTTGCATTGTAGACACATGGGCACTACCATGTTGTTTGCACAAACATGCCCATATAAAAGATGGATGCACAAATAATCTGGAGTTTTAGTTTTTGAGATTCCTTAACACTACAATTGCCACACATTTTTTAGTACTAAACTGCCAAGGCTATGCCTGGAGGGATCTCAATCCTTTTGTTCTTGCTTCAGCTTGGCATCCAGATAATTCATCCCTAATGACCTACCCCCAAAAGTCACAGATAGTCTAATACAGGGGTCCACAACTCCGGTCCTGGAGGACCACAGTGGCTGCAGGTTTTCATTCTAACCCTTTTCTTAATTAGCGACTTGTTTTTCTGCTAATTAAGGTGCTATACACATGTCTGGTCAGGATGCCTGTCCATTTGTCTGGAGCTTCCCAGCTGAGTAAGAAACCATTTTCTCTTCTGGCTGGGATGTCCGTCCATCTGTTAGGGAAGCCTTGTCCAGGTGTGGTATCCTTCCCTCTCTTAGCCAAAATGCATTTCTTGTTAAATTCAGTTTAAAATAACAGTCTCGATCCACTGTACTTTCTGTCCACTTGGAGCTTCATGTCTGGGTAAATTATCTGTGCCACCCACATTGGTAAAACATGACTTCAGTAAAACTCCTGTTCTTGCCATGTGTTGCTCAATCTTATCCTTAATAATTCTTTCTATTAATGTTCCTGTAATGCACATTGTGCTTACTGGCCTATGTGATATCATGTGTGGTCCCAACTTTATACCCTGGACATCTGATAGTTCATGAGCCGAACGTGATCAGAGGGGAGAAGACACACAGACCAAAATTGAAGGGTGAAAGGTGCAAGTTTATTTACAAGAGTGTTGTACAACAAAAACACAACTGTGTCAGACGGGCTTTGTTTCACAGTCCATTCATAGGCACTGGCATACCATCAAGAAGCAAAATAAAAACCAAATGGGAAAAAAGAAAAACGTTTATGTATTTACATTAAGTACACTGCACTCCTACAGTTCTCTATACAAAGCTACATACACACACTCTAAAAATAAAAGCAGTCTTACTTCTTTATCCCTGGCTCAAGGATCTCCTCAAAAGGGGAATTTGGGAAAAATAGGTAAAAGAAAAATCAAGTGAGTGTATATACAAAAAGAAAAATAACTGTACCAATCCCAAAAGAAAAACTATCCCAACACCACATATGAGTATATACCTCCAACAGAACTATCACACAGAAATATATGTGCAAAAATATTTACAAAACCGTCGAGAAAAACAACTGCTCTCTCTACTTCACTTTTAGGTCCACTAACAACCCCTGTTGGCTGGCATCTCCTTAAATTTAACTGGCAAGATTATCCAGCCAATCTGCCATTCCTGTCTACCTATGCACCTATCCAGGTAGACATTGGCACATTCACGCCATGCACCGCAACACACCCCAGGCAGTTTTATATTTAAAATTAAACCCCTGCCAGTTGCACATGCATAAGCCCCACGGACGGCCAATGCCTATGCTGAGCTCAAGCACGCCAGTTGCCGACACTCCAGTAAGTAAACCTTATTTACTTGGAATATGGGATTCCTCATCTGTTATTCAACCTCAATTACAAATGCAAATACTGGCTTTTTCTTCCAGGCAAGTCACACCTTGAACCACTTATGATGGGCAGGCTGCGATGACACTGGCATGTGAACCTGAACACCTGCAGAGGAGCCTGTACTGGCCATAATACAGGCTCTACGTGTGCTCAGATCCCCTGTGCCTCACAGTGCACACCCACTGAGACAGCCCCACGTTCCCGTGGCAGCACCTTCAACACAAAAACGGTAAGTGCCCTTCTTTGAAGTGGGCATACTTTTACTCATAGAACTTACTATGTTCAGTGTAGCGCTACTTTAACCTCAATTGATAATGCTCAAGATCATGCATTACCACAGCCAACAGTTGCTTGGATCTGTCCTGTCACCCTTTTTATATATAATAGGTAACATTTGCCATTTTCCAGTCCTTCGGAATTTCCCCAGTGTATAGTGACTTCCGAAAAATATGTGTCAATGGTTTACATATGTACTCACTAACCTCCTTAAGAAGTCGAGGATTAATTATTATCTGGTCCTTGAGATTTGTTTGATTTCACTCTATTTAATCTAAATAGTACTTATCCCTCTACAATTTCTAAATCACTACGTACCTCCTTAGTAGTCATTTTAGGAGGTCATCTACTTCCTCACATGTGAAGAGTTTAGAGCATCTGCTATTTCACTGTCTGTATTTTTTAAATCCCCTTTACTATTACTGACGCAGTTCATCTCCTCCTTGACTGTTCTTTAACTACTAAAATACTGAAAGAATCTCTTTGAGACGTCTTTCACCTTACCTGCTATATTCTTCTCTAACTGCATTTTAGCCTCCCTAATATTCTTCTTAATGGTTGATTTCTTGTTCTCCTTCTCCCTATGATTCACATTTGAATTATTATTCTTAAACGTCTTGTACAACTGTTTTTTCCTTTGCAGCTTCTTTTTCAACTCTTTATCATGCCACTGCAATGTGTTTTTAAATGTCCTACTTATTCCAGATTTAGGTATCAGTCCTGCATTATAAGTAAACCCTTTTTGAATCTTCTCCACACTTAAATGCTAAGGAGTCTATCCTCCTTTGACTTTGCCACATCTGCTCCAAATTTGGCCTACCAAAGTTAAACTTAACAGTTTTACTCTTTGCATCCACACTCTTCCAAAACACTGAAAACTGTTATGTTTTGGTTACTTGATCTTAGTGATTCAATCACCTCTACACCCTCAATTCTATCCTGATTATTACAAAATACTAAATCTAGGAAAGCTTCACCCTCTCCCATTGGTGCTTTAACGTACTGTGTTAAAAAAGTCACTGATTACTTGTAAAAATTAGGTTTTTTGCTCTGCTAATTGCTAGGTTATCCCAGTTAATATTTGGGTAGTTAAAGTCCCCTATGACTATAATATCCCCCTGTAAACTTGCCTTCTTAATATTACTAAAAAGATGTGCATTGAAATTACTGTCTGCATTGGGTGGTGTGTAACACAATCCTAAAATAAGACCTCTTATTTTGATAAGATGGGGATCATCATGTATCTGAAGAGGACTTGCATTTAAATTCTGTTTGACATAAACAGCAACCCCACCTCCTTTTCTGGTCTATTGTAAGACAAGAAAGATAAACAAAGAAAGAGCTGAGTATCCACCCTGTATAATGTAATGCAAGCACTTCTTAAACAAAATAACTTCAGAGTAGTTTCTGGGTTGGTGTCGAAAATAGAACAGAGTGGTGAGGGAAGGTAGTTGCCTATTATAGGTGGAGGAGAGTTAGAGGCAGGTCCATAAGAAGTCTGGCCAGAAATTAGGTCAGTAGGAGTGTGTGGTTAGGAAGGTATGCAGGAAGTGGTCATGGTTTAGGTGGGCTTCTGTTCTGGAGACCTGTTGAAGAGGAAGAAGAGACATTAGTGCACTTCGTCAACCCCTGACTTCATATCTGGCCCTCATTTATGCCTTTAGCCTTCTTATAATAGGTGGTTACCTCTATGTAATACTTATCCCCATCTTTGTTATTTAGCTAGGTTTCTGTTATTGTTATAATATCATAATTAAGCTCCACTACATACAACTCCAAGTCACTTGTTTTAATTTTGATATTTCTAGCTATTTTTATTGTGTTACTCATTTCACTTTTGCATTTAAATGTTTACTCCTTAATGTACAGTTCTAAACCTGGCCTGTCTTTAACTCTATAACTACCCTAGTTTAAATAATCCTCTTTTTCAGATGTAACTCATTACTCCAGAACAGGTCCATTGTGTTCCAAAAGGAGTCGCAATGCACCATAAACCTATACTACACCAAGATTTGAGCCAAAGGTTTAGCCTTCTAATCTCCCCAATATTACTTGGAGAACACAAGCAGAACTTCAGGAAAGACTGCTTTGTCATTTCTGCTCCTCAGCCTTGCACCTAACTCTTTAAATTTAAATTGCAGAAGTGACAAACTAAATTTATGTATGTCATTTGTTCCAACATGGACAATGACCACTGGATCCACCCCCACTCTGACCAAGAGCCTATCAACCCTTCTAGGGAGATCTCCCACCAGTGCACCCGGAAGGCAACACTCTATACAAGACTCTCTGTCTCTGGAGCAAACCAGAGTCCTCAACTATCACTACCATCAAATACATTCAAGTGATACAATACATGCAATTCTGAGTATATGTAATTCAGTACATTTTCCAGTCTTTCATTATACCTGTATTCAAATCATCCTAAAACGTGCCTCATTTATGGTCAAATAACATTGCATCAGTCTTTCCATTTTCACAGAGAAAACTCACCATTTATTCCCATTCATTGATGGTCTGCAGTGTCTGAAAATGTTGCGAGTAAGCCACCATCCACTGAGGCTCTCTTCACTCACAGCTCGATGATTCCATCCACATGTGCCAATTCGCATGTTCTCCCTTCCCCACATCAAATTCATGTTTGTTGTGTAATTTACGCTTAACTGTGTCTGAACAACATGGCACAGCAATTTCAAGTAAATTTATATTCATTTTTACTTAACTGAAGCAACTGGAGCACTTACATTTTTCAGATCTGCTTTTTTATTAGTAAAACAATGTAAATGATTATAAGCTTGACATATTTTTATTAATTATTTCATAGTTGTCTGCTGAAGACAGGCAGCAATTTACATCTGTAAAACAATGCTCAGAAATATCAATAACAGTGGCAAAAAAGGATTTGTCAAGGTAAAAAGGATATGAAAATACAGTCAAGCATGAGCCAGTGGCGAGAGGCAATGATTCATACCTAGGTACCAAGTATAACAGTGTTGCTGTTTAAAATAAAAGGTCATTCCTGTAAAAAAGCAAAGAAAAATGTCATCAATCGTATTTTCAGAACAGAGTTTCAGAACTGCAACAACACAGGCATTTGCAATGCAGCAATTTAGGAAAAGTCATGAAAGGACAGGACACTGACAATTGATGAAGCAATTAAAAACACCATACCAATTGGCATTGGCCATGTCACTTTTAATGTTAAATAAAGAAAAAACAAATGAATGTATTAAATTAGTGAGGGCTAAAATATCGAAGATCCTATTAGGATATGTACTTGCTGTTTTGACTTTGTTTTGGTTTTTTTTGTTTATTTTGTTATTGGGAATTATTGATATATTCAAATACATCTGCACAATATTTTGACTTCTAATGAGGCTCCACATCACAACTTTTTCTCAGTCCCTTCTCCTACAGTAGTTTTCTTACTTTTTCATGCTGCCATTCGGCTTGTTGTATAAAACAACTCATTCTTTTTAATTCCAGCCCAGTTTTTGTCTGTCTGGAGATTTTTCATTCTCCCAGTGTTTATGAGCACTTCTCTCCAGGTACTTGTTTACTCCCAGATCCCAGTAATTTGTGTTTAGTTAACAGGCAGGTATAAATTGATCCATGTGGATGTGTGCACTTCAGTGGACTCTCCTCCCATCTATGCCTGGGTCCTGCCTTACATCCAGTATTACTGGGATACGCTTTTGTCTTCCCATGACCCTGAATGAACTTAAGCAGGTTAGAATGGTTAGATATTGCACAAAGCAACTTTTAAAGTATTTATTTAACGCTAAATGTGTTTTCAGTGAATAAAGTAATTAAAATAAAGTAGCAAACTGATATATTACATAATAAGAGCAAGGACAGATATGCAAATAAGAATAATACAATATGATAATAACCTGTAACAAAGTAACGAGCACTCTGCCATTTCATTTGCTCTTGTATTTGGATGGCAGTGCATAACAAATAAATGTTTTATAATATATAATTTGAAAATACTGTACATATAATGATTTCTATTTTTCTTGAAAGTCAAGACAGAACTAACATATTATGAATTTATGATATTTTTTTGAGAACATAGTCTGCCATCCATCCTCAAGGTTGCTTATTCATGTAAATGTTGTTGATTTCTAAAATGTATTTGATAAAGAAAAGAAAATCAGAGCATGACACCACCAGGAGAAAAGGTTCAGAATGATTCAGTATGTTTCTGAATTATTTATTTTTTCAGTATCAGTCTTTGAAATATTAGTCATATTCTAGGAATGGCTGACAAACTCCAAGAAAGTTTTAATTCACATCTATTTCTTAGTTAATTTCCATATTCCAAACAAAATATCTGGTCTTCCTGAAATGTGTTATGAACTTTGGTTTGGTGATGAACACTTATGCGAGTTTAAGCTGAAGGTAAGGCCTAACCGTTATCTATCTATCAATCTATCTATCTATCTATCTAATGTTGCAATGTTTTACAGAACACTACCATTTTATTTTTGTATGGGACCATGACAACACCCTTCTGAAAATATTCATTCTTATCTCCGGTGGTGGCTTGTGAAAGGCCATACACAAAAAGTGTCGCCAATAAGTAGTACAAGGCAAGTTAGAAAAGACAGAAAAAGACAGAACAGGTGCAATTCTGTGCTCTTTCTTCGAGTGACAAAAACAGAAACTGATGTATTATCTTGAGAAGAAGTACATTTTAGTTTTCTTAATGGCTTTCATCAAGATATATTTATGACATCTGCATAAATATAGCATTATAAAATAATAATAATAATGAATAGTAGTGAACCGGAGTAGCATAGTGAAGCAACAAGAAGCATTTCAGTCACATGGAGCTTAGGTACCATGTTTGAATGGGTTACCCCTGATATGTTTGTATGTGTGTGTCTATGCGCACTATAATAGACTGACATTTCATGCAGGGTAGTTTCTTGTTTTGCATCCTAATAAACTGGAATTGTTCTTGGCCCCTACAACCTTGACTAGCAGTAATGAGTAAAAAATGATGGATTGGGAGATAATTGCTAATTGATTCTTCTAATTTGAATATTCTGACAGATGACTCATCTGTCTTATTTATTTAGAACACTCCACATTTACATAGTAATGCAGTTAAAGCAAAGCAAAACCACATTCAATACATATTGAAGATGTACAGTATATTGTCACATATGTCAATATAGTGTAAAAATACCCTGTGGAGTAATTCTTGTGCATTATATCTCATTTTTAATGAATAATTCTAGTGTGTGTTGCTGTAGTGGTTAAGGCTGTGTGGTGTAGTCGTTAAGTATTTGGACATTGAGGTTGTGGTTTCAAACCCTGCTACTGACACAGTGTGACCATGAGCAAGTCACTTCACTAGCCTGTGCTCAATTGGAAAATCAAGGGAAATACAACCAATTGTAACGCAAATGTTGTAAGTCGCATTGGAAAAAGGCAATAGCCAAATTATCATGTTTAAGCATTTTCTTATTGACATCATTGTGACATGATTTTGAATCTCTGTCTGTATGTGGCAATCTTTGTTGTTGATTATGGTTTTTGTTTGCTGGACCTCTGTTTGTGTCAGCCTACAAGTGACATCATAATTGGGAACATTTGTTTAAGATGCCATCATGGTAATCTGTATATTTGAAAAGTGAGTGTGTAGCTATTTAGGGAAATATATTTAGAATAAGGACAGTAAATAAAGAATAAAGGCAGTCAGGACTTTTTGGCTCTTTTACTTTAACCTAAGAGTCATTTCTTGTGTACTGAGATTTGGCCGCCAGTATTTTTTGACTTCCCGGCTTAAAGCTTATGCGTCTTTACAGGCTATCCTTATTTTGTCACTTTAGGTACATGGTCTGGTCTTTGGTGTATAAATAGGCCATTTAGACAATCTTTTTCATCTGTTCACAGCAAAGTGATACAGATGTGACACCATGGCTAAATCATTTATCTCACCTGGCCAAAAACTAGGAAGGCTGTGATCCATGAAGAATTATTTTGAACCAGCCACCACACTACCTCTATCTCTGCCTCTTCCTGTAAATGGATGAAATAACAACAATGGTGTTAGACGTGACTAGATAGCAAAGCTATCACAATGATATTGCTTGACACATTTTAACTTTGTTTTATTTTTACTAATTGCCTTATGGTAATAAATGGGGTTTGCCACTTGGTGCCCTATTATATACTTATGCCTTTTTTACAATATATAAAATATATACATATTGTGACAGGAGGCCATGTCCATTACCCAGCCGGGATGCCAGCTGGATGGAAGGACCTGGGGAGACAGCATCCACAAGGCACTACCTTCCCCGGAACACTAGAGAGTAGACCTCCAGGTTGGATGTGGCACCACAGATTCCGACAGGGCACGCTGGGAGTTGGAGTTTGGCACTGCCCTGTTGGGTTCTGTGGGGGCCACCATGGAGAGCTGTAGAACCCTACTTTGGGTTTCCATCACACCTGATGGGCCAACTGGAGCAGCCCCAGGTATAACATCAAAGGAGCCACTTCACTCCATTTGAAAAGCCAAAGTTGGGAGTAAAAGGGACATAGCTTGCCAATGGAGAAGGAAAGAAGAGAAAAATAGTGCTGTGTCCTGTAGACTGTGCTGCTGGTTGCTTTGCACTGTGCTTTTGTGGGAAGCGAGGGAAAAGTGCTTCCCCTTGAAAGAAAATGTGTGTGTTGCTGAATTTTGTGCTCCCTGTGTTTGTTGTGTCCAGGGTTTGGGGAGCTGTATGCCCCCTGGTTTCCACACATGTATATTCTGCATGAGAATGGACCAGAAGAAACAGGAGAGAAGACTGGACATGGTTGACATGACTTTCCTGGCTGAGGACAAAAGTGGAAAACAGGGTGTGGTGTAGGTCCAAGATCCTTCCCCCATATACCATTCATTATGGACCCCGGCAGAGACAAGACAATCGCACATGCAGTTTAAATTTATGGCATAGTTTAATAACAGTTAGCACTGCCATCTCACAGCTCCAGAGGTCTGGTGCAACTGAACATCTTAGATAAGGAGTTTACTCTGATTTATCATACTATGAGTGAGGCCAGTGTTTATTTCAATGTATGGACATCCCATCCATGGTTGGTTCCTAAATTACAGTTAATACTGCTGATAGAGACTGAGGCTTTTTTTCAGCATTTAGTGGAATCATGATGTTTTCATAGTCAGTCTGTTTGCTTTGTTCCAAATTAGGTGTTGATTTGTTAGTTTGTCTCAGTTGTGTTTAACACTGCAAACTAAAACACACCAATCAACATCCCATGGACATGTCAGGGACTTCTTTCATTGGACAGAAATATTTTTTCTATGAGCAAAACACCTTTTATCAAATAACTACAAAATACTTAAAAATGATGCACTACCAAACATGGTTCAAAAAGGGCACATTTCAAATAGTCAAGTGTACAAACGAAAGCAAGCTCTGCTGAAGGTGCACATTGAGGTGCTTCAGTTTATGACAGTACACGAGTCACGCGAGTTTCATTTAACTGTATGATGTTGCGTTTGTACTCTCCATTAGCCACCGTGTTAATGTAACCTCAATACAGGTTATCTCAAATAATATGTCTACTCTCTTAACTCCTATAACTATTTGTTAATAATTTTATTTTTGGAGTGTTTGATTAACGTTTACTACGTATGTCAAAGTTACCGTGCCTCTGTATTTACATTGTGCCAGAAAAACACATTGAGAGGACGCCGCACCTTTACGGTGTAAGATTAGGGGGTTTGATCAGTCTCAAAGGGCATTGCTGTTTGTTTTTTGCCATCTCTGTATGTGTTTACACCTTTTTTTTATTTTGATTGCATGCTTGAGGGGAATGTAGGTGTTGGACTTGTTCTGATTAACTGGTTATTGTGAGAGTTGTTTTATGCAAATTGTGTCACATTTATATCTTTTTGCATAGTTATTGTTACATTCTAATTGTTTTTAATGCTCCACGTTAACCCATGAGTCTGCTGTGAATGAAATTCAATAATTACCAACAGAAGACACTTGGCATCACTACCGCAGCATGCACAATTTCACATCAAAATGCTCAGTATTTCTTATAGTGAGATCAGCCCTGTATTGGGCCACATTCATACAGTACAGTACTTCATGCAAACTGCTCCAGGATTTACTTAGTATCTCACCAAGACCACCCTTTCTGAAGGGTCTTGGTTCAGTTGTTTTTTTCTACTCAACAAGTGCAACTGGTGCGTTCGCATCCACCTAAATGCACTGGACTTTCAGGCAAATCACACCAGAGCTGGAAAAAAATCACACCAGATGAACTAGGTGTGAAAGCACCTTTAGTCAGATTAAACAATGAACATATGTAATAAATAAGTGTAGACTTTAATTGTATTAGATTAAGTTAGATATTAGATATTAATCCAAAGGGAAATTTAGATTCATACAGCAGAAGAAACAAAAAGCAAAGATACAGACTCAAAGGCAAATAATTCAATCTATCAATAGACATCAATAAATAATTAATATATATTGTGCATAAATAGCAAAACTAATACAAGTGAACTTAAAGAGTATACAGTATTTAGTCTGGTAGGAAGCACTCAACTGCCTGATAGCATCAGAAAGAAAAGACCCCCAGAGGCACTTCTTAGCACACCGCAGAGGAACAAACCTGTGGCTAAAAGTGCCCTAAGGGAGTGCCACCTGGTGGGAATTTTTCATGATGGCATCAATTTTTACTACCATTCTCCTTTATTCAATAGCTTCCAGTGTGTCCACGGTTAGCCCTGTGATGAAGGTTTTGATGTTTTCAACTATTCTTTATAATAATAATGCATCAAGTTCACTTCCAGATTCATTTTCTGTCATCTGTCATTCTGTTTTATGTTTGAAATCTCTTTTTTGGTTATATGATAATATCTTGTGGCTGGGATATACTTCAATTTAAGGCAACTGTGTAACAAAATATAGAAATTGGGACATTTCAGGGTATATTGTCTTGTTTTCCTAATTCTATTAAGTAATGACTGCTTTGTTTCTTTATTTATAAGTTAGGTATAGCTGTGTGATTTGTCTACATTCATTTGAACACTTTAATACTTCTAGAGTTTAATACACTTAGCAAAAGTCACATTTTTTAATGCAGAGATTTGCGTGAAGAACCATTGACAAGTATCCCTTTAAATTATATTTTAAATGACAAACTTTCCTCCTGGTTGCAGATAGCAGCTTGGAAAGAATGACTGTAGATTCAGGTATGACTCAGCAATTAAAAAAGGCTCCCACTCAGATCTGCATTCACAGTTGCTCTTGTGGCCATCTGGGTAGTATTCATATAGCCAGAGATATACTCCTTATTTTTACATGCAAGGTATCCTTTTTTCAAGAGGCTTCTCAGAAAGCCCTAACTAAGACACGCACCTGCTCCTGTTGAGGGATCACATTTCAAATATCAGAAGAGACATGCTTACCTTTTACACATGAGGCCATCACTTTGTGTACAAGCTCCCAAGTGCATTGGCAGTGAAACAATAAAGCTTTAGTAATTCTCTGCTGCAGTTCATCGTAAGAGACTGTATAATTACAACTAAGAAAAAAAAATGTTCAGCATCCCCTTTTTTTAAGATGTTTTAAATTAATGATCCAAAAGTCACTGCCAGCAGTTGTCTTTTGGTCATTTCCCTTGTGAATATATCAGAAGCAGTATGGCAGATCTTGTTCTTTCAGCACACAAATAACTGAGCTTCCCTGGGAGAAGTTCCACATTATTTATTTATTTGGCATCCTAAGTCCTCTATTCCTAACAGAACTAACAATTCTTTCATTGCTTTTAAAATGTAGCAAATCAAAAAACATGTGAAAAATCTTCAAAACTCTGCTACCAACTGTAATGCTGTAAACCTGAACATCCAAGAGACCGATCATTGCTGCTTACCTTGTCTAAATCCTTTAGACACCTGAAATCTTGTGATGTTAGCCTTATTGCTATCCTAAAGCACTGTTGCATGACTCTCAGAAACTGCTTCTTCATCTTTTGAGCTCCAGCTCTAAGGAAATATCTGTCTACATCTGTCCTTGAGGCTCCATTGATCATATTATTCAAATAATTCATAAAAACCCCTTTCTCATTTGCTTTTAATATTTTGTATTCCTATATTTGATTTTTTTTTTACTTTTCTCTTTAATTTCTACTGTACTGATGCAGACTGACAGTAAGTCAACTCATATGTACATTCAGTTCATAGTGCTTTGTATTTTGATTTGAAGCCATGACATTGCTGGTTTCTTTCCAGGGGCTCAGTATTTTTATTTGCATTAGGCTAATATTTACTTGAGCGTGTTCCCTTATCATATACTGTGCTGTTATGTTCTTATTTGCATTGGAAAGATCATTTTATTAGCATCTATGATATTTAAGGCACTTTATTAAATGTAAATTCTAACTGATTTAATGGGAAAACATAAAGAACAAAGAACAGAATTACTGACTCCTTAATGCATACTAAATTCTATTTTTAGAAAGAAAGGTGTCATTGTTGGCTTTGTTTTAAGTTTGTTTTACATTTACAGTTCTGCAGATGTATATAATTTTTTTCTAAACTTTCTCATTTTTTATTTATATTTTATATTTTTATTGACTTTAATTAGAAACAGATAACATTCCATACAGTCAAGACAAATTTAACAAATCAAAGCAGAATTCGACTCCTACCCAAGAGAGAGGAGCCTGCATCCGCAGCTACTCTGTAAAAGGAGCAAGAAAAGAAGGGTGTGCTTTTCCCCAAAATGGAAGCTTAATCTAAAATGTTACTGATTATATCCTGGCACATTTTTAAAGTTTTGAACAGATCCTCTAAGTGAGAATTAGATTTTTTCCAATTTCAAATAGTATATACTGTAACATCAGTTACCCACTGACTTAGAATAGGAGAGTTAGGATTCTTCCAGATGAGCAAGATAAGTCTACGTGTCACTAGTGAAGTAAATTGGTGAGGAAGGCAGGCTCTATTGTTGGCATGGAGCTAGACAGTTTGACATCTGTGGCAGGGCGACAGGCGCTAAACAGGCTCCTATCAATTATGGAAAATCCACTGCATCCAGTAAACAGTGTCATCTCTAGACAGAAGAGCAGCTTCAGCGACAGACTGCTGTCACTGTCCTGCTCCACTGACAGACTGAGAAGATCGTTCCTTCCCCAAACTATGCAACTTTTCAATTCCACCCGGGGGGGGGGTAAACGTTAACATTATATAAAGTTATTGTCTGTTTTTACCTACATTATTATCAATCTTTAATTTAATATTGTTTTTTTGTATCAGTAAGGTGCTGCTGGAGTATGTGAATTTCCCCTTGGGATTAATAAAGTATCTATCTATCTATCTATCTATCTATCTATCTATCTATCTATCTATCTATCTATCTATCTATCTATCTATCTATCTATCTATCTATCTATCTAAAGGCAATTACAGTTTGTTTGTCCTTTTCCACTTTAGCCCATCTGGGAGTACATCAAACAAAGCTGTTAATGGATTAGAAGGGATTGTGACACCAAGGCTGTCTGATAGGCAAGCAAAGATTTTTGTCCAAAATGTTGTTAATTTGGTGCACGCCCAGAACATGTGGCCCAGTGAGGCTGGAGCTCAATTGCAACGTTCACAGGTTGAATCTTGCTCTGGAAACATTTTGGACAATTTTAAATTAGATAAGTGCACTCAATAAAAGATTTTAAGTTGAATGACTGAATGCTTTGCACATATAGAGCTCGTGTGTGTACTGTGCATGGTTGCCTTTAACTCCTTTTCTGAAATATTAAGTGACACATGCTTTCCCCAATGTACTCTGGGATTTTTGAAAGGAAGAGACTTTACAATGTTTTTATAAATTGTAGAGATGCTGTCTAAGTCTTCAAGACTGATTGTTAATTCTTCCGGAATAGAACAAGGTGGAAGGTGAGGAAAATTTGGCAGGTTTTGTTTAGCAAAGTAGTGAAAGAATTGTTTTTATGAGAAGTTGTATTTGAAGCATAACTGTTCGGAGGATGCAAAGACATTAACTATGTACAAGTCTCTAAGTGTTTTAATCCCGGACATTTTCCAGACATTGAATAGTGTATACGTTTGAGAGGGTGGAAAAAGGCGGCTGTTATGTAGTAGGTGCAACAGATAAAAGCTTTTATGTGCTTCCTACATTGGTTTCATATTCTTGGAGAATGAAGGGTAATTGAATTTTTAGTGTAATGATGGTTGTCCTGCCCTCTGCCTCAAGCCCTCTGCCTGAGTTGACAGTCAGATCAACTCCCTTCCAATGGCCACACAGACAAGAGTTTCCAGTTTGCTTTCTTTACAAAAGCCAGTTGGAATAGGGTAAAACTACAAATAAATCGTAAATACAATAATGTGAGAAATTCTTACGTACAAACTCAGACAATAAACTTAATGGCAGAATTACTTATTCCTTACAAACATAAAAAATAAATAAATAACATTCACTTGAATGACAAACATTATCTGTGCACACTGGCAAAGCTGTTAAAGTCTGAAAAAGGTACGCTCACAAGTACTTTTATAATGCAGTAAAAACTCAAATTAACAGCAGTAAGTTGCTAGAACCTTTTACCTTTAAAATACTTCATTAAATAACTTTAAATACTCAACAGATTCACAAACATGCATCAATACAGAGAATTAAACATCTATAAACATTTCTAGGTACCAACAATGCCTTTAAAGCCAAACTGAACGTTCAAAGCATAAGAAAGTGAGACAAACATGTGTTCTCTGTTTGTTTTTACTCTCTGGGGCACACCTTTATGACATCATCGCCCGGAGACATGCTGTTCCTCAAATAAAGAAATGTTGAATTTCACCACTAGATGGTGCTAATCTTAAGCCTCTCCTATTTCAACCCTTAACTAGAACAGCACAATGGTAGTTTGTATTAACTGCGGCAGAGAGCAGGGAATATAAAGAAGTACTGCAATATTTTATTTCTATTGCAGATAAGGCTTGTGGATATTCATCAATTTTTGTTAATGTCCAGGGGCCTATAAACGGTGCGTACGCACAGAAATGTTGCGTACGAACATTTCCACGCTCAAATCGCGATGTATAAAACCTAAACTTGGCGTAAAGCCACGCACTTTTCCACGGTACCTCATGCCCTGGCATACGCAATTTCTCCGCTCAGTTTTGCAGACTGGCGGCACCCAGCGTCAAAGCAGTGCTACTGTTCCTGTGTGGTCAACCTTTCTTTCTTAGATCCACATTCCCGACGCAGCTTTATAAATACACTGAAACTAACTGCATATTGTTTATTAGTGTAATGCATCTGATTGTAATTAACCTGCAGCAATATAATGGTCCAGGGAATAGCCATAGTATTCCAAATACCATAACTGCTTTAGCGTTGTTACTCTCAATGCATCTTCTTCCTCTTTCAGCTGCTCCCGTTAAGGGTTGCCACAGCAGATCATCTTTTTCCATATTACTCTCATTGCACCACTCGGAGTATTTATATCACTGTATCTGAGTGGGGAATCACAGCAGCAGTTGATCGGAAAGAGAATCATTGGTATACAGCATGAAGCAGACGCTGCCTGAGCCACGGCAAAACGTTTCAGAGACTTTCCTGTACGGACTTCGCAGTTTAGAAAAAGTTACATCCCAAGAACTATAAACGCACTAAATCAGTCCATCAAGTGCTCCTTGTAGAACTGTTTGGACTTATAAGTACAATCACCTCACTGTAAACTTGGGATACAGTTATAATATTGCACAACCTGCGCCACTTTATAAAGCGCGTATTTACATATGATGACGATATCATTTTTAAGATGAAATGCAGCAAAATATGTTGATTATATTATACAGATAAAACTTTAACTTCATTTAAATAATCTGTATTGTTAATAATTAAACATGTGAGGACATGGTGCCGCAGCGCTAGCTAGTTCATGGATTGTTCCTGCATTGCGTTGTATTCTTGCTCGTGCTGACGCGACACTGGAAGGATAGACAGATAGAATAATTAAACATGTACTATGAAGATATTTCAATGTTCCTTAAAAATTATGAAGAATCGGCGTTCTAAGCTTACAGATGGCTTCATGTCTATTACAGAGCTGATTGTGTGGCGATTGGGTATTTGGAGAAAGAAAAGTAAGGACAGGAATTGAAGGTTAGTACGTTTGAAAGAGACAGTACTGCTGCAATAAATTATTTCATCGAAGGTTGCGCATGGTGCAGCAAGCCTCTTGCGTGAGACTTGAACAAGCACTGCGCCACCGTGTTCCCATGTTTAATAACTTGCTTTAACTCCTATCATCATGAAAAAGATATCACGTATACATCTCAGTATTTTAATTATTCAGAGAGCTGTAATATCATGAATGTAATGGATTCTGTGTTCTGTCGGAGAAAAAGAAAGGTCGTTTAAGAAGCAGGTAGTGATTCACACACATAGAGCACATAGAAGATCAAATACAGAACAAAGCATTTAATGTGCTACTTTAGTTACAAAGGGATTTGAGAAACTAGTAAATTAAACGATTTTAAGATGAAGTTTATGATGTTCTACTTTTATGGCAAAATAAACTACGTGATTAAAGTGGAAATTTCGAGATTAAAGTTGACATTTCATGCTTTTTTCCCACTGTGTGCCTATTTTTTTCATCTGTACCCTAATAAGCTTTCATATGACACTCAGATGGTGGGCTACGACTTGCCTTTTCACGGCGACTTTGATATGTGATTTATTTTTTATTTTGGGCACTGTGTGACTTTGTGAACTTGAGCTTTCGAGTTTCTCCGACACTCTGTCACTTGATCAACTTCATTTTGTTGATTATACCACTGTTTAAACCAACAAATAGTACGTTTTTCCTTTGCCTCCATTTGGTATTCGCTGAAATTCTTATGTTTACCCCCAAGCTTTTCCCATTGTCTTTTCACAGACGGCTGAGCTTAAGGGCTATTTATATTGATTTGCATATTCAAAGAAGCGTAATTCTGGGAGGAGTTGAGGCGGGACAGAAGGTGTGTGCACGTGCGTTACTTTTCACACTGATCGGAATTTATGTAGCGGAAGAACGTGGAAGTTTGCATACGTACAGATTCCTGCATTTGGATTTTTCTGTGTGTACGCACATTCCCGCTTTTGTGCTTATGCCATGTTATAGTGTGAGTTCTACGCACGGCGGTATGCATGAGGCCCCAGGTCTTTAAGCATCTGCCTTTAATAAATCCTGTTTGGTCTTGTGATATGACAGAAGGAAGCACTTAACTTTCCCATTTTTTAAAGTATAATGCTGGTACCATGAACACACAGTTGATAACAGTGCCATCTCATGGTTGCAGTGACCTTGGTTGAAATGTAAGTCAAGTCACTGTGGGTTTTTGGTATCTTCTCCTTATGCTGGTATGGGATGTTCATGTCAACAGGAGATTTTAATCTTGCTCTTTATGAGTGTTTAAAGGCCTGAGTATGGGTTGGTTTTTGCCTGCACCTAATGCCACCAGAGTAGGATGTAGAACCCAAAATACAGAGTTGGTGTCTATTAATCTTAGTTACAGTACATAATATTACTTTGGGTATATTTTCGGATTATTTTGTCTTAGTAAATGAATTGAAGAATGATGAAGAATTCCACCATGGGTGTAGTTTATCAGATTCTGCCTCACAAAGATTTATTTTCATTATTACCTTAATTTTAAAATCTATTTTGCATAAGGTTACAACTACTGTCTTACACATACTGTATTTAGAAAATTCTCCTCTTTTCTTTGTGAGTTGTATCTTGGCATTTCATTTTTTTTTACACTCCAAAAGATTAGCATGTCTCTTTAACTATCATCTTTAAATTGGCTCATCGTGGTTAAGTGTGTATGCATGTGTCGTGTGTATAAGGGTTAACCCAGCAATAGATTTGAATCAATCATGTTTTAACCCATAAAGCATTAAAGTTAGCTTACATTGTCTGCTTAAACTGTAATCAATATTCCAATTATGTATGCATCTTTGCCACCAATTAGTTTGTACTACTATTTTGCACTTCAATTTCCTTGTTTTATTATTATCCAACCAGTAACGGCGCACTGCACGTTACACACTTGACTTGAGCATTCATAGTTTTCATAATCTTTCTCTGTACGTTTAGCATTCGTTTGCTCAAAGGTTGATGTGCTTGCTGCTTCCTGAGCAGCTCTTCTTTTCTCCACCCTAGCAGCCAGCTTTTTCTCTTCTTTCGTCGGCATCTTTTCTTGTTAAAACTGATTAAGTCAAAGTTTGTGTTGCATTTACTTAGTACGTTTTCATTAATTTTTCACTTAAGCTGGCACTTAAGTCTTCAATCTGCCTCAAGAATGATTTAAGATATGACGAGGTAGGGGAAGTGACGGCGATTCTACAGTAAAATAAAATAAAAATAAACAGAGGAATAACCTTGGAAGTCAATCATCACCCCGAAAGCGGGTGATTTAAAATTCTGGACAAACAAACGGACAGCCACGGTACCGTACTGTATATAAAGATTAGATATATGTTACATGTTTACATTATTTATTTTTAATTAGGGCTACTGTTTGATTAAAAAATGAAATGCCGTAGCAAATAAAACAATTAAAATTTTTTATCAAAATCAACTGCATATTGATCAAAATTTATCGTATTTCCTTCAAGCATATTAACATTTTTCTATAAAGCAGAAATAACTCTGATTAATTTCTAAAAAAAAGTTTTAATAGTTGCTTACATATAAAAATATTACAATTAGTTTATTGAACAGTTGTATGTAACAGAAACAATGCCCAACAACTACCAAACACCACCACCCGCAAGGAGGTTCTATAATATTTGGGAAAACCAATACGTATGGACTGCTCTGTTGCAAGACAACATATGAAAGGCAGTAACAATGCACAAACAAATATTAAAAAACAGATATATCAAATCATGGTTCAGCTTTTGTGCACAATCAGCACTGTTGTAGGTCAGGTTGTGCCTAACTGCATGATACACATGAGTCAACTCCATAGCTGTTACCAGGGGAGGAGAAGTCATTAGTTACATTGAAAATATGAATAGATTAGGCTTTTAAGTAGCAAAGAATAGACTGAAAAAATGTATAAATATGTATCTGACAGAGGTATTTATTTAGATGTTTAAAATCTAAATCTAATCTAATCTTTCACTTTGCTGCCACTCTATGATTGCAGCACAAGTTATAATCTCACTATCACTGAGATACTAAAGAAGCCAATGAAAATGCCTACCTAATTACTGGATGTATTAAAAAATAGGTCCTAAAATTCTGTCTGCACCTGATGCTTTATGGCTGTTGATTTGTTCAAAAATCTTTGTATCATTCATAAAAGCACAGACAGATGAATCATTTTATGCTACAGGCAATTGCATGGAAGGTACTTTTTTATCACAGTGGAAGTATTTGTAGAAAGCGGTAAGTTTAGACTGGAGAGACAATGTAAATACAGGTGAGTAAGGCTTTAGTTTGTAAAATTTCTAAATCCTACCATAGTTTATGTAAATCACAAATGTTATACTTACTCTCCAACGTATCCTTAATGATGGTGATATTAAGGTGTTTTTCAATTTTTTTTGTTTTTCATTTTTATTACAGATTTTATTATCAGGGTTACATTTCTAGAAATTAAATTTAGCTTTGATTTAATTTGCATTTGAAAAGTTTTTTATTTTTTCCTGTCTTACTTTTGGTTGTTTATGCAACGAATGTATGGACATTGCACTTATAATGTCATGGATCTGTCAGTATTCATTATCCCTCGGTGGATAAAAAAACTTTCTTAACGATCCTTAGAGTAGTTAGTTTGAACAAGTAGGCCCAATTATTAGGTTTCTTGTATGTTTGCACTGCTCCATGCCTTCAGTAAATTTCTAAAATCACTGGTTATTCACATTTTCTAAAAGAAAATATACAGTCATACATACATTTCTTGATGAATATGCTTACCACAGCAGAGTACCCATCCAGATCCAATAAGGAATGTCTAAAGATATCCCAGTTTCCAAGCCTCATACCATTCCCCTGCACACTGTGCACATCATGGTATTAATAATGGCTCTCACTTTCTTCTGTCCACAATCACTGAGACCAAAGCAAGACCTAACGCCTGAATGGGGCTCCGGTGTATTCCTTTCCTATGAATGCCTTCTTTCCTGAATCCTCCTGAGGCTTGTCAAAAGATGTGCTGACCATCTGTTCTGGATGGGATGCTGATATTGAAGCATGTACCTTACCCAACCTGTGAAGCACTCAAAGACATCCATTTTGCCACCATGCCAGTGATCATCTGTTTGCCTGCTGCTACAATATTTTACAATAAAACCTAGTAATGGGTAACACACTATTTATTACATCATAAAATGTACTTTATTTTCATGGACAACCCACAATTTTGATTTTTATGATTTTCAGGTAGTCCATAGGGTTAATGAGGGGTCCCAGATATGCCACAACCAATCCTGCCCCCCTATTTTGATTCTTACCTTGCAGCAAGTACTGTAGATGCAGACACCTGCACCATTAATTGAAATTTAGAAAGGGAGAATTGTGTTTACAATATGCTGTTTAAAACCATGCAAATTCTTTCATTTTAAATTGTAAAACCAAAAAATAAAAGGTTACATAGTAATTAGTGAGTGATGTTTAGATTCAGTTAGCTGATAAGGAGTATTTAAGCAGGTGGCAGTGGACAGTTTGTTTTCTTTTAATATGAAGCACCTGCTTATTTCATGTATTCCATTACTAACTGACACTGAAATATTTGCAGGTGCGCCATCAGAAAGCCTGTTTGTGCCATCTAATATAATTTTCTTTGAGATGCTGACTTTGGCTTATGTTCATGTTATTTCAAATGAATCACCTGTTATGGTATTATAGTGATCATGCCTCATAAATATGCAGTTTTTATCTTTTGAATGAATCTTAAAGCCCAGCACAACATATACAATTTTTTTCTAACATTACAAGGTCATTTTTGTTCTCTACATTTCAACAAGGAACCATAAAGAATGTGTTTCAGCTAGAAGTAAGCAGATAATTTTGTCCAAGATGTTCAGAATAATTTTCAGGTAGACAAATAACTTTTGCATTTTGATGATTATAAACATTTTTCTTTCCTAAAATCGTATTATTTAAATCATGACAGCTTTCTTCTATTTGTTTTATTCATCAGGATAAATGTGCACATTCTACATAAACATTCTTTTTTCGTTTGTTATTACAAATCTTATGAAAGTAAAGTTTTTGAACAGTAATCCATTTAATCTGTTAAATTACATGCTTCCTACACATCCGCTCCACATTTGATTAATTATTGATTTGGCCAATATATAGTCTAAGACTAAGAAATAAAGAATTAATAAATAAATCCAAAGTGATGCCTTGAAAAGTTTTGCACAGACATGCACGCCCACACACAATTTAGAAGACTTACTTGTATTGCTATTTTTAGAGTATGTTTTATTGCTTCATCTGCAGGTATTGCAGATTGTGGCATTGATGCTTCTCTTTTTAATTAGTGCAAAAAAAGAAAGGTTAGGTAAGAAACTTGTAAAGTTCAATTTTAATACACAAACACTCTAAACATAAAGTAAGCGAATTATGAAAGGAAGCACTTAGGCAAACTGACTTAATTAAGCACTGATCCAATAAGAGCCATCTTCCGCGCTCCCTGGCATAACATTTACTTATTTGGTTGATGCCTTTATCCCAGATGACTTACAACATCTATGATATATTTGGTTGCATTACAGTACTTTTGGTTTTCCAATTGGACCACAAGCACAAGTGACTTGCTCATGGTCACACACTGTCAGTAGTGGGATATGAGCCCACAACCTCAAGGTTTGAAGTCCAAAGCCTTAACCATGACACCACATTGCCTGCGTAAATTGCATAAGTGTATAGAACTCTATTGGAAGGATGCAACACCATTCTTCTTTGGGATATTCCATCATTTAGTGGTTTAACAACGAAAGTGGAAAAGGATGTTTGAAGTATCACTCTAAATGTTTCTTAAGTGGTCAGCTGTCATGAGAGGTGATGACATGTGTGGCAATGTTATATATTCTGTGCCATTGCCATACTCTTCAAATCATTTATTGACAACTGGGATAGACAATCCTGGCATATTCCGTTACTACTAAGATAGATATATTTCATCATAGAATCAGTTGGAATTTATTGGCATTTATCTTGGAAAAGAGCAGAGATAAACCATGGCAGAAAAATGCACTTCACATCATAACAGAGTCTCCAGATCCCTTAAGTATTGGAGATACATTTTCAGACGTGAAAAATTCTTTTTGTGCACCGCAAATGCACTGTTGAGAAAAATGTATTAAACGACTCATCTGACGAGACGAGTTTTCCATTGCTCCACACTGCTTGTGTTTATTATACCACTTACCCAGAGATTGTGCATTTTAAGATATAATAAGGGTAAGGGGTTTAGGCCCTGATATTCCATTACGCGTTAGTTATTCATAAACAAACTAAACACACTGTATTATAAAATAGTTTTACGTTGTTTATGTATAAAATTTAAAACAGTGTGTTTTAAATGATTATTTTATATAATCTGAGTGTGTGTTGCCATGGTCTGTTCAGCCCCATATGTCTAACAAATTTCTGAACTGAGGTTTGCAAAGATCGTGGGTTACATTTAAAACAGAAAAAGCCAAGACAATTCTCCATACCAAGTGCAATAGCATCTTCTCTGCATAGTCATTTGCTTAAATCTTCTCTCTTTAGAGTATTTGTTATATTGCTGCCTACAAAAAGCACTTCACTCTCACTCTTTGTTAAGGGCAAGAAAGTTAGCCCAAGGATTATTGTAAGTGGCTTGAAAAAGAATGACTGGGGAAATGATAGCGTAAGGGAAGGAACAAAGTCAGTGCCTTTCCAGGGTCAATTCAAGAAGGATAAAAAGAGGATTGAGGGGTCAAAACCATAAAGGGAAAAGCAAGTATGAATGCTAAAGGTGAAAAAGAGCGAAATTTAAAGGAACCTGACACTACACCCACTTGGATAAAAAAACTAAGCATTGCTACTTAAAGTTTTTTCGAGAGTAATATCCACCAAGGGATCTGAAAATGCAATATTTATACTGGATGTAATGTGAGGTACCTTTCTTGTACCTTTCCTGAGGTGTTTTCTGAAAATATGAGCATATAGTTATTTTGTTTTCTTCCTAAAAGTTGAATTATTTTACCATCTCTTCCATGACGCCATTTTGTTTATGACATGTGTTGCTGTTGTTTGGAACTGTTGTTGTCATGTTGGTAGGTAACCAACCCAGAGGTACAGTACGTGCCTGGTTATATCACAAGGTTGTGAGCATAACAGTCACAATAAACACTTCCTATTCATCTGAATTTACTGAGTAAAAATAAACAGATTTGTTGTGTCATTGTAGTTTTCCTGGCAAATTAATCCTTGCAAACATATTTTTCACTGTATTTTAGAGTCCTGAATTTTGGCTTGACAACTTTATTTTTGACTTCCCTGTTATGAATCTTAGCAGCTTTCTGGTTCACGTTTATTTTTTGGGTCCCTTACTAAATTATACCCTACCTTTATCATTTCTGGTAGAACTATTAGGACTGGCAATAAACATGATAGCAGCCCCTAGAAATGACATTGCTAAAACAACACATGAGATATGAAAAGTAAAAATAACAAGTACATGAAGAACGATGCAACAAAATTGACACATCTTACTGCTTCAGTAGCATTTGTACGAGATGAATTAACCATTTTCAAAAATAAAATTAGAAAAGAATGAAATGGATAGCATCCTTCTCCTCTTATACACCCTCATTCCAGACACAGAAAATGTGAATATGCCATTTAAGGTAAAAATGCTAATTACTGAAATGTTAAAAAAATTACAATTAAATTCTGTTTCAGTTTAAACATTTACTGCCTGACTGCATTCAGTGCTTTGTTTAATATAATATTGTATCTGGTTTGATTCTGCTTCTAAGAGAAAAGAGTGTATTGTTCCTTGTTTTACTTCATTTGTCATTCTGCAATGTATGATCATTAAAAAATATACATTGTATTTAATTAAAATAGGAGACATTTACTTTATATTATTTTTATAATAATTTTATAATGAAAGACGTGTAAAATCTCCATGGCGACTATGCAATAACCCCACCATTATATGCATAAGCATTACTGTGTAGTATCTGCACACTGGCTAATATGAGCGGACCTTTTTGAGTTCTTATGTTTTTTGTGATGCTTTATGCCTACATTGTATAGTCTTCCATCTTCTAAAGTTATTTTTTTCATTATAAGGTTGTGAGAAGCTGGACCTTATTCTAGCAACACTGAGGCAGGAAAAACCTGGCTCAGCATATGTATGAGTGGCCGTATCCATAACTCACATTCATTTAACAGTTTGCGTCAGTTTCTATAGTGCTCATGCACTTTCAGTTAATAAAGCCGCATAAATGACATGCTACATTGTGTAGCCCTTTAATACACAGCCGTGCACAATGAAATGTGACTAAATTTAAAATATCCATTTCAAACGTATAAAATAAACACTGTTTAAACCCAAGCCAAAGTGCAGGGGCAAAAATACAATACTTTAAATGACAAAAGTTATTTTTTTGTAAAACAAGATCCAACAATACAACTTTACTTAAGAACTGATTCTTTCGTGTTAAAACTAACCTACATTCACTTTATAAAGTAATGGAAATTTTTTTTTCCTAATATGGTTTATGTTGAGAGATCAACTTAGATAATGTTAGCCTTCCCAGACATGGAAAAAATGGGCTAACCTTACTTTAAAGGAGGAAAGGTAGCTTGGTGATGTTGCATCTGCCCTTGTCATAAGTGTTCTATCCTCTCGTAATTAAAAATGTGTAAAAATCCAAGTTCTAAATAATTCTGTTTCAAAACAATCTGCATAGTTTCAAACTGTTACTAATACAGCATGTATATCTAGAAAATAATTGATGATTTATATGTAGTACCTTTCACACAACTGAAAAGGTTGTAGTCTAATGCTACAGATGTCTTTGTGGATCTGCACAATGGTGATGCATTGGTTGATACCACTACCTCAGGGGAAGTACACTTGAGTGCAAGTGATAGCCCTGTTATGGTCTGTGCGGAATCTGTATGTTCTTACTCTCTGCCTTATGTACAGATTTGCTGATTACACATATACAGTAGCTGAGGCAGATGAATTCCAATATCATTCTGTAATATTTATTTTGGTTAATATGCTTAATGGACAGGTGAACATTCATAACATCTGACTCTGACTGCATCTCTTTTGCAGGTGCAAAAAACATTGGCATGTAACCAGTTAAACAAAAGTAGCACTGAGGGGTATCTCCATCATACTCAAACACTAGTCCTTGAGTGAACATCCTCTTCCCGTGGTGACAAGATTTTTATACTACTGTTCTGGAAGGAACAAAGCTTTGCAGCGGAACTGGTAGCTGGGTCACTTGTCATCGGGTTGGTGATGGAGTTAGTGATAGTACTCTATCTTTACTTGGAGTGGGTAAGCATGCATTCTTGACACCACATGAGTAAACCACACCAATGTGATTTTAAAAGGCTACATAAAGAGGAGACATTGAAAAAGTGTTGTTTAAAATCTATTTTAAGTATATGTCTCAGTGTTCTGTACGATGAAGTAAGTTCCCTTCCAAGGTTAATTACTGCCCTGACCCTTTTTCACTTTCTTCAAATTTTTATTTAATAAAGCAGGTCAGAAAATTAATGTACTGAACTTTAGCACACATTTTCTGTACTGTGTTTCCCACAAAATTAAAATATGCATTGTACATAGGCATGGACATAATCTTCCTACTTGTGAAAGTCTATTTCTTAACATTAAGCTGGCATTCTGGGAATGTGCACTTTTCCAGTAAGGTGTTTAATTTGCTACTACATAAAACAAAAGTTCTCACTATGAAATAAAGTGTGAGTTTTGTGTTAAGTTTAATGCAGCAACCAGACCCTACATTTAAATCACACAATTATAACCATTGCTTTAAAACTGTAAAATTCTGGAAATAAGAAAATGAAGAAAGAAAAATTAAGCACCGAGCAAACCTTCTAGGGACCAAAGTGATCATGCTAATATTTTTTTTAATACAATTTAAATTTGCCTGAAACGGAATGACTCCTACAATGAATGGAAGGAGACTCTGCCCAAAGGATATGCATCAGCTTTGCCCCTTTGTGACATTAATAGAATGAGATTTGCACTGCTTTTAAAATGAAAGTGTGGATGTGCCAAGATCTTATTTAAAAATGCATAACTACTTCTCTTATATGGATTTTTTTTCAGATGCAAGTATTATCTGCTAAAAAGTAACAGTTAAATTTTAAGTGATCACTAGCCCATTCATTCTTTTTACAAGTATGTTATTTACTTTTAAAAATTACTTACTATAAAATGAAATGACTTTCTGCTATCTGTAATTGAAGCTAATATTAACTTTGAAACTCATATTGTAGACTTTTTCCAATGTATTTGCACAGACACGTCAAATTGTTGTGCACACATTTTGCACTCAGAATATAGAAGATATATTCTACAGAAGATGAAGCAACATGTGATGATGCATACTTCCAACACACCACTTAACTACCATGTACAGCTGCAAGAGTCGCTCTTCTAGCATGTTTGTATGTTTTTTTAAGGATTGTCTGGTGTTTTCCTCCCACATCTCAAAGTCAACTGAACAGTCCAGAATGATCCTATGTTAATGTGAGCATGGTGTGTACATCAGAGGACCATGAAATGCACTGGTGCTCCACCAGCGCATACACCATCAGCATAGCACTGCCAGATCTAAACACTAGCGTGGCAAATTGCTCGCATACTAAAGTGACTTTAGCTGCAGCTGGAAGTCCCATTTTACTTATGGTTCCAAACAGAGTTGTGTTGCGTTGCAGTAATCTATTAGCCGGCAAAAGCGCTATGAAGAAGCTGTCTGTTGCTACGGTCATGCCTTTGTCCAGTCTGATAGCGGTCACAGGACATTGTATTTTTGATAGCCACTACAACAAACAGTTCTGAGCAGGCAAATAAAACTGAATAATAAAAAAGTGCTAACTTTTACAAGTAGCCACAATTTACACTGGGTTTTACAGACTCAGATCAAATGTATGTTTTTATTATATTTTAGTAATCATAATAATAGTAGCTCAATACTCAAAATGCAGAGCACCGGGTCTCGAATTGGCAATCTTTCAGTTACTAGGCAGCAGCTCATTCCTCTGCACTATCCAGGAAAACATATTAGCTTTCTGTTAATTCACATTTGAGCTTGGGTTTGTAACTCATTGACAGCAGCATGTAAATTGAAAGATTTTTTTTTTTTTACTTTTTTACTGTACTTTGTTATATTCTTGAATAAAAGTGCATGTGTTTTTTTGATATTTGGACTAAAGTCTTCACACATTATACACTTTACATCATTATTAGTATAACATGGAAAAAGTTTCTGCTTTAGGTATGTGTTCAGCATTTCTTGCGTCGCATTTTCTTTCATCCTACACTTACCCAGATCTTTGTAGACACATAACACATATGAAATGCATGTATTCCAAATAATGATATACTATATTATTTACCCTAAACAACTCCAGGCACCTCACACAAAGATAAAGAGCCTTGGCTTGAGCTGGGAGAACTTTTTGCCCGAGTTGAGCTCCGTCAAGGGGGGAGATGGGATAGCAGGCTGCTTGCTGTTTGTGCTGAGTGATACATTTACAAAACAAAAGACACTGATGCATAAGTGTGAAGGAATTTAAGATTTCTGAGTTTATTCATATGCTTCAGGGATTCTAGTGTTAAAGATGATGACGACTGGTTTCTAAGTTAATTTTGATTTTGGAGCAGTAAACTGTACACACATTGCTATTGCAATGGTGCTGGACAATTTACATCAGCCAGGGATGAATCACGAAAAGAATGAGCTGGCATCACATCATCTATAGCAGGGGAGTCTACTGTATAAAAACAGCAAATCTGCACAGTCGCAAGTGCCTTTTCCAACTAGTGCAACAAAAGACAAGTAGTTCTTTTAAGGATAGTGAGTCACCTCAAAGAGCCATGTAAAGAGCAGAGAATCTGTCCATTATGGTGCTCGGTGCCAACACTACACTATAAAGACACCTTCAGATAATGAGTTTGCTTACATAAATAGAAAGCATTTCCACTCTATTAATGTGCTGCTCTGTAGTCCACAGAAATTGTGTCACATTTGCAAGCATGCAATGTGCTGCATAATGTGGCACACAATCATAGCTTGTCTGGACCTAAAGATATGCTGTATAATAATACCTGACCCTGGCCCACCAAATGATCAGCCAAATTGGGCAAATCGTTACAACTTCATTTGAATGTAATTAGCAGAATGTAAAAACAAGTAATCAGATGCAGCATTTATTTTTTAACCAATTCATTTAATTTGTGATCAATATCACATAGCACAGCCCATATATTCCTTAATTTACTGGTCACACTTACAGCAACCACTATTGCATTTTGTGACTCCAGAACAACGTCCACCAGCCCACAGACCAGATAGTCACCCAGCAGTTTCCAATGTAGAGATGTGTGTGCAGCCAGTGTCTGAAGATGTGCTGGGTACAGCAGCACCATTACCGAGTAGATTCACATCCTCAGCATGGGGGTCAGCTTTTGTAAATATTTTCTGAAACAGATTAAACAGACGCTGGGCTGCGACTCACCTTTTCACGTCGACTTTGATATCTGACCACTTCATTTTTATTTCAGGCACTGTGCGACTTTCTGAAAATGAACTTTAGAATTTCTCTGCCAGGCTGTATGCTCTGTCAATTTATTTTTTTTGCTTATACCACTGCTTAAGCTAACATATAGTACTTTTTCCTTGTCTCCACTTTGCTGAAATTATTTGTTTTTCCACATGCTCCTGCCATTGTCTTTTAAAAAAACACTGAATGGAAGGAGCTACATAGTACAACCCTTACATTCCTTAGTTCATTAGTCACATCTCTTACAGCATCCAGTATTGCATTTTGTGTCTCCAGAACAGTGTCTGTCAGCACACAGCCAGATGGTTGCCCAGTGGTTTCCGAGGCAGAGGTGTGTGCGCTGCTAGCACCCAAAAATGTGCTGGGCACAGCAGCACCATCACTGCATGAATTCACGTCTTCAGATCGGGGTCAGCTTTTGTAATATTAACTGAAACAGAATAAACAGACGGTGAGCTGCGACTCGCCTTTTCACGTTGACTTTGATTTCTAACCACTTCTTTCTTATTTCAGGCACTGTGCAACTTTCTGAACTTGAACTTTTGAGTGTTTCCACCACGCTGTATCACTCCATCACCTTCCTTTTGTTGCTTATACTATTGCTTAAATCAACAAATAGTACTTTTTTCCTTGCTTCCACTTAGCATTCGCTGAAATTCTTCTTTTTTCTATGTGCGTTTGCCATTGTCTTTTAACAAAACACTGTCAGGAAGGGGCTATTTATATTGATTTGCATATTCAAATATGTGAAATTCTGGGAGGAGTCAGAATTTGTGTGAGGCTGTAGGCATGTGCACATGTGTTAAATTTCATGTTCATTTGGATTTATAAGGGGGAAGTGTGTGGAACTTGGCATTCGCACAGTTTTATGCATCTGGAGATCTTGTGCGTACACACATTTCCAGTTTTGTCCAAGCACCATGTTTTAGTGTGAATGCTACACATGACATTGAGCATGAGGTCCAAGATCACCAGACCCTCAAAATCTGAGATATAAATGAGATAGATATGACTGGGTCAATTCTAATCAGTGACATCTAATCTGGATCACCTGATTCTAATTTTAATGGGTCTGAAGTGGTGATAAATCTATGGTTTACTTACTTTTTCCATGTGACAGATCTGCATTTTTGTTAATTTAGGTTATGAGGCAAATATACAAGTACACCATGTCAATTTTATATGCCATTTGTTCAAGAATATTACCCTTATATGTAGGCACTGTTTGCATAAAGTACTAATGTTTGCCTGTTTAAATATGTTGAAAAAGTTAACAGTTTCTATGAGGTGAACTTATGTTTTCACATGACTGTAGTTCAGTAGTGTAAGGTGCTGATCAAAACCAAAGTCATAGCCAGAATTCTTCAAAAATTCTTTCCTATATAAGTAAATGTAGAAAGAATGTAGAAAAGGAGTGTTAGTATTTTGTACTAGCCTTTTCTGTTTAATTCTGTATAATTATATGTGTGATCTGGCGCACTCAGGTGTTACATCTTGCTCATACGTCTTTGATAAAATCTTCAGTTTTTTAATTAACTTTTCATTCACCATGAAAATTTATGCATGCAATAATTAACATGGCATATCATAATTTCAACTTCAACTTTTTCTTCCACCCACAATCATTATGAGCGATGCTCCCCACCCCTCTCAGGCATCATTTGACCAAAAAATCTAGTCACAGTTATTAATGTTCTTAAGCTTGAGAAATTAATAAACCAAAGCACCCCTAAAATAATGTAGTAATTAATTAATAAAAGATTTTATGAACCTGAATGTCTATAAGAGCAGATTTATGAATCAAGTGAACATATCAATAAATTGTCTGCCAGGCACATAAGGGTAAAGGAAAGGAATTTCAAACTATGTGCTAGAAGCACAATGCATATTGCTGAGTGTAAATTTAGACAGGGAGATACCGCAGTTCAACTGTTCATGATATAAATCCTTTCAGTCCTTTATGCTAGCCAGCAAAACAGAACCTAAAGGGAAGGTCTAATTAGTGAGCTTATGAAAGCTTACTGTTCTCAGCTGACTCTAAAAAATTAGGAAGTAAGCATCTAAATAACTTAAGCTATTTTGAAGAATTGGGCAAACTGTTTCAGTGAAGCCTTAAGGTCTAGTGTATGTATTAAAGCACTTTTTGAGTTTTTAGAGCCTAGCAGATCGTAACAGGTTCTGATTCTTCTACGAATAAAAATTCTGTTTTCAAACTTTCTTAGTGCTTTTAATACAAAGCAAGTTTGTGAGCATGGAAAAGGCATTATATATATAAAATGTCAGTCAGTCAGTCATTTTACAACCCACTATATCCTCGGGTCACGGGGGTCAGCTGGAGCCAATCCCAGCCAGCACAGGGCGCAAGGCAGGAACAAAATATATAAAATGTATTATTATAAATTATTATTATAGTGGGAGAATGAAATATTGTAACAGTATGTGAACATTTTAACTATTATAGTGGAAGATTATATCGCTTTAACTCTACAGAGCAACCGATAATTTACATGTTTTAAATGTTGGGCCTATTTATCACTTAGTGTAATACCAAACTTACTAGCTTCAGATCTGTTCAAGCTCAAGCACTGATGCATAGCCACTTTATTTTATAGACTGACTCATAGTGTCAAATTATTTTAATTTTTTAGAACCCACTGCTCTGTGTGACCTCTTTGCTGGGATCAGGCAAAGATGACTAATGACACAATAATACTATTTCTGTGAAAAATTCCATTACTGGCTTCATATACAATGGGATGGATCTGTATAAAAGACACCATTGTAGTACCAATCCTGAAAAAGCCTGGCTTAGCAGTGTGATATGTCTTAAACTACAGAGACAGAGAAAAGAAAAAATTTATTTGTGTGTTCCTTAAACTAAAGACAGCATTAACAATCATATACTCGAATGATGTCAAAAGTGTTTTTGGAAATAGATTTTAAGAAGCCACATTTATTTTGTCTTCTAATAAAGTTGTACGATTTTTGTCTTTTCCCATGTGGTTACTGTACATTGCATAATTGGAAATAAAAAAAAAGTCTTCAAAGGGAAATGTCCCTGGAAATTTACACTATAAAATTCACAAGATTATGCAGCCTAAAACCTTACTTCATATTTATAACATTGTAAAGCCTTGAGGGACTATTTATTTGTTGAGCTGCATGAACTTGCAAATATCATTAAATAATCAGCCAAGATTCAGCATTTTAGACCAAAACCATTACAAAAATGCCTTAGGAATATGACAACCTATAAATGAAATTATATTATGCATCAAATGTGGATTTATTTTAAAAATTTGTTTGAATTTCCTTTTATAATTTACACATTTAATAGCCATAGAGCAACCTGTAGTTGTGAAATGACATTGGTGAATTATGGGTCTGACTTTCTGCCTTGGGAATCATCTGTAAAATTAATTTATCATGGTTAACGGAAATGTTATTTAGTGGTTGTAAAGTAATATTTCTAAAAATTGGTGAAAACATGACGCATCAGAGGTTTTGGTAGAATGTCTTTAAACAGAAGTTTAATCAAATCCAGCGCTTGAGCATACAATACAAAGCAGTCCATATTAACCCTTTGTGCTTATATGGTGACATAGATATTTCCAGTGACCTAGATTGATCATTCAGCTGTTTAAAAGACACTATCATATGATTTGCAAATATTCTGTTAACTTAGTTATTGTGCTGCCTCCAAAAACAAGCAGAGTATTTTTGTGTGCAACTTTTTTTTTTTAGAATTATGCTACTGCAGTAGATGACCAAAGCAAAACATATAATTTATTTAGACTTTCACACTGAAGATCACTTTTGGTACACAAAGTTGTTGGAATCAGATGTAACCTATAAAACTGGGTCTCGAGTTGTTTAACTTTCTGAAGACTAAGAGTGCAGATAGGAGGAGAATGCTCCACATGGAGCGAGGGGTCTATCCTTGGACTGTTACTGCTTTGATTTATATTAATGACACTGATAGCCAGTAAACTTGTACAATTCCCAGATGATACTAAAAGGAGGTATGGCAGACACAGAGGAGAAAATGAAAACAATTCAAAGAGACGGACCATCTTCAGAACTGGATGAACACTTGGAAAATGCAGTTTAATGTAGAAAAGTGCAAACTGCTGCACATGGACAAATGGAATGTCAATTACAAATAAAAGATGGGAGACACAACCCTCTAGGAAGCCACTTTTGAAGCAGATTTAGGGGTTTATGTTAATACAACATTTTCATCATCTAGGCAATGTGCAGAAGCAATTAACAAGACAAATAAATGTTAGGTTATATCATCAAAACTTGAATATAAATTGAGAGGACATTATGCATAGACTATATAATGTATTAGTTAGAATATTTTGTGCAGTTTTGGTCACCACGCTCCAATAAAAACATAGCAGCACTTGAAGTTGTGCAGAGGAGTGCAACCAGGTGCATCCCAGGACTTCAGGACATGGCACATTCTGACAGGCTCAGAGAATTACAACTGTTTAGTCTCGAGCAGAGGAGACTGAATGGGGACCTGATCCAGTTCTTCAAAATCCGAAAAGTATATTAATAAAGTAGATCCAGTAGAATTCTTTCAAATAAACAGGAAATCACATCCTTGAGGACAACAGTGAAAATTAAGTGGATGTGCATTTAGGACTGAAGCCAGGAAGCACTTTTTTATGCAAAGAGTTGTGAAGAATTAGAACAAACTACTGAGACATGTAGTTGAGGCAGAACCTTTAAGAAGTATCTGGATGAGATATTGGGACAGCTTAGCTATTGGGTAAAGAAATGAGTTTGTTGGACTGAATAGTCTCCTCTCATTTGTCAATTTTTTTATGTTCTTATTGTGTAACAGGTCAACTCTATAAATTAGTTGGAATTGCATATACAGTAGGTAGAGCATACTGTATAGCACTTTGTATAGTGGAGACAGGCATGCTAATAAAAGACATAGTTTTGCTTCTGTACACAGAATTTGAAATGTGCATAACACTCTTACGTAAAAAACAGAAAAGCTATGAAGCAGTCATTGGAAGCATTCATTTTCGCTTGTGGAAGAGCTGGCGTACAAGCATTTACTTAACCTTCCCTTGCCCATGTCCTCCTAGCTCTTACAATTGTGCTTGAAATAAGTAAAAGCACCCTAAATTTCACCTGTTCAGGATGCATCTTTGTGGATTTTCCTATGTTTGCTAAAATAAAGTAAAGTAAAAATATATGAAAACATCTCATAATTTGTACAGCTTCTTAAAAACCCTGTCACATCTTTCATGCCAATTTTGACCTGCCTTTGACTTTAATGGATTTTCCCCTGCATTCAGGATAGTTTGTTTGTTCACAACCTGTAAACAAGGACTTCTGTAGCACATTTTCATATAAACATGTAGAGCAAAGTGCTTTGCAAGAAACTAAGCAAAAGAAATACAATTAAATAAACAGATAAATAAATAGAAACTTTAATAACACAGATAAACAAATATCTAATGATAATACCAATAAGTCTAGGCCAAAGACCACTGAGACTCCATTGGCCATTCTACTGCCCGCGTTCCTTCTGACATCATAGAAGGAACAGTGCCAAGGACAGTGGCATAAAATGTTGCCACAAAAACTCAGAAAAGAAAACAGAATAGTAGAGGTTAATAACTTATTTGATTTCTATATAGTATATGATTTTGCAATTCATGTTATAATATATTAACAGTGACACAAAAAAAGCAAATATGAAAAATACTAATGAAAAAATTAGATTTTTTTTAATGTGTCCTATGGTATTAGGCTTTGTGTATCTTTGCAGGTCAGAAATTTGAATGCTTTTAGTAAAGTACTCTAAATTTACAAAAATCTTCCAAATATCCCATGTTTGTATGGTTGCTACACATTTTGGAAACTGCCATTTGGTTTGGGTCAGTTTTGACCCACTGTATGCTTTACTGGAGTTTACTTGACATTTAAGGTTTTCTGTCTTTTTACAAACCAAACAAAATATTAAAATGTCATCTTGTCTAAAAGCTTAAGGTCACCAGCACCTCAGGTTAAAATGGTCAATCAATATAAAGTAGGTGTGGTGTGAAAAAATCTGTTGTCCAGGGCACCTAAACTGCGGTGTCAGAATCTGGTCGAAAAAGACTTGGGCAAGGTACAGCATTGAGTCAGTATCTATAAACATTGTAAGGGTTAAAGTTGCTTACTTTGCAAATTGCCGAAAGTTAGCTGCACTTCTTGTCATTTTTTCCAATTAGTGGGAGTTGGCACTGACACTGCTGTGTATTGTGGAGAATGCAGAACTGTCCTCCATGCAGATGTTTGCAAGCTATTAACTTTCACATTCTAACAGAAACTAAAATGAAAAATAACTGCATTTTGTTTTTGGGTTGCTGGATTATTAAAGTGTCAAAAATTAATAAGGATGTTAAATTAACAAGCTCATAATCAAAAAATGAAATGCCGGGTGAAAGACAGACATGTACAGAAAGCCTAAATAAGATTCCATTGGAGTTTACAGCCATTCATGCAAAAAATCCACGTAGGCACAGGAAGAATGTGCTTAATTCACAGAAATAACAGCTGGGTTGGGAATTGAATGCAGGTTTCTGGAGCTGTTTGGCAAACATTCTAATTACTAATAATTGCAAATATTCCCTGCTCTCCACATGATGTGCATGCTTCTGAGTATCTCAAGCTGTACACAGGAATCATATGCTACTAGCTAAGAAAGGTAATTACAAAATGTAAAAAAGTTTCATATCTTCCATGTACCCTGAGTGTTCTTTCTATACCTTTCTCTGGTATCCCCATGTGGCTCAACCTGTTTAGACCAAAGCTTATTATCTCAGTCGCGTTCCCAAAAAACCTGCTTCTCAAGCTCTGACATTTAAAGGTGCCTGGCTCACTTCTAGGACCAATGATAGACAGGGCCTCATTACCCGCTAAGAAAATATCATCCACATTCTTATGAATACTTGCTATCTTAAAGAGGAAATCTCAGTAATCCTCCTACATTTTTCATTGCCTGGCGCTTCCTAATTCAATCACATTTGACTGAGCAACCACAGCCAAACTGACCAATCACATTGCTCTGAGGGACTGGACACACACAAGCAGACCTTGATGTTTTAAATAGATACATATAAACCTAATTATTTCACTAATTGTACAGCAATATGTTGTAATAATAGAGTCATTAGGACTTGGACTTTAGAAAATTATTAAACTATTAAACTAACTGACACTGTTATTGGGATTTAGAAATGCAAACTATCTAAATTAACTTAAAAAACACTTTGAGTCAGCACAGCTCACAATTGACTAAAAATATGCATAATGTTCTTTTGCATTTATCATAAACCCAACATGTTACATGCAATGTTAAACTAGCAGCCTGTGTTAATATTGTTATTTGTCAGTTTTGGTATATTCCTACTCCCCCCTTTTTAATCTGATGCATATTGGTATGTTTCTAGCTCCATCTTTGTTGCTGGCGCTGCTTTAGTCTTAGCTTTGCCTTGTGCTATATTGTATTTTAGGTTAAAGAGATTATCATATTTTTACCTTCAACTTGTCAATGGTTATCACATCCTAATACCTTGTATGACTTCTTGATAGACACCTACGTTAAAGTATACAGATTCTTAGTCTTGACTTTCTTGGTGAGTAAAACTATCTGTCCACGCTCACTACAACCAGCAGGGCAATGCACACTCTGTATGGACTGGGTCTTTAGGAGAGAAGCCTCGCTAACACAGTGTTTGGTGTTGAATTAGTAAAAAGATGGATTTCTGAAGCCTGATTGTGTCGAGCCTTGGGCTAATCAAAAGACTGCTATATATATATGTCTACCTTCGTTACTCTAAGGCAACTAGAAAAGGACTGTGCCTTAAGTATTTTTCTACATTATGCCTAAAATGCTACACTCTTTAAACACAACCAGTCAAGGACAGCTTAAATGGGGGATTACAGCTTATTTCACCAACTTTGTCTTTGTACAGTTTACTTAGGAATTTTACTTTCAAGTTTGAACACAGTTAAAGGGCTCTCTGAAAATTTCATTGTGTATTGACTCACTGTGCAGCAAAGAAACTGAAACTTTCTCTCGCACCGAAGCTGCTGTGCCGCTCTTTTACTGAACTTTTCATGACCACTGCGTGCACACTCTCAGCTCAGCCCCACCCAACTGAAACTCATGCAGTGCCCCTCATTGCAGTATGTCTCAGCAGGAATCAGTGCATTCACTAGAGCTGGAGTCCCAGGAAGCAAAAGGTGAATTATTCCCACCTCAAGTTGATATTGGAACACAGGATGAACTATCACTACAACCAGCGGGGCAACACACACTCCGCACGGACTGGATCATTAGGAGAGGAGCCTCATTAACACAGCGTTCAGGAATGGAGTAAAATGTTTGTTTCACGTGTATATGTATATATTTAAATTCTCGACTAGAGCTTATTGTTAGCCAGAGGGTGCCAGGGTCAAACCCACCACATGGCAGTAGTGCTGTAACTGACACTGCCTCACAATGCAGGTAATGTGCCTCATTCGGGACTCTGTCAGCAGCAACTCATTTGACACAAAGTCAAACCAGCAGTACCCAAGGATGTTCCGAAGAGACATAGTACCGAAGGATTCGTTCTTTATCTCAGGTCATTGGATAGCATCCATGTCTTGCAACCACATAGCAAAACAGGAAACACCAGGACTCTAAATACTTGAACCTTTGTCCCTCGGCAAAGATATCAGGAGCACCACACACCCCTTTCCAGCAACCTCATGACCCCCATGCTCTCCTAGTCCATCTACTGACTTCATAGGAAGAGTCACCAGAAACATGGATGTCGCTGCTGAGATAAGTAAACCTCTCAACATAGTCAATACTCTCTCCACTGACAGACACACTGCCAATAGCTTTGCCCAAGAGGTCATTAAAGGTCTGGATCTTGGTTTTTATCCAGGGCACTCACAAAATCCAGACACTCAGACTCCCCACTCAGTCTCTCAAGAGTCCAGATCAGATCCTCCAGTAACTCCACGAAAATCACAGCATTGTCAGCAATTTCAAGATCAGTGAATATTTCTTCAGCAACAGATGCCCCATAGCAATTGGACCCTACGACTTGAAGTAAAAAAAAAAAAAGAACACAGACTCAGACTGTACGGGGAGGAGCGGGTTGGTTTTATGCTAGACAGATGCATTTTTTGCTAAGCTACCTCATTGGCAAGCATTGAGAAAAACAGAAAGGCTTGAATATTGTGTTTGTTAATGTGGAAAGATCTTAAGATAGGTTCCCATGTCAAGAGTTCTTGAGCTGCCTAAGGGGTATACTAGAAAAGTATTTGAAGACTATCCAAGATATCTATGAGGGACTGAGAACCTGGGCTAGAGCCATTGTCAGGCTAACAGACAAGATCTGAGTTAGAGTGGGTCTGGCACCAGGGATCTTCTTTAAGGAATTTCATCTTTGATGTGGTTATGGATGTGTTGACTCCTGGTGTAACTGACCTGGTGCATGCTTTTTTTGCTGATGACATTGTGTTGTGTTGCACCAGAAAGGAGGAAGTGGAGAGGAAGTTAGAAGAATGGAGAAGGGCTTTGAAAGATAGAGGAGTGAACATAAATAGGAAGAAGACAGAACCTTTGAGTTTTAATGATAATTAGGAATCAGACGTAAGCCTTCAGGGAGAGTTATTGAAAAGAGTAGATACATTTAAATACCTACAATCAGTGATAACCCAAGATAGGGAATTGGATGCAAAGATGAACCATATTAAGAGTATTCTGTGATCAAAGATTTAAGGCATAGTGAAAGGTAAGGTTTTTAGGACAGTCATAAGAAACGATGATGAATGGAACAGAGACATGGGCAATAAAGAGAGCACAGGAGAAGAAGTTGGATATGACTGAAAAGGGAATGTAGAGATTAATATGTGGGGTTGCAAAGAAGTACAGAATCAGAAATACAACAAAAGTAGGGCAGATATCTAAGAAAGTACAGGAACATAGGTTGAAGCCGTGTAACAACACTTTGATATCAAGACTGTAATGTTGAGCCATTCTGAGAAAACCTCTAACTTCATGACCCTTTTGTAGACGCCTGCTATATTAAACTGTTAATGCTTTTAAATGTACATCTGGGCAGGTCTGACACTCTTACTGCCATGTGCAAGCCAGTTTTGACAGCAACAACTCTCCAGTAAGCCAGAAGTACTTATTTGTGTTTGAGGATTTGTTTTAAACATTTTATTTTCCCCTTGAAAACAAATAAAGTTTCAACCAATCAATCAATCTGTCTGTCTATCTGTCTATTTATGAGGAGAGACAATGGTATATCTGAGCAAAAGAGTGATGGAAAAGGAAGTATAGGGAAAGACAAAGTATGGGAGGCTGGAGGTGGATGAATAAAGTTAAAGAAGATCTGAAGGGAAAGGGTGTGTCTGGGGACCAGGGGAGTATTTTTCGTACGTGGATTACACGTTTAGCCGGATGTAATTGTTGAAGATTTGGCATGATCCTGGATCTGTCAGTTTTTTGAAACTCTTGCTGGATGTGTTGTCATAGCAACGTACGGAAAATACCCCCCAGGTGTCAAATTGAGATGTTTGGAGATGGTTGATCTAGCACAGGGGTCCTCAATCATGGTCCTGGAGGGCCACAGTGGTTGCAGGTTTTTGCTCCAACCCAGTTGCTTAATAAGAAGCACTTAATGCTCCAGAAACACTTCTGCTTCACTTTAGTTGTCTTGCTCGTTATGGTTTTGAACCCTATTTGCTTATTTTAGTCTTAAACAGCTGTATTCTGTTTTTAATTGCTCCTAATTAGCAATAACATGCAAATGACAAAAGAGACCAGCATTTCTCCATTTAGCTTGTTACCATTTACACCGTGTGTATTTATCATGCACCATTGGGTTTAATGAAATACTTGGAAGGAAAGTGAAGCGAAAAAGTGAAGGACTGAGAATTTCTCATCCATTTTATCCTTCAGATCATTTGGATGATATCCTTAGAAAGGGGAAGAAAATCTAGGATGTGAGAATGACCTGACATAGAAGAGTTAAAGCACTAACAAGCCATGAAATTAAATTATTGGCAAGAATTGCTTTCTAATTAAGCAACCGGATTAGAACAAAAGCCTGCAGCCACTGCGGCCTTCCAGGACTGTGATTGAGAACCCCTGATCTAGCACATCAACCCCACCTAGAAGTTGGAAAAGATGAAGAGAATGAAAGAGCAAAAAAATAAAGATTTTAAGTCAAATATGTATCACCACAACATGGGTGAAATCTCAGAGGCTTAAATTTATTTAGAAATATATTGAACTTCAGTAACATTGGAAGATTTTAATTTTTTCCCTAGTACAGCAATTTGGATTTTTTTACATACATTTTACTTTAGTTATTGCTATAATTATTGTTATAATATTTGTTATTTTCTTCATAATAACTGCAGGCATAAAACTACAGAAAGCAACTCATGATGGTTTATGCTATTAATGACTTGATATAAAATAATACATATGTTGGTAATTTAATTGTTGATTCCTTTTGATTGCAGGGCAGGTATTGCCCATATGCACAGTGTAAGACCTACCATTTTGACCTCACATAATTACTAAAAAGTGACACTACCTACTATGACACTTTCAATGCACAAAATTAAATTATAGATAGGATAATATGTAAAAAGTTATGTGATTATATAATGCAATAATGTTACCTTCTGCCACAACCCACAATTAAGTTCTACACTCTGCAATGGCAACATTAATATTCTAATCAACACCTACCCAAAGTTTCTCTGTGTAGCTGTGAATGGCTCTGGTGTGGGGAAAATCTAATGATGGTTCAACAACTAACATATTGTACTGGAGAATTTGTCAGGTTTCTTCACATTCAAGTAACTTTAATTTTTTATTCCTTTTTGAAAATATGTACCACTCACTGGTATATCCCATAAACCCAGCGGCACTCTAATGAAGTGAGTAAACACAGACATCAGTGGTTTGAGAGAGAAAATGGTTGAAGGGCAATACGAAACCAAGTTTTTGACAGGAAACATAGGGAACCCAGCAGGTAGCCAAGCTTTCATATTTGTCTAGTGTACTATTTTTATCACTAGATAAATATTTTATGCAACATATTGTATGGAATTGTAAATGTATGTATGTGTATACATTGCTGGCTCCTACCTTTTTAAAACATTTATTGAAATACATTGCAAACTTTTATCATTGTAAGCATATATACAGAGTTTGTGGAAAACTTGTGTTTTTTTTTAGATGTTTTTTTTTTAGATTTAATTAGCCTTTCCTATTTTTTTACATAAGAGAAAACAAGCCACTGGCTTAAAGCTTCAATTGGATTAGAAATGTGTAAATCAATCAGATGACTTGTATGTGAGTGAATCACTTAAAGATCAACTTCCATGTTAACTGGTCACATGCACACTATATTTTTAAACAAGACAGGCAGTAATGTATAGCTCCTCGGTTTCTTGAGGCACAAAGTAAGAAGCAGAAGCTTGAACTGAACAAACTGCTTGCCTGAATTCTTTGTTGTATGTGCCCTTATTCACTTATTATATGCATTTTATTGAAACAATTGAGTTAAAGCTTGAGCTGATCTGGTGAGGCTTAACACTTTTATTAACATGCAACAGACTGAGTGTACTGCTCCTCCTTCCATGATAAACACGTATGCTCACATAAACTCACCCTGCAGTAAACATGTAACATGCTACGGTGAGCATTAACAGTAAATTATATAAACTCAAATCAGCTTTCTTTCTTGTAGTTAAACATGCAATAGTGAGTTCTAGCAGGGGGCTAAAAATATATTTTATGACTTTACATTTATTATCTTTTCATTGTACCTATCACATTTTCATTCCTATTACATTCATTGAATACATCTTAAGAGTTTATTTTTCATGTCTTGATCTTCTCTTTTGATAAAGGATTAAACAAGCCTCAAATTTAGAGTTACAATTGGATGAAATAAATAAATAAGTAAAACAGTCTTCTCCAAAAAATATACACAGACAAAAACCTTTTGTGAGCTTAATATTCCAAATACCTGTAAGAACTTAAATATTCTTAGACAAATACAAATTTCACACCCGGTCTGGAATTGTTGTAGCACTTTGAGCTACATCATTTGTATGAAAACATGCTATATACAGTATATAAATTTTTTTGTTGTGTTTTTATTTTCTTGGAAACATGGTTGCAGGACAACATCACTGACTCAGCTATTCACCTACAAGGACTAACATTATTTTGTGTGGATAAAGGCATTACTACCTATGGTAAGACTATCGCTGGGGGTTCTGTGTTTATGTAAACAATGTCTGGTGTGGTGATGCTATGGCAGTCACGACTTACTGCTCACTCCATTATGTAAGTAAATTCTAGGCTTTTTGATAGAGAGGCAGTTAGTTGTGGTATAGTGGGTCCTTGCCTCAGAAAAAATGGCCGTTTTAATAAATAAATAATGAACGCTCTTGCGCTAGGGTGTGGAGCAGGTGCGAACATTTGTCTATGGGGATGGCTTGTCTCCAGGTTGGTGCAAGGTGGTTGGCCGACCTTGCTTTGCCTTGCTGGCACGTGCGGTCAGTCTGATTGTCTCAGTATCAGCCAGGGGCAGCAATCAGGTGATCACACCTGCAACTGCTTCCCAGCATATAAAAAAGGGAGTGCAAGATCAAAAGAGAAGAAAAAGAAAAGGAAAAAAGAGACAACTAGAGTGGTGATTAAAGGATGTGAGGAAAAGCAGGCAAGAAAGAGAAAGAAAGTAAGCCAGTGTAGAGAACAGAAGCAGGTGAAAGAGAGAGAGCCATTAAGGAAGAATGAGTGGCCATCGCCTAGGAGGAGGCTGTGGGTCACTCCTGTTGAGCGTCTTGGGAACCATTACACTCTGGAGGTGCTCTCACCAGGTGGAGCCAATGCCCATGGTGGGTGGAGCCAGGATTGGCAGCGGTTCGGGTGAAGAAGGGCTCGGTGGTGGCGTCAAGAACACAGACTTGATGAGATGGATGTCTCCAGCTGTTGGTGGATATTCAATGAGTTTCCTGCCAGATTTTTTATTTATTCAATTTTAACCTCCACCATGCACTTTATTTTATGGATTATTTATTTATTGATGTTTTGAAACATTGAACCTTTTTGAACACTTTGATTTGAGTTTTTTATTAAATAAAAGCACTTACACTTTTTCACCATCCTCTTGCTTGGTGTGTTTGTCCTCATCTGCCACGCTCATCCAGTTACATTATCGATGGTGTCGGGCTCAATAGGCTTCCAAAAATGAAGAGGGAGCATGGAGCCAACCTGCACCTTCACATTAGTGTGCATTGGCAGCAGAAAATCAAACACCATCAGGCTGAGCACAGGTGCCCCACAAGGTTGCATGCTGAGCCCACTATTGTTCATACTGCTCTCCCACGACTGCACCACCAGGACAAATCTGAGTACAATGTCATTGTCACGTTTGCAGATGGTACAACCATAGTAGACTTTATCAGCAATGATGATGACACATTCCACAGAGAGGAGGTTGAACATCTAGTGAGGTGGTGTAGTGAAAGTAATCTATCTCTAAATGTTGAGAGGACAAACTAGATTGTTGTCAATTTCAGGAGAACATAGGCTGACTATTACCCACTGCTCATCAATGGCTCTGCTGTGGAGAGAGTCAGTAGCAACACATTTCTTGGTGTGTATATTTCTCGTGACCTCTCCTGGACAATCAACACCACCTCTGTTGTCAAGAAGGCACAACAATGCCTTTATTTTCTGTGGAAACTGAAGGGAATTGACTTGCCACAACCTATTCTTGCCACTTTTTACAGAGGAACTGTGGAGAGCATACTGACATACTGCATCACTGTGTGGTTTGGGAACAGCAAAGCCCATGAGCACAAGACTCTACAGTGTGTAGTGAGGATAGCTGAGAGGATCATAGGGGAGTATCTCTCCTCAATCCAGGACATTGAGGAGAGCTGTCTGTGTAGAGCCTCCACCAAAGTAAAATATGTCTTTCACCCATCAGATGTACTGTTTGACCTCTTACTGTCAGGTAGATGATACCGCAGCATCAGGACCAGCACAGCTAGGTTCTATAACAGCTTCTTTCCCCAAGCTGTGAAACTTCTGAACCATATCCCTATAACATTCCCCAAATTATGTTCTGTTACTCAACACTCTGCAGTTTACTATGGATATTGAGCATGTTTGAGCTTTGTAGTGCTGCTTCTTTTGTTTTGTTACATTATATTGGTTGCACTGGTTTGGTAATGCTATGCCGTATGTTAAATGCATGTTGTGTTTCCTATGCATCTGGGACTGTAAGAAAAAATTTCACTCAACCATACACTACATAATGTATGTGGATAAATGACAATAAAAGTTAAGTGGAGTTGACAAATACCAGTGGCTAATGAGAACTATATTTTATAATAACAGATACAGGTCCTTGCTATCTTTTCTGTAAACCTCCTGCTTGCTTAGAGAAGTCAATTTTCTTGGGCAAGTTCATCACATTTGAACACCCAGCTATCCTCTGGTGGTTTAATTAGTGCTGGCCAGAAAAAGGGATCAAGCCACACTAGCAGCACATAAGAGAATCTATGCAGACTTCTGTATATATATATATATATATATATACAGTATATATACAGCAATATTGTGATTTTCTGCGTGTCTGAGTTGCAAAAATTAAATTAATGAACAGTTCTTTGAAAAAGCACACTTAATCCTTGAACTGGTAGAAACAGATTAAAAGTGTTTTAGTGACTAATAAAACATTAAAAGAAATCTTAAGTAATCTTCAGCAAAATGTAACTTTGTTACAGTCTTCTCAGACCTAATAAAATTTAAAAGCATCTTTAGAGCTGCTCCACTAGAGGGGAGCGAGTACACCACATTCGAGAACAAGCAGAAAGATAAAAGCCTTGCAGGATGTGAAAAGCCAAGGCATTAACATTAGAGACACTTTTAATTGACGTTTAGTCTGTGGAATATGAAAGCTGCAAGTTAAGGCAGTTGATCCCACATCTCTTGGATTACTCCTTGTAAGAAAGTGCATTTTCACTGAAAGTAAACCCTGTCTAAAAAAAGAACATGCAGTGTTGTCTGCCACATACATCCCATATATTATACTGTATGTATAAATAATTTTATTAACCAGTTATTTTTTTAGTCTTTAACAGTCATTATTCCTCATAAGTTTCACATCTGCACTTGACCTCCTACCACTGTATATTGGCCTTGCTCTAGACTCCCAACTATATATCTCTCAGTCAAGGACCACGAAATTCCCTATTTTCCTTGCTGTAAATATCTCTGCCTGGAAATCACACTGCACTTTTTTGAGTAACAAGTCCAATGTTAGAAAAAATAATGTTTTAATTTATGCTCAACCGAATACAAAAATGACAACCATGACTTATAGAAAGTTCTTTAAGACTGATTTTGGGTGCTATGTCATATAAAGAAAAGTTATTTTATTGCCAGTTTTAATGTTTATGCATAAATCAAGTTCTCTAATCTGTCTGTGTGTCTGTATCATGTACTATATTGTCTGACCAGGTAAACATGGACCATGTTGCCATTTTAAGGGTTAGGAACTGGCCAGTCATGGATCATTAGGTTTTGAAGTGGGGGCACATGGTGTAGAGGAGTTATTTTAAACTGTTCTGATAAGAGGCTATTTGACTGTTTAGTCTGAAGTATTGTAAATGAAATGAACTACAGTGGATGCTTGGAAAACTGACCTTGAGCTTTCTGATAATACCAATGTAAGAAGCATTTTCATGTGCTGTGAGAAACTGCAAAGGTTAATGTCAACATTTTTTGCTACTAGTGTGTGTGACCTGTTTGGGTGGTGAAGGTGATACTGGAGGGCCCTCTTATTCCCCCTCTCTCTGTTGCTCTTTTAAAAACTGCTGAAGAGTTCTGTTTCTTGCTCACTATATTCTTGCTTTGCTTCAGACAACATATACTGCATGAAAAGAAGGCGCTTGGGAGTGTAATGATCATCAGCATCTTCCTACTTCTGCTTTGACCAAATGAAGATTTAAAGCAACTGTGATATATGGCCGGCAGCTTATCCCGGCCAATAGCCCCACGCCGCTAGATGGAGTCCCCCCTGCAATGTGGAGGGGCCCCAAATTCCCACAGGGCATCATGGACATTGGAGTTTTACTTCACAGCTCTGCTGGATACCGTGGGGGCCACCAGGGGATGCTGCAGGGAGGCATGGGGATTTGTATTTTCCATGTAGCCCGGAAGTATTACCTCGTCACGAGGACGGAAGAAATAAAGTACTTCCGGGCTGAAGAAAAAGAAGAGTTCATCTGACCCGGAAGTGAAGGACAGAAGCACTTCCGGGTCAAGGGCTATAAAAAGGACTGTGGGAAACCCAGCAGACTGAGCCGGAGTTGGGAGGAAGTGCGACAGAGCTGCTGGGTGGAGTGGAGGACTGAATATTGATTATTTTAAATTATTATTGATTTATTGTGTATAGTGGAGGTGGAGGTGCTTGGTGCACATTGTTATAGGAATAAATTTAAGTAGTGGACTTTTACCTGGTGTCAGAACATGTTGTCTGCAGGTTCAGGGTTCGACAGCGCCCCCTATCTGTCACACAACCAAGTTGTATTATTCTGTGTATCTCCTTATATAGGCTGTTATTAGTTTTAATGAAAATAAATTTAATTTACAAGTAAAAGCTTAAAAGTCAATTCTTTTGTCTGATTAATTATTGTTCAGTGTAGCCAAGTATAGGCCTGTCCATTCCTTGTCCTGCTGCGTTCCTTAGCGGGATGTCTTTGAGAATTCCTCTACTGGTGATAAAACTGAGCTGAAGTAAACTTTTAGAAATAAAAGACAGTCCCAGTTAACAAGCAGCCTGCCATTAGAGGTCCCTAGGGTTGAATATGCTATGTAGAATGTAGAATACATTCAGGTAGTAGAATACTACGTGAATATACTACGTAGACAGTGAAAGAGATAAGAGATTAAAGGCTGTAGCCGATTTTGACATTTCTTCCTATCCCCAAAGAATGTAAGAGGTTATTTGGTACTTTTTGTGTTAGGTAATTTGACAAAATAATAAAACACACAACTATTGAAGAACTTGATTGGAACCATGTTGTTCATTTAGGAGGGAGCTGGACCTTTACAAAAAGAATGTAAAGATTACAACAGTCTCTTGGGTGAGCTTCAGCTTAGAAAAATGGTATAGTGAAGGCTCACGGGTGGGAGAAAAAGATGCCAAATTTGTAACAGAGAAAGAGACAAGAGGCCAATGGCAGAGTATGTTTTGATAGTACTTCTGAAATGTGTAGGTGAGTAAGTTGCTCCACTGACAGCCAGCGAGATAAAAAACCTGTGGAAGTAGATAAAGAGGGCTGGACTATTAGTTCTCTATATGTTCATTTCAATGCAATTAAAAAACCCTGGATTTTGGCAGATTTACATCTAGGTATTACTATAATCATTTCATGCATTGAGAGAAAAGCAAGGCAGGTGTTCTCCTTATGCTTTGTTCTATCTATTATCCTTCAAATAGGTCTGGTTTGTTACTTTTTTGTTAAATTTATTATGATCTAAATGTATCATTTGTTCAAATATAGTAATGTTGTTTTTATAAGAGAACAAAACACCCATAATAAAAACCAAAACTAAAAATAACCATGGTTAATATTGCCCACAAAATTACATTTAACTCTGTAGTTGTGACCTGGACAGTGGAAGCAGGAGTTTTTCACCTCTATGTTAGGTTTCATTAACGACTACCCCATTGCAGATAGAAGGTAATTCAGTAAATGAGCTTGCTGGTAGATTTAATGAGAGAAAGTGAAAGCTTCTGTTTTTCACTATAACTTCACAGACTGCAGTCTTATTTATTTCCAGATACATCTATGGTTTTTTTTATTACTTATTTTGAAAAGCACTTTCACACAGGCACACAACAATTTCCATGTGATTTAATGAGAAGTAAGATATACCGGTATAGTTGGCATTCTTTTGTCCTTTCTCAAGAAAATGAAATAATAGTTAATTGCTCTGCTCTCTGCTTCTTTTATTCATTTCAGGTAACACTGCAGATAGTATCATTGACTCAAGAATATTAACCACAATTGCAAACTCTTTGTTACCTAATCATATAAAAGAAAAAAAAAACTTCATTTTGAATTCATAATAATAAATCAAGCATCAATTGAAGTAAATAGAAATGAACTAGGTTTTCAAGGAATTCCAATAAGCACAAAATCATGTGTACAATAATAATGTATGAAGGATTTGTCTAAAATCGCTTTTCAGATCTTGCTGTATCAACAATCAAGATGCATGAAAGACTAAAGAACATTTCTTTTGTCATGCTGTTGTCTTTTTGTTTAACTTGATTTATTTTTAAGTATATTCAAGAAGTTAAAAAATCAATTCTAAATTATAAAATTGTGTTTACATTGCAGTAAAGAGCTCAGAGGACTGTCATATAGAAATGAAGTCACACATTACACTCTTAAGGTTAATTGAAAAGAGGAAACTCACTGTAATGTGCTAGCTTAGGAACAACAGAGCAGGCACTTCACAGACTCCATTATAAATTAAGATATTTTAAAAACACCATTCCAAATATAGTATTTATTGTTGTTTTTATTAGTTAAGTGGGTTCATTTACCGGTGTGGATGAAGAGCCAAAAGTGATGTAGACACATCACTTTTAAGGCCAGTTTGGCAGAATGGCTCAGTGGATTTAAAGTGTTTCATTTCATAACTGGGCTTGTTATTGATTTATAGGTGCAGATAACAGTCAATAATAACCCTGTCTTGGCATATTCTGTAGGTGTGATGGTGCAAATATCAGTAGAATGATTGTAGACAAGTGTCTGAAATAAATGTTCCCTTTCCCATTTATAGCTATATCCACAGACACTGCTGTAAATTTCAGCAATAGATAGATAGATAGATAGATAGATAGATAGATAGATAGATAGATAGATAGATAGATAGATAGATAGATAGATAGATAGATAGATAGATAGATAGATAGATAGATACTTTATTAATCCCGATGGGAAATAATCAGTTCATGCAATTTATGTATCATTTTTCTTCATGATAACCTTTTGCAGTGTAGATCCGTAACCAGGTCATGCATACTGTAATTTCATGTGATATACCGTGCCTACAAAAAGACATCTCCCCTTTGGATGTTCTCACATTTTATTGTTATACAAGCTTGATTATATTGGGTTTAAATTGGCTTATTTGACACTGATCCTTTAGATTCTTTTCCAGAGATCTGCTTTCACTTTGAAATTAAAAGTCTTTTTCTATTGATCGCTGTCCAAAAATTAATTAATCTGTGATTTAATATTATATAACAATAAACTTCCAAAGGAGTGAATACTTTCTATAAGCACTGTAGATTGGTGCTCTACGTATTTGCCAAATGTCCTTGTTGAGTGGTTCAAGTGACTTCCATTTTGTAGTCAATTTTTATTAAATACAGTTCAAACTAGTGTACAAAACAGTACAATATTTTCCATGTTAGTTGTCATAGGCACAATTTGCCACTATGAACTTCGTTTCAACTGCTCATCATTTACACTGGGCTGTGAAAGAACTCATGGAGACACTACAATGTTCTGAAATGCTTGCTAAAATGTGAGGGTTGTTTATCAGTTGATATTCACTGTATTTGTAGTGAGAAGTCAAGCAAAATGACACCTTTTATTGGCTAACTAAAAAGATTACAATATGCAAGTTTTCGAGGCAACTCAGGCCCTTTCTTCAGACAACACCCTAGTACCACTGTACTTGTAGAAACCCTCCTTTTCCCACCCTCTAAAACAAACGCAGTTTTCAATGTCTGGAAAACATTTCTGCTTAAATCATTTAGAGATCTGTACATAGACAATGTCTTTGCTTCCTACGAGCAATTACACTCCAAAATTCAATTTCCAGCAACACATTTCTTTCACTACCTCCAAATTAGAAACTTTGCTAAACAGAACCTGCCCAATTTTCCTCACCTCCCAACTACCTGATCAGTCTTGAGGACTCAGACAGCATTTCCATAATATATAAAACCATTTTACAGTCCCTTCCTTTCAAAGATCCAAGAGAACAGTGGGAAAAGGATCTCTCACTAAACTCTCAGAAAAGGAGTGGAAAGTAGCAATGCACAGAATTCACTTGAGCTCCATATGCACAAAACTTAGAATTATTCAACTCAAAATTATATATCGAGCACATCTGTCTCGCTTAAAATTGTCCAAAATGTTTCCAGGGCAAGATCCAACCTGCGAACGCTGCAATCAATTTCCAGCCTCACTGGGCCAACATGTTTTGGGCCTGCACCAAATTAACATCATACTGGACCAAAATCTTTAAATGCCTATCAGACAGCCTTGGTGTCACAATCCCTCCTAATCCACTAACAGCTGTGTTTGGTGTACTCCCAGATGGGCTTAAAGTGGAAAAGGACAAACAAACTGTAACTGCCTTTACTTCACTATTGGCACATAGACTTATCTTGCTCAACTGGAAGAATCCTAACTCTCCTATTCTAAGTCAGTGGGTAACTGATGTTATATAATATATGAAACTGGAAACAATCTAATTTGCACTTAGAGGATCTGTGCAAAACTTTTTCAGAACTTGGCAGGATCTAATCAATAACATTTTAGAATAAGTATTTAAATTGAGGAAGCAGGTTCTCTCCCCTCTTTTACTCCATTTATCTTTATTCATTTATTAATTTATCTATTTACTTATTTTTACTAGCTTAAAGTTTTACTCTTCGGGCCTAGCTCTCTTTCTCAGGGGTGGGAGTTGATTTGTTTCGAACCGATTTTGTAAAACTTGATTTATTTGTATGGAATGTTATTTGATTTTAATAAAATCAATACAATAAAAATAAATAAATAAAAGGTGAAGGTTGTTTCTCTGTTGATATTTACTGTAGTTGTAGAAAGGTGAATAAATGGTCAGTTTTGAAAGTGTCATTAATTGCCTTTGAAATGTTAACAAAATTGCAAAATTTTAAAAGTGAAGAATTCTCAATTCAAAATGAATTTGGCAATAATGTGGCAAGGGGCTATATTCGGGAAATATAATGTACAGACCAACCTGACAGAAATGTGATTTGATCCAAAAGCAACGAATAACAGAATGACCTGCAATGCCATCACTAAGTATTTTTCTGAAGTGGAGACCTCATAATATACAAAGGAGGCAGGGAGATGAGCAAGGATGGCAAAAAGCCATCTGAGCAAATCTACAATCTAGCTGGTACAGCTAACAAAAGATCAAATATGTTAGGCAACGGGCCAATTTGATTTTCCTTCTGTGAATGGATCATAGAGTGCTGACACCAATCCAAACATCACCATTCTCTGAAAGAAAGCCTCCTTTATATTAAAGATTGTGACTAAACAGGCAAGGAGTGTTTACCAAGCTTGCAGGTAAATCAGTGCTCAGTGAAGTAAGCAAAACAGTAACTATAAACATGGCTGAATGCATTGGTGGACAGAAGTTGAATGCAAACTGGCATCTCTGGCATGAGCTGTCAAAATCACATTTTCTCTTCATCATGACACAGATATATCACTTGAAATTCATGGACACGAAAATATCTAACAAATAAATGTATCATGTTTCTAAAATATTTTTCACTGGTCCTGTACAAGTCCACTTTACAGATGTTTTCAATTGTATTCAATGTGCAGTTAAGTGATTATGCTCACTGTGAAAGGTGTTTTATATACACTGTAAATATATAAGATAAAATTGTTTTGCAACTCCTGAATCTCTTCAAGAGTTAAAATGTGGTATTTAACATACATATAATAAAGAAAATCATTGTTGGGAAGAAATGTTTAAGAATTTATTGTCAGTATCTTAAATATTTCTTGTGTGTTCAACAAAAGGTGTCTAAATTGAGAGTGCTGGGCAATGCTCTTCTTCTGACCATTCATTTCTGGACATGAGGAATTAAAGAACATAAAAAAAGAGGGAGATGTTTTAGATCTTTTTGGAGAAAAAACCTTTAAGATGAAAATGGGCACAACTAAATCACAATTAAAAACAGACTTTCCTTTTCATTTTTAAGTATCATTACCACCTAGAAAAAAAATTACATTTTTAATTATGCTTTTTAAAAATTTTGATCTGCAAAAAACAAAAACATTACTAAAACAGCAAGTGTGGTGTTCCGCAACTTAGGGGGAATTACTTCTGGGGTTCAGTGTAATAATATCTTAATTAGAAGACACGCTGTATTATTTTGTAAAGAAAATAATTATTTGCATAATTATTCATTATCATGTCAAACCAGAAATCTGAAAGACTATTTAATTTGCCTTTCCAATATTTTAATACTGTAGCTCCCTGATTGGAATAGACGTTGTATTTTTAGAACTGTGCACCTGTATGCTTGTAAAATAATATTATTGTTCACAATTTTACTAAAAGCAGATTACACTAGTTTAGCTTTCATCTACAGTACTGTACATGCCATTATAAAGGAATTACATTTTAATTAATTTGCATTCAATATTCAATAATATCACTATTCTAGTTTTTAAAAATAGCCATCTCTGCCCAAAACAATATGTGATAGATTCTTAAGGTGGGCAACAGTTTACACATTTAGAGATATTTAGACTTACAATTTTCACATTCTTGCAGATAATCAACTTATGTTTTTCTAAACTTAATGTAGGTCTTCATTCTACTTCCATTGAATGCATGCGTAAGTATCATAACTAAAGGCATCCAAGAAAACAGTTATTTGATTAAGCACTAAAAAATAGTTTTAGCATGTAAAACAAAACATAAAACGTTTTAATACTACAGTATGTTATAAAATTAGATAGATAGATAGATAGATAGATAGATAGATAGATAGATAGATAGATAGATAGATAGATAGATAGATAGATAGATACTTTATTAATCCCAATGGGAAATTCACATTTCAAATTATGATATTATATAAAAGAGTGTCACATTTAAATTTCTGTACATAGAGAAGCATTGTATTTGTATCCAGGACACAAGATACACATTCAAGGCGGATTATAAAAGGGAATGTGAGCTGCTGTCTTGAAAGTGATAAAGGAGGCATTTCAACAGTCATTAAAATTCAAGAATTCATACAAAATAAGTTAATTTATTGTTTCCAAAAACTTCAGAGGTTTAATCATTCACATACAGTTTTAATTTTCTTCACAATTTCACTTTGATTATGTTTGATTCCACTACATATTCATTTTCACTGCAATAAATATTCCATTGTTCTAGTTAGCAATTGGAGTAATCTAAAATATAATTTTCTATGTAAAGATTAATCTGTTGAACTCTCCTTTCTGTAAGCATCCTGCAAAAATTACCTTGTAATTTTAAAATGTTCACTCTAGTTATTAAAGTCACACTTGAAAAGCTTGGTTTCAATCATTTGCTCAGTGTAAACAATTTTCTCAGAATTTCCCATTGTTATTCTTTCATTGCTGATCAGAGAACTTGAAATTTTGAACATTATCACAATAAAGCAAAGTCTTCAGAAGCTGCAGATAATTCTGCTTCAGATAAGTACTTTGGTTTGTATGCACTCATAAGGAGTATTTTGATCTGATGACACTGCAACTGAAGAAAACAAGAAACTCAAGTTTACTACATTTATATTGACACATTAAAAAGACACTGTGTCTCACTAAAATTCTTTCTATCTTTATGTTGAAAATATGTTTTAACAATTAAGGTACTTTATCAAATTCTGACATACTTAACATTCTACACTGCAAAAACATTTATTTATTAATTTCATAACTGTTCCTCCAATGAAGTAGTCAAAGTCTAGATTGACTACACTACTATATCATATATCCTTTATCTATTTTAGTGTTTTTCCTCATGTTCCTAGGTCTAATGGCATTAATGTTGCTTCCTCACTCACCTGGATAATTCATACATGCTGAATAGTTCTTTCCTATTGTTATGTTATCATCACAACCTCAGAAATTATCCAAATGACATCTACAACATATCATGAACAACTGAGCACTTCCATTTTTAACGGATATCTTCTATTTCCAAACCAGTCTCCCACCCAATCTGCTGGTTATTCACCTACAACATTAGTTTTGGGCTTCTCTATATTGTATTTTTGTTTTCTTTGCATGTTATAAGTGGATCTATTTAAAACAAAGATTGATCAGCTGGCTAAATCTTTCAATCTTCTCACAATTTTTCTCAGGTCAAATGGTTGTTGACCTGCTGCCATGGTATGCTGCAACTGGCTTGATAGAGAGAGAGAGAGTAATGTGCCCATAATTGGAGAGCAAACAAAATGTGCTGAATATCTTGTATATTAATTTTACAATGCTTGTGACCAAGTTAAATTAAATAGCTGTGATTGAAGGACCACAATAAACATGAACAGAAACATTAAAAGGCTGAAGTGCAGATAGGAGTTCTGTACATTCAGAGCTGACTTAGAAAATGGCTATAACAGTGACACACATCAACATGTGGAGACTACCTCCAACTAAGATACAGTTAAAATAAACTGTTAATCTGCTCTTTGCAAATGGATTAATTTATACAGTATATACTGTAATTTGCTTTTAACAGACAAAACATGCTGTACAGTGTAGCCATCGGTTATCCATTTTCTATACCTACACCTTTTTGTTTTGTAAGTTGGGAGCCACAGCCTACCCAGGCAACAATCAGTGTAAGGCATGAATTTTTCCTAGATGTAGATGACCTTCAATTGCTGGGTACACTCACAGAAGGTGATTTTAGACTTGCACTAACAATAGGTCTTTGGATTGTGTAAGACAGTGGAAACCCAAGAAAACCGAAGTGAGAAGACACTCCATCTTAATGCCGGCACCAGGTGTTATTAGGAATCATTAGTGTATTGCAGCACCAAGTCTTCCTAGCTATGTTAAACTGGGTACTAATAATAATAATAATAATAATACATTTTATTTATACAAGGCGCCTTTCAGGGAACTCAAGGACACCGAACAAACAATAAATAAATAAATAATTAATTAATTAAATAAAAGACACAATTATAAAAAACTTAAAACATCAGAAAATCTAGAAATTAAAACCAAACAAAACCATTATAATCAGGAGGAAAAAGAAAAAGCCATTTTAAACAGATGTGTTTTAAGTTTACATTTGAAGGATGAATATGATTTGATATTTCGGAGATCCGCAGGCAATGAATTCCAGAGCTTGGGAGCAGAACGGCTGAAAGCTCTGCTCCCCATGGTGGTTAGACGGGCGGGAGGGACAGTCAGATGGGTGGAGGAAGAGAATCTAAGGTTACGGGATGGAATGGCAACATGAAGAAGGTCAGACAGATATGGAGGGGCAAGGTTTGGGATGGCCTTAAATGTTAATAGTAGAATCTTAAAATCAATACGAAACTTGATCGGGAGCCAATGAAGCTGCTGCAAGACTGGAGTAATATGGTGAATAGATGGGATTTGAGTGATGATACGTGCTGCAGAATTCTGGACTAACTGAAGCTTATGAAGAGATTTATTAGGGAGACCAAAGAGGAGTGAATTGCAGTAGTCCAGCCGAGAAGTGACAAGACTATGAACAAGAATGGCAGTAGTATGAGGAGTGAGGGAGGGGCGAATGCGATTAATATTACGTAGGTGGAAGTAAGCAGACCGGGTGATGTTATTAATGTGACATTGGAAAGATAGAGTACTGTCGAGGATGACACCCAGACTCTTGACCTGAGATGATGGGGAAACAACAGAGTTATCAATAATAAGAGAAAGATTATTGGTTTTGGATAATGATGATTTTGAACCAATGAGGAGAACCTCAGTTTTGTCACTGTTTAATTTAAGAAAATTCGAAGAAAACCAGGATTTAATTTCAGCAATGCTGTCAATAAGCGAGGGTGGTGGAAAAGAGGAGGTGGGATTACCAGCAAGGTAGAGCTGGGTGTCATCAGCATAACAGTGAAAATTAATGTTATATTTGCGAAAAATATTGCCAAGGGGAAGAAGGTAAATAATAAAAAGAAGAGGCCCCAGGACAGAGCCCTGTACTGTAGTCAATTGTCTGTTTTAAAATATACAACTCTCATTTCATCTACTCTTCTGCCAACAACACCACAGACTCATTATTCTGAATTCCATATAATCCTGAATGCTTAAATGTTATTTCATGTTTCAATATTTGCACAGTTCTTGAGATGACCATTGAATGAACCCAAATGGGTTTCTCAGTGTACTAAAATTTACTTAAACATTCCAGACTCAAGACATCTTAGATTAAATGTTATCTTTGTACACAATGTGGAAAGTCTGTGTTGTACTCATAGGCCATGAACCCAGTATTATACCAAAAAGACTTAAGTATTAAACAAAAACTAATTATTTCAAATAACAAAGGGACAAATCAGCATAAAAGCAACAAAGAGACAAATTGTCCTGTTTGTGTTGTCGTGGTGGTCCTCTTGCCTTTGTTCTCTATACCAAGCCCCTTTCACCCTCCCTTTTCTCATTTACTCTTCATCTGACTCCGACCTGTCGTTCTACAGTGCTTTCCATCAGCTCTCCTCCCACCTGTACACTTAATTTACCCTTAACCAGAGGTAATTTTAAAAACTTATTTCTGGGATCACCTCAATCCTAGCATTGGAATTACTTCTATATTTGCTTTAATGACAGAAGAGTAGAGCACATCCCAACAGGAGCCTGGTATCTCTACACTCCTGACAGGCGGTGCCTGTATGGTAGGCAACTATGCTGTCTTTTCCCAAAGTAATAAAATGATCTCATGTACTTTTTAGTGTGACAGTGTGCCCTTAATTTGTCTTTTGGTGTCATCACCTTTGGTATTTTCTCCTTGATTGACCTTTAGGGCACCAGTGATCCTGCTCAGAATCCTCTTTTGGTGTGCCTATACACCCATTGGATACATTTCCCTCCTGGTATTCATATAGTTTTACTCACACAGTGTATTATGTTGACATTGTCAGCATGAAAATTGTCACAGCATTGTACAGCATTTATCCTGTTCTGTATCACCAGTCACATGATATGTCAATGAGTGTGGTAACAGTTTCTGCCTTGTGCCCTATTCTAAGCAGCTCCCAAAAATGTCCTCATAAAATACAAGTTGTTCTAAAATATTCAGTTCAAGTTCAATATAAAACTCAAGTTCATTATTTATTGTCATGTGCACACAGTACAATGAAAAGCTTGAATAGAATTGAATAGCTTGAATTGCAATTGGATAGATAGATAGATAGATAGATAGATAGATAGATAGATAGATAGATAGATAGATAGATAGATAGATAGATAGATAGATAGATAGATAGATAGATAGATAGAACTTGTCTGTATGAATGGCTGTTGAGTAACTTCTTGACATTTCTTTGTTAATATAAGTGTACATATTTTTGTACCAATTATCATTATGGAGGATGTGTAAGGTCTTTCAATAATACTTGTCTTTCAAAGATAGTGTGTGTTATACATGTTTTGAACGGAAGGTTGTTGTGTGCTATATATTGTGCCCAAAACCCATACCAGGATTCTATACAGCTGGTGAAAATATTCGCCTGTAGAAGACAGTGAGGAAAGATGGAAATGGAGCTTCTCTCAGATGTCTAAGGAAGTAAAGGTGTTAGGTGATGGGATGTAAACTTGCTTTGGCTGTTTATAGCAGCTTCACAGTCTGAAACTTCATTTCTGAGTTATTGCTCCAATGTATATCAGAGCGTATGGGAGATTCTCAACCATTCTTTTCAGCTGACAGATTTCAGATAACAGACCTCAACGTGAAAGTCTTGTCATGCTGAACATAAGTGTACTGTATTTTGGGAAAGGTGAAGGCAAAGCAGAGCATTCAGTAATTAACAGTTATAACGTGAAACAGGACCTTAGAATGTTTTGATAGTTTTGGGAATCAACCTTGAGCTTGGGTGATAATGGTTTAATAACATTCCTATTTTTTGATAAACTGCAAAAATATTAGATGCTTTGGTAGCATCTAACATTTCTTGGGACAAGGAGAATGACTGCCTTTTATTAGACTTTTCAGAAAGTGTTCTTTTAGTTTAGTGGTAATGGCTTAGCTGAAAATGGGCCCTTTAAGAGAAGCCTCAGGCACTTAAATGGAGCTTGCTATCTGCTACTGTTTGGCCGCTAGACAGTTGGAAAGGAATCTCCCTCACTAGGAAGAAATTTTTTATATATCCTTAATCAGAAGATGAAACTAATCTGTAACTAATGAACCGGACCACCTGAAGCATCTTGCTAATATGAAGACTGCATGAACCCACCCATGTATTGCTTATATTTGATACTTTTGGTTTAAAGGCAAATGAATATAATTTCTAAATGAAAGCTTAAAAGTCAGTGTCTCTCTGAATGATTACTATTAGCAAGCCAAGAAGTTAAAATTGGTCATTCCGTATCTAACTATGGTCCTTTAAGGGGACAAGATGATGCTCTTGTGAAGTCCTTTATTAGTGGCAAATTAGATTGAAGTAATAGTAAAAAATGAGCAGCCAGCTAAGAGAGGTCTTGTTGAATACACGGGATACAATATGGACATCGAAACAGGTAGGACGTTACAGATAAAGCTAGTTTTGACATTTCTTCCAATTCCCCATAAGGAAGAAAACCTGAGAAGTTAATTGGTACCTTTTGTGTCAGGTGCAGGTAATCTGATAATACAAATAAACAAAGAGCTTGGAAATTATCAGTAATAAACAAACTTAATAATAATAATTTCCATGATTTTAGACTTCAATATGGGGTTTGCTTGTGTTATTATGTAAAATTTTGGAGAAGGACTATTCTCTGCTTCAGTTTTCTACGCATTTACTGTATACACACTCAAATATCATTCTTTTTCAATTAATGTGTAAATAAGGATGCTCTCAATTATATTTTTTGGTAATAGTGAATATTTATTAGGTGTTCATCTGTCAGTTAATACATAATTTATGAACTGTATGACCACACAATTAAATATTCATTGAGAAATATTCTGCATGTGCAATAGATTCCAAGATTTTCATGAAACAACACTGAGCAGAAGTAAGATAGAAACTCCCAATATATTACCATTGTTTATGACGTTCAAATTCTCTTAAATAACAAATGTATTTTATAGATTCATAACCAATCCCATCCTGTGCTATCATGTGAGTTAAGTTCTCTTATTTAAAGAAAAATTAAAAACAGCCTAAAGGCATTTTGCACAGCTATGACAACCTCACATTGTTTTGTCCATTTTCTATCCCTGCTTCCCTAGTCAAAGCTCCAGGATGCCAGTACTAAGGGTTCTAAATTTCATTTAGAAATTATTCATACACTGCAGTCTATTTCGTCTCTGGAGACAGAGAGCAGAAATAAGGCAACTAATTAAACAAACAATCAAATTAGAGATATGAAATGGTAGCCTCTGTAATAGCTGAAACAAAAAATAGAATCAACTGTTGTCCCAAAGGATCAAGATTGGGATCCCCTGGCATATCCATTTTTCTCATATAGTGGATAAGCAGCTAATAAATATTGCTCATCGTGCATTTTAAGATTAGACTATACTTAAATGCTTTTATTATGTTTCCTTTTTCTGCTTTATTGTAATAGATAAGACTGCAGCAACCTCTTTTTTTAAATCTTGTAATAATAAAAATACATAAATAAATTACTGGCAGGCCTAATTATGTTCGCCTATTTGAACAAGCCCGTGCAAGTTATTCATTACCTGGATTTCCAGAACACAATAACATATTAAATTGTCATTGAGACCTAATATATTAAGCATCAGGTTTTAACTTGTGTTATCTTATGTGTGAATTTTAATGCACAGCAAAGTCAATAGAATCCTTTTCAAAAATAAAAATTGAAAATATAATTTTTACACATACATGGTGGAATGATGACTGCAAATAGAAAATGTATAAGTTAGCACACTCACCATATGAAATGGTTGTTCTTAACCTGTTGTACAACAAATCCACAGTTTAATTCTACTCTATAGCCAGTGACAGCTCAATTCAGAAAATCATTAAAGTGTTCAGTTAGCCAAATAAGGTTCTTATTTTTAGGAATGGATGGGAACTGTTGTGGAAAATGCTTAGTAAATAAAAAAGTCATTACTACAAATTAAATCCAAGGATATCCTTTATTTACACCAACTAGTTGAGACTCACTGAAGTATGAGAGCAGCAAGACTCTCCATAGTAAGTTTGATTAGTTGTAAGAGTAGCTCCTTAGGTTGATTTACATATAGTTGCTAGTAAACATTTCACTCCCACCAATGAGCACTCAAATAAATGGTACATTCTAGCAATACCCCTCTGCCATTAAATATCATTACAATGGTCCCAAAATAGTTAATCATTAACAGTCTTGTCTAAACATTTAGTTTACAGAATAAGACTTCTTATATGTAACCTGTTTCCACAGAACAAAGCACAAAGTCATATGTTATACAGTTGTACTCATAAGTTTACATACCCTGGCAGAATCTGTGAAATATTGGCCATTGTTTGGAAAATAAAAGTAATCATGCTGAAAGCTTTCCTTTTAACTGGGGAGTGTGCTCAGACGAGGCAATTTATGATCACATAATTGTGTGTGCCTTTTTTACATCTTAATGATAACTGAAATCACCCAAATGTTTGCATACCCTTGAATGTTGGGGCTGATAATATACACACAACTTGACAACCACAGGTTTAAATTATAATCTCTTTGATTGTAATTGGAGTCTGTGTATAAACAGCCAATTTAAATTCATGCAGAGCTACACTGACTTTGCTGGATACCAAGCCATGGGGAAAGCAAAATAAATGTCAAACAAACTGCGAGAAAAGGTTGTTGATTTGTATAAATCAGTACAAAGATATAAAACGATATCCAGAGATCAGAATATGCCCGTCAGTAGTGTTCAGACTCTGATAAAAGAAAGTAGAAAGTTAGGGGTTCTGTTTTTACCATTCCAGGTAGACCAACTGAAATTTCAGCCACAACTGTCATGATCATTTGTCGAGCTGCCAAGAGAAAAACACAAGCAGATTAAGATGAGATAAGGGCTTCTCTGCAAACAAGTGGTGTTGCTGTTTCAAGATGCATAATAAGGAGGTACTTGAACAAAAATGAGCTGCACAGTCATGCTGCAAGAAAAAAACCTTTACTGCGCCAACATCACAAAATGGCCCACTTACAATATGCCAAACAGCATCTAGACAAGCCTCAGAACCTCTGGAACAAAGTCCTTTGGAGTGATGAGACCAAAATTGAACTTTTTGGCCACAACCATAAACACTATATTTGGAGAGGATGCAACAAGGCCCATAACGAAAATTACACCATACTTACTGTGAAGCATGGAGGTGGATCTCGGATGTTCTAGGGGTGTGTGAGCTACAGCGGCACAGATAACTTAGTGAAAATTGATGGCAAGACGAATACAGCATGTTGCCAGAAAATATTGGAGGACAACTTGCATTCATCAGACCGGAAGCTGCACATGGGATGCACTTGGATCTTCCAACATAACAATGATCTAAAACACAAGGCCAAGTTGACTCTTCGGTGGCAACTGCAGAAAAAGAGTGAAGGTGCTGGAGTGGCCATCACATTTCATAAAGCCACTTTGGGGAGCTCTCAAATGTGCAATTCATGCAAGACAACCCAAGAATTTATGGGACCTGGGGGCTTTTTGCCAAGACAAATGGGCAGCTCTACACCCTGAGAAAATCAAGGGCCTCATCCACAACTATTACAAAAGACTGCATGCCATCATTGATGCTAAATGGGACAATAAAAGTAGTAAGAACTAAGGGTATTCAAACTTTAAACTGGAACCATCTCATTTTTTCTCTTATTATTATGTTTTATTTAATGGTTCTGCTGTTCTGTGATGCCTTAGAGTTTAATTAACTTGGACTCCATTAAAAGTAAACGACTTTTGCCTGATCAGTCATCTTTTCTTTAAAGTACATCTTACAAATTCTACTAGGGTATGTAAACTTATGAGCACAACTGTATATGATCATATTCTGTAATATGAAGTATGCTGGCACAAATTAAGACAGGATACTCCAGGCAGGCAGTTTCAAGCACCTTTTTACTTTTTTACTTACAGAACCACCAGAACACGGCATTTTTTTCACTTTTAAGCAATTCTCTTACACTTCTAATTTTCTATTATTAATATGTGTTTAGGGAGGTTGCAAAATTTTTTTCACAATGAACACGGAATATTTAGATCTGTCAGTGACCAAAAAGAGACTACCAAAGAAAAAGGAGTGGGGCAGATTTGGCCAGGCAAGGCTGAACTGAAACAAAAAAGAAAAGAAGTGATGTCAAAGTAACCTGACCTAAATTCTAAAATGTACACTGCATTGTGAGACTCTGTACTGGAGAGATTTTAACAATGACAAGAGAAATAATTTTCCATATTATCTTATCGGTAGAAAGTTAAACCTCATATTTACTTTGAATATTACTTTTGCTTCAGACATATCATCTTGATAGTTTGTTTATAAGGAGTTAAAAAACTTGATCATTTCATGATAAATTTAAATAAGGTGATCATGCAATGTTAAGTGGTTTGATAGTTAGCTAAGACAAAGGACTTGGAAAGTTTAAATTACATACTGTTATATTTAAAGTTTCTTTTGTTTTCGTCTCTATGAACATAAAAACTTGTATGCGTGATATTTGCATATAACATGCATAATCACATTTAATTAGCTATTATAAGTAATCATTTCTACTCCTCTGCCTGTTTATGTATTTCTTTATTGAAGAATGTTACATTGAGAAACAAAAGAATTGTGTTAAGTTTCACCTCATTTGTTAGGAAAAGCTGGGTGGTTCGGTCATTTTTACTGCTGCCTCACAGACGTGAGGTCATTTCCCACCCTGGTCACTATATGTGTACTGCTTGTGCATTTTTCCCTTTTCTGTTTCTATTAACATAAGTATCAGGAGAAATACATCCAAATTAGAAGAATATCTGTACTTGTTTAGTGTCAAGGAAACTTTAAAAGCAGACACGTTATTATGCATGATGCCCTATAATGAAATCGGTGTAGCTTTAACGCCTGTATTTTTTAGGCATTATTAGCAATCCCCATTTCAAGGCTGTGATTGCAAAATACACAACAGCAGTGGAATAATTGCCTTAGCATTTAAAAATATTTTAATGTTCTTGTATTTTGCTTGAGACCTGTTTGTGCAGAGTAGATATTTACTTGCAATCAACCCCTCAGGCTCCATAAATCAGAAATGCAAATTATTCTAAACAAGCAAACACCTAGCATTAATCATTAAAAAGATTAGCTTTCACAGGTGTATTGTAATCATCACTCATACTTGTAAGCTTTCAAAAGCTTTATTTTCATCTTTGTGGCTATTGATGGCTAAGGGGATATTGTGCTAATATGCTCCTGAGTTGTTAGACATATTTCCTAGAATACAATAATAATTAAGATTCAGATTGAAGCTGTATAAATTACATGTGTTTAGAAAATAAATGTACACTATTTCACAAATAATGCTGGATAGAAATTAGGTGTAAAAATATACAGGATTCCACAACACTGTCTTCAGGCATTTCCCAGTATCGTACATACAAATACTGCACAACTACAAATAAACAAAAAAGAGGACTTTAAAATATATGTGGCAAAATTTAGTAGCTGAGAAGCAAATATCCAAAACAAGAAGACCTTTCTCATTCATTTGGGCCATTTGGGTGTTCTCAGTCCTTCATGTTGGTTCTTGCATGCTAGTGCACAGCCAAATTCTTCCTCTCGCTTGTCTTTCTCATTCAGAACTCTGAAAAATCACTCTTGTTCCCAAAGGTTTTAGGTTGAGTTGGATGAAGTAATTTGTAAGTGCCAAATCCTTTAAGTTAATGTTAATGGTAAATGTTCCATAGTTTACTTAGCTTGAACTTGAATATAATATAGCTTAACACATAAAATGGAAGATTCAGTTTTACCCCCTATAAGTTACAGAAAATGGAAAGTTCAGAATCTTAACTCTGTGTGACAGTAGAATAGCCCATAGATTGAATTTAGACAGCTAGAAAGGAACAGGCACAGTCAGACAGCCATTAAGGGCATATAGTTTTCCGATCATTGCACAGAACGCTACATAGAACGATACATAGAAACCTTTATATATATATAAATAGTTAAGCAGAATATCATAAGTTTCCCTTTTTTCACATCATTTTTGCATGTATTTTGTGTGAACTGTTTGCTTTGAATTTCAATAAAATCTTTAGTGCTAGGGTGTTGTACTGTGTTAGCCATTATGAATGTAGTGAGAAGTCAAGCAAAATGACACATTTTATTGGCTAACTAAAAAGATTATAATATGTAAGCTTTCAAGGCAACTCAGGCCCCTTCTTCAGGCCCAATCTTACCTGAAGAAGTGGCCTGAATTGCCTCAAAAGGTTGCATATTGCAATCTTTTTAATTAGCCAATAAAAGGTGTCATTTTGCTTGACTTCTCTCTAAAATCTTTAAAACAGACACACTTGGACTGTGGAGCCAGAATGCCTATCTTGTAGCTGCATTTGAACTATTTTGAAACATTTGGAAACCCTTGTCAAATGCAGCTACATAATTTATGCCACTTTCAAGGTCAGGAGTTACTATCAAAACTCTTAAGACCCTCAGGCAACACTCTACTTTGATGAACTACGGCCATTGATCCAGTGATATTAAAATACGCATTCAAGTAGCTAATGTACCCAAATAGCTACCTTTTCAGGTTAGATTATAAGGAACCACACCTCATTGCATTAAAACACACTTTGCTGCAGTAGATTCTCCTTTGGTGTCCTGTTTTATGAAATAGCATAGTGCATGTATTAATACAGTACATTATTTAAAGGCTCAGGCCTCATTCTGCTGAAAATGAAAACTCCATCACCTTTAAGAAATTATCCAATTTCCAAATACATAATACTTAAGGCTACTTTAAAAATTATGGTGGATTGCTTTGCCTTTTCCTCTGTGAGAAACAAGTCTTAAATTGAAGTTTAATTATTAATATTTCCTTAGTTGGTCATGCCTAGAAGCAGGACAAGAGCTCTATTTCAACAACTGTCAGAGATAAGGGTTGGATCATTGGCATGCTTGAGGGTATTTATCCTTGAGGATGCAGAACCAATTAGAAATAATTCTTCAGCTGTGTACGTGTGGCACAAGTGTACAGCTAAAAAGACACACAGTCATTGACATGGGACAGAATCATTATGAAAGACAATAGACAAGGATGACCGATTCATGTGCTGGTTGGCAATTACAGATAACAGGGCAACAACTATGCTAACATGGAATGTTTTGTAATAATCCAACATCTCTCCTCTGCACATTCCCAAACCAACACAATCTCGCCTCTCTGACTTTGTCTCCAAACCTTACAACCTGAGCTGTCCGTCTAATGTACTCATTTCTAATCTTGTCCATCCTCGTCACACCCAATGTAAAATCTTAGCATCTTTAACTCTGACACCTCCAGGTTTGTCTCCTGTTTTTTGGTCAGTGCCACCATCTCCATCCAAAGGATGCTAAGGTAAGCTGCCATGTAAGAGGAAAAGAGGAAGGCATAAGAGAGGGTTTATGAATGTGGTGAGAGAGAACATGAAGGTAGTGGGTGTAACAGAGCAAGATGCAAAAGACAGGAAGATATGGAAAAAGATGATCCGCTGTGGAACAGCCAAAAGAAGAAGATTAATTGTCACAAGACAGATCTTTAGCCACTCTCTGTGTGTCATTCATGTGAATGCTACATTCTGATGGAATATCACTATCCAGCACTTCAGCTCAGATAGCAAAGACTTTTGTATTGGGTAGAACAGTAATGCTGATTCATCTTCAGCAATGAGTTGCATCTCTGTTTGTGAAGAGTGATGTCAGCAGAAGGCCTGGATAAAGGTGTCTTAATCTAGAGAATACAACAAGCATCATGGATATGAGGATCTATAGCACATGACATCCAGTCCCAGTTGGTTATCACAGAGGGCTTCATGATCACTCAACAGTATGTCCAAAAAGTCATAAATGGTATTTTCCATTCTTTCATAGGCACCATTAAAATCAGGTTTTTCCAATACAATAATATGACCACGCATTGCTGTACTAAGAAATCTTACCAAAGCTCATAAACCTGAGTCCAAATGAACACTCATTTTGGAAGATGCTTAGTGTCAGGTTCAATAGCAGGAGCTGCATTTCCACACTACTTTTGGTAAGTTAATTTTATCTTTTTTTACAGACGGCCTTAACATTTTTCCAAGATGTGATGTTGCATGCTGATTAGTGTGGTTATGTAATATGGTGTGATACATCACCTCAGGCTGTTACATTACATCAGGTATTTTACCCTATCAAAGGAACAGAGGTAGGTAAAGTAGCCAAAAATTGTACTCAAGTAAGAGTAGCGTTACTTCAAAATAATATTACTCAAGTAGAAGTAGTACTAGGGTGTTGTACCGTGTTAGCCATTATGAATGTAGAGAAAAGACCAAGCAAAATGACACCTTTTATTCAAGAAGGGGCCTGAGTTGCCTCGAAAGCTTGCATATTATAATCTTTTTAGTTAGCCAATAAAAAGCTTGCATATTGTGATCTTTTTAGTTGGCCAATAAAAGGTGTCATTTTGCTTAGCTTTTTCTCTACATTCAAGTAGAAGTAAAAAGTAGTCATCCAAAAAATTACTCAAGTAAGAGTTAAAAAGTATTTGGTGAAAAGACTACTCAAGTACTGAGTAACTGTTTGAACATAACAAATGATTTATTTTTTAGAAATGTTGTAATAAGACAGACAAAAATATAACATAATGTGTATATTCTGCTATTTTCAAATAATAAAATAAAAAATGAGTAAAAATAAATAACATCTTTACAAAATAAAGATGCACAAATAACACAAAGTTCCAGATCTCAGTTTTTCACAACAAAGCTTTTGAAGCCAATACCTGCAGTAGGTAACATGTATGTTTGAACAGTGCAAACTACTTAAAGTGACGAGATATACTGTACACTGACAGTATAATACTGTATATTCACTTTGTGGTGTAGTGGGTCTGCAGATTAAAAAAAAAAAAAAAAGGCCAGTTTCAAATCCATAAAGCCGTGTCACTCTCCGTAGGTGCAACACGGGGAATTAATGAGGTAGTTGGAGCAAGTCACACCTGCACGTGCGGGTGCGATCGTTCTCAATTGCTTCATTGGCTTTCTGCCGCATGTAATTAAGGCCCACGGAGATGAAAGTATATATATACGGGTTGGCACAAAAAAAAAGAAGGGGAATCAAAGAAAAGGAGAAAAGAAAAGAGTCTGTAGAGGACCGGCATCGTGACACACTTGCCCTCCAAATAGCGCAGCTGATAGAAAATAACATTAGAACAAGGCAGCTTGTGCGCGTACAAGAAGTCTCACTTTACCATGACTGTCTGTGTCTGTGCATGTTTGGTTAAAATGTGCTTGTTCTTCACTCAGTGAAATGATGGTTAAGCTTCAGCAGGAGTTGGCTCTCAATGTTCTTGCAATTAAGCTGTGACCATTTAGCAGTGAACAGGAGTCCAACATGACTAAAAGTCTCTCACAGGCTGCAGACGCAGGAAGTTTGTGTGTGGTCATGTGACTGCATGGCTACATCTGATTGGTGAAATGGAGTCATGTGATTATTGTTGCTACATCTGATTGGTGAAATGTAGTCATGTGATTATTGTTGCTATGTCTTATTGGTGAAACAGTCATGCAGTAGATCCACTGGCGACTTCTCTCTGGCAAAAATATAGCGTATCTAATGTGTAAATGGAAAAAAGTAACGAGTCAAGTGTTGCCCAATGTAGCGGAGTAAGAGTAGCGTTTCTTCTTCACAAATGTACTCAAGTAAAAGTAAAAAGTATGGTGCAGTAAAACTATTCTTAAAAGTACAATTTTTTAAAAAAGTTACTCAAGTAAATGTAACGGAGTAAATGTAACTCGTTACTACCCACCTCTGCAAAGGAGACCCAGAAAATGAAGCATAACATGTGGCAGGGAAAAAAAGTATGTATAAGCTGTGAGATATGCCCGGACACCACCAGACTGAGACTATATCTTTATAAAAAGCACACATTTTATTAACACAGTTCCACACAGCGCTTCCAGCACCAACCACCTCTAATACGGGCCTTTCTCTCAGTGTCCTTGGACCGCCTTTTCCTCTCTCCATGGGAGCTTCATCCTGCTCCCACTCCCGACTCTAGCTCCCAGACTGTAGGAAGGCAGCCCCTTTTATGTTCACCCGGACGTGGTCCAGGTGCTTGATGATGCTCTTCCTGGTGTGGAGGAAGTGCTGCTCTTGCAGCCGGAAGTACTCCGGGTGTCTCTGGAAGGCTCTTCTTCCATCTTCCCGGGTATGGAGGAAGTGAATGTTTCCCGGGCTCCATGAGGCTCAGGGAACCCCCTGGTGGTGACCACGGGCCCCAACGGGCTTGAGCATCCTTGCTCCTCTCCCGTGGTCCTCTCCAGAACCAGGGCAGTTGCCCCCTCATGGCCCAGAGGACGTTAACACCACCTCCCAGTCCTTCCAGGCATCCCGGCTGGGTCTGTCCACCAGCCTCCTGTGACAAAGCTAACAAGGCTATCAAAAGAATTGTGTATAGGATGGGCAAAGGATCAGAATACCTAGAAAGCTTCTCACTTTCCAATACACAAAACAGGAAATAAGCTCAGGAGGACAGGAATCTAAAAATAAACCAACAAATTCTTAGCCCTTGCTATACTAAGGAATATGTAGAGCTTTTGTTTAAGAAAAAAAAAAAATCACAAAATTACGATATCAGGTCCTTCACATAGCCATCTTTTATTGAGACAGTGTGATGACATCATATAGTATATCACATATCACATGACTAGCATTGATGGTCATTTCTAAAAATGATATAGTGGTGCTGATTCATCCATTACACAAAATGACACAGCCCCCTCAAAATGGCTATATGCTGAAGTTACTTCCATAATATAATTTTCCAATATCTAAAAAAAGAAAGGTCAGAAGAACCAAACAGAAATCCTAACAGCAGCAACAAATTTTTAGCCCTTGATCATCTTCTTCATCTTCATCTTTTTCCACTTCTATGTAGGGTCAATGTGCTTGATCAACCTTCTCTAAACAGCTCGGTCCTGCACCTTCTTGCCACTCAAGTCCTTTTCCTTCAGATCTTTCTACTCTATCCATTCAATTTCACTTTGCCATCCCATGCTTTCTGTACTTCCATTCCCATCCACTTTTGCCTATATGTTCATTGTCTCTCCTAATCACAATTCCATACAACTTTAACCTACTTTCTTATACTTTCTTACATATCTCTCCTACTTTGTTGTACCTCTGATTGCCTGATTTCTAATTCTACCCCTTTTTGTAACTTCACACATCAATCTCAACATTCACATTTTTGCCACATCTAGCATCTTCTCCTGCAACAAGGGGTGCAAACCAGCCCAAATTGGTGCCAGTCTGAAGACCGGATAAATAGAGAGGGTTAGTTTCAGGAGGGCCATCTGTTAAACTTCAGGCAAAACCTTAATGATGAAATTAGTCTAATCAGCTTTGGAAATTCATAGCCCTTGATATAGAAATAAAGAGTCCATCCCAAAAATTAGGACATCAGGCACTACGCACCACCATCTTTCATATGGGCAAGTTGGTGATATCGCATGTAATAAATCACATTACAAGCAATGGGGGCAGGTTGATGACATTGCATATAATGTATCACTTGACAAGCAAGACCAGAACAGTGATTATGCTTGTTAGGAGCTAGTAAGTTGAAGCAGACAGTCACTTGTAGATAAGTCCAGGAGAGCACAGCAATCCCTTGCGTGCTGAGTTGTAAGGCCGTTGGTTTTGGCACTTCTTTAAGCTAATATTAAAGGCTTGCTAGTGCATTTTAGCACCACATACTATTATACTTCTTGTTATTTTTTTCTTTTTTACTTCCTGAATAGGTTTTAACCTTTTAGATTTTCATGCATGCTGAAGTGTGACACATGGATACTGCTCTTTGCCAAATAAATATACAGTATGTAGACTCAGGAACTCAATATGCTAGGCACACCTTTTGGAACAGTTACTGTCCTTGTGGATGGCTCCACAGCAATTTCTATGTCAAGCATCACCTTAATGCAAATAATTTGTTTAATTAGGCGATTTACCTCGTCAGTAATAATGAAATTAAATGTATTGTATCAATATGACATACATTAAATAGTATTGGTTTTACATCTCTGGAATAGAAATTTACTTCTTCAGGGAGTAAATGTTTTCCAAATCCTTCACTACATATCTGCTATATTACCACTATTTATTTTTAATGTTTGTCTTGCATAAATGATCATCATATTGGTCTAATTTATACATTTAGTGCTCTGGTAAGTAGTAAACTGCATTACACATAATCCCACAGATGATATTTTTGTACCTTGCTTCATAAAATCCAAGTTTAGACTTAAAATAATCATTATGTGGAGTCAAATAAGGTCATTACTATTATAATAAAGGCTTAGAAAAAAGCACGGACTGTTCATGTTTTATTTTTTATAATATAAAAGGTACAGGAAATTAAAATAATCCACAGCATATGATTTAACTTACTTATCTAGCCAATAAAAGTTAACAAAGAAATAGAATTCATTTTGAAATCTAATGTAATGTTTAAAATAATATGGAACTCAGAAAAGAGGTAAAATGATAACTGCAGCATAACAATTCTAATAATATAACTTATTTTAACAGTAGATTAGTTTGTTCATTATATCATTGTCTGCCTCTGTTATTAGTAGACTTGTAAGCTAAAGCATATCTCACAATGCACCACACCTGCTTTAGACTAAGACTGTTTAGCACCATTGTCCATTTTGCAGTAAATTGAACAACTGAACCCAAATCTACAGAACTTTTTATTTTTATTTTTTAAGACTGTGTGTAAAGTTTTATAAATAAGTTCTTTGTATTATACTTAGACATGGAGACCCCTAATTTTATTTATCATGTGCATCTGATTGCATACAAAATTGCATATTCATGGGTTATGTCCAGAGGGACTTCCAAGTTTACCCATACTACCTATACATAAGCCATAAGCTTATGACCACATATTCCAGGGTATCGTCCAAGTGTATGTGGCTACAAAGTCAATGTGATGTGAGAGTGATGAACAGAGGTGGATTTAGAACTCTGTCAGTGTGCATTTTGTCTCCTATTTGTGATTTTCATGGGAAAGATCTCAAGATGTAAGTGAGATATGGACAGTATATAAATTACGGACTTAGAGGTTTTGGTTATTTTATGTTTTCCTTTTTGCCTTGCATTCTGAGTGTAAAGCACTGTAGCAGACAGGAGTGGTGAAGCATAAGCTATGTCCTTAACAAAATGCTCCACCAAAAATTTTGTTCACAAGAATGTATATTTATGTGTTTTATTTAACAATATTTTAGTAAGAATGCATCTGTTTGGGACGTTGTACACATACAACTAGATGACTTGACAAGGGGATTATATGACAGGAGTAACATGATATTTTGCAGTGATCAATTTTATAACAGTTTGCTGTTGTCCGTCGTCTATTGTCCATAAGCAATAAACATCTAGTCTTTTAGAAACTTTTGCGTTCTCCATGAAAAAATGAGATTAAAACTTTTTCTCAGACATCACTATAAACTATATGTGGTAGGTAACATATTAAAAAATTTATCATTGTTGGGTGGAGTATATCTTTACAAAAAGCTATAACCTTTCCAGGCACACTAAATCTCATACTACTTGGCTATGACCACGAGTTGTGGACAGTGACTTAAAAATGTAAACTGCAGGCACAAGAAGCCAAAATATGGTCCTCAGTTACTAGGGTCCTTCTACATGAAAGGTTAAGTAGCATTATACGGTATTCTAAGAGGGCTGCTTTAAAGCATTAAGAAGAGCAAGTTGAGGTGGATTGACATCTAGGGAGTATTCTGTTCAGTTCAGTTTATTCTTGTAAATTACTTTCACTAAGTTCAGGGAATCAAAATGGTTACACAAACGTACAACTAAAACATGGTAAGCATACAACACTTACATTGTTATTTAATTTTTATGCTTCACTTTTGGAGTTTTGGTTGCCAGTTTTGACCTTCCTAGTAATTAATTCTTGGCCCAATTTTTGTTCTTTTGGATTCACCTTTTTTCACCTTGCAATAACAAACTTTATATGCTAACTGGAAGCTGTGCTCCTTCTGTGCTCACTATGACGAAAGTTGATTAGTAAGTTTTAATGAAGAGCATGTTGGTTATGAATGTTAATGTCCTGAGTGCGTGACACGCATATACAGACAAAGGAGTGGACTGGTGCACGTTTGAATATATATTAACTGCTACATAAAAGTGTAATGCCTTCAAGGTCAATTTTTTTAAAGTTTTAATGTCATTAAATGTTGTTAAATAGTTATCTAAAGAACCAAATAATATCACTACACATTCTTTAATTTCATAAGCAAAATTTTAAGTCCATAAATGAGTTTATGTTTTTTTTATTTTTTTTAAGTTTATGTTATGAAGTTGTGTCAGTAACTAGCAAATTTTAATTTTCCCAATCACTCTGGTGTTACTTCTCATAAACCTGAGCAATACGGAAAGTGGCACTGGCCACAGCTGGGCACTGCTTGCTGGAAAAAAAACTTAATATGCTAAATTAATTATATCTCTCCAATTTCTCTTTAGAGTACTCCTGTGACCTGGGGTTGAAATAAGGTCACTACCCCTGTAGTGTAGAGATTTTATCAAATGGACCTTTCCAAAATTGTTTTTACCTTAAAAATGCATTAATTTTTCAGATATTACCAATTAACAGCTGAAAAGATGGTGGTTTTGAAAATTCTAAACTGCACCTATGCACAAGGAGATGTGCGCCATTACAGTACACTTACTGCTTTAAAATCAACACATTTATTACCTACCCACCACACAAACATCTTGACAATATCTTCATTATTAGCTTAAAGAGAAATGCATGTACATTATTTATGTAATTTGTATTTTACACAAGGATTTTACTAAGTAAGCAGAGTTACAAATTTCTCAGAATCATGTTTATTTAGATTAATTACAGGCAGCTTACATTCTTTATGATCTTACTATGATTCCAATCACTGTATTTGTGCAGTGTATGCTGTTAAGTATAGAGGACATACTTTTCATTATAAAGGATGTTTGCTTCAAATATGTAATAGACTAGCTTCAATATAAAGTGTGAGTTTCAGAATGTAATAGAACCATTTCACTTAACAGCATATAGTACACAATTCTCTCTGTAGTTTCACTATTGAGTGTATGTATGTGCTTACGTAGGGACTGCATGCAATGGAATAAATTGTTCTAAACAGCAGGTGTTAAATAGTGTGTGTGTGTGTATCAGAGAGAAAGAGAAAGTGTGAGAAAAAGAGGAATAGTATGAGTATTTTAATACAGGGACTGAATTGTATAAAAAGTGGCTCATTATGGTTGGGTGTAAATTGGAGCTCTAGACATAGAAATATAGGTGTGAGAAAGAGAGAAGCAGAGCACACTGAACAACTGAACAGATGTGACTAATTATCATCACAATGCATACATTTGAATGAAAAATGCACACTCTAACACTTCTGTTTCAACGCATGTATGTGTATATGAGAGAGGGAGAGAGATAGATGGAGAGAAATTAAATATATATATACGGTACAGTATATATTTCTTCAAATTTGATCAGTTGAAATGTAATGAATAACCAAAAATGGTGAAAAGCTAAGCAGTAGACTGCCATAGGTTTAAATTTAAAGTTTAGGTTAGCAAAAACTGAAAAAAGGAAATTTCAGAATGTTATCAAAGGATCTTCTTCATGAAATAACTAATAGGTTACAACCTACAGATGTTCTGCAGCAATTAAAGTAAATTAAGCCTTGCAAGTTGAAACAAACAATTTGCACAGGTGTCCCAACTTCTGCTGATTACTTAAAAACCCTCTGTCTGTCTTAAAGCAGAGTTGGAACAGACAGTGTACTACTACACCCTCTGAAATACTATTTGGATAGAATTATAACGTAGAAAGTTGTAAATTCCAGTGATGATGGCACAAAAACGGCAATTAACAAATGAAATGAGACAGAGCATTATTACCTTTAGAAGTGTAGGCCTTTTTTTTAGAGAAATTGCAAAAAAATAATAAATAAAACTGTCAGTGAGTATGGTGTCCTACACAATTCAAAGGCAATTGGAAAGTGGAAGAAACTCTGATGGGAAGAGATCTGGCAGACCCAAACTCACAACCTAATCAGAAGACAAGTTTCTGAGGGTCACCAGCTTGTGTGATAGGCACCTCACAGAACAGCAGATTCAAGCTCAGCTTAACAGTGGTGTAAAAAGCAAATCTCAATTTCTACTGTGAAGAGGAGACTTTGTGCTGCAGGTTTGACAGGGCAAGTGGCAGTAAGAAAGCCATTCCTTAAAGAACAAAAGAAAGCCTTGAAATACTGGCTGTGAACTACTGCAGATTGGAAGAAAGTCTAATGGACCGATGAATCAAAATCTGAAAATCTTCAGTTGATCACACAGGGTGTTTGTATGTCGTGGAGTTGGTGAAAGGATGGTTTATCAGTGTGTGACACCAACTGTCAAACATGGAGGAGGAAGTGTGAAGGTCTGGGGTTGTTTTGCTGGAGGCAGAGTTGGCAACTTGCACAGAGTGACAGGCATTCTAAATCAAAAGGGTTACCACAGTTTATATCAGCAAACGATGGCTACTTTGATAGATCAAAAATTTTGTACTTACAATCTTGTCAGCCTTTCAATGTTCCTTTTTTTTTACAAAAAAAAGGCCAGGCACCCCTAATATAAAGTAGGCAACCTGCTCTCTAGAATCCTAGAATATTAAAATAGACTTCTTGGGCATTTGTGATAATCATAGGTCATATGAAGATACTATGTGGTATTCAATTTGGTGATCAGGATCAAGTAGTGCTAGAACCACAGTATATTCCTGGCTGTTCTACCAAAGTTGGTGGAATGCTTAAAGACACAAGAGTACTTGAGATTTAGAAAGGACTGGAAGAATAACTTGGTCAAAAAGACTACAGAAGATCAATACCAGGAAGTCAAATGTTCTGGTGACAAACAAAACCACAAAGCTAAATTCAATTTCAAAAAACTAACCAGAAGGTCAGAAACCCAAAAATTACTAACAAAGACATTCATCACAAGTTTAAAAGGTTATACACAATCTTTGATGCTTCTATACCTTTGATGATGGCTTTCATATTACTGCATGTGTGATGTATCTTCACTTAACTTCTCTTCAGAACCAACCATCTTAATGATGGCACTCAAGAAAAAACAAAATAGTATTACAGTAACAATCAAAATATGAAAAAAAGACCCAGTTAAATATCAATCCTAGGAAAGAGACACTAATGAAACTTAATTCTCCATGATTCAAAACCACATTAAAAAGCTAGGAGAAAAGTTTTTCTGAACAGAAATAAATTATGAAAGTGTCACAAATCATAACATAAGCATCTCCTGTGTGGGTAAATCTCTATGGCCTGATAATAGATTTTTCAAGTGTGTGTATGTTTGTGTATTTTTTTCCTGCAAACACATTGTTATATAAAAACAATCTTACTGAAAATAAGTTGAGATTCACAAGTGGGTGAGTTGCTAAATATGTTTAATAACTAAAGAACGAAATGCTTTGAATACCAGTAAGGGGCTTCTTCCCAATGTATGTGATATTCTTAGTAGCAAAAGCCTGCAGTAGGGCTGAGTAGATTCCTGCTTACTTTACCTCCGAAGTGCTCTATTTTAGCTAGCCATGATTTTGACTTTGATATAAAATGACTCAGCATGACATAATTACTTAAGTTCCTGAGGCCAGAGTTCATTTTTAAAAATTATTCAGTGTCCTTCAAAGCATACAAATTTAAGACCACAGAACTCTGAAGGCCTGACCCTCAGTAACAGACTGAGACACAAACTTTATTTCCTCAGAGACCATATTAAATTAAAAGAGGGAAAAAAGGACTTGAAGCAGTGCATGGTAGAATTCATATTCTTGTGGGTGAGTGGCTGTGAAAGGTGTCTGACATTTCAGAAAGGTACTTTAAAAAATGTAACCAGCACTTTAGAAACATTTTGCAACTGCTTCCTTTAAAGGTCAAAAATTCTATATTGTAGATGATTAGCAAAAACACTTCTTTCAATCACCCCTTGCAAATGTAGTCAAGGTAAGTAAGACAATATAACTAAAATGGTATAAGATTGAAATATTTTAATCTTTCAGTGTCCACAGCATTTCTCCTTTGTTCCTTGGAACAAACAAAATATTAGGCAGAATCTAAAGGAACTGATTTTAAGTTTCTATCTGAGGGAAAGCAGCTCTGCATGCCTGAACAAATGAGCTATATTGAGGTCAGCTAACTAATCACGGCAAAGTAATCTACACATCGAAATTCTGAAACTTTAAATGTATCATGTACAATTTTAAAGAAATGGTCAAACATATTGACTCTACTTAGAAATGGTAAAAGAAGAAGAAGAAGAAACCATTTTTAAGGAAATTTTCTGTTCTTGTTACAGGTCACATATCATATTTGCAACTAAGCTAATGAAAGGGAGTTGGAGCTTTGTTGGCTTTGTAATTGCTTTTCTGCTTTGGTCTTACTCACTGGTTATATTTAATGTCTGCTGTATTAAAAAAAAAATCATACCAAGTAAAATTGGAAAATATGGATGATACTTACTTTCCTCCCAATGCTGCTAGGAGAAGCTCCTGCTCAAAAAAGGATTTGGTATATCTGATAATAGATTAATCATGGTTAATGACAATGCAGCCTGTTGTCTTTCACAAAAATTAACATTTAATTTCATACTTTTTACATAGTAACAGTTTGTAGACAACAAATTAACATTTTAATATATATCCTGGTACTATGGCCAGAAGGAGTGTATATGATGCACAGGTTGCCTCTGTTTCATTTGAAGACAAAGCACAATAGTCACTCTTTAATAAATAAGTAAGTATGTGTGAAGTGTGAAACGTGTGCATGATTTATTTAAAACATATTTTCCGAGGGTTTGTGATTTTGCTTGCTTATAAGGTTAATGTTGGTCTGTTGCACACTTTCAGATATGCAATTAAAATTTGCACATGTGACACTACTACTATTACTACTACTACTACTACTATGATTAATGTTACTCAGATCACTTTGAGTGGGCTTCCAGGCCTAAGATCATGCTTTTTATAAAGTAACAAGCAAGACAGGAAAATTACAGGAGATATGTAAGAAACATACGGTACAGTATATATTTAAACACAATGGGCAACAAAACATTTTGGTTGTGATTTGATTTGGTCTCTGTTTTCCTCAGTCACAGAGGACACAATCATACTAAATTTCCATCCATCCATCCATTATCCAACACGCTGAATCCGAACACAGGGTCACGGGGGTCTGCTGGAGCCAATCCCAGCCAACACAGGGCACAAGGCACGAACCAATCCCGGGCAGGGTGCCAACCCACCGCAGCATACTAAATTTATTTCCCTTTAAATCTTGATCAACTAGTTGCCTTTTTGGATGTTTCAGTTTTGATCATTCCAATAAAGTGCATTATAGACATTCTGGTTTTTAATTTGATAAGAGCAACAAAACTAAATCCAGTGCTGTGAAATTCTTCAAGTGTTTGTACACTTTTATATTTAAAATCCATTCTCTTTCTCACTGGCAGTGCCACACAGCCAGACTGTAAGTCAAGCTGCAGTAGCAGTTTAAAAGATGCACTTTAGTCTTTAAGTGAAGAGCTTGGAAGGGAAAAGGCTTTACCTAACTCATATGTTTGTAGTTCCTGTTCACAATAACATCTATAATCAGAAGTAAGTTGTACTAATGCATTTGTTTGTTAGCTGTTAGGTTATGTATTAGTCTGAATCACTGGTCTAAAACAGTAATGATACATAGCCATTGTCCAGTTCCCATTGTCAGTAAGGAACAGACACAAACCTTTGTCATATTTTTTAGGTTCCACTGACAAATAAGTAAAAAAAGTGAGCTCACCGTTTTATATTATGTAAGTCTCCCTATTCCATGTTGTCCCTTGATGTAGCTTTCTCTATAGGTACAGTTTAACAATTAAAACAATTCTGATCTTGTCTTGCTAGCCAAAATCACTTGCTTAGATAAGTCAAATGCATTGCTATATGTATGGTTTCTTGTGCTGCGCATGTCTCTTTCATTTATTGAGGTCACATTTGTGCTCTACTCTCCCCAAGCTAAACACCAAGCACCAAAATTCCTCATCAGTGTAATGGATATCTCTACACAAGTGTGATCAAGATGATTAAATACTTAGCATCCAGTCATGCATAATGTCATGCACACTGAAATCATTCAGACCAACTGTTCATTATTTTGAGTACCATTTCTTGAAAATGATATTTAAAAGTCTTAACAGAGAGAGCTGAGTGTTCAAAGATATTTGCGAGGAACTTTAGTGAAATAGACAGATTAATGTGTGTTAATGCAGCAGTGGCTAAGGGGATTTCAGCATGGAAGTCAAGGCAATAAACATCATCATCTAGAGTTAGCTGTAGATGAAAATGAAAACCGTGATGTCTGTGTGTTGATTTGAATATCTGTTAATTATTTTACTGCAAATAGGGGTCTAAAGCTGAGGTTTGCAAAGTTGATTCTGGATAGCCATAGTGGCTGTAGGTTATTGTTTCAACACAGTTACTAAATGTGAAGTTCATTGCTTTTGAAGCACTTATTGTTTAAGCAACATTTTTATGCATCATTTTAGTTAAGACCCCTCACCCTGAATTGCTTATTTTAGTCTTAGACAGCTGCATTTGCCATTTTTAATTGTTCCTTATTAGCAATAAGATGCAAATGACATACAAACCAATAGTTCTCCATCTAATTTGTGTCTATTTATACCTGTGTGTATTCATTGTGAACTATCTGGTTTAATACAATTTTGGAAGGAAACTGAAGAGAGAGAAAGCAAAGGGCTGGGAGTTACTCATCAGCTCCAGGCTACAAATCATCTGGATGATATCCATGGAACGAAAAATATGTACAATGTAAGATTGACCTGACATGTCAGAATGAAAACACTAACAAGCCTTAACATTAAATAAGATCTGTTGTATGGAAAGATTGGTTTCCAATTAAGCAATCAGGTTGGAACAAAAACCTGCTGCCATGATGGCCCACCAGTCTGAAGACCTATGGTGTTGAGTGGTACACCCTTACCACATCTACACAATGCATGCTTTCTAAAATGAATTCTCCTTGTGACTCAAATACTGCATGAGGTGCACTTAACAAACATGAATTTCAGTCCACCAATTCCAAAAGATCCAAGATAAATGACAATTAACTACAAAGCAATTACCAGTGGTTATGTTAATCTTCAATTCAAATCTTCCTTTCCCAATAGTAGTGGTAAATAAAATGTTTGAAGAGTTTGACAACTATATCAACAATATAAAATGGGTATTTCCAATCTCCAGTTCTCAACACTGAAATGATCACTTACGAAGTGTCACCTGAGAGACAGTTTTCATCAAAAGAGCAAATTACATAAATTCTAAGGAGAGAATATATATATATTTAGATATATTGGTATTGGTCAGAGCACAGGGTCACCCATTGTACAGAGCACCTGGAGCAATTTTCAGGTTAAGTGTGTTGGGCCCTTGAGCAAGGTCCTTAACACTAGATTTCCTGAAGACTAAGAAAAAACCTTAAATCCCTTCACACCTCTCCATCAATGTCTTTTGTTTTGTAAATGCGTCGATCAGCCTGCTGTCCCATCCCCCACCTTGACAGAGCTCAGCTCACGGGCAAAAAGTTCTCCCAGCTCAAACCAAGGCTCCTTATCTGAGTGTGGGTTGCCTGGAGTTGTATAGGGTAAATAATATAGTATATCGTTATTCTGAATGCATGTATTTCATGTGTTTTCCGTGTGTACAAAGATCCGAGTAAGTGTAGGATGAAAGGAAATGCGAGAAATACAAGAAATGCTGAACACATACCTAAAGCATCAAACTTTTTCCATGTTATACTAATAATGATGATAAGTGTATTATGTGTCTATAGTTCAAGTTTGTAAAGACTGGGATAAACCAATTTTTCTTAAAGTGGGGTTTTGCAGAATACAGTAGAGACTGCATGGAAGAGAGGTGAAAAAAGAGAGTGCAGGCAGGGTGGAATGGGTGGAGAAGAGTGTCAGGAGTGATTTGTGACAGGCGGATATCAGCAAGATTGAAAGGGAAGGTCTACAGGACGGTAGTGAGACCAGCTATGTTATATGGGTTGGAGACGGTGGCACTGACCAGAAAGCAGGAGACAGCTGGAGGTAGCAGAGTTAAAGATGCCAAGATTTGCACTGGGTGTGACGAGGATGGATAGGATTAGAAATGAGTACATTAGAGGGACAGCTCAAGTTGGAAGGTTAGGAGACAAAGTCAGAAAGGCGAGATTGCATTGGTTTGGACATGTGCAGAGGAGAGATGCTGGGTATATTGGGAGAAGGATGTTAAGTAAGGAGCTGTCAGGTATGAGGAAAAGAGGAAGGCTTAAGAGAAGGTTTATGGATGTGGTGAGAGAGGACATGCAGGTGATGGGTTTAAAAGAGCAAGATACAGAGGACAGAAAGATATGAAAGAAAATGATCTGCTGTGGCGACCCCAAACAGGAGCAGCCAAAAGAAGAAGAAGAAGTAGAGACTGCATGGATGGCTACTTTTGGGTATGAAACAAGAAAATGGCAAAACCATTAGTTTGTAAATTGCAACTAGAAAGTGATAAAATTATGTTCTAATTTTTTGAAGGTCCCTGTTAGTCACTCAGAGGCCCTCAGAATCATTCTAACTTTCTCCTTCTTTAAAGGCACCACTGTTTACTTTAACTCTTTCACAACTTTAAAGGCAACATGTCTGATCTGTCCTCCTGCTTTGACTTAAATAGCCAGAGGGAGGGCTCAGGTACGGACATGTCAGGATGGCCTCACCTCTTGGGGCTCCACCCACAAGCAACAGGAAACATAAGTAAACTTAAAGACACAGTACATAATTAATAATAATAATAATTCTTTACATTTATATAGCACTTTCCTCACTACTCAAAGCGCTCTCCACACAGGGAGGACCCGGGAAGCGAACCCACAATCTCCTTACTGCAAAGCAGCAGCACTACTGCTGTGCCACCTGTGAGGATAAAGATGCCAAGATTTGCATTGGGTGTGACAAGGATGGATAGGATTAGAAATGAGTACATTAGAGGGTCAGCTCAAGTTGGAAGACAAAGTCAGAGAGGTGACAATGAAAACAAAAATACATCATATGTTAACACATAGCAAGGTCACACTTAAGTTTTGCCATAAACACTATATACCTATGCATACAACATTGTAGAGCTCTCATCAGCACCATCTCTTTGCTTCACTGAATTGGTTTTGTTGTATGACACTTAAATAAAGGTTACATTTTGTGGCACCTGTTGAAATTATTTTGGGAATGCAACATTGCTATTCTGCCGAAGGTGAGTGGATATTTATTTTGGGGTGAGAAGATGAACTGGGATCAAAACAGTGTGGAGAGCCCCTAGGTCAAAACCAAAGAGACAAACTGATGTATTGCTAAACCAGAAATCTGAGACAAGAATCAGAACTGAAAAACAGAAAGTAAGTCAGAAAACTGACAACGAAAAATACAGAGAGGTGTACATTAAGTCCTTTTAGTTTATCTAAACATGAATACCAAATTGGCACACAATATGAACTGTTGTGCCAATGATGTCTTGTGAGTATGCTTACAGGGAATTCTGGGAGGTTGCCTATGTAATGGACGAAGTGAAAAAAAAAATCACAAAATGGTACATATTCCTTCACCTCAGAAACCCCAGAATAGCTGCCAAGATGTCCTAAAAAAAATCATAAAATCAAAGAAAACCAGTCACTATCACCAGTCATGAGGCAATGACTGATTATTATAAAGTCTTTCTCTCATTTTTGTAATGGGCAAATTATAGTCAACAGATTTAGAGAAAATATCACGTGAATCTATCTTTGCAGAGCTTCACTGAGCTCACAGCGCAGCAGTAACCTGTAAGATTTTAGTCTTCTTCTCGCTGTATGTATGGATCTTTCTTATGCAATGGTATTTCATGATAACAGCAATAAAAAGCTATAATGCCTGTTTTGAAATGCTGGAAGCTGTTAGGTTACCACATACTGTAGCAGCCAGCCACTTAGATTAGCCTAGCTTTAGGGGTAAGAATGTCTTCATGCCATGATACTACTGCCAAAGGCAAGCCAGAAGAACTGCATCTGCAATTATAGCACCTATAGTTAAGTGTTTGTAGTGGGTGCGGCAACGCACTGTACCAGTACATGCTCCCCAACTTAAACTTGATAGTTAAGTGTTGATGCTTGTAATTTGTTGAAAGCGTGTTGATTTACTTTTGAAAAACTCCTTATATTGTTAATTTCTCTATGCAATCTTTGAAATATCAATATATTCCAGAGCAAAATAAACATTTTAAGAAAATATCCTATACTTTTGTAATTGTGCGAAAGTAAGCCAGTTAAAATAATTGTTGTGTGCTTTTCTATGCACTGTAGCAGTGGTTCTGAACTGTGGTGGAAGGAGTGTTTCCGCTTCCACCAGGGTAGCCACAAGATGCCTCAAAATTATTCTAAAATAGTAGCAAAAAAAAACTGAAATCACAGTTCAGGTGTGTCAACCTTAAATTGGCCCACTCCATCATGATTTAAAACTTGTTACAAATGGCTATTGGAGAAATGAGCAAGACATTTCTGTGAAAAAAAACAATGATAACAGATTTTGCTTTTTGATGCTGAAATACCCAGTTACACTAAAAGTAGCTTGTCATATGTACTTTGCCTACTAATGGTGTGGTGTTTGCTTAAGAATTACATGAATGTTTGATAGTTTAAGTAGAAAGTGCAATTGCAGTAGCTCTGTTATAGTGTATTGCTTTACTATGCATGTTTTTCCTGCTATCCATAATGCAAAGCTGATACAATAATGCATGTATAGTTTCATAAGCTATGTCTAAGTTAAACAAGCATGTTGTGCTGTTGGTTCCCATTTATAATATCAGAAGCACAAGTTAAGGCAGCAGAGTTTAGATTTTACAAACTATGGATGCGCACAAGAGCGTCTCTTACATCCCCTATCCATAGCTACACAAGCACGCCACAATATAGCATCCTGACTCTAATTGCAGATGTGTATGAACTCTGAAAGCACATTTCGGAAACAAGACATTTAACTATAAAAAAAGATGATCACATCATACATAGATTACCTTTCTAAAGTCAGTAAAAGAGATGATTAATTAAGAGAAAAGAAATCAGAATAAGAAAGGAGGGGGCAAAAGTCATGCCAGGAATGCTCTGATTGATTTCTGACACCTTAAGCAACTCAAGAAATGATCCAGCCGGAAACGATGTGATATACTTCAGCACCAGGCCCTATTGGGGTTCACTTCCACACTTTATTTTATTTTTGTTTCATGGTATTATCAATTTGATCTATATTATATGACTACATAGATGTAACTCTACTACTGCATATTTTTTTGCTCTGACTAATTGCCTGAGGTTATAGGAAGGGAGAAGCACTGAACTACAGTAACTGACAGTGTGGTAAGAGTATGAGATTTGAGGTATTGTGTTAAGGTCTACATAATAAAGAGTATAAAGAGGGGAAAGACGACTACCCTATGACCCCCTCACGAAACATTTACCCATAATGATTGTAGTTTTCTCAAACACCAACTTTAATGGGCATTTCATATATAGCTTGTATCTGTATATAGTCTAGCTGGAAAACATTTACACCTCTCATTTAAATGTATCTCCAGTACCTGCATCTTGTCTGAATATACTCTCCAAATACACGCAGCAATTCAGGTTTAAATAGTCGCTTGTGTAGTGTATCGTAACTATTAACCTATAGTTAGAATGGAAACTGGTTGCTTGCAAAGTGAAAAGAAAGTGACATTTTCTACTGCGATAAAGAAGTTAGTGTTTTAGCATTACAGCAAAGATTTGATAGTCAGTCACATTAAGAAAATGGTTTGTTGAAGTCATAAATGCATTACAAATTGAATGCTCAATTTTTAAAGGTACACAGGTGTTAGGGCTGGCCCTCCAGTCCTTAAAAGACTTAACTGACTGCTGCCCAAACCCTATATGATGCTTTTTTGGATTGTTATATGGGGAGACAAAACAAATTTGCTTTTCAAATTGTGTTATGTGGCTAATGGAAACACTCCAGTGCTAAAGCAAGGATAATGAATTAGTTTCTGTGATTAAGTTATGAAAAAATGTGAGTAACTTTTTTATCAAAAATATCTGCAGTGAGAAATTATACATTTTGGTAATTACTGAGTATTTTTATTTTTAAAAATGTCTATTCCTTTTGTTTGTAAGAGATTAGACAGAACACAATAAAAACTTGGGGCATCACCTGGTCACTCCAAAAAAAAAAAAAAAAAAAAAAAAAACAACAATTGCAAAAGAAGGTCTTTTCAGACTGGAGGTCCAAAGTGAACTGACCTCAAAATGTCCGACCTTCCAGTTATATGTCCTTCCAGCAAGAAGAGGCGGGTCCAGGCAGACAAATACCGGAAGTGATGTCAAATGTTTCAGCTGTCATTCATCTGGTCTGCAGTGAAAGAAAGAGAACAGTCCTTAGAATACAGTGCCAAGTCTTGGAGCAGCAGATAATTACAATCACCAGAGCCTTTAAGCTGTCTCCTATTCACATGCAAGTGATAGTTATAATTAAAAAATTTAGGCACTAGTAAAAGCAACTTATTTCTTTAAAAACTAAGGGACTCCCACTCCTGCTCACTTCGCTTGCCCACCCCCGGGTTTGGTTTACTGGATATACAATTTAGAAGAGATTATTTCATGGGAATTGTTACATATGCATTATTTTCACTTTTACATTAAAACCTTTGTACAAACAGTATTTGACCTTTATTTCCGGAACCGGGCTTGGTTAAATTTCTTTCTCGCAGGACATATAACACTGGCTTGCGTTGTGAAGGGGGGGGTGGCTGAATGCATGCTAAGGAGATGCTGTCGGATCATCTGCCATCTTTCTGCTGCTGCTGGCGAGCTGCATGCTCTGTTTGTCGAGCTGCGCATCGATCATTTAAAAGCATGTACAGCAGCTGTCCTTTTGCCAATTCGTGTCTCTGCTGCTCACTCTGAGAAGGGGGGGGGGGGGGGCGTTGCTTAACACACGCCAAGGAGAGGCGGTCGCATCATCTGCTGGCTTGTTGCTGCTGCTGCGTGTTCTGCTTGTTGCTTCTTGTTGTTTGCCAAAAGCATTCCAACAACTGCTAGGTTAGATGTCCGTGAACTTGGTTTAAATGTTGTCTCACTGTCTTGTCTCGCATGACGTTACAGTGTCTCTCACGGGACGTCAAATTGTCTTCCGAGAAAATCATGTCTCGTCTCCCTAGTCTCCCTCACAAGATTTTTTTTTATAATAGAGAGCAAATACAGGATGAGTTCAGCAGACTACACATGCTATTGTGATGTAGTAGATACTGCCAATAGCTGGAAAATTTATTGGAAAATACAGTTCACCGTCCCCTAGAATCTGATTACTCACAGTGGTATTACTAAATGCTATCCAGTTACCTTTTTGGGGTCCTCTGGAGTTATTCCATCGAGATATACATAAAATCTATTGCTGCAAATTTAAAAAAATAAAGATGTTGCCCATTCATTTGTATGAGTGACTGTTGGCCAAAAAAATTACTATTTTATTTTTCCTCTACTCTGCTCCACTCCGGTTCCCTTCAAAGATGTCAGCTGTTGCCATTCAGAAGCCTTTTCAAGAATGAGATTTTGCTTCTCTTCGCTAACACTTTGCCTTTGATAAAAATAAAAGTATATAAACAAAGCATTCTGGTGGTTTTTGTGGCTAAGATTGTTAATTTTGTAGCATGTGATGAAAATTATTAAAATTTAACATGTTATTACTTTTTAAAAAAAGTGTTTTGCATATACCAATATTTTGTCTGACCTATCAGGCCTCATGTCTCAAAAACTAGCCTGCATACAAAAACATTTCTGGTAAGTTATCTATCATAGAGATGATGTTACATAAAAATAAAATTTTTGTATCTTGCCCCACTAGAGATAAAAGACTTAAAAATATACTTAAAATATATTTTTTTCTCTACTTTGTAGGGATAGGAATCCATGAAGGGGTAATCATTTTCTGGATTAAATTTTCTTTCTGTCCTTCATGTAACAAGGTCTCTACAGTATGAATAACAACTTTGTGTACCTTTTCTGTGATGCTTAAAGAAAATGATAAAGTTAGTGAAAATCAATATCCGGTCATCAATTTTTAAAGGGCTATAAAGAAAAGAATATGATTTAATTCAGAACATATGGTAAGTGAAAAAGAATCCTCAGTTTATGCTAAGAAAAGCCTTTTTTAAAGTATTTAAATATCTTCATTGGTTCAGGAGATATTTGGTATCTTCAGAAGGCTTCTGAATGCTAAAAATGGTGATGGCCATCATTTTTGAAGGGGGCTAACGGGGAGTGGGGCAGGGGGAAACATTTTTTTAAATTTTAAAATTATACTTGCATTTAAATCATGTTATTGATAAATATATAACAAATTGTTCCTTATTTCTGTAAGATTATAATTTCAAATCATTTTACAAATGCAGTGTCTCTTTGCACAATAAAAGTATATAGGCCTAGGAAGTGAAGCACAGTGCACAGATACAAATCCATTAAACAATCTGTTCCCATGTATAATTTCTCCTCCCAAATATTTAACGGTAAACTTGTCTCCTCCTAAACGCATCCATTCATCCATCAATCATTTTTTTTAATCCATTTGCCCAGTTCAAGGTCGAGTGGAGCCTATGCCAGTTCTGTCTGATACTTATTATAAGAATGATCCAATTCCACATTAGTGCACAAAATTAAACATGGTCAGTAAAACTCCCAATATTTCAAAAATTGCAGACAATCAGACATTCATTAATAACAAAATATTCTTGTGTTGGTCTGAACCCATGATGTAATGGTGAAGTAAACATTGCAAATTCAGATACATTTCTGGTAATCAAAAATGATCAACTGCATCTTGCTAAACATCCATTCATTTAACATTGTTTTCAGCATAAAGAAATTTGAGCATAAATTTGAGGGTGTCACTCTTGTCACTTTGCCAATGCTCATTTGCCATCTGTTTTTCACAGAGAAAGCTGAGCTTAAAGCTATCCCGTAAAACTTTACCTAAAAGCAGTATGCTGCCAAATTAAAGTGTTGTTAGAATAATCAGCTATCATTAAAAACGATGCATGCATACTGTCTAAAGCATTTAAATATTAAATGGCCACTTAGAATGTAAGCAGGAGTATTTTTAAAAACACATTATCAACATAGTGTGTAAAGGTCATTTGCTTGAATAAATTCAGATTTGTTGTTAGGCACACCATATACTAATAAGAATGGGAATAAAATCAGAGCCTAAAGGCCCTAGCTTTTATTTCAATTCATTGCCTCGAGTCAGTGGCTGATGAAGAAATATCATTGTCTCGTCTCTTATAATTACATCACACAAAAAAATCCTGAATAACTTTCAGCTATTTTTATGCATTCCTATGGAGAACCTCAAGACAGCTAGGGCCAGTCAATATAAAATTAATTAAGTTTGATGTAGCCTGAAGGACATCAGCTAGACACTCTACTCATGTTCAGCATGCAAATGGTCTTGGATTGTTTAAAAAAAATTAAACTGGTGAGTAATTATGGAATAACCACTGTTAAAGAAAGCTCTCAAAGCTTTTCATGTGGGACTTGTTCATTCTTTGTGATGTCACTTATTTCATTGGTTTTAATTGGTACCTAAAGCATAATTTAACATCATTTAGTCTTTAAAGGTTCCTAGGATTATCTGCTGTGAGTCATTTCACTAAAAATATCAAATTGTTGGAAAAGGATTCCTTTTAAACTATTTGTGGTTTATTAGAAAAGTTCAGCATGTTCCCATTTGAAAAGTAAAAATGTGCATGTCTTTGCAGACCATAGCTCTCTCCTCATTGCCTATCCCTTCAAATCTTACACTTCAAAATGACAATGTAATTAATATGTTAAAATTATATAAATTACCCAAATTATAGCATTAGTCATATCTAATAAATGCTTAGCTCCTGCTGCAAAAATCCTTTATACAATATTTTACATTTGCTGCTTGATATATATTTGCATCTAGATCAAGACAAGTACAGAACAGGATTTCATTTACCAGCCATTCAAACATACCAATGTTTTATATATTTCTTCTATTATATTTCTTTAAATTGATAAATAATATTTCCATAAGAACAAATGTACATACAATTATTCACGCAGTACAACATTGTAGTGAAATGCTTTGTTGCTAATCTCCAGAATGGTGAATTAAAGAAGAATGTAAAGAGACAATAAACATTAATAAACAACTTTATAAATAAAAATCATTATAGTATGTGATATCAACAGTATGTATATTAAAATTATAAAAACATAATAAATGAACACCTTAATAAAATAAATAACTTAATATAAGAGAATTAACAATAGGATATCATTTAGCTCTAGGTACCGTCCTCAATTAGGATTCAGATGGACTGTGAAAAGAAACTCCTCTTCAGTCTCTCAGGACTGGTCTTCAGCCGGAACAGAGAAGAGGCCATTGTTGGGATGACTGCTATCACTGATACAGTAATTTTCTTTACCCTGGTCCTGGAAGTTGGAGGATGCACACCCAGCAACCTCTCTCTGTAGAGCCTTGTGGTCCTGCTATGTTCTGTTCCCAAACCAGGCAGTAATATTTCCAGTCAGGATACTTTCAATGGTGGATATGAACAAGTTCTTTAGTATCTGGGAGGACAGTCTAAAATCCATGAGGCAGTAAAAACATTGTTGTGTCTTCATCACCATGGTGTCAATGTGCTTGGACCAGGTCACAGCCTCTGTGATATGGACACAGAGGCATTTAAAATTGTCCACCCTCTCCACCTGATTGCTGTTAATTCTGTTGTGATAGTAGTGCCACTGCTGTATTCTCCCAAAGTTCAAAATCAGTTCCTCTTCTTCCTAACATACAGGAGAAGATTTAGATTTATTAATAGTACAGAGTGAAAAGTGGACTATTAAAAGTCAGTCAGTTCATATATTGTAGTTAACCAAATCCCTCTGAGTGATATATTGATTTAATAAAATGTTTAAAATAAATAATTACACATTTCTAATATATACTGTACACCTCTGGCATTAGCAAAGGCTCATACAGAAGGCAAAACATTTTGTTTCATACTTTTTAACACTTGAATTACCAGAGCCTACAAAAAAACTCGTAGATCCGGCCCACCTTAAATCGTTCACACCTCTCCGCCAGCATCTTTAGTCCTGTAAATGTGCCAATAAAGACAAGCAGCAAGCAGCCTGCTATTCCATCCCCCCACTGACTTAGAACGTGCACAAACTTCTCCCAGCTCATGCCTTGATTGATTATCTGGGAGTGAAGTGCTGGAGTTTTAGAGTGGAAATAAAAGATCGTTATTTGGAACACATGCATTTCATGTGTGCTCCGTTTCTACAATAATCTGTGTAAACACATTTTTAAAACAGAAACGTTTTTCATATTTTAGTAGTAAATGACAAAATTTAGGCATAAACTATATAATGCATGAAGCCTGAAGTCCAAAGATTAAATAAACACTTTCACAAAGGTTCAAGGAAAAGACAACAGCTTCTGTGACATAGCGGTAAGGTTTGCTTACTTGTAATCAAGAGTCCCCGGTTCGATCCCGACTCACTCTTATGTTTACCGTTTTCAGTAGTGAGCTGCTCTTATTGTTAATATTATACAGTACACACATACACTTGGTTTGCGTCTGTAACAGACGGTGTACATTTATAGGACTTGTAAAAGTTACCCTTTTTTTTTCACTTTTATTCTCTCAGTCACTATCACGATACATACTACTGCCCCCCCCACCCAGGGATCTGACGCTGTTAGTTTTTATTTGAAACTGGAAATAACTGTAGATGTGAGTGGTGTTTTGAGGCAATGGAACTGGACATTCTCTCATCTGGAGGGATAAAAGCTGACACACAAACGCTGGTGAATCTGCCTTCTTTGTATCTCACCTTCACTTGATTTTTTTTTATTCAATTGTATTTCGTGTCCCTGCTCACACTGAATTAGTATGCACCTTATGGTCTATGATGTCAAAAAAAAAAAAACAGCAAAAAAAAACAAAACAGAGACATAGGTATATATGATATTTGGAATTATTCGTTTTATGACCTGAAAACATTCGGAAAACATTGTGGCATGGATGCAACATTATTCATATTATTCATATTCATTCGCATAACATCTTGCGCTTGTAATCAGTGACCGTGTGTTTTTTTTTTTCCCTGATCTTGCCAGTCCCCACATGTTGCTCTATGGTGCTGTTTCTTTTGTACTCCAGGACATGCAGAGGAAAGAATAGTACAGACAGGTCAGTTCAGTGCTATATGCAATCATCAAATTCAAATGCTCACAGTTCACACACACGCAAGGACCGTCTTTCCTACATTTACAACGTGTGTACCTGTTGCAATGCGCCCACTTCTCTCTATGCTGTGGTTTCTATTACATTGAAAAGGCACTTAACACTGACTCAGTTTACTTTCCTAGGAAAGCGGCGGTCTGGAACAGAAGCTTGTTGATGTTGCATCCTCCTTTTCTTTTTCCATCACCTTTTCTAGTATGGGACGACGAAGTTCCTCTGCAAGGTTAGCCATGAACACTCTACTTTTCTCAGTGGCCCCTGTGCATGCCTTACACAGTACATGTGCGTTGATTGCTGCCAGCATGTTGTAGCACACAGCAACTGGCCACCTGCATGTTCTTGCGCACACTGAATAAGCTTGACGCCTTCTGGTGCAATGACCTTCTGGTCATTGATGTTCCTAATAACACAGATTCTGCCATAAATTGTATTTCTTAAAGCCATGTTAGACAAGTGATAACCTTTACATCGATAATGACTATTTAACCATGGACCACTTCACTGCTGGCTCATTTTTCATTGTTACTCACTAGCTTACAAACCTATGAAGAAAACAAAAAAAATATTGCCTTGATATCCAGTTAACACACTCAATGTTTCAAATTCTTGCTATGATGATCTTTGTGGTCACTTCATTTTTGTGATGCGCACTTTTTGTGATATTTACCTTGTTTCATTGATTTTGGCTTTCTCAATATCCATCAATCCCCTCAATCATTTTTATAACGCACTGATTTTACTATAGTGTTTTGAAGTACATGTGCAACTATGGTGTGGGTTGAGAGGGAATACATGCAGAAAACATAAGCAGAGATAAAAGTTTAGAGCAGGAGTGTCAAAGCCAAATCCTGGAGGGCTACAGTAGCTGCAGGTTTTTGTTCCAGTCACTTTCTGATCTGGTAACCACTGGAGCATACATTTTCTGCCTTAACTGAATTGTTTTTTTAAATTGAGAACAGAATTGTTTATTTTTTCCTTTCCTTTCCTTTTCCAGAAGCCAAACTCAGCGGTCATATCCTCAGTTCCTGGAACGCCATGCAGCAGAAACCTTTAGGTAACATTTTTAGTCTGTTAAGGATTTCAGTCATATTGCATTTTGTCTAACTGCTCTCAGTAAGGTGAAATCATTCTAGTATGCAGACCCTTTAGCTAGCCCCAGACTTTCAGAAGGAGGCATCTCTCTGTGTAACAATACAGGATAATCTAATGTCCTATATGTCGACCTATTTATATTAGATTAACCACTTTATGCTAAATATACTTTTAGACAGATAGATAGATAGATAGATAGATAGATAGATAGATAGATAGATAGATAGATAGATAGATAGATAGATAGATAGATAGATAGATAGATCGCATAGTGTGGGGGAGGAACGATCTCCTCAGTCTGTCAGTGGAGCAGGAGAGTGACAGCAGTCTGTCGCTGAAGCTGCTCCTCTGTCTGGAGATGATACTGTTTAGTGGATGCAGTGGATTCTCCATGATTGACAGGAGCCTGCTGATCGCCCGTCGCTCCGCCACAGATGTCAAACAGTCCAGCTCCATGCCTACAATGGAGCCTGCCTTCCTCACCAGTTTGTCCAGGCGTGAGGCGTCTCTCTTCTTTATGCTGCCTCCCCAGCACACCACCGCGTAGAAGAGGGCACTAGCCACAACCGTCTGGTAGAAAATCTGCAGCATCTTATTGCAGATGTTGAAGGACGCCAGCCTTCTAAGGAAGTATAGTCGGCTCTGTCCTTTCTTACATCAGTATCGGCAGTCCAGTCCAATTTATCATCCAGCTGTACTCCCAGGTATTTATACGTTTGCACCCTCTGCACACAGTCACCTCTGATTATCACAGGGTCCATGAGGGGCCTGGGGCTCCTAAAATCCACCACCAGCTCCTTGGTTTTTCTGGTGTTCAGTTGTAGGTGGTTTAAGTCGCACCATTTAACAAAGTCTTTGATTAGGTTCCTGTTCTCCTCCTCCTGCCCACTCCTGATGTAGCCCACGATAGCAGTGTCGTCAGCGAACTTTTGCACGTGGCAGGACTCCGAGTTGTATTGGAATTTTGTAAATTTATACACTATAAAGGCTTTATCTAACAAAGGCATGTTAGCACAGCATTGATTACAGTGCAGGATGCACTGGGTGCTCTGAAGGCATCTTTGTTAAATACATTTCTTATATATTGCTGGAGTCTGAAGAATCATTAAATGCATGAGTGCTGAAATAGAACCAGGTTGGATTTTTTCCTAACAGCCACTGTTTTCATTTCAACCAATCAGAAGTCAAATTATGCTATTAATGAAACATGTTATATAATTCTATAGCTTGTTAGTCCTTTAATTCTGCCACACGACACTTTCCTAAAACTTAACTTTCTTTTAAATGAAAGCAACATCCAAAACTTTTGCTTCACAGAGCAGATCAGTATTTCACCGTTTTTTTTAACATTTTATTGAAACAGATATAATAGGATGGGCAAAACTGGTTGCCTGTTGGCTTGCTTTGCATCTCATGAGTGTTTGGCTGCTGGTAAACGAAAATCTGTTGCCATTTTGGCCCTTCAGGATCTCAGTTTGCCACCCCTGGTTTAGAGGCTTTCATAATGACATTTTTATTGAGTGTACTGTAATAAAGCAATCATGAAATTCTTTTAATTTTAAATGAGATGCCAAATTACATGATCATTATGCTTTATTAAGAGTCACTGATGTGGTAGTGACTTCTTTCCTTGCTCCAAACTTAGTACCAATTGAAAAAGCATATCAGGTATAATTCTGACATATTGGAATTGTTGAAACCAGATTTAAATTGTACTGGGCATAGAAAATACAGAAAAAACTTTAATTTTTAAAATGCTTCAATCCTGCTTCTTCACATTTCATTTTATTTCTCTACTCAATGAAAATATTCAGTTTTAAAAGTGTTATTTACACATAGTCCTTAGTAGCAAGGTCTGCACTAGACCTATTCAAGCATAACTTGGAATCTAGTTATTTTAGGAAAATAATAAAGGAATACTGCGGTGGGTTGGCACCCTGCCCAGGATTGGTTCCTGCCTTGTGCCATGTGTTGGCTGGGATTGGCTCCAGCAGACCCCCGTGACCCTGTGTTCGGATTCAGCGGGTTGGAAAATGGATGGATGGATAATAAAGGAATATATAATGTACATCTTTCATAGAATCAGAGTTTTACAAGTTATAAAATGCTCTTACATACAAATCTGAAATCTTTATATTGTTATTAAACATAATGTGAAAATATGTATTCATTTTTATTAAGTCCACCTAAACTACAATCTACTTGCAAGATTTTAATGACCATAATTATCTACAGAGGCTTGAAGGTAAAATATAATTTTTCTTTTCCCCATTTGTAGTAAAGCAGAAAACATTGGCATGGAACAGAAATTTGGACTTGGATTTCAATAAACTTACAAGTTATAGGCATCCCTCAACATAATTTGAGGATTTCCTTTTCCCACATGATATCTGTTTACATGTTTGTGTGAGTGCATTTTTAGGACATGCATGAACAGATAAATCAGTTTTGATGAAATTTTACATTCTTATTGCAATTCTCACACAACATAAACCCACTGATTTTAAACCAAGTTAATTAATGGAAACAATTGGTTTACTACAAAAAGAAAATTAATTTAAAAACTCTGCAGATTTTCCTTCAAAGTATTTCTAGAGGTTTCCATGCTGCCATCATTTTTTGTTTAGAATGGAGAAAGGTATTCTGTTTATTTATTTAATTTATTTATTTATTTATAAAGCACTTTAAAAACAACCTCAAGGCTGACCAAACTGCTGTACAAAGAAAAACAACACATAAACACATAAGAGCTGAAGACATTCTTAATAGAAAGTATACAAATAGCCACCATATTATACAGGGTTAAAAGCCAGACAGTAAAAATGTGTTTTTAAAAAGGATTTAAAGGCAGCTAGCGAAGGAGCCTGCCTAACATGCAATGGCAAATCGTTCCAGAAGTTTGGTGCTGCAATTGAAAAAGCTCGCTCACCTCGGAGTTTGCATCGTGCCCTGGGAATGCGTAAAAGCATCTGGTCTGCTGACCTGAGAGAGCGAGACGGTACGTAAGGGTGCAGCAGTTCCGACAAATAAAGAGTGGCACACCCATTAAAAGATTTAAAAACAAATACAAGGATCTTAAAATGGATTCGAAAACGAATTGGAAGCCAGTGGAGGGAAGCCAAAATCGGGGTAACATGCTCATGCTTTCTTGTGCCAGTTAAAAATCGAGCAGCAGCGTTTTGCACCAGCTGTAGGAGAGCCATGGAGGCCTGGCTAATTCCAAAAAGACACAAAGTTTATGACACAAAGTTAATTTGTGAATATAAATCTTTCCACTATTTTTGCAAGTTTCTGTAATTTTTGAGCAATGAAACAGACCATCAAAACAATCAGAGAGAAGACCTGGCATTTTCTTTCAATGACACCCCAATCATCTAGATACATACTGACATGGACCTGCGACATACTGACATGCTAACATCACAAATTGCAAACAAAGAAGAAGGATTACGGAGATCTGGGAAATTTTAAAGTTTTTTTCCATTTAGAAGAGTTTTTTTGCTTTTTTTTCAGTGTTTTGGTAGTAAAAGAAAAGTCAAGGAGGAGGTGAAGTGCATCAGGAATAGTACAGGAGAATTAAAAAATACAGACAGTAAGAGACTAAGAAGGAGGTACTGAGTGATTTACAAATAGTAAAGGGAGAAGTACTGCTTAGGTTAAATGGCTGAAATCAAACAAATCACCAGGACAAGATAATATTTACACTTGAGTTCTTAAAGTGGTTAGCGAATTTATATATAAAACCTTGACACATATTTTTAGAAAGTCACTGTGCATTGGGGTAATTCCAAAGGACTGGAAAATAGCAAATATTATCTCGTTATATAGAAAAAGAGTGACCAGCCAGATTCAAGCAACTATAGGCCAGTAAGCTTAACATGGATTACAGGTAAATTAATGGAAAGAACTATTAAGGATAAAATTGACCAGCATGTGCCAAGAACATCAGTTTTACTGAACAGTCAGCATGGGCTCAGAAGAGGGAGGTCATGTTTTACCAACATGCTGGAATTCTATGAGAAAGCCACAAACAGATATGATCAAAGTGGAGCATATGATATTATTTATCTTGACTTTCAGAAAGCATTTGATAAGGTACCACATGAGAGTTCAGCATTAAACTAAAAGAAGTGGGAGTTCAGGGTGTTGTTGTAGATGGAGGCAAAATTGGCTCAGACACAGGAAGCAGCGGGTTATAGTGCAAAGAATCCATTCAGAATTGGCTTAACATTAAAAGTGTTTTTCCATAGGGTTCAGTGCTAGGGCCACTGCTGTTTTTAATATATATACATGATATGTATAGGAATTCAAGTAACAAGCTGATTAAGCCTGCAGATGATAAAAATCTAGATGAATTGGCAGATAATCTTGAATCCATTGAATCATTACAGGGGGAATTTGAATAGCATACAGGCTTGGGTAGATTTATGGCAGATGACATTTAATGTAAGTAAGTATAAAGTATTACACATAGAAATTAAAAATCTGAAAATCAAATGTACACCTTATGAGAAGGATTTAGGAGTCATAGTGGACTCTATACCATCAACTTCCAGACAGTGTTCAGAAGCCATTAAGAAGGCTAACAGAATGTTAGGTTATATAGCACGATGTGTATAGTAAGTCCAAGGAGGTTATGCTAAAGCCTTATAATGCACTGGTAAGGCCTCATCTGGGGTACAGTGTACAGTTTCCATGTCCATGTTACAAAAAGGACATAGCAGCACTAGAAAAAGTTCAGAGAAGAGCTACTAGACTTATTCCAGGGCTACAGTTAATGAATTATGAGGAAAGAGTAAAAGAGCTGAGCCTTTTCAGTTTAAGCAAAAGAAGATTAAGAGGAGAATTGATTGAAGTGTTTAAAATTATGAATGGAATAAGTACAGTGGATCAAGACTATTATTTTAAAATGAGTTCATCAAGAAACATGGGGCACAGTTGGACAATTGTTAAGGGTAAATTTCTAACAAATATTACAAAGTTTTTCTTTACACAGAGAACCATAGACACAGCTACCAAGTAGTGTGGTAGACAGTAGTTCTTTAGGGACTCTTTAGGGACATTCAAAACTAGACTTGATGTTATTTTAGAAGAATTAACTGGATAGGAACAACAAGCTTTGTTGGGCTAAATGGCCTGTCATTTAGATTATTCTAATGTTCTATCAATCTCATGCACATGATGCACAGTTACAGTGTTTTACTTCTATATGTGAAAACTGACATTGGTTTTGTAATTTATAAATACTATATATACCATGGAACATAGAGGTGGAGGCAATGACAGCAACTTGGATAAAAAGACCATTTTTTTAGCTTGGGGGACATATTAATACGGGATCAAGATTAATAGTAACTTTAAATCAAAAATGTGAGGCTTAAATATTTTCTTCATTTTTAATGTATCACCAAATCAACAAATTCAAATCAAGATTTTATTCCATTTGAACCTTAGAATTTGTTACTTTATTTTACAGCATTTTTTTCAACCACCCATCCATTCTTGATTACCTGTTTTAAACTTAGTATTATCTCTTATTTTTTTGAAATCTATACTATAACAAATATAAACACATGCAAACAGATACAAATTAAAGTGCTCTGTTGATGCCAAACCAATTTTGTTTTTGGCTTTATCTGGCAAAAGTCATACTGAGATGCTATTAGAAGTGGAGGCATCCTGAGAAGCTGTGCAGAGGATGTGTTTGTGTTTACTGCACATGTATGTATGTATGTGAGAACGAATAACAAATAGAGAGAAAGAGGATCAAACACTTAAAGTGCAGCACTTATGAGACCATCTCCTCTACTTAACTCCAGCAAGCCTTGGGAAGGATTGTGGCTTGGATTGGATCATGAAGTTAAGAAAATTGAGTGCAGATGGTCTTGCCTGTGACCCTAAAGGAGCAGTATAAGGTGGAGCCATCATTATGAATGTCCAGGTAGTGGATGCAGCAGAAAAAAGGTAATTTTAACTACATTTTATTTTATTTATTTTAACTAAGGCCTCATGCCTGGACAAACTGGTGAGGAAGGCAGGCTCTATTGTAGGCACGGAGCTGGACAGTTTGACATCCATGGCAGAGTGACGGGCGCTGAGCAGGCTCCTGTCAATCATGGAGAATCCACTGCATCCACTAAACAGTATCATCTCCAGACAGAGGAGCAGCTTCAGCGACAGACTGCTGTCACTGTCCTGCTCCACTGACAGACTGAGGAGATCGTTCCTCCCCCACACTATGCGACTCTTCAATTCCACTCGGGTGGGGTTAAACGTTAAAAGTATACAAAGTCACTGTCTGTTGTACCTGCATTTTTATCACTCTTTAATTTAATATTGTTTTTTATCAATATGCTGCTGCTGGAGTATGTGAATTTCCCCTTGGGATTAATAAAGTATCTATCTATCTATCTATCTATCTATCTATCTATCTATCTATCTATCTATCTATCTATCTATCTATCTATCTATCTATCTATCTATTATCTAACTACATGGAAGGATGTGTTAGAAAACAGTCTCCAGTAAACCTTAGGTAAGAATGCAATTGAGAGGCATTGCATTTCAGAGTGTAGTAGGCTACCAGCATAAGTGATGACAAAATGTGAGCCGAATAATAACATAAAATAAATAAGACAAAATGAAGATACATTTCCAAACCATCATACAATACAACCATCAAAGGACAGCATTAATAGATATATCAACATCAAAAACTAATACCAGAAACACAAATTTATTGATGTGATTCATGATAATTGTAATGACTACTCTACAATAGAAAGATGTCCAAGTTCATGCACCCTTTAAATTGTGTCTCATCAAATTGGCTGCATAACAGGGCTCTTGCCTTCCAGCCCCAAGTCAGAACTGAAAAGTCCAAGCTACAGATGCACACACAAGAGCAAAGGGGTTGACTGCACATAGGACATTTCATATACTCTTAACGGAGAAAGAATTTTGTATATAAGAAATTATTTTGAGCAAATCATTGTAATTTTTAAATGACCACGAAGTTGAGCTTACTACAAACATTTTAACAATACATTCAATTATCAAGGTGAGTTTACTAATGTTTACATTTTTACACAATAGTGCCATTTATGGGAAGATGGGGAGTACCCTACTTGCCCTTAATCCAGAGATGCCTGTTGTAAAGGGAGCCACAGCATGACTTTCAAATATGTTGCCACCAATTCCATTATATCTTGTCCTTTTAGGAAATTTACAGGTAGACAAATGACATTTACTCCTGCTTTTGCTACAATTAACAGAATTTTAAATTAATGTCATTTGAATCAATATTATTTTTGTAGTAACAACATTACAATACTAGTAAATTATACAAAACAAAACCACTTTAAAACCAATAATTTCTCACATATATGATGTTCACATTGCCATTTTAATGTTCTTATGATAGAACAGTATTATGCCAAAGGACTTTAGAAAATAGCACAGTAATGTCCCTGTAGCCCAAAATCTATATATATAATTCACAAAGCCGACAGAACAAGCAAGACAACCATAGGATACGCACGGCATAGCTGACAGAACAAGCAAGAAAACCATGGGATACGCACGGCATAGCCGACAGAACAAGCAAGACAACCATGGGATACGCACGGCATAGCCAAGCCTACCAACTCACAGAGACCCGCCCACCAACGCTAAGACCATGGGATACGATGACAACTCACAGAGCCATGCCCAACAACAACACAGAGCTCCGCCCACCAACAATTCACTAAAGCAGCCGACCATGGCACACGCCCGACAAGAATTCGAGCGAGAGCAAACGCATTTGCCAAGAATGTTTTCATTAATCAAGAACGAAAGTCGGAGGTTCGAAGACGGTCACATACTGTCGTAGTTCCGACCATAAACGATGCCGACAGGCGATCATTCCCATAACCTGCTGGGCAGCCAACCGGGTAACCAAAGTCTTTGGGTTCTGGGGGGGAGTATGGTTGCAAAGCTGAAACTTAAAGAAATTGATGGAAGGGCACCACCAGGTGTGGAGTCTTTCGCTTAATTTGACTCAACATGGGAAACCTCACCGGACACGGAGAGGATTGACAGATTGATAGCTCTTTCTAGATTCTGTGGGTGGTAGTGCATGGCCGTTCTTAGTTGGTGGAGCGATTTGTCTGGTTAATTCAGAAAATGAATGAGACTCTTGCCTGCTAAATAGTTACGCGACCCAAGAGCGGTCAGCGTCCAACTTCTTAGAGGGACAAGTGGCTTTCAGCCACGTGAGATTGAGCATTAACAGGTCTGTGATGCCCTTGGATGTCCGGTACTGCACACGCGCTACACTGAATGGATCAACGTGTGTCTACCCGGTGCCGAGAGACGTGGGTAAGCCGTTGAACCCCATTTGTGCTGAAGACCGGGGCTTGCAATTGTTCCACACGAACGAGGAATTCCCAGTAAGTGCGGGTCATACGCTTGCACTGATTACGTCCCTGCCCTTTGTACACACCTCCCCCCCCCCCCCCCCCCTCCCCTCGCTACTACCATGGTCGGGTGACTTGGTGGATTATATATAGAAAAGCAGCTGGAACCGCAAAGAACAATGAAAAGACAACGTGGCTCAGAGGTGCATGTGGACTGTAGCAGAGACAAAAGCGACTGAGGCGGTGTTGGGAAAATGAACAGTCAATGTGACTCACAGGTGCATGTGGACCGTACACAGACGAAAGCAACTCAGGTGAGGAGTTGGGGGCGAGCACATGAGCAGGCAGTGCGTACTGAATGATGATTGTATGTTGGTTCGTAGCGTGCATTGTTGCAATGTTACTTTTCTTGGTGGTTTATTAAATTACGGATTTTTCAAATGTTCATTTTTTTTCCCTGTGCTTAAAAATCATTAAAAAAGCGGCGTGATTATGCAGCGTATGCTATGCCACGGGTTGGCTAGTAAATAATATTCTAGTATTAATTTTAGACCCTATATATAAAACCCAAAAGGAGACATATGATAATTTCCTTCTTGGGTCATTTATGCCTCTCTCTTACATATTTTGGTATGTCCTTTTTTATTATTTAATGATATATGTTTGTTCTCCATTAGCATTTACTGCATTATTTTGATCTGCATCTTAATCGTGAGTACACTGTGTAACAAGAATGAGTCAGAGACATCATAAAGAGTTGGGGCAGCCACCCGTATAATATGCTCGGCTGCAAAATTGCTTCTTTTTGTACACGATGTGTATAGATCAGAGTCCAGAACAGAACTGCCTGTACTGAGGCAAGATGGCAGTTTTAAAGGCTGGAAAGGAAATGACATCAACGGTGCAGGAACTGGGAGTGGCGTCCTCGTGCCCGGAAGTGACGTCATCCTTGGGCCTGGCAAGAGGCGAGATTTCCTGGGAAAGGTCTGCAAGGGACTGAGAGAGATAGTCAGTACACTCCGCCGCCCCCTGGCCTGGTGTAGAATTACTAGTGTTTAGGCCCTTCAGCTGTTTCCCATGCGCACGTGTGTAACAACTGATAGCCTGTAACCTACAACTAAAATAAAATTCACATTTAAATATACTGATGTTTTGTAAATTTTTATATTTATTTGTATATTTACATTAAAGCTATAGTATCTCATGTTAATGGAGATTTTTTTTAACTTTTGACATTTTATTTTAGACTTTTTCTCTGGCTGCTTTGCAAATGTAGGTTCAAATTCAAGTCTGGGGACTCCCAGTGTCACATTTGCACCTTCTACCTATGCCTTTGTGGTTTGTCCACTTACTAGATTGCTTTTTCCACATTATAAAGACTTGTAATTGATGACTTAACATTATCTCGGTGTTAGTGAGTGACAGCCTGAATGTGTCTGTGACACCAGACCATCTTGGGTTGTTTCATGCCAAATGCCCTGTGATGTCAGGATATGCACCAAATTTTGAACTGGATAAGCAAGTTAGGAAATCAATGGGATACTAAGGATATTATTGCCAATTTTCACTTTTATTTGGTATAATAATTTGGATTACTTATAATGACAACATCGCATCAATACATTTGACTTTCAGCTGACCTCTTGGCCATATTTACATAATAGTCAATGTCAGTTACTTTGTATTATTCACACATTGAAAAGTATTTCATGATTCAGCAGTTTTAACATTGTCTTAATCTACAACAACTTACAGTCAAATAGAATAGCATTCTCAGGGTTGCTTGGGCCAGAACCTGTCCAAGCTGCGTCATTTGCAAGGTAGGAACACAGGGTCAGTCCATTGCAGGGTCTACTCATTCACTCACAAACCTTCTGGGCCAAATTAGGCCTACCAGTTAAGCAGGCAAACAGTATATGTGTTTGGGATGTGTGAAGAAAACTGGAGACACAGGGAGGATGTGCAAATGCCACACAGACAGTCACCACGATTAAAACCCAGGAAGGCTGTGTTATGAAAAGCCACACATGACAAAGTACAACCAAGAGATAAACAGGAGTTGTAACCAAGGGGAAAACTGAAATTTGAAGATAAAAAACTAGCATATGCATAATGCACATTTAGAATTTCTTTGAGGAATGTGCAAACTCGGAGAAGGAAGTGACCCCAGACATCACTCAGTTCATGATTTCTGACATTTGAGCTAGCAACTGAACAGCATCCATCAAAGATAACTGCATAAAATAGCAACTCCAGTGCCAAAACAAAATTACATAGTGGGAGAACTAGAAAAAATATGAAACATTACCAAACAGCCATATAAAAATAAACCACCATCAGAAAGGGCTTTTGCAACTCCAAAAATGTATATAGAAAACTAACTTTCAAATATTCCTGCTGAAATAATGTGATTGGTAAATCCATAATACATCCAAACGTAAAAGTCACCCCCACATGTAAAAGTCAGTTGCAAACATTATTAGACAGTTGTGTTAAGTAGAATGTCATTTATATAATTATAATTTATAAAATTATAACCCTTGCCAAGATGCCAAGAAATTATTAATACACTTTCAAGTAAAATTACTTTGCTGGATAAAATTAAAAGCCAGCCATTTAATACAAGCCATCGTAGGCTCGCTGAGATAACTGGTGTACCACAATATACCATAGTGCATCTCTTACAACAAGAAAATCAACTGCGTGAAGAATGGGCATTACAGAAAAGACGAACTGCAAAGGACAAAGTACAAATTTACAAAAACAAAAGACAGATTACACTTGATGCATTTTTGCAGCATTAAATTGTATGTACATACCTAATTATTTTACTTTAGAATTTATTATTATTTTTTCTTCACAGCTTATATTATTTTCTTATAATTTATATTTGGGTTCAATAATTTTATTAAAATATTGAAAGAAAATTATTTATTGTTTAATTTTATGTGGAATTTGCTTAATTGGGGCAGCCGCTTACAGTAATTGAGACAAAATGTCCTAGTTCTAATGTGTCCCAATTAAGAGGAATCGACTGTACTTTTATTCAGATCACCTTTATTTCCAGCTTAGTGACACTAATCATATCCAGATTTCTATCATAAAAGCTGGTCTAGGCATGAGGTGAGAAGGTAAATTTCACTTATCTGAAAAGATTCATATTTAACAAGACTTAGGTAGGTGTTTTGTCTGGAGTGTATCTTTGCCTACTATGTTGAGATTGTGGCTGCCCAAATGTTTTGCCAGATATGTTTATTTGTATTAAAATTCTACATTAATAAGGTACTGAGAGATGACATACCAGCTGAAAGATGACCTTAACATTTATTTCTAGCATAATTCATATGTACAGTAGCTGCCAGTCACCCCTCCCTTAAAACCAGTCCAGTTAATCCCTTTACAAAAATTAACATGTACTTATTTGACATTATTTCAAATGAAACTTTACCCTGTCCATATGAGGCTCAAAGTGTTTTTGACAATTCTTAACTCATATTTAGAATCTTTTCTGTTCTACTACTGAACCTCTGAAGACAATGATACATAAATAATGCAGTTTTTCCTACTTTACATCATGTTGCAAATATGAACAAAATGATTTCCAAGATTTTTAGCTGTATGAAGTCATTCAGTGTTTACATCTCTCTATAAGCACCTGCCATGTAAAATACAAAAAGAAACCTCTTCAGCCTTCTTCCTAAATGTGAATATTGCTCTCAGTGCACCAAAGGCAAGTTTTTTTTTACCAATATAATGCTTTATTGAATATGACTACTTAAGTTGCCAGTGTAGCTGCAAATAGTGTTGCAATTCAGCTGTGGGGACAAAAAATTAAAGAAACACAATATTGCTTTTACTTTATACCTCACTGGAAAGCCAGTGTTACTTTTTCAGATGAGAAAAGCACTAGAAAAAATCATTGTCAGAAGTCCAGCCAGTTTTAAACCTAAAAGTTCTTTACACACAAATATTACAAAGCCAAACTTGGGTGTCAGTGATTGCATCTCAAAAGCAGAAATACAAAATAGTGTATGAATCTTAGGAAATGCAGAACTCAAACAAGGACAGATAGGACTAGTCAGAGTTAAAAAGAGTAATTTGTTAAATTACTTAAAGCATTAAAATTACATTAAAGCAATGACTTTATAAGGGGGTGGAGCAATGGTAGCACTGCTGCCACGCTAGTAAGGAAATCAGGGTTTTGCTTCTCAGGTCCTCCCTGCATGAAGTTTTCATGTTCTCCCCCTGTCTGCGTGAGTTTTCTCCGGGTGCTCCAGTTTCCTCCCAAAGTCCAAAGACATGCAGGTTAGGTGGATTGGCAATAGTAAAACAGCCCTAGTGTGTGGTTGGTGTGTGTGTGTGTGTGTGTATATGTGATTCCCCTGTGATGGACTGGCGCCCTGTCCATTGTTTGTTCCTGCCTTGCATCCTATGCTGGCTGAGACAGGCTCCAGCACCCCCTGCAACCATGTTCAGGACAAAGAGGATTAGAAAATGACTGACTGACTGAGAAATGTCTGTGTATGGGAGTGTGTTTTTTTCCTGTGCTTTAAAGTGTAAATAACGATTATGTATGCTAACTATAAGTTTTTGTACTTAACCTTTTGATCTCTGGAAAAGTAGCTGGTCTAAACCACAGAAATGGGAAATGTCTAGCAGAGAAGTTAAAATTAGTAAAGATTAAACTCACCTCTGCAAAGGGCAGTCAGGAAAGATAATCAACACTTTAAATGGTAAAATGGTTAATTTCTGGACTTTTCCTCACACATAAAAGTGAAGCCTTTGTGCATGCACACCTCATGAACATGAACTGATAATGTACTGAAAACCCAATGTTGTGAACCTTAAACAACTGAATGCCACACACTTTGGGTGTGTCAGCCAGCATTGTTTGTGACAGGTCCTGAAATATCCAGGTTATATTGTACTATAATCATTTGCTTTTGTCGTTTGCTTTTGCTACATTTAACCATATTAATGTTTAAGACTATAATGCCTTATTTCTCTATAATGCCGTCTGGAATAGAGAAATGGAAGAAACATGCCCCAGTAGGAGAAGTGAAGCACAATAGCAGCTTGTTCTGGATGAAATCAAATATGTACTCCCAGTTGCAAGTGCATTATGGCTGTGGACTGTGTCTGCTTTCAGGCCCAGTGAGTGCAAGGATAAAAGAACAAGAACTGGGGTGGAAGACTTATTTGTGTGGGCCTACGTAACAAAGAATCCAGGTGCGGAAATAAAATCATCTATATTTTAGGATATGGTCATCTCAAAACTGTTTGATGATAAAACAGGCAACATCTCTAAGAGGAACAGGCAAGTGGCTTTAATTACGTTTTACCCGAAGGGCAAGTGACAAAACATTTAAAGGTGTGATGCACACAATTAAACAAGGTGACCCACACACTTAAGGTGACCTGCTCATTCAAACAAGGTGATGCGCAGAATTAAATGTGGTGCCACACAGTTAAAAAAGGTAATGCAAACAATTAAAGAAATTGACATGCACAATTAAATGTGGCATACACAATTAAACAAGGTGACATGCACACTTAAGGTGAGTCGCACATTCAAACAAGGTGATGCACAAAATTAAATGTGGTGTTGCGCAAAATTAGAGATGACGTGGTCACAATCAGAGGGGTGACGACAAGTAAAAGTTTACGGAAAGGATAGGTACCTTGGCAAAACAAAAGGAAAACACTGATTGGGGGCAAGGTTTGTCTGTCAGTCCACAGGGGAAAGTTTCCAGTTAAGTGGTGTGCTGAGTGAGGGGAAGTTAATATAGCATTTTTTTTTCTATTAAATTGTTGGCAATCACAGTTCCAGATGTATGAACATTATGGTGTATATTAACATCTATTTCTTTTTTTTCTCATGCAAAAGTTATAAAACAAACAAAAAAAATGATCCCAAAGTAAACTAGGGTACTCCCCTGTCTTTTTTTTTTGCCTGCAGCACGGTGCTTGATAGTTTGTTCCAGTTTGTTAAGATTTTACATGCCATTTTTTTGTAATAACAATCACTAAAGGAATTATTTGTAATCTAACGTGGTGCTCCGTGGTGATTTTACGTTCGATCGGGTGCTGTATCATTGGAGAGGTATAGCAGCAAAAGAGACAAAAAATCGACGCTCACGTTCATGATTGATATATTCTCCAAGTGTCCATATGTTTGACAGTTCTGGATATTGCACAGTATTACCTGTTTGAGACAAAAAGGCACTTTTACTTGACATCACCCATCTGATTGTGAGCGCGTCATCTCTAATTTTACGTGACACCACATTTAATTGTACGCGCCACCTTGTTAGAATGTGCGTGTCACCTTGTTTAATTGTGTGCACCACATTTACAGTAATTGTGTGCGTCACCTTTTTTAATTGTGTTGCACCAAATTTAATTCTGCGCTTCACCTTAATTTTGTGCATCTCCTTTTACATTTTTTGTCACTTTTCCTCTGGGGCCACCATATTTATTAGGCAGTGGACACTACAAGTTGAGGAAGGCACACTAAAAGGCACAGGACAAATGATAATTAAATTGGTGAGCCATTTGTGAAAACAAAATAGGGAATCAGACCTGTAAATGTGAAGGACAGGGATTGGCTGACAGCATAGACAAAACATTTGTCTGCTACTGGTTTGTTCTTTACCACCAATACAGACAAAATATAAACAAAGACAATGTGTAAAGAAAGGCAGTTATTCCTAAAATTAACAGTTGGCATATATACTGTAGACAGAAAAACCGAATCCTGAGGAAAGCTACCAGAAAGAAATATACAGCCACTAGGAAACATCAACTGCAAAAACACCAACCACCACTGAAAAAGGTTGTGTAGTACAAGAAAATTGAAATATAAGATGAGCAGCCTCCAAGATCCAAACATCTCCAGCTCCAGGAGAGATAGCTAAGTGGATAAAAACAAAACATAGAACAAAAATAAAAGTCCTAAACTATTTTTATGAATCCCCTATTCATTCCAGGGTCCCTATCTGCATACATAACAAATGAAAGTTTATTGTTTAAATCGATACTTGAATAAATATATACAATCATTATCAAATAAAACCTTATATAGTCTTAAGGTTCAGTCAGAGTTTGTTGGTTGGTGTTTCTGTTTCTTTATTATCCAGTTCTGTTTTTTATTTATTTTAAATGCTCCACTTACCATCAGTACTTAGTCAGACTCTAAACAGTACTGACTGGTAATTAATGAGCCAATAACTATCATTTGAAACTCTGCCTCCTGGCAGTTACTTTCTCTAACATCATTTATAGATTAGCCAACTTGCCTATTGAGTAGCTGGTTTAACTGATACACTTCAATACCATGCTAAATTTATAAAGGATCTGGGCAGCTCAGTATGTTCAAAATGAAGCCCTTCCAGCTTTTTTCAATTATATTAATATTTTCAAAAGTAATATGCATTATGTGACATATATATAATTGTGAACCAATTCCCCTGCTGCATATGGTAGAGTAGAGGGTCAAAATTAAATTATTTAAAAGGGTAAGTATCAGGACCCAACTAGGAGATTAAAACAGAACAAAAAACAGTATTTTTTTCATTTAAGCCTACTGGATGTTTAATATTTTATTTGGTGTAGCTGATGCCAATTACCTAAACGTTAGATAGAATATTAGTTAGAAACAAAGCCAGTGGTTAACAGGAGGAAATCATTCCGTATTCCTAAAAAAGAGTACTTTTTTAGAGGATTTAGGTGCAGACTTGCTTGGAGATGAATGTGTAAGGATGGGAAGCAGACTGAGGAGTATACGATAAGCAACAGCAGACTAACAGGAAGTCGCAGGTGCAAGTCCAGTAATTTAGCATCATGGTCTATTTGCTGGAAATAATGAGAAGATGGCCAGAGCTAAGCTAAGCTCAAATTTACTAAACAGACATTTCCTCATGGCATGTTGATGTTCTGCCAAGGCAGAAAAAATGCAGAGGAGAACTGATTACTGTTGGACCAAGATGGAAAAGAGAAACACAGTCTGAAACGGACAGACCAAAAAGAATCAGGTTACCAAAACTTCAAAGCCTAGTATTCTAACCAGAAAATGTTATTGAAAAACAATCACTAAAACTTATCTTTTAATACTCAAAAAGAACATTACAATTAATTTTGTTTACATCCAGAATCTCGGTCAACAAAGATATTAAGTTGCCACCTGCTATTATTAAGCACAACTTCTGGAGGTCACATGTTACAATGTAGGTTGTTGCTAACAACTAAAAAGTACAAATGGACTCTGCCTTTTTATCAGAACAAAAATACAAAATGGTAATTAGCAAAATAAACAAAATAAAGATCAAAAATGAAATAAACTAAAACTTCTAAAACAAAGAATAAATGCTGAAAAGGAGTCTGCACAGCACAAAATCCAGAATTTTATAAAAGTACAGGAATATGTGCATTTCATACTTTTCTATTCTACTTGTTTATTTTTTTATAGATTTTTTCCTGTTTGTTTATTTTGTACTTGTGGATAGAACACAGTTAACATTTTTGAATTGATTTTATTTTTTGTAAACACATTTTTTAAAATAGACTTTTTAAAATATTTTTTAAAGTATGTGCATGTGACCTCTTTGGTCCCTGACTACAGTACTGTTTCCTTATACTGCTGCTGCTGCTGCAATAACATGTACAAAGATGATTGTGTTAATATTACCCAGGAAGCAATTCTCATCTAATTGCAGTACCTATGGTACATGTTGATGTATCCTTGAACTGTCTTTTAGGTAAAATTTATTTGAAGTTAAGATAATGCATTGTGGAACGTAAGGACATGGAATTGTTTTCTTAAACATTTTGTCTACCTACATTGTCTTAAATCCAATATAAAATTTTGAACTTAAAGAATACTTTTTTTAAAATTGTGAAATCCCCTCAGAGACATGGGTAGTTTCATCATCATATTTTTACAAAGAAGTCTTTTGTATATTGAAAGTCAGCATTTATAGTTCAACTAGCCATGTGCGCCCAACTACGTTGCGCGTGTTAAAGTTGTCTGTGAAGCGCTCCCTGTTTAAACGCGGCTGCCAGTCGTGAACTGGGCCCTTCATCGCACAGCATTATGATTTTTTATAAGGGAAACAAAATTACAAAACAAAACCCTTGGACACTGATTTGATAGGAACGGCCTACTCGGAATCACTGTTCGAATAGTAATTATGTGGTGGTGGAGGAGCATTTCTGCTTCTCTCTGTTCACAGTCCGTCTCATTTTCATGACGCTGTCGTTGCCTCTCACGATCTCTTCCCAACCTTTCTCCAATCTCGCAGGTTGCTTTGTGGCAATCCAAAGAGTAAGGAAGAACCAATGCTTCTTTCTTGAACTCCAAACGCTGACTGATGGAAAATCACAGAAGTGTCTCCGACTTATATACTCTGACTGCCGACTCCAAGAAGTGGGTGAACATTCGATTTGGACAAAGTGCTGCCAACGATGGTCGATAGAAACACAAAAAACCACAGTCTCAACAACGAAGCAGGTGTCGACACCGTGCTTTGTGTTTACATCTGGTGTCGACACCAGATCTAAACACAAAGAGTGGTGTCGACGCCAGATCTAAACACAAAGAGTGGTATCGACAGTGTTTGTAAACAAAAGTAACAACCAAGGTGTTGTGTATTCAGCCAGTACAAACAGCACGTAGTCTCCTTTAGTTCAATCCTCTTTAATCACCACACTCCAACCTCATCCAACGATCCTCCCCCTCACTTCCTCTCCTCCTCCATCACTACTGCCCTCTACTGACCACAGCTGGAACACCACACAAGGCAGTGAATTCGCAGACAAACAAAGATCAAGATCCAAATGAAGATTATATATAAAGATGTGCCTAGTAGGGTGGCACATTTTTTGTACTTTTAACTTACATTCTCTAAAATTTTTTGTTATTACTTTTCTTTTTTGGTCTTTATACTTTATATACAGTTTATATAGCCACAGAAATGCCCATCTTCTTGCATTATTATGTACCTGAGGTAAGCCATTCTTTATTCAGTTTATCACATTTACCTTGTACATTTATCATTGGTTCTCATTGGGGGCCACTGTGGTTTCAGGTTTTAATCTCAACCAACTTCTGTTTTTAATTGGATTCCCACCGTAACTAAATATGCTGTTATTTCATAGTTTCTATGCTTTTGGGTAAATCCAGAAATTGCAAGACCAAGGATACTGTATTTTTATTATATACAAGTATATACACACACACACATATATATATATATATATATATATATATATATATATATATATATATATATATAATCTTAGTTTTTAACATTTTCAACTTCCATCATCATTATAAGTTCTGAATTTCTAGGTGCTGTGGTTGTTTTTACTGATCAGTGTGCTTGTGTGTTATGATTCTGACGTAGCTTCAGCCTCTTAACATTCAGGGTTGTTTGTCCTGGTGTCTGCCCCGCTCATTCTTGTCATTTTAAGGGGAAATTAAGGGAGCAAATTCCATCCATCCATCCATTTTCCAACCCGCTGAATCCGAACACAGGGTCACGGGGGTCTGCTGGAGCCAACCCACCGCAGGACACACACAAACACACCCACACACCAAGCACATACTAGGGCCAATTTGGAATCACCAATCCACCTAACCTGCATGTCTTTGGACTGTGGGAGGAAACCGGAGCGCCCAGAGGAAACCCACGCAGACACAGGGAGCAAATTCTACAGAAAAAAGGTGAATTAATTTTTCTTATGATGATCTTCTTACACTAATCTTTTTGATTCTTTTACATTAGTACTTCCTGGTATTTCAATATACATTTTTTTTAACTTTCCCAATATATACAGTAAATTCATAGATGGAAAGTATTGTGAAGAGGTCTAATACGTTCATTGAGTTTTCAACTGATTTATAGGTTTTAAGACTCCCTTAACATGTTCTGACCATCTACAGAGTGTGTCTGTGTATATGTATTGGGATTTGAGTCTGGCACACTTTGATTCAAATACAAATCACTGGGTCTGAAAAAAACTTTGCACAGCTATTGGCGTAGTAAAACACTAGAAGCAAATTAATTTTGTGCAAAATTACTCCAATTGATTGTCGCATTGTGAAGAGGAGGGCTGAACGCACCCCAAGGAGATGCGGTCGCTCCTCCGAAACCCCCTCTTAAACAGTGATACAATGGGGAAAAAATTTTAAAATTTTTTTATCTTGTGGCAGGTGGCCAGGGCCCATGCCCGGCTGGGACGCCCCTGCAGCATATCTTCCAGGGGAGCAAGAATGGGAAACCCAATGTCTCACCCTGGACGCTAGATGGCAGCTTCCCTGGGTTGCAGCGGTGCCTCAGACTCCCCTAGGGCTTCATGGGGGTTGGAGCTTTGTGCAGCCCTGTTGGGTTCTGCAGGCGCCACCAGGGGATGCTGCAGCAGGAGCTGCTGGACCCTTCTGGGCACTAGTTTCGCCACACCCGGAAGTGCAACCGGATGTTAGCAATCAAACACCTTGAGCACTCCCGGGTGCCCAATAAAAGGGGCCAACAACCACCACTCAGCAGCCAGAGTTGGGTGGAGGAGGACAAGGTTGCCTGGGAGGAATGGTGGTGCAGAGAGAGAGAGCGTTTTTTGGTATTTCTGTATTGTGCTTGGGTCTGTGTTGTGGCTAAGGGACACAGGGAAGACGTGCCCTCCAGCTGAAGAAAAATAAAAGTTTATTTATTTTATACGTGTGCCTCCATGTCCAATCTTTGTCGGGTCGGGCGCATATATAGTGTCTTTTCTACAATCTCCTCTTTGCTCGATCAGCCGCTGGCTTGCTGCTGCTGCCTTGCCACATGAGCTGCATCTCGCACAGCGCTTTAAATTTAAAAGGTTGTACAGCAGCTCTCCTACACTTTTCCTTTTATTTCCAGCCCTGGGCGTGGTTAAATCTCTTGGCACTCTTGGTTAAGTCTTGTCTCGTGGGACGTGAGTTCT